>NW_026562390.1:4675000-5320000 GCF_027474105.1 Poeciliopsis prolifica | reverse complement strand
AATAAGTATGAAAGCAACTCATTCAAGGTGAAAATAACACACAAAGGAAGTAAAAGGGCTTATTAAATGACATCATTTGTATTCTTTGGCTAGACAAGGTCTTTATAAATTAGTTTTTTGATACATTTATTTCTATCCAAATGTCTCTTCTGTGCAAGAAAATTGTGCTCAATTATGCCATTTTACATGCATACTGACCTAAGAGGTGTTGGTTGGACAAAAGTCTTCTATTCTACCACTATCTGATGCACAGCGGCAGAATGGTGGAAAAGTCTTTTGAATCCTTTTTGGTAGTCTCTGTACGACATGCCAAGCTTAAAATCTCCTACTTCCCTTCCCCCCTCACTGTTGGTTGACAACCCACACTAAATACCCTAATCAGACAACAGTTATTAAATCAATACTGCACTATTGCAAACAAATCAAGTTCTCTTAGGAAACCAATTGTATATTGAACATGTTCTCCAAAGTATTCTCAGTTGGCATAGCCAGACAGAACACAGTGAATTTGGAGTGGTAATTTTCACAGCACTGCATGATTTATGGGATTTTAAGTGACTTTCAATTTGCAGGTAATGATAAAGTTAGAGTGAGGAAGTCAGACTCTTGTTCATTTTTATCTGAGCCCAGCTCTCACAAAAGTCAGTCCTGTTTGATGGGGAGACCTCAGACGACATTTGGGAAACATTCATTACAAAAACAGATAATGTGACTCAGCTTAATTTTTTTTTCTGACTTCTCCTGCAATTAAAGCCTTTCAAGCATGGTTCAAAAGGATGTGCAATCATCCTTGTATGTCAGCTGCAACACCGCTCTCCAGTTTTCTTATATTCTGTTTCTGTCAGCAGCTCTGTTTGCACAGGTGAGACGGAATCCTTCATTTCTGCAGGAAACTGCATTTACTTTAAGGGTCTGCCTGTGACTTTCATTTTTATGAGGCCTTTAGTCAAGCACACAAGCTGTCATCATCTGGCTGTTATATCATCCCACTGTAATGCTTTAAGTAAACGATTTTGCAAAATAAGCTGGTGAAATAAAATGGAAAGCTGCTTCAACTGATTAGGGAATCATAGTGTCACTACTGCTTTTGCATACTCTCCCTGGGTGTAATGGGAATCTTCTTTGCTGAAAGCTGTTGCTTTATGGGTAGATTCAGAGTATTTTGTGTGCTGTTCTTCATTATTACACACTACATTTACTGAGGAAATCTAACCGAAGCTTCACTTCTACAGATAATAAACACATCATCCTACATCAAATCTTGGAGTGCAATAATTTCTGTTTGATATTCAACACAGCAATAACATCCAGAGGTTGCATCTTCTGCTACAGTGTTTTCTATTAGCTGAAAAATTGGGAGGTTTTTTTAACCAGGTTCTGTGTTTACACCTCCCTTTTACTCTATTCTGAAAGTAAGGTATCAATTATAATGGGGAATGCAAACTAAAGTGATGCATATTTTGTGGTTTAATAATTCACCATATTCAATTCTGGATAGAAGTTCAGGTAGATTTCAATATGAATTCTATATGAAATTTTCTAGGGTAAAATATTTGTACAACAAAGACCTTAAATAAAGAAAACTATGTTTTTTTTATGAGCTAGAAATGGATTCATAAATTTATGTAGTCCTTACAGACCCAAAATCACACCTGCTAGTTCAAATGCATAGATACACTGATATTTCATTTGTAACCCTAGAAAATCTTAATAGACCAGGCCAGAAGGAGGAAGATGGATGAGATGCTGCTTATTTCACTATTTGATATTTTTTGTGTTATGATGAATTAGCAAATTATAAACTGACAGCAGTATTGTAACCCTTGGTCTGTCAGAATGTAGTTTATAGGATATGTTTTATTTGAAGGAAATAGAAGATGAAGGATCATAATCTATGCTTCATCCTACTCTATTTAACTTTCATCATACAGTTTTCAGAATATGTTATTGCTTAGTAAATTATTTTGCAAAGATAAGACCCCAAAACCATATTTAAGATCAGAGTATTACATTAGAACTCATTAAAAACCAAATTATTATAGAAATGTTGGCTTGATGAAAAGAATGTTTAACACCAGCCTAACGTGTTTTTTCATTATTATTATCTAAAATAATCATTTTAATCTAATAACCAAGCCTTATCAAAATGCATTCTAATTGAATTAATAGGACAGTATTTGCTGGTTTAATGTACTGTTTTTTTCTGAAAACTGAGCAGATGAACTTCTGCTTTGTCCTGACCTGAACTTGTTGAAGATCATATCTACCATTGCATGTTGTGGAGAAAAGCTGTAAAATGTGCCTCTGGGTATCTCTGGAAAATTGGACAAGAGTTTGACTCTTTTCAGAGCTGCATTTGAGAGTTTTTCAATACCGTCATGATGAAGAACGAAAGAGCTCGGGTTTTTTTGAAAGGTGATTTATTATAATTCCCCCCCTGCAGGTTAGGTTTGAGACTTAGTCATCATAACGTTTTTGAAATGCCTTGTTTTTTAGGCACCAAAAAACATTCTCATTGCCATAAAACAATAAGATATTTTTAAGGATTTATACTGATTTTAGAAGCAATTGAGACCAAAATGGAAGTGTAAAAATATACAAAAGTAAATTTTGAATAATAGATCCTTTTTGAAGATTATTTTACACTTTCCTGGAAGAAGCAGTAAGCTGTTTAATAAAATACAACTGTTATTCACCTTTTTGGCTTATCTTTATGAAATCAAATGAGGTCTATTCACAGTAATTTGTCAATGGTACACAATGTTTGGTATCTATTTGAAAAAAGCTCGATAAGCGTAGTTTCGGCTCCAGAAAAGGTCAAACAGTCGAGACCTCTGCAATATACTTTAATTCTGCTTATTTTCCAAAGTGTCTTTATCGATTTGCAATCTCTCCATTGTATCATAAAACAAAACAACAACAAAAAATCCAGGCATTCTAAGTCCCTCATCTAATGAAAACATTTTTTTTTTCATCTTTAATGGTTTACAACTTCACATTTTAGCAACTTGATCAAATTGCTAATTTAAACAAATTTCTAACACTAAAAATAAAATAAAAAATGTTTCCCTTTTCAAAGATTATGGACATGACTCATTATTTGTCGCAATCTGTGGCATAACTGAGAAAAAAAGTGTGAAACAAATACATGTATATAAGAAAAACCTACAATTATTTAGTTCCAGTCAGGAATGCCATTTTAGTTTTGAAATTACTTATTTGAACTAATCAGTGGGGTTTGAATTCCTGCTTCATCAGGCTCAGTCGTTGTGTCCTTGGGCAAGACCCTTAACCTGCCTGCTGGTCAGAGGGCCTGCTGGCGCTGGTGCATGGCAGCCTCTCCTCTGTCAGCCTGCCCCAGGGTAGCTGTTGCTACAATCCAGTAGCTTGCCACCATGAGCGTGTGAATGTGTGTGTGAATGACTGAATGTAGTGTGAAGTGCTTTGGGGTCTTCTGGACTGGATAAAGTGCTATAGAAGTACAGGCCATTTACTGTCCACCAGCATTATTCTGGCTGGATGTTTTTTCACAACTCTTGGAATTTTCTCTGTCGAAATGACTCTTTTAAACTGCTAACAGAAAACGGCCTGCAATTTTGCATCACCCTAGGAACCGCCAGGGGTCAACTCTGCCATGCAAGCTAGTAGAACATTATTAACATCATGAAATGAGAGGCTTCTGGACAAGACGTAGCAATCTCCTCCAAAATTGACATCTTCAACTTGACTGACATGTCAAAAATGGACAAGTTAATAATGTAATGCATCCATTCAGAAACACTGACTGTGTTTTCATATCCAGTGTTTTGCCAACATTTTAAGCTGTGTAATTCTGAAATATAAGTTTTGTTTTCAAGACACGAACTCAAAATAACCCAAACTTTTTGTTGTTTCTGGTCAAACCTGCAAATAATGTAGATGTATAAAACTAGGATTTATTTTTCTTTGTAAAAATCCCAAAAGGTTGCACAAACTACAGGGGAAAAGGGACAGATAGCTTGTGCAAAATCAAAAAAAAAAAAAAAAAAAAATGAACAGGACCTATCTATAATCTACATTAAGTGAAAACTAAAAGAAAAGAAAACCCTGCTAATCTGATCTAACAAAAAGGCTCTCCAAAACAGCACATGGGTGGCACCAACCTACTTTTCTACTGTGTTTAACAGAAAGAAACTGATGTGATAGGAATGTGCAGGATACCACAGACTTACCCAGTCCACAAACCTACAAGAGACCTGCTTGGGTCCTGATTGGTTCTTCTCAAATCCATGAGCCAATCAGGGCAAATTGGCACCAGTTTTCACTCTGAACCCGTGGAGAGACATGAAACAAAAAGAAGGGGAAAAAACAGTCTGGCAGATATGTAACACCTATCTAGAACATTGGATTGAAATAGCAATAATGCCCAAAAAATTGAACCATTGTCTGAACCCACTTCTCTTCAGTGTGATAAATGAGAAATTTTATCCTGAATGGCCATAACGTATACCTGCTTGGAGTTTGGTATTGCATTGTATGGAGCTATAGCTCATAGAGAGCAATTTTGCAGCTTTATACATACAGTTTAGTTCTCTGATGCATAACATTTGAAAATATACAGTCATTCACCCGACAATATTGAAGCAATGCTTTTGCAGCTAACTTATAAGAAGCAGTAAATGTCTTGCATTAGTCGGGCAGTGAGCACCGTTACGCTGGGAAATCAGCTCTGTGTTGGTTCAGTTTCACTCTCATGCTTTCTGTAATCCATTTCAAACACTATCTTCTCGATCTGGCATATAAATGCTCTAAGGCAGGTTCTTTATACTTCAAGAAAATTAGAATATTGTATAGATGGTTTTGGCAAATGTGGAGATCATATGAGGTAAAGGGTTTATTTACGATAAAAGTGAACATAAATATCTTTTTGCCAATCACAGGCTTGTGAGCTTGTGTGCAGTTTCACATTCATTCCGTTATCTTGTGTTGATGATTTTCTAAATTCAAACAGCTTTCCTGAATCAAACTGTCTCATTAGCAGTCCAATTAAATCACATGTTTAAAACCCACCGCACAACAAATGCTGAGGGACTCTGAAGTTTTCTCTTTTATTATTATCACACACTGACTATTCTGACTGTTATTCTTAACTAAATTCTGGTATTTTTGTATTTTTCAGTTCAGAATAACATATTTGCTTCCTGTGTTGTTGTTTTGCATCATTCCACATCACATCCATCTCACTCTAAAATTTCGGCACTGCTTTTGTAAGAGATCTTCTGTTTCTTTTCTCTACATTGACCTGGGGGTGGCAAGAAGGTCCAGCTGTCTCTCAGTTGCTCATTGTTGTGTTCTCATCAGTCCAGCCCTCTTTCCACTCTGTTTATTTTCTTTCCCCCTGTGCCTCTGTTTAATAGGAAACTGATTCAAATCAGGCCTGTACTGACTGACCTCATGTCAAGATGTGCAGGAGCAAGGCTGAGTCAGTGCAAGGGGGGGTGAGGTGAAAAAAACGAGGAGGAAAATGTCTGTATGGTCGAGGAACAGAGCGCATTGATATTTTGCATGAATATGTTTCTTGAGGCAAAGAAATTGAAGTCGTGCTTGTTTATTCAGTGTAAAATATGTTTAAAGCAGAGAGAAAGATGCACTAACAGAATGTGCGCGTCTTCTAACTGCTTTGGTTGCACCAGCTGTGTTTCTTTTTTGCCCTGTAGAAAGAACAACATGTCCATCCACATTGTATTAAAATTTTATGAAAAATCCAGCACTTAATCTGATTGTGTAATATATATTGGAAAACTATGCATATTCATTTTGGGTTTGTACCTCTCATCCACATAAAAGCACACATTTCGAGAGAACGATATCACAAAAAACACCCGCCAAAGTCTTGTGTTTCAGTGGTTCACAAAGGTTCACAGCTTTGAATAAATAACACTCCATCATATTCTTATACATCTGGTGCTGTAGCACATCCAGTTTAGTCTCCAACTAAACCAGACAGGGTGGAGTTTTGAACAAATCAAAAAACTCCAAGGAACGACCATCAAACAATACCATTACTTAGTCTCATGAGACACTATCCAGATGCTGTGTTTTATAGATGAAGATATACTCACAATGGGTTGACAAACATTAGAAGTGGCTCCAACAGCAGGGAAGACCGGCCTATTTTCTGGCAGTAGTTATTTGACCACTTGGGAGCATTGGAAATGGGTCTCCAGATGATCAAGGATGCAATAGGATAAACAAAAGTGGCGATATAAGAAAAAAAAATAAAGTGCTAGAACATGCATGAGACAAAAGCAGCAATAAATCAGTTGTAAATGTTATCTGAATTTAAAATTTTGACTGCATGAAGAAAAGTTTCATATCTGTTGCTGAAAATTCACAAGCTATCCTCAAAATTTGTATTAGTATTTTGATGTCCCTAGCATAGATGTTTCAGCATCTTTGGGGTTTCTGCTTTTTTTTCAATAAGAAACAATGGTGAACCTCAGATTAGTACTTTGATACCGACTCCATTTTTTTTATTTTCAAGAAATCCATACATACCGGGAGCAAAGTGGGCTAGGATTAATTAGATCAGAACCTCATAAAGTTTATTGATAAGGCTTAGGTAGAGCTAGATAAAGAAATGATCTAAATATGATGAGCAAACTACAATAGCAGAATCTCCATTTTAATGTTTTGGCATTTAAAGTTAAACAATCATTCAATAAACCTTTTATGTTCTGATGGCAGATGTATTGATTTATTTTTATTTATGGACTTAATCATAAAATTAGGGATAAAAATGTTTTTCACTTCTATTTTTGCATCAACTGCTCTGAATTCTAAATGGTTGCATTGTTAGCAGATTCCTGTAAATTTTATATTCTCATGGAATTATTTGGAAAATCTGAGTCAGTGTAAAGTATAGATCAGGTCTTTTGAAGAAAATGCAGGCAATTTTCCTACCTGGACAAAACTTGTTCTGTACTATTTACTATGTCTGGATTTCTATAGAGATAAACTTATTTATCTCTCTATCAAATTCCAGCGTAAACAAACATTTCCCCTGGCACATTTTTTTAAATTTATTTTCATTTTTTGTAGATTTAATAAAAGTCAAGCTGACTACTAAATAAACTGCAAATAAAACTAAAGTTCATGCTTCACAGCCAACCTCCTGCATTTGTTGGTTAAAAACATGGCTGGTAAAGACATTGTACTGGAACAAGACTTTGCATTGAGTTTTTTTGGAAGAGTTTGCTGAATTGGAAACAGGTTTTAATGATGGAAAAAGTAATAAAAACAGCCAGTGGAACTTCTTTTAGCTGCCGCATAGTAGAAGTTGTTGGGTACTTCCTCATAGCTGGCATTGTAACACAACCTGGGTGGTGCAGCTACCAGCTGATCTCTGACCTGCTGTTCTTCCTTTCATTGAAACACCACGTGTTTTAGGTAGTTCATATAGAGCCAGATCAATAGAAAGCATAATAGCCTGCATTGGTGTGTGTATGTGATAAGAGCATCTCTGTGTGTTTTGTCTGCTTTCTTGTTGGCCCGCATTATTGATGTTCCTCCTGCATGACTTGCATTTACACACGCCCGCTCTCTCTTGTGGTGTGTGAAATCATAGTCAGTGGTCTCTGTTTGATGTTTACAAGGCCGTACAACAGAACGCTCCCTTGAGCATACGCTGATGTTAAGACTCAAGAGATCTCCTTTTGTTTCACTCAGTGTCTTTCTTCTCTATCCTCCCTTTTGCATCTGTCTCACTCATCTGCTTTTACTGCCGTTTTTGTTACTGTGTCTCTGTTCCATGGGACGGATTTTCGGAAGTAAACTTTTGACAGTAAGATTAATGATGGTAACTTGGGGGTTTTCTTGGTGTAGAACAACGACCTTGCTCTCAATACTCAAGCACAGCACAGTGGAGCACCGCTTTCCAATAAACACCATGAAGGCCAAACACATATTGGTCAGATCTGAACTGAAAGTTTTCAGTATTTTTTTTTCAGCTTTACAGTTTCCATGTTGTTTGCTCTCAAACTCTCACTTTTCTGCATTGTGAAGGAAAGGCCAAACTGAGTCCTGGATTAGTCTCAGATTGGAGATTCATGCAAAAATTTTGAAAATAATTAGCATTTCTGAAGGCATTAGAAAGTGGATTGAGTGTACCTAAGCGGGTACTTGCATTGTTGTTAATGTTTTTTTATTATGCTTTATTATTGGGGGGAAATTTCTATTCGCAAACCCTAAAAAAGAAATAAACATATGACAGACTTGTTTATGTGCATTTCTGTTTCAGTTTGGCTGTTTGGGACTTTGTATTCATCTCTGTGGACATCCTGAAGCGCAGGATGGAAGGCGATTGTTCTTGCATTTTAAAGCCAATAGTGTGGAAAGCAAGTTCCACATCTGCATGAATCTGAGAGCAAGCATGGCAGTGCTCATCACCCTGGATACTTTAGTGCTGCATCTGATCCCAAAAATCAGGCCTTCCTTGAAGCACACATTGGGACACAGACACATCTCCTACTATTGGTTTCTATGTGAATTCAGAAAAAAATTGGAGTGCAAAGTTAAGCACAATGAGGAGGGCTTATTAGTGATATTGTAGAGCAGTTACTGTATAAAATGGGTTTTGCTTCCAGCAGTGAAGTGTAACCACATCCATTGTATTGATCAAGACATGAGAGCCTACAATGATCGGGCCTTGTAGACGCTTTCAGAACTCTTGAACCGTTTCACGTCTTTGTGACAATATGCAATATGACAAATCTGATTTGGGTTTGATCCTACAGACCACGCAAAAAAAAAAAAAAAAAAAAAAAAAAAGTGAGAAGTATGCCAATGAATAAAGTATTTTACTGGCTTCAGATGTGTGCCAGTTTATAAATATCTGCAGGTGTGGTAGAAGGCCTTAAAAATTTAATAGAACACACGTGCCACAAAATTATACACAAGAAGGATAAGCAACTTGAATTCACAGCCATTTAAAAAAACACAGAAACAAAAATGTTATAAAACCACTAGTCTTGCACTCCACAAAGAATGACAAGAAGAAAACCAATGTTGGAAAAAAGTCAAGCTTGAATCCAGAAGCTATTTAAGTAACAGAGGACATTTTTTGAAGAAGATGCTCGAGTTATACCACCCCAAAAACTAAACATTTTGCCCAACATGCAATATGTTGTGCAAGGCAATATGTTAAACCTGTGCATCATCTCAAAAGAAATATATATGTTGCCTGGACTGCAATTGATTGTTTTAAGACCAGTATATTGATGTAATACAATGCCATAGTCAAATTCCAGTTCTAAATTCAATTAAGAATGTAACAGCTCTCTATTCTAAGAGTGGATGGATCTCAAACTAGCTTACTAGTTTGAGAAGAATAATTGGGGAAAAAAGTGTGGAAAGTTAGTGCTGACAATGCCAAAAAACTTGCAGCTTTAATTGAAGTGAAATGTGCTTCACCAAATATTGACATAGAGTGACTGAATACAAATACAGCACATAATTTTTTCTGAATTTCATTAGTGAAAAATTTAAAAACCATATATTTGTTTCCCTAAATTTCTGAAATATGTGTTATGGATTCCTAATCTGTCTTAAAATCCAAAGTAAATTTGTAGGGTTATGAATACTTTTATAGGGCACTGTTGATGCACAGGAAATCTTATCATTCTCATGTTCTAAGCAGAATTTTTTTCTTACTATTTGTTCCTTGAACATCCTTCTGAATAAATGCAAAATAAGAACCTTGAAAGTCATCTTCACAGTAACTCATGTTCTTTTGCTTTCCTCTGTAACCCTGACAAGAAATAATAATATAAAACAAAACAAAAACATCCATACTTCTTTGCCAAACTGAGCAGAGTTTCTGAAAGATTTTATGAAAGCGACTGTTCTTACAGAGACAGCAAGCTTGGAAGTTGGTTGTAAATGTTTCTCCCTCTTTTGAGACTGAGAGGCAAGAATGTTGTATTTTAAGCATTGCTTTGAATAGTTGTTTGCGTCTATGTTTCTTAAAGGACGTGTCCTTTTTTGACACAGTTCCAGGAGGTCATGCAACTCTAGTTGTTTCAGGTGGCAGAGTGAGCCACTCCAATCACACCTACTCTTCTTTTGATATGCCTCTTTTGATATTATTAGCATGGCTTTGTGCTGCATTGCGAACGGGAACTAGGGCACAAATTACACTCATTACTTTCTGAAAATGATTATTACAATGTGAGTAGAAGGAAATGCATTGCATGAGAGCTCACACTTATATTGAAAACGAGCTCCTGGTTCAGAAGGCCAAAGTGATCCATACACATGCCCTCAGTTTCTCACATTCTCTGAATAAGTGATGCAAAATTTGACAAAATAAGATATGAAGATATGCATATATGTGTTCAACATTATTAGAAATTGCTTTGTGTTTATTTCAAATGCAATAGAGACAAATCGAAGGCAAGAAGAAAGGAGTAAAATATTTAGAGACATTTAAGCAATAATACCAGTCAACACTATAGAAATCTGCTTCCACACCTGCAGAAAAATGTGAAAAAAACAAGAGACAAAATTATTAAGATTGTGTCATGTCGAAATTGCTCTGTTCCTTGTGTCTGTGCCAGATTAAAAATACATAAAATGTCAATAAGAGTGTTTTACATAATCAAAATTATAATGCACTTTCCCTCCTCCTCTTCTTTTTTTTTTTTACTTAGGGATGCTAATCAAACATGGCCTGTAGTGTTATTTAATTTCCCAGAATTCATTGGTTTTTTGGCATCATTAGTATCAGTGCTATTTCACAGTCCCCATTGATCTTAAAATTTAGACATTAATGCATTTGGCCAACTGCTGCAATGTGGCATAATGCACAATAGACTCTAGATTCTCTACTGGTATTAGAACATTTGCAATATGAAAGCTACATATATATATATATATATATATATATATATATATATATATATATATATATATATATATATGTTTTATGTATGGCCGAGGTGTTTTTTTTGTATGTTTGTTTTGTTTTTTTTGCTGACTTATCATTTACTTTCTGAAAGAAGGATCACTTTTCAATGTTAAAGAAATTTGTGTCCATAGCTTAACCGGAAATTAAATTATTTGTGTGTATTAAACTCTGTAGTTATCTTCATTCATGTTTCCAGCCTTCATATAAATATTGTAATCGCCTAGCATAAACACAGATTTTAAGAGCACTGTGCTTATATTGACTTTTGCTTTAGTTTTACTGGCCAGAGTAGCTCTGTTGTATTTACCTAGGTAGTAAAAGATGTAATATTGTTTCCAGAGGATGAAAAAAGAACTGTAAACATCCTGGTTAGGTCCCAGGGCTGTTAAAGGCTAGAAATGCTATGACTGTGTCTCAAGACATCAAGCAGAAAGTTACGGTCTGGACACACACATTACACAAAGACATTGTTTGATTTCTACGTATCTCGTAAAAACTCGTTTTAAATTATTTTAAAGTATAGTTTCACCATATTTACTGATGCAGAAACAAAAATATCAATTCATTTATTTTTCTGCTCATTGTGGACAGCAGCATTTGCCTTTGTCTTCTATCGGTGAATATTTTCTGTCTCTGAAGAGCAGAATGCAGAATATCTTGTTCTTCCTTCTGTTCATTGTAATTTTTGTGATTTCAGGTGAAAACATTTGTAACTCAGAGTTTTGTAACTGAAGAGTAAAATCATGTTTGTCATGCTGCACATTTAACAATTCATGGGCAAATCTGAGAGATTTGAAAAAAAAAGACAGACTGAGAGAATTTGTAGATTTGACAATAAAACCAAACATTTAAAATTTCAGCTACTGGAAATTGTATTCAGTGTTGCCTGACACAAGGAGTTTTGTTAGAAAAGCTGAATCCAAATTATTTTGCACAGGGTCAGTCAGTTTAGTTTGAGCGTGTGTGCATGTGTAAACATGGTTTATTTGAACAATAGAACTGCGCAAGTTTGAATTTATTGTGAATTTTCCTTAATTCACAATAAATTAAGAAAACATTAAATGTTTGGTTAACATTAAGTGTTAAAAAAACACACTAAAAAAGTCATAAACAAACTACAGTAAAGATTTTAAATTTAAGAGCTGCCTTTATCCTGTTCTACATGTACAGCTCCAAAAATTTGAATTTTGTGGAAAAGTTTACAAAAATAGTCATTTTACATAGATTTGTCAGACATAGAGTGAGCTATTTTAAACTGTTATATCCTGAAATGTTTATCATTATGGTTTACAGATCATAAAAATCTAAAATATCACGTAAAATCAGGTTTATTTGCTATATGTATTTAATACTTGGTTGTGCCTTCTTTTGCTTAAATGAATGTATTACTGTGGTGTGGTTGTGAGAGGATTGTCAAGCTAAATTCATTGAAGAATTTGGAAGAGCTTTACAAGGAGTCAGCTGAGGCTGGAGTCAGCACATTGAGACCTCTTGGTTTTCTTCTAATGGGAGATAGAATCTTATCGCGCTTTTCTATTGGGCCATCATAATATTAAGGTTAAAAAAAATGCATTTGCGACTGTATTCAGACACAAAATCATCCATAATGATAGTATCTGCACACTGTGAACTTAAAAAGCTATTTATGTGATCAAGTGTGTCTGCTGCTATTTCTCTTCCAGGACTGGCTGAGTAGGTTTGGCTATCTCCCACCCCCCGACCCGGTAACCGGCCAGCTGCAGACCAAAGAGGCGTTGACCAAGGCCATCAAAGCCATGCAGAAGTTTGGAGGACTGAAGGAAACTGGAGTATTAGGTACATTTGTGGGCGTTCGGATATATCATGCACAATCTGTTTTAATATGAGACTGCAGAGGCTGTCAAGCTAAGTAACAGTAAAATGAAGTACAAATATAACAACAAAAACACAGAGAGTAGCTTCACAAGGAACTGAATCAATATATCTTAGACAAAACACTGAAAGGTAATATTTATTTGGGTTCTATTTACTGGGTAGTATTGCATTGCACAGCTGTCTACCCACCACAGGAGAGCTTGTAAACATGAATCACACTTGCTGTCACAGAGAGAGGGGGAGAGAAGAATGGCAATACCTCCATGTGCGTACTGTATGTGATTAATGATGCTTATACGTGGGAAACAGAACAGTATATTGATTAGCATGCATTCTCCAATTCTCTCCATGCATTCTTCTCATAATTTCCTGCACTTCGCATTGGCAGTCTTACTCACTCATAGGCACCACAACCCTCCTCTGCAAACAGTGCCATTATTTATCTCCCACATATACAGTAATGGAGAGTAGATGTGAGTAATTTTGAGTTGCAGAGGTTTGGGGAAAAAATAATGTTCTAAATGGCAGACACCCTAAAGAGTTTTGTTGCACATGTAAGCAGATATCTTCAAGAGCTTATGTGTTTATCACTTAAATGGGTGTAAAATACATTGTGTTGATGTACATACGTTTGCATAGGAACACCTGAATTGCCAGGGTTACTGGTGCAGCCAATTCTAAATAAGGAAAATGTTCACCTGTGATTGCAGATCGGATGCATTTATCTCCAAAGACACTAAAAGCATTGAATCTCTTTCAGTGCCTTCATAAAAGTATTTATATCTGTTGAATATGTATATGCTTGTATTTTACTGGAATTTTATTTAATAGATGACGTGGAAGTGGGAGAAAAATGATACTTGGTTCTCAAAATGTTTTACAAATAAAAATATGAAAAACTTGCCGTCTTCAGCCGTCCTTTGCTTCTATTACAGATGCAAGTTTATGATCGGTCTGACTGAATGGGGGACATCTTTGGACATCACTTTTATCAATCTGGCTACAGATGTATATTAAGATTTAAGTTTGAACTTTAACTGGACCATTCTACAGATGAATATGATTACAACTGTTCTCCATTTTTCTAAGTATTTTTGTTACTCTCAAGTCTTTTGTAATCAAGCAACTTTGCTCCTAGCATTTCCCTTTCCTTAGCTCCACCCATCGATCCATCAACTCAGACATACTTCCCTGTTAAAGAAAATATTCCCTGCAGCATGATGGAGCCACCACCGTGTTTCCTTGTCACATTGTTGTTTTCATGCTGATGAGTTCAAATTTGGTCTCATCCAACCACACCACCTTCTTTAAAATGCTTGCTGTGTCTCCTATGTGGCTTGTGGCAAACTGAAAACAATTTATTTTCCCCAACAGTGGCTTTCTTGCTTCCCTCTTATAAAGGCTAGATCTGTGGAGTGCATGACTCATAGCTGTCTTCCACCTTAGCTGTAGATCTCTGCATCACCTACATTATCAGAGATAAAAAATAAAAGTGTATTCCTAACATTTCCAGTTTTAATTTGAAAATAAAATGAAAACTATGTACCTTATTTACCTTCTACTTTTAGCACATAAAATCCCAAAAAACTACATTCAGGTTGTTGCTTGTAAAATGACAAAATGTGATTAAGACTTTAGAGCTATGGACACTTTTTAAAGGCACGATAAGTGGAGATTATAAAGTTATTGTTTTTCTTTATTTATTATGGGAATGTCATTTTAGTTTTTAATGACTTTCTCTCACCTTCACTGTCCTTCAGACCAAGCCACACTGGGTCTAATGAAAACACCCAGATGCTCTCTGCCAGATGTCTCTGATCCCAACGTGACGGCGGGGCGCAGGAAACGAAGCTTGAATACACAGAACAAATGGAATAAGAGGCACCTGTCTTGGAGGTAGGAACATTTTTTGATCAGCCGACATGAAACCATTAGCTCACCCAAACATTTCAGTTAAATAATCCTTCGATAATAACCAAAGGTTACAAAGAATTCAAAATGGAGCATCATATTATTTCTTCCTTGTGGACTCTCTATGATGTGTGTTTGGACCAACTACCATGTTGCAGCTCAGCAACTTAATTTTTTCTTTTCTTTTTTTTTTTTGTTCTTTTTCTTTGATCTACAGTTTATCATTCAATTGTTTGTTTCAGTTTTGGTTTTCTGTGTTTATTACCATCTGTTGTAAAGCAGTATCAATTGTGCACAGGGGCCATTCCAATAGTATTGACATAATGTGAATTATATTTTGTATAATTCATCTCAAACTGTTGCATATCAAAGGAGACGTGATCTGATGAGAAATCAAAATAAAATAATAACTAAAACTGTACACTGCACTGATCACACTAGCTCCACCATGACATGACGGCAGTAGCATTATGCTGTACAGACTTCTTTTTTCATCAGGAGCTCTGGTAAGAGGTGATGGAAGGAAAGATGGAGCTAAATACAGGTCAACCCTGAAAGAAAGGTTTTAGGCTGCAAAGATCTTGAGACAGAAGTTCACCTTCACATGAATAAAAACCCAAAAAACACAACTAGAATGGTTTAAATCACAGGATATGTTTTAAAATGGCCAAGTTCAGAGCAAAATCTGATATATCGTGCCAAAAGTGACTAATATGACTGCGGTTGAGCTATTCGGCAAAGAAGAATGGGCAAATATATCAGTGCAGCTGTAGTAGCAGTGAAGGGGGATTCTGAAAAGTATTGATTTTTCTCATAACCTCCTTTTCACCTTTAACGATTTCTATACCTAATGCATTTTAAAAACCATATGTCACTTTCCCTTCACTTCACATTTATGCTTTGTGTTGATCTATCACATAAAATACCAGCAAATGTGGTTATATTATGACAAAGTGCAAAACCGTTCAGTTGGTATTAATATCTGTAAATACGTCGCCATCGATGTTCAACTTGAATGCTTATGTAAATTTGTAGTTTAACAGATTGGCTGATGAACATGCTCTCTGTCAGGGGTGAATACGCCGGGAGACGGGTTGCGGGAAGCTCATGCGTCTTCCAGCTTGTGGGTTGTGTGTCCACCTGGGCTGCCAAAATCAGTGCAGTATATAGAAATACACATGTGCTCAGCGCAATCAACCATCTGAGAAAAACAAGTTGTGTAGGACACAAGCACACACACGCCTACACACCTACACACTCAGAAAGAACCATTGTAGAAAGGACAGATTCTCTAGGATGCAAACATTTTCATTAAGTCTCATTATTGTTGCATAGCTGAGAAAAATCTTACCACCGTCATCATTTTTTTATTTATTTTTTTATTTCTAGGGTGTTATTTACATAGAGTTAAATTTTCTATATGATTAACAGCATAAGTGCTAGATTAGGGAATATAACAAGCTTGCTTACAGTGTTTTATTCTCTTTGCCCAGATAATTGATAATGTTCAATAGGCAGAAGTTCATTAACAAAAAGAATAAAAAGCTCAACAGTTCACTTATCTTTTTGTGTCTACTCTGAACTTCCTGGCAAAACATTTAACTTGAGACGAACATTAAATGAATTTGGAAAAGAACCTCTTGTCTAGATCCTCATGGTGGTGGGGGAGCAATCACGGTGGCTGAGTCGTCAAATGAAATTATTTGTGATGCCATGAACAGGTGAAGGTTGCACCCCTGACACTTTTGAGGAGAAATCACAGAACAGAAACTCATGTTAAAGGACATTAGATTGATGAAACCTACTATTTTGGATGACATCATCTTGGACCTGACTGATGGAAATATTCTGGCAAGACCACTTTAATAAATATGAGTTAGAGGTCACCGTCATTGTGAAAAATGTGTTAAAAATATGACAGATTTGGAAACAATGAATGACTTCACAGGAGCGTTTGGATGGTTTCCATCTACCATATTCACCTCTGATCAGAAACTAATTTGTCCTTGTCTTTTTGTCAGTCGAGTTGGTTGTGAAGTGCTTGTATGTCCACATGTTGCTATTTGCTTTAAAATAAAATATTTTCACATTTCCTGAAACGGAAAGGAAAGCAAAGAAAATTAAAGCCTTATTTTAGTTATACAATATAACACAACTACAGCAGATCAAGTGCAGCAGAAAAATGTGCTCCAGCATTAAAATATTTGTTAAATATTGTATGTAATAATCTACCATCATTAGTTTTATTCTAGCCAGATACGCCTGAAGTTACTTTTAGTGAGACATAAAGATGTAAAGGCCTATGCAACAAGCCAATAAATGATGAAATGAGGAGGCTTAATAGATGTAAGATAGGACAGAAGGAAAGCAAAGTCAAGGGAGATGAGGCAAGAAAGCAGGACATCAGGGCGCTGGAGGATTGAAGAAACAGGTCGATGAGCTGGAACCTTCAGCTGTAGGGGAGGCTGTTGGAGCAAAGCTGGCAGAGTGTGGAGGCTGTCCTGGTTAAAGCAGAACAAAAAATGAAATTAGAGTAATAGTGGAGATCACAAACCTGTAGGATGAAAGCCATGTTCTGGGCACATATAAATCTGTTACAAGAAAAAATGAGACCGTCATTGTACTTTTGTTTAATCACATTAGAGCAGTGATTCTCAGACTTTTTGAAGGAGAGGGATTATGTAAAGTCGAGTTTTCTGATCATATTATGATCTTATTCCCTCATCAAAAACTTTCCTGGACTGTTGCTTTGATTCTTTTATGCATGTTTGAGGAACTTGTTTAATTTTAAATCAGGGTTATTGAAGAAATAATGTTTCATAGTTTCATAAAGAGCTGGAACTTCTTAAAGAGACAGAGACTCAATTTCAAGGAGTTAAATTGTGAGGTTAAATTAATTTTTAGTCATGCTTGATATTTACAGCATTCAATTGAAGATGACAGTTACTTGTCTGTGCTGGCACAGTATGCCTGTAAAATACCATATCTGTAAATACTAAGGTTTTCAAGTACTGCCATCTCGACACAACTTTGAAAACATTGAAAAACCCTGAAGTTTTTTTTTATAATAAGAGTGAAAAGCTGTTTTGTCCAGTCAACATGTGCAGATGAATGCACATGTTGACTGGACAAAACTAAGTGAAACTCTGGTTTCACTTAGAACAGGCATGTCAAACTCATTTTTATATCAAGTTTCTGAAAGTCCTCAAATGCCCGGTTGTGACAGAACGTATTGACAAAACTAGCTATGATCAAATTGGTAAAATATGAAAAAATAAATTTAAATGAGATATTACATTGATAGATCAATATTGCAAAGAAAACAGACTTCAACATTATTAGCTTATCATGCTAGTATTATACGCAGACATTAGAATATCCCTGTGGCTTTCAGAACATGGATGAATTGGTTTTGCCCAGATCCATGTTCTGACTTCAGCCTGACTTCATTATTGGATATGCAGCAATGACTCTGATAAGAATCAAAGAATGCTCTAAACCAGTATGAAATAGCTCAATAGCTGATGTGTTTGATAGACCACCCCCCTGTAGCTGCAGTGGACATAAATTGAGGAAAATCACCCACTACTGATTCCCAGGGATACTCGTCTGGCTCATCCAGCTGGAATCTGTGGAGCCGTGCAAGCGTTTTCTGCAGCTGCTCAGGCTGTGAGAGTGATGAGTTCAGAGGGATGAATCACCTGTCACCAGGGGCCAGGATAGTCATGGCTTATTGAAAACAAATTACCTGGAGACTCTGTCCCTGCAGGCAAGGCCTTGTTGAAATAATCCCACCACATTTCTGAAGGCTCTCAGTCAGAGGTTCAAACAGATTTTGAGGGCATCATGATGGGAGCATGCGAGTGCCTCAGCTGACCTGGAAAAAGAGGTGGCAACCATCCGCTGCTGCTTGCCGTACTGGATCTCTGAAGTCCGCATCCGCTAGAGGTGACTGGCATGCAGACCGCAGTGAAGTTTTGCTGTTAAGTAACTGCAGCATTTAGCCTTTTTTAATAGCCCACACCCTGCTTCTCTCCATCTTACAACTGCCAGCCAACTACTGCCAGTTTCCTGACCTGACCCCCACAGTTTGGCTCTTTAAAAATGCCTTTCTTTTTAGCACAGTGAAAGCCACCTCTGTACTTTTTTAGTGTGTTTTTAGGATACTTGCAGCATCCACCATCCAGCTTATTTCACACCATCTACTTCTTGAGCTTCTACTCCTAATTACTCTCATTCTACATGTACTACCAGAGCCATTCTTTGACATTCTGACAGGTGTATTTTTTAAAAACACAAACCTTTTGGTGCGATGGCAAGCACAGATGCAACAAGGAAGCATGTGTGCTTTTCTACAACTGGGAAACTTACAACACAAGAACACAGTGTACATCAACATCTTTGCTTCAAGGTGACTTATCATGGCATCGTACTTTTTCGTAAAAAAAGTGGATTATTTGTTGGAGTTGCATGCTTAGATTAATTTGATTGCATCCAAATCAGCAGCTGGATGTAAGAGCAGCTGAGGTGCTAAGTGCGTGGCAGTAACTGTTTTGAGGCAATGCCAGCTGCTGAGCATGATAAAGCTGTAGCTTTAGCATGAGACCAGCTTGTCTAATCCAGCTTCAGATTCTCTGATGACCAGGCAGTATGGCCCCTCAACATGCTCCCAACACAAAACTAAACCATCTCAATCTCATGACTGAAGTTTTATACATGTGTCAAAGAAGTGGGGGAACTATCCTGTCATGTGTAATGAAGCCCACTTTTCTCTATACGACCTGAAACAGTCTATGCAATCTCTGGAGGATATTTAAGAGCTTGGTGGGGTTTTGTCTTGTGTGAAGGAAATGTTTTGGCAGACCTTAGAAAGCTGCTTCTGAAAAATACAAGCTCATCCAGTCACAGTTATGATCCAAAAGGTGTAAAAGCTAAAACTATAAAAAAAGCTTTCTGGTAGTTTATTCCCCCTAATTTTCTTGTACCATTGTGTTCTTCATAAAACATTTAAAATGCGATTTGAGACCATTTGATTCAACCTAATAATTAATCTTAGCGTCCAAATTTTTTTTACACCAGAATGGTTGCATTCTCTTTTTTGCAATTCCTTGAGCGACAAAAACTGTTACAGTCAAATATTAGATGTGATCAAACATTTACTGAATTGTTTTTTTTGTTTTTTTTTTTTCCTTTACCATAACACTTCCAGATAAGGTACGATCAATCGAGAAACTTCAACTCAAAATTTGTTGCTATCTCTTTGAAGAACATGTCCATTTAATTGGTAGCTGTTTGTTTGATTGATTTACCAATTACAAGTAAGGCCTTCTGTACAGAATGTTTAGATTGTAATAGTTATTTAGTCCTTCCAGAAATTGCAACTTAACAACAGAAATTTTATGTGGTTTCAACTCAGCAATACAGGATGTCAGTAAGGCTAACCTGTAGCCCTCTGAACCAGACCAGATTAGGTTGTAAAAGGTGGACAAAATGTTCCTCCAAAAGGTAGGACAGCTAAATGGCTGAGACAGAGGACAGGCGATTACGCTTAACATGTATCACAAAGCAGGAGGTAAGCCTTTATGACTTCTGACTCCTGAAATTTAAGTAAAAAAAGACAAAAACTGCAAAAAAAAAAGAAAACCCTTACCACAATATCTGTCTATGTTAAAATCAGTAGACATGAAGATCTACACTAAAAAAATTATTGCTATCAAGTTCTCTTTTGGCTTTTTTCAAAAAGTTATAAACAACTGTAGACTCATTCTGATAACTGGAAACTCTTGCTTGCATATTTCATCTCTTTTCTTGCTCTTACCTTCAGCATCCCCCGCAGGCTTTAACAATACTGCCTTCTCTCCTCTCGGCCTTCTTCATCTTGCTCCTCTTCTTCCCTCTGTTTGCCTGTTAAGCTCCATAGCAAATGATCCCGAGTCCGTCCCGGACTGCCTGCTCGCAAGTGTCAGGGTGTTCTTTGATGTAAGCACTTCTTTATGTAGGTATTAAATTTGATTGATGTGGAAGCGTCTGACAGCACACTCTGTTCTCAGATATTTATTTGGAAGTCAATGATGCACACTCTGAAGCTCTTTTGCTTCTAAACAGCCCTCCAGCCACGGAGCAGCTGATGACTCCTGCTTTGTACTGAAGCCAAAATCTCCAGCGTCTGCATTTTTGACTAAACCGTGCTTGCTAATACCTTTATCGCCATATAAGTTTGCCTAAGTCATGGCTAGAATAATATCAAGAAAACAGACTTTAATGCTGCAATTGGAAAGCGATCAGCCTAATCCACAGACTTATTCTTTAGAGCTGAATAGCAGCTGTCAGTGCAATGCACTTGTGCTGCTGCCTTGACTAGAATTTAAAGCTATTTAGTCATTGATTTCACACTGTGCTGACAAGTACTTCTGTAAAAATGTATCTCTTAATTATTTAATAAACATTTTTCAATCAGCTCTCTAGGAAAGGACTGTTAAATGGGATTCTGTGTTCAAATGTCTGACTGTGACCTTGTCTCTCCTCTTGTGGTAAACTGGAGCAGTGGCCAGTGATGATAATAACTCCTCCTTAGGGAAAGCGGATTCTTTGCAGATGGATGTGAGAATTAAAGCAGGGTTTAATTAGCAACAGCAGCGACAGCAGTTTTGGTAAGTGTCGGTGTGGATCTGAGGGCCATCCTTGCAGCCATGTAACACCAGGGATGCAACAAAAAAGTTAGCAGACTGCTTAATGTCTGAATTATGGTTCTCGTTGTGAGAACAGCATTTCATTTGTGGGATCTGCACACTAAGGCCAAAGTTAATTTGCAGCATGCACATATTTGGAGGAAAGGAGCAACACTGGCTCTGAGGAAACTGAGAATTCCTCTAAACGGTGTATTTTCTTAATTATTAGTAATCAGTAAAAGAGAAAAATCCACATGCAGGATTTGTTTTTCTGATTATGTAACTAAAAATGTACAAATCAGTACAACATCCACCCTCTTTAAACAGTTTTTACTAATTCTGATTGCTTTATTTCAAGACACATTCCAGAACATGTGAGGAATTTGCAGCAGTTCTCCAAGTTGCATTTGTCTTCTCTTTAACAGAGCAGAGCAACAGGGACCACGTTCCAAATCCCATTGCTGGCTAAATAAATGATGAGGATGTTTTAGATGAGTCATAGTTGATTTAAAATGCAATGAAATGATTCATCCCTTTAACAGGTTCATTCTAAGATAAACAAGCATCGTCTGATATTAAAATACATTTAATTGTAAAATTATTACACTCTGCAGTCTATCTGAATATGTTTAGCACTAATTTGTTTATTTATTTATTTTTTGCTCAAAATAATAAAGACGGAAAGTTTATTGACCTTTGATGCACACTTTCTCCATTTCATAAATATTAAAGAAGGTTTTTAGTTTCTGTCATGGGATGATATTTTGTTTTAAAAACCCAAAACATTGAAATGTTGTATGATAAGGTTTATTAACCTTATCAACAAAGTTGTACATGCAGGTTAGAGAATTAATTTGTATCAAGTGACTGTTTACAAAAACATTACCTCGAGGAAGAATAAATTTTGCCTTAGGCAATATCTTTTTCCTGATTTTTATAAAGTCAAAACACAACAAGTCATTTTTTGGTCATTTTGCACAATACAAAAGGCTTTGTTCCTTCATAATCTTGATAAATTCTTTGGCGATGCTGAACAAAAACATGGGCAGACTTTCTTCTTCTTTCCCCGTTTTTGCATAACACATCACAAAGGTGTGGTCAAAACTACAAGAGCAACAGAGAGGCTCTTATTGCCTTTAGTCATATTTTAATAGCAGAGCAGTCTGACAATAAGGAGGATGCCAAAACTCTAGTTCACAGAGATTTGTCAAATCTAGGCAGTTTGGTTCACTGTAACTCCTTTCATTTGATATCACTCTTTTATATTTGTAAAGTGTACGCTGGCTTAACTTTCTTTTATTTATAGATGTCACAACTGATATCACAATGTGTTTTCTTGACAGAAAAGATAAGAGATGTCTTAATAAACCAAAATAATCCGAGGTCATTGTTTGTGTGTACGAAACGATTTGTTTCTCTACAATAATATATCTGGGGGAAAAGAAAGAAATGACAACTGATACAAGATTTGAGTCTAGTTTTGCAAATAAAAGGTATTTTAGTCGAATAAGAGTTTCTAAATTTACCCCAAAATGCTCTCCCTGGTTTGAAAAATATTGTAAAGTGAAGTGGGATCATATGTCAAACATTTCATTGAAGAAGCTATGACCTAAAGTTTGCACAGCAGGGCAAACAGATGTATCTCAGTAAATTAGACTACTATTGAAAACTAGCATTTTTGAGTAACTCAATTCATTTGGGGGACTGCTACCTTGTGGCGAGAAGATCTTTTAGAATGGAGTTTGCACGTATTGAACTCTTGCTATCCTATCTGTCATAAAACATAACTTGGGTAAACCGGTCTTGTTAAATAATCTTTGGGTATCAGTGATCAGCTTTCTCACAACCCTGCAAGGATAAGTGAGTATAGAAAATGGATAAATGGATGGAGTTCTATAGGTGAAGGATTATATTAATTAATTACACACAGGCTGAGGTCTTAAAGCCTTTATTTTTGTGAACTATGTTAATTTTCTTCTTAAAGCTAATAAAATTGCCACTTAATGTCTTAGCATATGAGAATAAAACAGTACAGAAATGTGGGTTTAGTGAAAAACAAGTTTAATTCCTGATTGAAAGTAATTTTCAAAAGATCCTTTAAATCTGATAAATCAGCTGAAAGGATATTCCAAGGTATATGTTGTACAGAGTGATTTGTTTCTCTACAGCAGCATATTTTGACTTTTATGCATTCTGAAGTTGGAAACACATTTGCCTTGCTTAATAAAAACAGATGTTTTGATTCAGAGTTGAATTACACTGTGTAAAAAATATTTGTCATTGCACTGATATAATATGGTTTTTGATATTGTCAGTAAATCTCAGTGGAAACAACCAGAACATAAATGCATATTGTTGTGGGCGTAATTAGAACAAGCTGTTTAATAAACATCAGATTTGACTGCAATTGGTTTCTTGATTAAATGTAATCAATAAGGCAGTTAGAATCAAGGTGTTTGACACACTGGCAAGTTCACACTCTGTAAAGATAATCAAATTTAAAGGAGGCACCATGGGGAAATGACACTTGCTTTAATTTTCATGCGAGTGATGTCTCTGCATGTGGGCAGAGGCAATTCTTTGAGACTCCTTAGTTCATCTGAGATGCAGCGCAAGAGTGCTCTGACCTTGGCAGTCTTACCTGTAATTGCATTCACACACACACACACGCAGTTGCACACACCTATACACACAACATTTAGATGCACATACATGCTTGCATCTGACAAAACTATGCACTCTGCCTCTCCATCTTTCTCTCCCGAATACGCTCTCTCTCGAAAACACACAGGCATACACAATCACCCTCCCTCGTCAGTCTGAATTAGGACTAATCAGCAGGTGAATTGTCTGTGGAAGCGCTGATCCGTTTGCAGTGACCTTGTCTAACTGTGGTTAGCAGCGATGGTCACACACTTATGTTGTACTGTATGAATAAATCGACTGTGCAGTCCCATTTAGGTAAACAAATAAAGACAAAAGTTTTGTCTCACTGTACGCTACAAGTTTCCCTCCAAATAAATGATCCGATTACACTTAGCAGCAACTCGCTGACTGCATTTGCATATTAATGGAGAAAGCCCAATTTTCAAGCCTCCAGTTCGTTATTGCTTTGAGCTAACATTGCATCCAACCTACCAGCGTCCATCTGTTTTGTGACAACATGTTGATACAGACATGTTTGCTAATTATTGCATTAATTAGCTGCAATAATGAACTCATTTGCATCACTAAATGGATTAAAGACATCCTGGTAGCAGGAGAACAACAGACAGCAGGCAAGTGTGAAGTGAAGCTATGGATATTGGCAAGAATTCCTGAAAACCTCTGAAGGGTTTAAATGGAACAATCTGGTATGAAATGGTTCTCTTTTCACACCAGATATGTAAACACACTCATATTATTTTTCCAATCTTCTGCAGGACACCACAAAATTGCTCCATGAAATTTCCAGTTGAACTTTTTCAGCACTTTCCTGAGGAGTGTCAGGCAGGTGTTTTCATCCTCTCTGAGATAAAACTTTGTAGAACAATCAAAACTGCTAGTATTGTTGGATGTCCACATGCTTTTCACAAGTAGAAACTAATATTTTTGCTGATTTTCCTGTCAAAGTAGCTCAAGCTCAATCAAATCAGACGTCCATTACCTGCAAAGGTCAGATATCCTTTTGACCCTTAGTTGAATTTAAGTTTGAACTTTGACTGGACCATTCTAACACATCAATATTGTTTAGTCCAAGCCATTCCACTGTAACTCTGGCTGTAGATTTAGAATCATCAGTGCAGTCAGACCTCTCAAGTTATTTTCCTTTTCGCAAATAAAAAAAGAAAATAAGGATCTACATTAAAATGAGCTAAATTTGAGACACACTTTTTCTTTTAAACTTAACAGATTTTTTGCCACATGGGGTAAATTTTCAGAATTTGTATTTTATGAGTTTATTAATTCTTTAGCTGAACATGGTTTCTTCCTGATGTCCACATTGAGAACTAATGAGATCTGAACCAAGAAAATATAAACGCACATGCAGTGTTTATAATCATAAAGTGTATTATGTAGCTAATAATCAAAGTAATTAAAGTAGCTTCAACTGATGGATTCTGCATCAAGATTATATTTGAATTTCTCCATTAAAAAAAAAAGATCTGCATGTACACTTTCATTTTGGAAAGCACTGCAACTTTCTCTACTATGTTATTGATTACCTTCCACAACAGAGTAAAATGATAAAATGCAATAATGCTTTTAAAACATTGGTCAAAATAAACTACTGTAGTGCAGTTTTCTTATTTTCCTTTTGGGATAAGCTTGTATTCAGTACATAAAAGTAGAGATTTAAATGTGTAAAGAGATAAATTGCAGATATGAGTCCCTTTAGGTGTAAACACAATAACAAGCTACTACTGATTCTACTCATGGTGGTTTAAATAAATGTATGCAGTGGTCAAATCGTATTGAGAAGTTTCATACTTTCATGGGGATGAAGTAAAAAAAAAAACACCTGGACTACAAATGTGAGCCTCAACACCAGGCCGTAAGACCCTCTTTGATGTGAGGTTTGGCAATGAATGGCTCAGCTTTCCACATTGATTTATTCAGACCGGGTGTTACTCCCACTATATGACAGGGCTAAAGGATGTTAAGACTTGGACATTTCAGTTTATTACATTTCAAACTTCATTACAGTTTGAAATGTGCAAAGTCTCAGTCCATCTGACTGTTATTATCTATTTCCCATTTAAAAGGAAATCCATGTTAAGGTTCTATAATATATTTCTCACCAGAAATGGCATTTTTTATTTCTTCCATCTTCCATTCTTGTTAGTTACTGAATATACTTGAATTTCACTGGGTTGTTAAAATATCCTTATCCCAATTTTGAAAAACATATATGCTGGTAGTTTTTGTTTTTTTTAACATGGCAAAAACTGGATATGTAAAGAAGAGCAAAAATAACTACCTTTTTTAGACAAAAACTGGAGAACAACTGCAGCACAAACATTACATACTTCTTTAAATATTATTAATCTATGCTATTTGTTGATAAATATATGAATAAAAAGCAAAATTCTTCATTTCTTAACCCCCACACCAAAGACAAACCACAAAGTCGTTCTGTGTGTTCTTCAAACGCTGAATAATAATGCCATCTCATTTGTTATTCATCATGCAATCTCTTATGTGCTTTCTTAGAGTGAGAACCTTCCCCAAGGACTCAGCCTTGTTGGGCAGGGACACTGTCCGAGCCCTCATGTATTATGCCCTGAAGGTCTGGAGTGATATCGCACCTCTGAACTTCCATGAGGTGGCCGGCAGCGACGCAGACATTCAGATCGACTTCACTAAAGCAGACCACAATGATGGATACCCCTTCGATGGGCCTGGGGGAACAGTGGCACACGCTTTCTTTCCTGGGGAGAGGTTCACAGCGGGTGATACACACTTTGATGACGACGAGGCCTGGACCTTTAGATCACCAGGTGAGGAATAAATACTCTGTGTCAGTTTTAAGCACATGTGTTGGACATAAATGTGTTAGGTTATATGCTGAGGGAAAAATGTGAGTCTAGAAAAAAAGGACATACAGTGGAAATCTGGTTGATATTTGCATGAGTCTATAAAACAAAAACCATAAAAACATTCAGTGTCCAGAAAGTACTAAAGAAAAGTGCAGCTTTTATGTTTGAAATCAAAACTCTGACTGCACCTGCAAGGCAAGCTGTGCTTTTGTCTTGTCTGGTCATGATCCAGATTTTATAATTAGCATTTCATTTGTTCGAAGAAACAGTAAAACATTCGATGGCCTGTGTGTGGCAACTAAAGCGGCGCTGATTGTTATCACAAGCTTATTAGGAGACATAAAAGGTATCCTTTTATTTTCCACAGCTGCCAGGAACAAACAACTCACACGTACGCGCCCGCTGCTAGCCATTAAATCTGTTTTTAGCAATCAGCATAAGTAATTGAATTTCACTGTCAGCTTTCATCGATTCCAATTTGTTTTGCCATGGGGTTCTGTTACATTTTGGTCTTTTACCCTAAAGTTGTGTGGAAGACAGAATGCAACTTTGATGGAATTGTACATTTTACATGGGTGATATTTTTTCTTGTATTATGTCAGGTGCAATTTATGTGTGCTAGAATTTAAAGAAGCATGGTGAACAGTAAGGTCATCTAACAACTTTGCCATTGTGTGGTCTTCAAAAGAAGGACACAATATAACAGAGAAGGTTTCCCTCACATTTTCATGCTTTTTCGTTCTCAATCCTTTAATTTTGTCGTTTAAGTGAAGATAAGTAGTTCACACAATTCTGTGGCACTCATATTTGAACTTAGTATTCCATTATCTGCTGTCTCAGTTCATATCCAATTTTTGTCCTCAGCCTGCATCAAGGCAAATACTCAAGTAAACTGCAAGACGGCACTTTCTAAATAATCATTACCATACCTGCGACAAAGAAGTAATTCTTCATCCTCCTTCAGAAAATGGGCCTCCAAAGTGGTTAAGTGCTTTGAAAGGCTTATCTTGAAATGTAAAGTAATTCTTGTACTTATTTTAGAGCCACATTGTACTAACATTTTCTCGACAAACGCTGCTCATTGATTTAAGTTTATATCATCATTTCAATGAGGAAACTAACCTGAAAACTTCCTTCTGCACCCGACAACTGATCACTGAGAGATTTTGACGACGGCATGGATAGATTTCCTCAGCTTGGAGCTCTCCAAGTCCGTGCATTTGATCTAAAGTCAGTGCATGATGCCTGTAGTCATTCAACTTACATATTTGAAAATCTGGTGGAGAAGCAAATTACAAGAGAGCTGAAACTACTACTACTACTACTACTACTGAAACAGCACCTGCTGATTAATTTTGTTAATAAACTGAATATAAGACCAACACATTTACAATGGTGCTGTATGGTAAACATAAGGTTTTTCTGTATAATAATGGCATATGCATCACCACTCAGGGTGACCCTCTACGTGTTTCTATAGTTCCTGTGAACCCATTAAAGGAAAAAAAGATATAAACCTAAAAGAAACACAAAGGCATGAAAGTGGATGCCTTGCTTTTGAAGTGAATGTTTAGTAATAAAGGGAGACATGCTTGTTGTGTCTGACAGCTCAAAGTGTCAGGCTAAAAATACATTTAATAAGATCCTTTGAAACATTACACATCATGCAAGCCACACTGTTTAGCAAAGGGCTGCTGACCAAAAAACAACTTCAGTGAAGGAACTGGATATATCTGCTAAATAACTGCACTGAACTCCATTCTTTGGCAAAGTAGCATTTTTGATTTTTTTTTTTTAAATAAATACAGTAAAACTTGTTATAATTTCAATTCATTACTAAATTTCTTAGAAAATAATAGGAGGAACATGAAACAAATTATGAGAATTGTGTAAATACTATGATACTATGATGAAATCGACCCAGTTCTTACATTGAAGCATTGAAGTATGTTTATCTAACAATAAAACTTAATTTAATATTTACGTTTTCACTCTTATCCATGGGTTTTAAATTTATGTAACAAATTTTAGTACTTTATGCAAAAATTATTATTCTAACTAAAAAAAAATTGCAAAGTTTCACCAAAGATTTGCATATTCAGCCACATATTCATGAATTACATCCTTACATGGTTTGTGGTTCTTGGCAGAGCATTGGCAAGACTATCGGATAACCTCTGCAGAGTTTCTCTCTTGTTTACCTCCAGTGCATAATTCTTCCATCTCCCCCTCAGATAAGTGCCACGGATGCACTGGTTTATCTACATGATTCATCAGTCCAAGCCACCCTCTTCCATCAGGCCATGGTCTCACTCTGATGCTTGCATTCCCATTACAAGCGTGAAAGCATACTAACATCCAGACAAGCAATAACTACTGTGTGCTATGGACGAAAGTCGCTGCATGTCGTCCCACGTGTCTCTGCAATAAATAGTGTTGGTTTTCAGCCACACATCTCTCTTGAAATTGAACCACACAAGTCAGGTTTAGATCATTAAGTTCCTGTGTCCGTGACCTTAGCCGCAATAACAAACTATCATTGCATCCGTTACACATTTAGTTTATTGACCAACGGCGCATGTAAAATCCAGTGTAGGAAGTCATATAAATAGTTAAGAGATCTACAAAGTAGTGTGTAATTCTGACAAAGGGTTGTTTTTTTTCACTTAAACTGTAGCGCTGTGTGGGGTTATGGTTCCACAAGTTTTCCATCTGTAGACACAGAAATGTGCCTGGGTCTATTTGTAAGATTTGTTTTGTTTATTTATTTTCGCAGGAAGGGTTACCAGCAGTCTTTCGTTGGTAGCATTGAACAGGAATAAATATCAAATACCGTGGTTGTTAAATGACTAAATACTGGAGAATCAATCAAACAAACAAGAAATAAATAATCAGAGCAACAAGCAGCATTGGAGGCCCTTGCAGCTCAGTGCCGCTCCGGCCTCATGGCGACTGCCGGAGCTCCAGAAACATCACCCATTTGCCATTGTCAACTATCTCACGTAGTTAGATAAACAATGCACACCAATGTGTTGAGCACTGATGATGCACAAAAAATCCAGTGCAGATCGGTTGATGTGTCGCCTCTTGGAAGAATCTGGGGGGTGCAGTGGAGTGTAGTGGAGCCCAATAGCATTAAAGGTCAATTATAATTATAAGTGAAAGTTATTCCACCTTGTGGGTGAAATTTGGTGTGTGCTTGGACATAATAAGGCCTCCAAAAAGCTTTATACTTTGCCAGAAAAATTATAACAATAAAAAAATTTTTAAAAATCCCCTGATTACAAGAGGCCTTCACAGCGCTTCACTGCTCTGGCTTAGTAAAAATGTGTTCAAAATACAGGCAGACAGCCTAGGTGACTCATTAGCTCATCATTTGTTTACCATAATATAAGATGTTTCTTCATTTTTTTATATTATCTATGTTTAAGCATTTGTTGACTTAGATTAAAATCTAAAAGTTGTTCTCAGCATTTCTACCACAGTCTGGTGCATGTATAACCTCCAACCTCACACATTTTTTGTTCTCTTAAAAGTCAGATCTAAAATCCAGAGCGAAAGTAAATATGCTAGTGATTCACTTGAGTGCTATTGAGCATGTTTTACTTGCACATTAGTACTTGCCTGCAGTTTGAAAGAAGCATTTGTACTTACAGGGTTTTATGACCGTGAACAGAAAAGAGGAGAGGGAATCACATGTGTATTTTTGACCTCTGTCTGTTCATCTTTCTGAATCGTACAATTATCTCGAGCCGTATAGAAAACTGGGACAGAGAAAATATTTTCTGCCTCTGATCTGAAATTTCTCACCAGCAGTGACAAGAGAGCATGCTGTGCTGTCCAAGAGAATAAAACATGTCATTTGGCCTTGTTTGATTTTCAAGGCAACTTTCCACGCTGTGACAGAAGGTGGAACATTGCTTTGTTAAAGCATATATGAAATTTTCATTCAGATGCTGTATAAGATATGGATGAATGAAATATGTCCCTGTACTCCAAAATTAATTCAGATTGCAACCTGCAAATCCTGTTTTCCTCTGTCATAGAGTTCAGTACGATACAATTAATCAATTTATTTACCAATCTGGCGACTCTAACAGGCAGTGGGTTGATCTTTATTTTATTTTGCGGTTTCAGATAAAGGGTGCATAAATGTGTGCTGCTTTATTGAAAAACATTAAAAACTATGTTTCCCCACCATTAGTTTATGTTGCAACTTTTACACCAAATCCCAACCAAATGAGTCAAAACTGTTTATGTCGTAAATAACAGGTTTATAACATTTTTGTATTTGTTTTGGGTAGCATTAAGTGTAAATGTGATAGAGGGATAAATGTGTACTCATTTCACACTCTCAGGAGGCCCTGAGCATCCATGGCATTCCAGTAAAGCCATTTGTCTGTTTAGCATATTTTAAGCAATCAACTTTAGTAGTAACTATTGTCAGAGTTGATTGAAATAATGAGAAGAAGATGGAGACAAAAGTAATGGATATTCCACACTTTACATACAAAAACTTGGAGCAAAATGGAAAACTAGATAGTCAGGCAAGCATAAAGGTGCATCAGTTTTGACCTTCCTTAATGCAAGAGGAAAGTAACCGGCATGGAATGCTTATGAGAGAAACTGAGATATTTTAGTTATTAATTGCTACAAGGTAAGGCTTTATTACTAAGATGAGACTGTATTTCTTCTATGTACCAGCCATTTCTCCTGGTAATCATGGAAACGATAGCTGCTTTTAACCTACAGCCAAATCTCAGAGAGAAGTTATCCAAGAATGCAAATTTAGTAGCTTCAAATTGGCATTTATGCTTAGTGGCAATGCCTGACTCGGTGCAATGGGGTACAATGTGTTATTGGCTGATTTCTGCAAATATGTATCAGGAAATTGCAAAACGGTTTCCCAAAATGTAATTGATGCAATTTTGAACAACTCTCATGCATATATTTGTCAACTACATATTCCACTCAGTCCACAGCTTGATGACAGTTGTGCAATTTTTAAGGTGCGCCATAATTTACAAGTGAGAATTTCAGAGTCTGACTTCTAGTTTGGCTTCACATTTCAGAAGTCTGCCGGAGTTCATCAAACTTTGATTAATATTTCAAACTGTTCATTTCTCTAGACACTTTTTTTTTTTTTAAGTTTGAATGATTCAAGTCTCTTTCAGCAAAGAAATGTCAATATTGGAATTTGAGTTTGACTGAAGATGGGAAGACAATGTAGCACATATGAGTTGTGCCATGTTTACTTTATAGATTGAATTTGCAGCAATAAACAAAACAGTTTTCCTTCGAAATGAATCCCTTTTGAGTTAAAACAGTGCTTTTAAAATGACTGAAAATTATTTATGTACTTCTTAATAATGAATAGAAAAAAAACTTAAACCTTACTATATAATCTGTAGCAGAGCCACTGCATTGTATATCTCTAGTGATATATAATCACTGGAGATTGTTCAATCATATCTAGTGATTGATTAATTCAAAATTGTTTAATCAATCATTAATTATTAATGATTGATTATCAGAATATATCATTGTTTTTTTCAATTTCAGCTTTCTCAGGACCAACTATTGATTTTTTTCAGATGTTCATGTTTATATGAAGTGAAATGTATTTTTTACCGACAGCACACTGGAAAAAATTATGTTTCTTTTCATTCATTTTGTTACTAATGATAAAACATGATGCTGTTTTGCTTGTATGCTTACTTTATGTCAAAATTAAACTATGGAATCTATAATTTACATTTTTTATATAGGTTTTTTGTCAGCAAAGTTGTTTTGATATCTTTTTTCCTCCTCTTAGTTTCATATCAACTCCAGTCATCTCCTTTAGCAACTCTTTCCTGCTCAGTGTCTTGGGGGGCCAGCAGGCAATGAATGAAGCAGTTATTGGTTCATCACCAAGCCAATGCATATAAAAAATGGATGTTCATGTTTTTGAAATGGACCTCTTTTCTATGATGCAACAGTGCTAAGAACTGTGGTAATATTCAGTGCTGCTGTTCAGTCTGCTTAAGTCTTGTTCATCCTCTACAATTAAAATGACATATTTTCTTCTCAGTAACTCCTCTTTTCTTGCCTTTTGCTTTCAACGGAGCATGGCTCTAAAATGCTCCTAAAGTAAAGCCAAAGAGAGTTTAACAGAATGTAGATTTGTTCATAACCACCAAGGAGCTCTAAGCTAGCTTGCCTTGACACACATGCGATCACATGTTTGCAAATTTTTATCCCACCATCCGCGGTTTTGTCTTGCTTTGCAGAAGCAGACAAACAGTTTTTGGAAGCTTTTCATTTTTTTGGCCTAACATCCATGGAAATGTGCTCTAATGGCCTGCAGCCTCTTTGGGTATCTTTCCACACATAGATTTTGATTGGCAGCCCAGGGGCTCAGGCAGTATTACCACAGTTATCTCACTGCAGCACATCCCAAACAGCACTCATAGCCACCAGAGCTGTCTGTCACGTCGGTTAGTTTGCAACCCACAGACATCTGAACACTGGGATAAAAATTCAAACCTACCCTGAACCATTTCCACTAAAGAAAATATTAAGAGACATTGTGATATTTATCGAACCTGAGATAAGTCAAAGTTGGCTCCTCAGGGAAAGGTTCTTAAAATCTACAAAGTGAGATGTTTGGGATTTTATTCTTGCCTTATTTGAAGGGGATTCTACTATTACAAATGCAATGAAAATCCTCTGTGTGTGTCACAAACAAAATGATTTCAATAATTTGATTAAAAAAAATCTGTGCTTTATAGGATCTTTTTAGTGTGAAACTATTCACTTCAACTTCATTCAGTCTAACTTTTTTACATTTTGATCAAGAGATAACCAAAAGAAGTCCAGACTCATTCAAGCAGATGAAAACTTGAGTGTTGTTCAGTGCAAGCAGTTAACCTGGCTGGGATATTCTAATAGTCCTCAGAAATCCTAACTTCATTTCGAAGTATCTGACATGTTTCTAGGCTAACGCCTGTTTCCAGGTTTGTAACCCTAAGAGAAGTCATTTTTAGTCAATTTCTCTATGACTTAAAATGGACAAATAAACTCAACACACATCTACCATACGAACCACAGCTACATGTTTTCTTACATTTGCCATATTAAGAAGGGTTTGGACAAATGTGCCTGTTATATAAGAAATCAGATTTTATCGATTATAAATTACAAGGTGAGTCACATTCTGCTCAATTTGAAATTATTGCATGAATGATGAAAAATAAACAGATATTTTCGATATAAATTGTGGTGACAATTTGTCTAACTAAATTCATTTAGTTTTCTTACTGTGAGATTATGCTTCTCCAAGTCAGAAAGTAGTTAATTGTATGTATCTGTCCAGGGGTGCCAATACTTTTAAAAGGCACTACATCTATCAAATGATAATAATAATTCTCATTGCCTCCATGTGTTTCTTTCAGACTCCCATGGGATGGATCTGTTTGCAGTCGCAGTTCATGAGTTTGGTCATGCCATTGGCCTGGTCCATACCTCAGCTATGGAATCCATCATGAGGCCATACTACCAGGGTCCTGTGGGAGACCCGCTGAAATACGACCTACCCTATGAGGATAAAGTCCGTGTCTGGCAGCTCTATGGTAAAAAGACACCTCCTTGTGTGTGGGTGTGTGTGAAAGGACACTATTGACTCCACTGGGTGAGGTTATTGATTAATGAGAACATGGATGGAGTTAATTGAAACTCTTTATGGTATATGACCTTATCATACCATTTCCTGCTATGGGGAGGACTGCAGTAGAGAGAATAATGATCATGAAGGGCTGCATGAAAGGTGGGAAAGCCTGTTAAAGGACAGGGCTGTAAGAATGGATGATTTCTTTTAAATTAGGGAAATTAAAGATAAACACAAGCATAAAGACAAGAATGACAAACATTGTTGCGTCAAATTGATTGCAAAAGATAAAAAAAAAAAAAAAGACATCTGTCCTATTGTTGCAATTTTATGTATAGGCAATGAATTGACCAGACATTTCTTTATGTTTTAACAGCTGTCTTGTCTCTCTCTCTGGAATAATCATCTGAAATCTGCAGGTGTCAGAGACTCTGTGTCTCACACGAATCAGCCAGGCAGCCCGTCTCAAACCCCTGAGCCTCCCGTCCTCCTCGACCTTCCTGAAAACAGATCCACGCTTCTGTAAGTGAGAGAAAAACCTAAGAAACATTATATGATCTATGGTAATGTCTTCAGATTTCATATGTTCCTATTATTCTCAAGTCAAACAAATTGATGAATCAGTAATGGAGATCGTTTTACAAGCAGTTCAGTTTAGATAATAATATAAATGGTGCAGACAGTATGATTATGTAAACCCAAACAGTCCAGTTAAAATATATGCTCATACTGAAATTTATTTTATTGTGATTGCATGTGATGAACATCAGCAAAGAAGATTGTGAAAAGAACAAAATTACAATGAAAAGTGTGGTGGGTAGCGTGGTGGCACAGTTGGTATAGAAATTAGAAGCTTTTCACTTTCTCTTTACTCTCTTCTGTTGGGGTATGAGAGAAACAAATAAAAATTATATGTATTTATTTTTTATATATTTTTGTTTGTAAAATTAGTCGAGTCCTTCGTATTAACATCTATATCCACTACTTTGTGTTGGTGTCTCATACAGTTCCAATGAGACACACTGAAGTTTTTGGTTATCAAAAAGGTGAAAAGATATTGCAAAATGCATTGTATGACACTGTATTAAATGACAAATTAAGTGATATCCAAGGACTTTAAAAATTGACTGAATCATGTCATTAAATTGTCAGATTCAGAGATTATTCATCTCTTGAGCTAAAGGAAAGGTTAGCATGCTCAAGGCAATGTGCTTCCATATACAGTTCATGGAGTATCACTGCTAATTTCACTTTTTAAATTTTGTGACCGTTTGGGCATTTCCTCATCATTTAACTTCTGGGCCAAATAATGAGTTAAGTCTTGAGAAGAGTAAAAATGCTCAGAAATGGCCAATGAAGCATAAAATGATTGGTGAATATGTATTAAAGGAGATTAAAAGAAGAGGACCGATTCCATTACAGTCCTTTTTTGAATGTAGTTTATTAGAAAATTTGATTTGAGCTTGAAAATGGGGCACATTAGAGTCATAAGCATTCATCATACATCATGGTACTGGATGTGTTGTCTGATCAGAAGGACAGTAGACAGAAGGGATATGAAGCATTTAAAAGTCTAACACTTAATACTCAGAGTATTTTTTTATTGCGCCATACTTCTTACTTTTATTACTTGAGTAATATTACTGTGAAGGATTGGCACTCTTTCTTGAGCACAATTTCTAGCTATCTTCTCTAGTATAGCACCAGACATAGATACGCAGGAGTGAGACTTATTATCTCAATCTATCTGTCTGCTGTACCATTCGAAGGTCAATTAAATATATAGGAAATAATATATAGTCTCAGCTGAAGTACACTTGGCGTCGAATATGCCAACTGCAGCTACTGTAAGCACTGGCTTCAAAAGTTTAATGGGGTGAATAATTTGAAATTGGAATTGTGTTTCTTCTGCCTTAATGTTATTTTAGTGTGTATTTTTTCTTTAAAGAGATGCTTCAGACTGTTATTCAGTCCTTCAGTAGGCATTTTAAATGATTTTTTTTTTTTCTCACTCTCTTGAGTCAGTTTCCGGATCACAACTTTTCACGGTTTAGACATTGAGATGACATCAAAGCATATGGCTGTCACCTGACAAAAGGTGTGCGATTATTTTAGCGAGGCACTGAACAGTACCTCAGCACATTTGTCACTAGATTCATTGTCGTTCGGTTGTAGCTGTTGCCTGTTTTAAAAAGCAGAACGTGTCTCATGTTTTATCTTGGTGGAGGCCGTTTCCATACTAATATAATGCAAAGCCTTGTGTTTATGCATCACCGTAAGACGACTATATGCTGCATGCAGACTTCCAATTTGGTAGCAGAGTGTTTGACCATATAAATTAAGCTGCATACTTAACCACCTTTAGAAGCAGAAAGCTCACAAAGACGTGCGTGATCGGGGAAAAAAATCCTTCTGAAATAATTCTCATGCAAATACTATTAAATGCATGCAGGTTAACATGGTTTATATTCCTGTCACTGAATATTAGCAGTGCCCTCCTTCACGTAACCTTGTTTATTGTTGTTGACATGAAGCACATTTATAATTTGAGTAAACAATACATTAACCTTCAATGTTTCATACTGCTGAACAAAAAAAGCAATGCTTAAAAATTCTTAACTGCATATCTAATGTTTACTGTTGAAATAAGAAGCGTTAAAAACAGGAATGGTTATGAATATAAATATTTTTTTACTATGCATCATTAAATGTGAGGAGGAAAACCAACCAGTATGTACAAGAATTAAGATCATTGTGTAAAGTGGACGATGAAAGTAATTCCCAAAGTTTATCAAAACAAGCTGGTTTTGGTAGATAGTTCTAAGTCAGTGTAATAGATGTAGGATTATAATTATTAGTATTAAATGTGGTAATAGAAACACCATGGTGGGTTTGCATGTAAGAGCAAACAATAACTTTTACACCTTAAATTAGTTTGAAACGCTGAAACAGCCATAAAAGAACCAAATTTGTTGAATCCTGCTTCAAATCCAGCTGAACATCTGCGAGGAGAGTTGAAACCAACACCTGTGAGATAGGAGCCAATAAATTTTAGATGGCTGCTGCAGTTTGTTCAAAGAGACGGTCAAAGCTACGAACTGAGAAATCTCATAAAGGGTTTAAAAGACATTAGCAGAGACTGCCTTTATGTGTGTAACAAAATGATGGCTTTGGATGAGCTCCAATAGTCTGTCTTTTATTTGTTCATTCTGACTCGCCTTCATTCGTTTTCTTTTTTTTCTTTACTCTGTCTTCATTTCTCTCTTTCGTTTTTCTGTTTTAACCCATTTTCCTTTTTCTTCAATCTTAGATCCTCCCTCTCTCTCTTCCCTGAACTTTTTCATTTTCTGCCTTCTTCCTTTTGTCTGTCATAATCTCTTCCTCTCCATCATACAGTCATTCCCTTTCTCTTTCCATCAACATCTGTATTCTTCTCTTTAATCTTGTTGCCTAACTTTTCTTCCTATTTTCCCTACCTCCTCCTGTCTTCTCCTTTTCCTGCTCTTCTTTCCTTGTATTCTTTCTTGATTTTCTCTTTCCTTTTTACCTTCCTTGACTGTTTCCTTTATTCTTCCCTCAACTCCTCCATTATTTCTGACTTTCTTTAATTCCTTTCCTCCTTTCTGTCTGCTTTATTTCATTCCTTTGGTTTTTTTTCATCCTTCATTCTTTCCTCTTTTCCTTCTTTCCTTCCTGGCTTCCTTCCTTCCTCACCTCCTTAAGCTAAAGGAAAAATATACACAAATCTAAAACATCTTTGAACCCAACCTTGTCTGTTCAAAGTTTCCTTCCTCTTTTCTTTTTTCATAAGCTACCTTCATGTTGTTCTAATTTAAAACTAGAATATCAGTGTCTCCTCTCCTCTGTATAAGCCAGCTCAAGAGTTAATTATTCATTCGGTCTATCACTGTAGTTTTTGTTAATTAATGAACCTTCAGAGGGCAAGTTCTTTGTCATTATGTGCCATTTTGTGATTCATTATAATTTTGTATTATTAAGATGTGTACTTAAACATGCTTGCAGTGCAGATACAGCCTTGGTTCCTCGGAGAATATTCACTCTGATAGAGTATCTAATACATTCATGCTAAAAAAAAATATAAAAATTAAATTCTGGTGATAATACAAAGACCATCAGACTCACAGAGAAGCAGCTGTGGTACTGATGTCTTTATCATTAGCAGACTGATGCCTCAGTGCTCCGAATCACTTACTAATAGAAGAACATGTTGCAGCTACTACATAATGCTTAACCCATTCAACTGAAAGAAATGCATTCAGTTTTCTAAATTCAGTGCAGTTTTACCTTTTTTTTGGCCTATGTATTCAAATGACTTTTAACTGATTTAATAAAACAACTTTAGGTCTTTTAAGCCCTATCACACAGTTGCACACCTGTTTTTATTTTGTTTGAAAATACGCAACCTTCAGAAGATAATGTTCTATTTCTGTTCTCGTGAAACTGAAAATATGTCATTTAACCTCCAGTCAAGCCACACAACCTCAGATTCATTTGGACATGATTTAAAATAACAATATGGGATGAGCATCTCAACTCAAACATGAACAATATATATACTATAAATATGCACCACAGTTTATGTAAGTTCAACACCAGTGTTGCAGCAGATACCTAATAATTACAATGTGCAGCATTATACAAACACACACCCTGTTGACATCGTTTGAAGTGGCAGGTCCACCAGGGGAGGTCCTGTGATTTTGTTATTAATCCAGCTACAATTAATATAGAAAGATCAGGGAGCTTTCTCAGTCTGAAGAGACTGTTAAATTTTGATCCCAAGATGATCAAATGATCATTAAGTATAGTAGAAAAAAATGATTAGGGTTACACCTCTGCAAAAATGAATGCCAACATTATGTATTTTATGCCTTTCACACACAGACTATATGCAACAGAGGCATAATAACACTCATTTATGACAGAATTCTGGTCATGTTAATCATTATTGAGAAAATACACAAGATTCATAAGTGTGAACTCATGTAAAAGGCATTTTATGTGCAACATACATTGCAAGATAGATACAGTGTGATAATGACTTTATATCAAGCTACTGTAGATATGTATAGTTGCTGATGGATACAAAATGATATAAGAAAATTATATAAGATAATGCGTACAAAATGCATATAAAGTGATATGAGATAATGATGTATGAAATAAAATTTAAAAATGGTTTATAAAAATGATATTGTAGTGGAAATAACAAATATCCTCTACCGTTTTCTTCACCTAACAAGATCATTTGTGTTTTTTCATGGTGTGTTTTGTGTTGTTGTTGCTGTTCTGTAATTGCTACTGTCAAGTGATTGTTTACAGCCCCACTCTTTTCCCAGTTTGTGTCCCCATTTCATACCAACACGTTGCCATTTTATCCCAACTTGCTTCCATTTCATACCTTTGTTCATTTACATATCTGCTTGGTTCTTTTGTTAAATATTTTAAGGAATTATAACAATAAATTATTATAAAATCTTCAAATAAAAGATTTAAACATTTGTAGGTTGTTGAAGGTTTTCAATTTCATCTTATTTTCATTGCTTGTCGTTCTGATCCTTATTTGAACTGGATCAACTTGAGAAAATATGGCAGGTTATGACATCTTTTTTAAACTAAAGTCACCGAGATCCCTCCTGATGTGTATTTATCAGATTTTCATAACTAGATTTTATATTTTTAAAAAAAAAAGGTTTAAGTAGATTAAAGAAAATTACTTTGAATCATCTCCTGTCAAACTGGGTATGAACTGTCCGATGGGTGCAACGTATCTGTGGCCAGCATGGCAGAAACCTGTGTTTTGATGCTGAATTATTCCTGCTTTCTTTGCGCTCTTCAGTTACTGATTTGTTCTTTCAACTTCTTACGTTTAAAATTGCTGTGTCTTTGTCAGACTGGCACAAGATGCTCCAGACAGGTGCACCAGTCACTTTGATGCTGTAGCCCAAATACGAGGAGAGGCTTTCTTCTTTAAAGGTAACCAAAATGGGGATAGGTTGTGTTTCTTTAATATTATTATGACCTTTATATATATATATATATATATATATATATATATATATATATATATATATATATATATATATATATATATATATATATAAATACAGCAGATGGATCATACAGTGTTTATTTGGTGCAAAATGATATCAAATGAATTAATTTACAGATGAATAGGTTCAGTGTGGTAAGTAATATCTGGTGAAGATGATCAACCAATCTATGTATTGTCCTTATAATGTAGTTTCTCTGTGCTGTATTTAATAGATGTTGAAATATAATATCCAGAAAAGGTTGGTGCTTGGATTTCAGCTGGAAGAAAAGTGAATTAATCATGCAATATATATGTAATTTAAAAGAAATGGAAAATGATAAAAAAGGATGACAACTCAGGAACACAGTGAACCATTGGTTTATTTTTTAATGCTTTTTTTATGCTAAATATGTTTTTTGTTGCAGTGTAATAAGGAAGATGCATGCATACAAGTGCATGTTTGCTTCAGATTCTTAAGATAACGACAAGACAGAAAACAGAATAACAAAGGTCCAAAGACTAAATCTTGCAAGACACTGGGAGATTAATTATAATACAATTGGCCTATCAGGGAGTGTAATGAAAGTTTTTGTTTACTTAAGGTAGAATCAAGACACAGGAAACTCAAACCTGCTTCCAATAAATATTTTTTTTCCTCCAAAGTGTAGGTTATGAACTTTCAATTCTCACTGGTAGTTAGAACAATATCCACAAACAAGAGACTGATGCAGACAGCAGTTTCTGGATATGAGGGGCAACAAGAGAAAGGGTAAAAAACAAGAATTTATTTATAAAGACTGGAACAAGACTAACGGAGACGCTGAGTCACTGCACTGGCACAATGTGGTAGAAAGAGACCCACAAGACCACAGCTGATTGGATCGGACTTGCAGGTGAAACCAATCACTCACACACCAGGATGGTGTCTGAAAATTAAGCAGAAGAGGGAAAAGAGAGAGGGAGAGCAATTTCCCCAGCCATGGGAGCAAGAAACTGGCAGGCATGACTGTAGACCCTTTGCAGCAAATGCCTTCTGGCACAAAGTATGGGGGTTACAGCAATAAAAATCACTAAGAAGAGGGTCGGGGGATCTTTTGGGATGAGGCCATCACTCTTCTGGGCCATAAAGCTTCCAATTCACCAAGAATTCAAGGCTGTGTTCAGAAGCTCCACTGTCTGCCTATGACATTGGGTGATGAGAGAGAATGGGCACACAGGAGACTGAAAGAGACCAATTTGAATTGAGACTCATTAAAGGAGTGATGATTGCAAAGAAAAAAGGCAACTAAAGGCGGGAGGCTCATCTCTAATTAGTAGAAGAGAAATGGAAAAGTAGAAAGTGCTAATTTTTGTATTTAACAAGTATGTTGATGTTACTCAGCCTTTTAATAGGAAACTGATTAAGTTTCTTGTACAAAAAAAAAAACTGTTCATCCCCATTGAACTTTTCCACATTTATGTGGTGTCACCATGAACGTGGATATATTTTAAGATTTTATGTGATAGACCAACACACAACAGATTTGTCCAACGTTGAAATAAAATTATTTTTCACTCCTAAACATTGTATAAGTGTGACATATCTTTGCATTCCACCCCTTTCTTTCCACTGACATCTCTAAATAAAATGCAGCACAAACCATTTTTGAAGAGTCACCTAATTGGTATATAGTGTGAGTATGCCATGTAATATGTTCTCAATGTACAATACAAGTTGTGGAAAAGTATGGTTAGGTTATAAAACAATGTTTCAAGCTTCTCACATAGCATATTCAAGAGGGCAACTCTTGAAGAGCTGTAGAGAGTCACAGTTCAGCCATGAGAATCTGTTGACAAGACCACTATTAGTCTTACACTGCATAAATCTGACCTTTGTGGAAGAATGCCAATGAGGAAATCACTGTTCAAAGAAGGTCATAAGAAGAATTTGCATTTTGCCACAAGTCATCCTCAGAGGGAAGAAAGTGCTTTTTCTATTTGCAGCATATGTTTTTCTATAAATTATCAACAAATTTGTGTTGGTCTGTCACAAAAAAATCCCAGTTCAGTACAACAATATGAATAGAGATTTGTTGGTTTTCTTGTCCAGAGCACTGTGGTGATATTTTGTGCTGCACAGAGCTCCTTCAACATGACTCTGTAACATCCTGCAGGGCAGGATTTGTCCTCCTCTTTAGTTTGACTTTGTTAGCCTGAGGATATGATCATACAAACCCATAAGGAGGTACAGAAATACCAAATACTCTGAGACTATGTTAGACAGGAACTGCTGTTTTACTAAGAGGTCATAAGTTTCTTTATTATTTTTTATTATTATTTATTATTATTATATTTCTTTCTCATAAAATATAATACCCAGAACTGCACAATTTACATCCTGTCAGTGTGGTATCAAGAAAGAAAAAGATGACATGTATAAAGATTTGTATTTGTTTATCACAAGCATAACACTTGCCAAAGTACAATTGAATATTTATTCAATCTTATGGCATGTTAAAACCTTATCTCTCAGTTCAAAAAGGTCAATAATTACAACAACTTATGCACAATCTGATAAATCTCTGGTCTTTGTACATCTTTCAGTTTTATGCAGTTGTTTGATATCTCTTGAATAAGCTTCAGTTCTAAAATGCCTTAATCTGAATCTTTGACCCTTTAATCCACAAATTTTTAATTCTGTACTTTATTTGACTTATTTGACTTATTCGATGGCCTGTCCTGTCCGGTCACTATTCAGTACTGAAAAATAGCAAATTTTGTTATGTGTTTTGTCAAGCTGACTGAATTATTTTCTTTTTTAGACTGTTTCCCTGTCGAGGTCTTGACTCTAATTTAGCATAAAGTTTAGTTGGATAAAAGAAGGGGACATTTAAAGGGGCTGGTTGTATTTGTATTCCCTTTCTTTCCTCCTATCCTTAGTTTTTAGCTAAGCCATTTGTCTTGATTACATAGCACCACAAACTGAGCCAGGAGAATGTATTCTGAATTGCAGCTCCTTATAAACCACTCTCAGATGTTGTGATTGGTCTATTTTCCATCAAGATGAAGGAAGGCAACATCCATCTGTTGTGGGAGATCTGTCCAGTGTCACAATTTCAAAAAGAAATATGTGCTTGTCTGCTTGTCTTGAAGATGTTTGAAAAGGTTAAAGGTGTACCTTCTCGGGCTTTTGTTGGATTGTACCAGAAGGAAACAAATAGTGGCAGAATGGAGGAGTAAAAAAGAGCATGGAGAAGATGAAAAGAAGAAGACGAGAGCTGACATGATGGAATGAACAGACAGATTGATGGGTGGTATTCCCAGGGATTAGCTAGTATACCACTGTTCTAAATAGAAATAACCAAGAATCGGAAGGAAAACGGAAGCAAGTTGTGAGTCAAGTAAAATACTTTCATGATAAACTAGAAAGAACAATGTTAGAATTGCACAAAAAGGGATTTAACTCCCTAAGCCCAGATAACAACAATTGAATACCGGATGACAAAAGCTGTACAACAGGAGAAACATAGATTGAATAAAGGATTTTTGGATTAGCAGCAGGTGTGCTAACAGCACAGAGGGGGCTGCTGAATGATCAAAATCGCTCCATTTGATGCATTTCCTCATAAATTCAGCTAATAGTTATTTTGTCACTTGGCTGTAGTCACAAAATGCATTTGTTAGATCATAAGTCGGTGACATGATATCAGCAGCAATACATCTTGCCATGACACACCAGAAGACGAATTGTATCTAAATGCACATGATGTATACAAAGTGGATGTATTTTAATGATGTCACACTTAATACAAATTAGCGACAGGACTTTTGCTCCTTCATTTCTTGACATTTAAATCTAGTAAATTTCCTTGTTCAGACACAGAAGTGGTAAAATAAACAGTGAGACAGCAGCTTCAATCAAACTCCAACCCTCATCAGTCTTGAACACATTATGAACAATTTCTGCCATCTAAAAGGGGTTATTATATTTAACAGTATAAATGTAAACTTTCCAAATAATTGTTAGGTTCTTTAAGTTGTTTTTATCCTTTATAAACTGTATTTCTTGTTAGAATACTTTACTTTTTTGATTAAATCAGCTGAAAGAAATAAAGTACAGCCAGCACTCCATTTGGGAACATTTCCATTTGGGGTTTCTCTTAGCAACCTTCTTTGGAGAAGCTCTTATGTAGTCTCTTCTGGTTCTCATAGGGAAGTACTTTTGGAGGCTAACAAGGGAAAAGCACCTGGTGTCTCTCCGTCCGGCTCACATTCATCGCTTCTGGAGGGGGCTTCCTCCCAATTTGGATAGCGTGGATGCTGTTTACGAGAGGCCAGGGGACCACAAAATAGTATTTTTCAAAGGTGAGTTTTTACTCCTGATTCAATGTTGCTTTTATTTTGATTTGCCTTTCTGAACAAGAAAAACATTTGCATAGCTTTGTGAATTATTTCTTTTATTGCAATGTTTGTCCTGAATCCTCAGGTCAAAAGTATTGGGTATTCAAAGACAATAATGTTGAGGAGGGTTACCCACGTCCAATTAGTGACTTCGGCCTACCTGTGGAAGCAGTGGATGCAGCGTTTGTTTGGTTACACAACGACAAAACCTACTTCTTCAAAGATAACTACTACTGGCGTTACGACGACCACTTGCGACACATGGACCTTGGTTTCCCCAAAGACAGCACGCTTTGGAAGGGGCTGCCACTCCAGCTGGACGATGCCATGAGGTGGTCTGACGGTGAGAAGCCACAAACATTCACACTTCATTATTTGATACTTTTATATTAGCTAAAAGAGGGTAGCCTATCATTTTCTGCATGTGATGCAAACCTGTTCAGTGAATTAGAATATTATTGAAAAGTATTTTCAAACTGATGTTTTCAAGCTTTTATGTTAATCATAGTGATTTTTTGTTTACAGCTAATGATAAAAGCAGTGAAGGTTAGAATAATACACCAAATGAATGCAAAGACCATCTTTGATTTATGGGTTTAATGAAAAGTATGTTTAATACTTGAGGTTATTTTAAAAATATGACAAACGAGCCTCATCTGAACACTATTATGATTTACAAAACTGACAATTAGAAAGACATATCACTTAACAATGAGAACCTGCAAGATTTTGTGACCTGTGCTCTATCTTTTCAATTGAAATTAAATTAAATTGTAATTTGAGCCTGATTTACATGAACATGCAGAAAAAAACTGAATAACATTTCTGATACTTTACCATGTTTTATTATAAACTGTAAGATGTGTTTTTTTAACTTTCATTTCTGAAAAGGTTATTTTAGCTGCTGGTGTATGTGACAGTCTTTTTTTAATTTCAACAGGAATCCAACCATTTTGACATATATGTATAACTTTTTGATAGCACAGGAACAATGTAGGCTTTGATTGGATGTTTTTTTGTTTTCGTTTTTTTTCCCCATATTTTACCAACGCAGTGTTGGTAACTGGGATGTTTGAGCACCCCAGTTATGAGCACAGGTTGTTTGAAAATTATTTAATACCCTATGACTAATGTCTTCTGCTGTAATTAACTTTTGGGAAAGGTTTGTTGGAAAAGGTTCATTTGCTGTTTCAAATGACTGAACTTAATATTTTTTGACATTGTTTTTATTCCCATAATAAGAGGAGTATTTTTAAGTTTTACCATGTTATAGTACAGTTTAAATATTTGTTTTTTACTTGAGATTGGCATTTCCCAATACAATACTATGATATAGAATTTGCCCACTTAAAGGTTTATTCAGGTTTTCCTCACATTTGGAGGTTTTGGATCATTAAACACTTGTTAATATTAGACAAAGATAACCTAAGTAAATACAAAATACAGATTTTATTAAGGAAAATAAAATATTTGAACAAACCTGGTCCAAGGTTTTTTGTTTCTTAGTTTTACAGGATTGTCAGTTATTAGAACTGAATATATATTGTGAAAAAAAATTGGGTAATTACACTTAATTCATAAAAAACAGAAGATCTGTAAATGCAAATACTAAAAATGCTTTTCCAAAGCACAGGCGGACCTAATGAATTTTAAATATTGTGCCCTGGTAAGTAAGAGACATTGAACTTTCTTCCCAACATGATAGAAATCTTAAACCCTGCTCACGCTTTAGTTGGGAAAACTTCGCAGGAAGTCCAATTGAAATTCAAATTTCCATTCGGAACTCTGTTTAAATAGCTCAATTTGGCTCACAAAGACCCCGTAAAAAACTATGCATGAAATAAAAGGCAGTTTAATGAGGAGTCAGAAACAACACATTTTATTACAAAACAGGGTATTAAATGTGGTAGAGATTTTGGCTGCAGTTGCTGGCAGGTCAGTTCTTTAATAATACATCCAGGCCCCACTGATTTCTTAACATTTTTGACTTTTTGAAAGCCAGCTGGTCATTGCTATTCCCAGCATTGTTCCGTAGTATTTTATTTATGAGCGCATTCTTGCACAAACAGCAGTTATTGTACAAACTCTTGGAAAAGAAGATGTGGCCAAGTGCTCCACAACAGAAGCTATAAAGCATGCAGTGGTCTTGGAAAATAAAATATCTGGACTATAAACCTTTTAGAAACTAGCTGCTGAAATTTAAAGACTGAAAACTTTTTTCAATTACACTTGGTCAATGTAGCACAAGAGTTTTGGCCTTTCCACCATGAACACAGTAAAAATCTCTGTCAGGTGTCATGAATCCACTAGGTGCCACTGTGAGCTCAGTGGTCCCACAGGGAGCACAGAAGTTTAAAAAAAAATCTAAAATGGGGTGACAGGTTCTCCAATCTAATCAAAGGGGTGAGACAGGGAACATTTCTCCAGCTTTAACCTCTGCACACTGTTGACTCCATCATGATCCACTCCCCCTGATCTATCTTCTACTGCAACAACACGGCTTGTTTCAGAGTGTTTGGATGCCACCGAAGCAAGACAAAAGGATATAAAAGTAACGGCTGATTTTACTTGGTGGCTGCCCACTTGTTTCACTTCAGTTCAGTCTTCAAACTCTTAAGCCCTTTCATCACAATCACAGTTTCCACCCACACAGGCAAACATCAGTCGAAACACCCTGTTTCTACATTGTGCTGATTAAGCTTAGGTATGAAAATTAGAGGTTTTGTGATTTTATATATATATATATATATATATATATATATATATATATATATATATATATAAGTCCAAGCTTTTATACATTGTGTTTGAAGCATTCCTATGAAAATTCATACTTTTAATTTCAGCCCTCATTTGTCCAATTGAATGCACGGTGTCATTTATTCTGGCTGGAAATGATATTAATTCTGCTAAGGTTTGTAGGTTAATAATTTCTACTTGCATAATGAAACATAACTTTTTTCTACATTATCATTTTTTTTTTCATCTTTATTTACTAAGGTGAGGCAATTGAATGCTGGTTCTCTCTTAAAATCCCAACTTTGGAAGAACAAGCGATAAAAGCAAATACTACAAACATAAATTATAAGGACAGAGAGAAAATCAAAAAGCACCATGTCTATACAATATGTCCAAATGAGAAGAAGGTGCATGGATCATTTGCAGTTAATTACTAATAATTTAGTAATACTACTAAATTAATACTCTTAATATAAATGTTACCCTTACTTCCTCATATGTCCTTCATATATATTCTGTATACTGAACACTGTGATCTTAGCTTTCTTTGTTGATACTGTATATGGCTTTTGGACAAGGTCAAAATGCATTTTTAACAATAGACTGACTGATTTTAAACTAATTCACTGTCAGATCAGCACATCACACAAATTGCTTAACTTCATTGCCCGTTATTTTGACAAGGAGCTAAGTGCTTCATTTGACACATTGAATTTGAGAATAACTTCAAACTGTGTGGTGGGTCCATTTGAGAATATCTGATTATCCTTTGGCGATCCAAAACCTCGATTGTTATTATGCTGATGAAAAGTTTTCACTGTGTTTGAATCAGTATAAAAGCCAGTGAATTCATCAGACCTGAAATTTAGGTAATCTTTGAAGAAATGTAAAAGTGATTGTGGCTTATATGATAAGTGGTTCTCTGAAACAGGGATTTATTTCTCCAAGATTGAGCCTCCAAATGTTTCTCTCCACCTAGCTGGTTGATGTATTTTGATATATTTTCAACCCACACATTTATGGTTTCACACAACATTGATTAAGAATGCTGCACCGGCTGATTGATCTAATTGCATAGAGCAATTAGATCCTAAGGAGTGTTGTTGATTAAAATGCACCTATCTACAATTCATACGACTAACTTATATTGATTGAAAAAAAGAAAAAAAAAAACATCATTTATTTTCACACTGTATAACTGATATACAATGTAAAAATATACAGCTATATACTGTATATTGTATCCCATCCAACTGTAAATATCCAGTTGGATGGGGTACAACTGTGTTCTGATTCCGTGGTTCATGTCAAGCACATGTACTGTTACTTCTCTAGAGATTCATCGATTTATAAAAACATTAAGAAAAGTTGCAGGCCATTTTTATTTTGTGTTTTTGATTATCAAAGACATCAGCAGGTCTGCATGTTGCCACTCTACAGCAATTGTTGTTGCGCTATTAGGCTGACACATTCTCCCCCCTGTCTTCAGGAACTCAGCAGCTCCTACAGAGTTGCTATGGTTCTCTCAGCTGCTGCTTTGATTAATTTCTCTTTGCCCAGCCTGTCAGTTAAGGTCAACCAGCTTGTTTTGGTAGGTCTAGTGTTGTGCCATGCTGTCTTTTTGGATGATGAACAGTTTCTTTATAAGTCAGTCCTGCTTCAGCATTCCCCAGACGTAAAGCCCCGAGCTTTCTGCTGTGCTCTTTGGTGTTCTTGTTTCTCTTTGTTCTCTTATGTTCTCTTTTACACCTCGGAGGCCTTCATAGAAGAAGATTAAATTATACACAGATGGACTCTATTTACTAGCTAGGTCACTTCTGAAGGCAACTGGTTGCACTGGATTTAATTTACAATTTTCAGAACACAAGGTGTTGAATGCAAAGTCAATGATAGTTTCTTTCTGAGTGAGTTTTCAGTATGTTATAACTGATGCAATTACAAATTTGTGAAGAAAATCTTTGAATTATTAAATGTTTGAAAGAGGCACAAGATACTATTTCAAAAATCCACTTTTTTTTTTTGCCCCAAATTTTTTCAACTACTTTTCTAGTATTGTCAAACTTCCTGGCTGTGTGGTTTCATAATATTTTTTGGTGTATGAATACTCACTCACTCTGCAGCCTGTACTTTTACAGCCTGTAGTTGGTCACAGTCAACACTCCATTGTTTTCAATATTTATACGCTGTCACCAAGCTGTTGAGAATTTTAAAAAAAGGAAAAAATCATTGCAGCATCACACGTGCTCCCTTTCTGTTTGTGTACAATTAATCACCTTCCTCAAAATGATTATTTTCTGTGACGTTTTCCGAAAACATATCGTGGAGAGAGTCTCGGAGCCAGATGGATGACAGACGTTTTGTTTACTTCTAAATACCATAAATTGCCTCATAGTTTACTGACAAAGTGCTTGACAGTTGTTCAGAAAGGTCATCACCAATCACTGATGGCCCCTTTCGAACATAATTCAGCCTTTTGTGATCTTTTCTTCGCCGAGGCACACATGGTTCACAGATTATTCTGAGCAAGTGCTCTCTGCAGGGACTGTAGCATTTGCATTTTCCGTTTAATAAAAAGCAGCACATGCTAAGTCAAGTGAGGCATAAAGATAGTTATTGAAGTAATTTTCACAAAAAACAGAATATTAATCAAAAATAGCTCTCACATCTCTTAGTTTTCTTTTAGATGTGTTGCTGCTTTTAAAAATTTGCTGTTTTTGCAACGGTTCCAAAAGCTCCCAAAAACATGTATCTTTTTTTTAGCATTTGAAATTGGCAAAACATTTACAGACATCCCTGCTGATTCACCTCCAGGATACTTTACTTCAACCAAATGAGCATATGTGTTGTGTGAGCTGTTGGCAGGTATGATATCTCCTTCACCTCCCTATAACCTTCATCCCATCATCCCTTAATACTCATTTTGTTTCTCATCAAGTACCAGGTTTTAAAGGAGCACATAATGCGGTGTGTGTGTTACTGGAGCTCATTATGCAAGGCAAGGGCATAATGTTTACAAGATGTCTGTATTTCTTCATCAATCTCTGATATAATATAATAAAGTTCAGAAAGAGGAAAATGCTTAGACTATGTGGTAGCATTGGAATGAATAAAAAAATGTAAATGAATTGAATTGATTTTGGGTTAAATTGGACTCAGAATGGGACCTGTTTGTATGATATTGGCTTATTAATAAAATCATAAAAATTGATAGTAATAGTAGATAAGATTTGTGACCGTAACTATCTGATGCATTACTAGTCGTTTAAACAGATATCATAAAAGCAAATATTAATAACAAATCTATTGTTTTTAAGTAGCACTTTTAGCAGCTGTATTGTTGACAGAATTAATATTCTTTTATTATTATATTTATTTAGTTTGATTTCAAAATGCTAACATTGCTAATTCTTGACCCAAGTTGATCCTAACTTTCTGATCCAGTGATCCAGCAAGTTAGTCTTAAGATATTTCTATAAAACATTTTTTTGTTTTATAGAATTGATTTGAGATTGAGTAATTTCTGGAGAAGGATGTGACTCAAAAGATGTGATCCATCTGATTTTATTGTTCAAAGAGTACCTCAACCTGTCTTTTTGATTTTCAAGCTTATATCTGTCTTACACTTCTCTTATGCCGACCTTTTGCTCAACGTCTGCTCCAGATAATTCTTACATTATATTTAGACTCCAGAAAAACAAAAAGTCACGGATCACTTTTGAAAGTTCATAGACAGTCAAACATAGGTAGCAGAAAATAACTGAGCTTAGGTCATGCGTGATTTCCAAATACGCACGGACAAATTGGTAATGGCCAAACGTCTGGACATTGTGATTATTGATAAGCAGCATGTGGCCATGCTGAATGATAGGAACAGCAGAAAAAAGGAACTGTGGAGAAATGCCAAGAGCTCAGGGAAGAGCTCTGGCAGATGAAGGATGCAGTTATGCTTTTATATAAGAGATATAGAAGAAACATCCTTTTACTTGTGCTAATCTAAAATTTAGAAACTCTGAGGCATGTGGATTCAGGATTCACAATGCCATATTTTATGGTTAAAATATTTCTTGGTTTAAAACAGCATCACTTTGGGAAGTGACAGTCCTCAGATGTAGCTTTGAATCAACTGCTGTGATAATAAAGTTCTTCATAAAACATCCCCTCTCTGAAGCATTACCATATTGAAACTTTAAAAAGCTTGCATTAAATTTATGCCACCACACATCAAGGAAAGACACCCTGAGGTGTATGCAGACAACAAACTTGGTGCAACCTAAAACAGCCAACAGAGAACAAATAAAATAATTTAAGGATCTAATAAACAGGTAGTGAAATGGGATCTTTGCCTGAAAGAGTTGTAAAGATGAGCGCTGTGATATGAAATATGAATATGTCCAAACTTTATAGATGTGCAATTTTAAATTTATTGATTTAATCATTTACATGTGATCATTTGGTGAGAGAGAATGTCTCTTTAAAAGTGTCACTTCATCTTGGTTGTGACATTTTCTTTGTCCCTCAGATGCTGAAGAAAGGTTACATGTTATTACCAGGGATTTATGATAGGTCAAATTTTCAAGCGCTTGCATTGTTACAGAAACACTTGCATAACAAAGCAGACCAAGCAGAATATGTAATTTACAACTATATATATATATACAAAGTAAATATATAGAACCAGGTGACCCACAATAGGTGTGACTGGTGCATGTCTCCTAGAGACACTCCTGTCTGTATTTCTCTTGTTTCTATCAGTACTGGCGATGCTTTTCAGTTACAAACCTTGCGCTCTAAGTATTTTTGAGACATTATTTTCAGAAAATGTGTGATTCATAATAGTGTACATAAAGCTTTTTGGGGGAAAATGATGTCTGCTTTGGAACTTTAACTGCTGGAAACATTATTATATTACTTATTTTGTCTGATTTAGTAGTTTGATATGCAGCCAGCAGAAGTCTCTCCCTTCTTCTAAGAGAACTGCACAATGTGGGAGGACCCAGGTTTGAATGCTGGCTGCATAGTCTTTCAGTTTTTCTGAAGGGAGCTCTTTATTCTTTTAGATCATTAGACTTTACAAAATGAGGTATTTAACAAAAGGGTCTCAGGAAACTTTTCAAAGTCACCATCACCTTTTGTTTCCTGCAGCAATTCTGAGTTCAGTGGTCTTCTACCATCATCCACTTTACTAAAAGTTTAAAATGTTACTTTGCTTCAAACCAGCTGCTTCAAAAGACTGGATTACCTTCAAATCTGTGTCATCACAAGCAGGAGTGTTTTAGTTGACCATCAGTTTTTATTCTGTCAAACATGCTGGAAAGTGAAGAATTGTAATGGAAGAAAGAACGAAAGTGAATTTTTATTATCTAAAAAATTTGATCCCTCCATTAAGCCATCTGTTCCATTTATATAAATCACTAGATAGGGCAGCGCCTATTAGCAACTATAGCTAATGATATGCAACTGCAGGTGCCATTACTGTGCTTTCAGTCATATCGACAAAACCATGCTGTTCCAATGAAGAATGAGCATGCATCTGTCACAAAAATGAACAAAGCTTCCTTATTTCTTATCCAATATCTACAAAATATGGCTGAGAAATGTGTCAAGGCTTTTATGTGGGAAATATGTATCATACCTAATTGAAAATCTATGAGCTGTTTGGTTTCTGCGTAGAGAAAGCAGAAACCAACTGACAGTCTCTGTCTGTCAAAATGCAAACGAGGAAAGAGGAAATATCTCTGATATCAGACAATTTATTCAATTTTACACAACTGCTGCTGAAACTGCTACATTTCACCGTATTTGATGAATGTTACGAATATTGTGCTTTCTTCAAATGAATGAGGCAATTTGTCAAATTTATTATTGCTTATTGAACATTTATTAGCCCCAAACCGCTGTGCTAGAATGCATTTCTTTGTCAAGTTGGACCAAAAAGTTCAGAAGAAATGCACATTCTGATATGAACTACCATACATTCACATAAAGTGTGAACAATATGTGGTAGAGAAAGAGGATATATACCATAAATTTCCTCTTTGCAGATTTATGATCAGTGATCGATATGAGCTTGAATGTATTGCAATGAGTTGCACTCCAGCTAAATTTTACAATGTAAAACCAAAATCTTACAAAAAACGTAGGACTGGAACTCTTACCATCCGGAGCCCCACACTTGACAGGCCATATCAATATTAAAATAAATTGGAGTTATTGATAAACAGTATGCTATCAAGAGGAGAAACTCTGCATAGCTGGGTAATTATAAGCATAACAAAGGTGTAAATTTTCTGCTCAAAGCAATTAGTCTGCACCTCTTTCAGCTGTCACCTTCTCTGGAATTCTAAACACATGCTACACAGAGACTGACTTCATTTGTAGTATTCATTAGACCTCCCCGAAGCACACACAGCCACACACATTGCACCATTGTAAGCTGTCTTAAAGAAAGATGAGAATTTATTCCTGCAGATTTGGTGCAAACTCTCCCAGCCTTCATAAACCCAGGTCTCTGACCAGCTTGCTCATGCTAATAGCTCATTATGTACACTGAGCTAACAAGCGCATTTCCTTCTTGGGATAATGACCATTTTCCGCTCATTACTTTTGTGATTTTTTTTTTTTTTTTTTTTTTTTTTTTTTTTAGTTCTAGGCACAAAATCAGCTCTTTACGTTGGTCCCCTTGTAAACTCTCATTTTGGGTCATTTTCTTCCCCTCACCTTTCTGAGAATCTCTCTAATGACATCACTCTGAAATTCCTGCTAATGCATCTCTGTGTGCTGAAGTTTTAATGTGGAAACAGCCACTGTGCTCCATCTCTGCATTAAGGGCAAGGGAAGGGATGCCTAAAAGAAAGCAATAATGCATTAATGGAAGCAAATGGACACACAAATAAAAATCTGATGTTTTTTGTTGCTTTTTTTTTAATGTGAACTTCTATTCAACCCCTCTGATTCTGTGGTGAATTAGTACTAATTTGTCACAATTATAGCTGTAGGCCTTTTGAGAATGTTTCTGTCAGGTTTGCTCATTTTTGGCCTGCTTCTTTGCAAGGTAGTTCCAGCCAAGTCAGACTGGAAAAAAAACATGTGTGCACAGAAAAAAATAAAAATAAGTTCCCTGTTCATACAAAAAACAAACACAATTTAAAAAAAAAACACACTGCATGATGGCGCCACCACCATGTATCGCAGTGGGGATTGAGGGTTCATAGAATCAATCTTTCACCAAACATGTTATTTTGTTGACATGAGCAAATTATTTTATTCATTTATATATTTTCTTGTCATTTTCTTTCAACATTTTTGTTTTCTTTTTGCTTCTCTTCTATAAAGGCTGGATTGGTTCTGGGTTAACTTGGTGTTAACCTAATTTGTAATCTAAGAGTTTATGGTTACAAATGTGGCAAATTATGTAAAAGTCCCTTTGCAAGTTCTTGATTTCTGCTTTATATTCTTTTGAGAAACTGTACCCTAATAGATCAAATTGCCAACAATGTTTTCTCTTTCAATCTCTACCTTAAAGGATCATCCTATTTTTTCAAGGGAAAGGAGTACTGGCGAGTGCCGGGCAGCGACATGGAGGCAGAGGCAGGATACCCCCGTCTGATTGCGAAGGACTGGCTGCTCTGCACCGAGATGCAGTCGGACTCTCCGGACACAGAAGCCAAAAGCACGGAGACAAGGGTCAACGTGCACCGGCCCCCAGACCATGCAGAGAATGGCTACGAGGTGTGCTCCTGCACCTCTGACACCGCCTCGCCTTTGGGCGTCCACTTAACCCCATCTCCAGTTTGGCTGCTGCTGCCTTTTTGGACGCTCTTACTAACCTTCTGCAATGAACTGCTATGATGCTGCAGCGTGGGGTTAAGTGCTTGTGTTGACTGCAAGGGAGAGACTAATTAGCGGATGCTCTGCAAGAAGGACGGAAAAAAAACTGGAAGAATTTGATCATATAAATACGGTTTATTTTGTTTGTTTTGTTCTCTTTATTTCTTTTTTTTTGGGAGTTATTTATTTCACATGCCATCTTATGGTCACTTAAAGAGCTTTGCAGTAGCCGTTCTATGAACAATTATCAGTTAATATCCTCCGACAGTGACAGTATTAGATGTTTCGTAAGCTGAGTTGCACAGAAATACAAGTTAACTTCACTTTCCAAATGGCCTCATTAATACTGAGAGGGCTAAGAAGAGGGGAATGTTCAGATATAAGTGGTTATATCATTACAGATTTAATGGCGACTTACTTTGAGGTATTCAGTTTTATGAATAAGTGGTTGTGGCTCAACCTGCTGGAGTTTGATAGCATTCACATCAACACTGACAGAGATTTGGAAATTACAGCTTCTTACTGACAAAAAAGTTGAATCTTTTATAAAATGGGATTTAAAGCAATTTTATTTATCAGAGCATATTGCTGTAATTCTGATACTACAAATTTTTGCTTATTGGTGATTTGTTTAGTTAGTTAAAATGCAGCTCAAATTATAAAAATGTAGAAATATGAAAATATCACTCATTCACAATGCTGATTAATGTTCAAAGACACATAGATCGTCTTTACACATTGGTCAGTTACTGGTATGGAGGGCTTAAAAAGTTATGGGTTCAAAACCAATTATCTATCTTTCTAATGCTGCATTATGACTTTTTTTTTTTTACATATGTGTTTTTTGCAGCAATACGAGGCATAGGATGACGCAATGCTGGCCCTTCCCCACTTGTTGTTTGCACTTCTCGTCAGCTGGCTAAATGAAAACATCTACACTTTCCCTTTGGTTTAAAAAAGAAAAAAGAAGAAAAAAACAGATTGTTGTTGTCAGTAAATGTTCCCTGATCTGCAGTGGGAATATATGAGTTTGATTTTTTTTAGCCGAAATAAGAGATTCTTCATATCAATTTGCTTCACCAGCCAATTTTAAGACTGTTGGAATAATTTTCGAACAACTACAAGACCTAGGAAGCACGCTTAAAAAAAACATTTTTGATCCTGCTTCACAACAGGTGCAAAATCTATAAATTCACTCCATTGTTGGTGGAGCTACAACAGACTGATATGTCCCAAGGTATTTGTTGTTTTGATACTACCAGCAGGATTAACCAACTAAAATCTGCATATGTACAGTTCCATTTAAAAAAACAGCACTAAACATAAAAGTATTTCGTAAAATTGTATTCTGTTATGTATGCAGATTTCCACAACAATAATCTTATCACTCTATAAGTGGTAAAAGAAACAATAATGCAGGCCTTCTTTGGTTCTCATATTCCACCACTCTGAGAATGTAGTTCCTTATTTTAAAATAAAAATGAGCTTTTGTTGACAATAACGACACACAACCTCTCAATCTACCAAATGAAGCCTTAAAATTAAAGTTTTTTTTTTCCATTTGATCGAATGAAGCTGTCGGCTTATCCCTGAGGTTAGCTGTAGCCTGGAATCGAGGGTGATGCCAGGAGGTGAGTTGCCTTTTTTAATGAAATCATTTCTCTTTGAAGCCTTTTGAAGTGTGAACTAGATAAGTTTTGATCAGTGTATGCCATATTGATGACTTTAAAGTTTTATAAGATGTTAAAGAAGCAGAATGCAGCTGTTCCACATGCAAACACCATGAGTGTTACCCACTAGATGTCCTCTATAGGCTGAAGTTGTCAACGCCACCCAGCATATCTGTTAAACAACTGTAAATCTGAGCTAATTTATTACCAACACAAAAATGAACAAAACGCCAACAAAAGCTGTAATATTCTGTGCAAATATCTTGAATCCAAAATCAAAATGACTATAAATAAATCCTATAGATAATGTTACCGTACTTGTAATTCTAAACTTGTTCCATTATTTTGACAGCAGCAGGAATGATTGTAGCTTCTGTGCTTCAAATAAATCTACCTTAGCTGTAATTTCTAAAATGTTTGATCAAGTTGAAAGTGAATACTCTCAGATGAAAGCTAGATTTGTTCTGTACAGTCATACCAAGCTTCATGGACAGTATCTTGGAAAAGTATTCATTTAACAAAGTGTTTCATAACTTTCATTGGGATTTTCTGTGACAGACCAACACCAGTAGTGCATAATTGGAGAATAATTTTCTTTCTGCTAAAAGAAATGTGAACACCAGTTTTCATTGCCACATTTTTGTCTTTTTTAATATAGGAGTAATCTTTGATCTAAAGTATCTATCATAGCAAAAGCTGCACACTTATATTTTTTTCTGATTTATGGGTAAGCTCTGCCGCAAACCCAACTATTTTTCATTCTCTTAACAGTTTTATTTTAAGAATTGGGTTTTGTATAGCTCAATATGTCTTCTTTTCACCTCAGACCAGCTTCCCTGTCCCACAGCATGATATGCCACCCACCTTTTTCAAAAATGGGGATGGTGTTTTCCAAATGATGTGCAGCGTTTGTTTTCCACCCCACACCGAGTTTTGAGTGATGCCCTAAAAGCTTAAATTTGGTCTTGCACGCCTTGTCTTCTTCATTGCTTGTTGGCCCCTGCAAACAGGATGTCCTATTTCTTTCTTTCAACCATGACTTTCTTCTTGCCACTCTTCTGTAAGGGCTAGATTTGTTGGGTGCACGCCTTTTGTCAAAAGCCAAGGTTTCTTCCCATCCTTTACATGCCCTGCGTGTCAGATATGTTTGAAAATATGCCATTTTCGATTATCAAAATTAAGCAGGGCTAAGATGCTCAAGGTTCAGCATTCTCAAATGTACTGATTCCTGAAAGCAAATAAGTTTTATTCCGGGGCATCACAGTAAAGGGTACCGCGTTCATTGCACTCCACATTCTTCAGATTTGTATTTGCAGAATAATTTTGGAAGCCATGGGTCATTTTCCTTCCTATTCTCTGCTTTTCACTAGTTTACGTTGATCTATCACATAAAAACTCAATGAAATACATTTAAACTTTGTGGTAGCGTAAAAAAGTCCAAGGGGTATGACTATTTTTCTAAGACACTGAATAAGCCGGGTTGAGATTCAGATCAGCTGATCCCACAGGAAGAGAGAGGATCCCTATTAATCTGAATATAGACTCCCACCAGGGGGAAAAGCAACATCCTGAGGTGTCATCATTCGACAGGTGACTGACACTGCAGCGCCCGTCTGTGCAGGCAGGTGTAATCTACCTTGGGATGTATTGCAGATAGATGGTTAGGTTTACAGCTCAATGGCTCTGTGGGAGCTTGACGTGTTGAAGACACATGAGTGGCGTGCTGGTTTTCAACAGGTACACGCACAGTCAAGAGGAAGACAAGGAAACATGGGATGTGGGGAGGAAGATGACAAATGAATGTCGGACAGAACATTCAAAACCAAGATTCCTGTTGTTGCTTATTGACGTCTTCCTTGCTTTCTATCCGTTTCCCCCATCACACAGGTGGTACCTCCCCTGTTCAGGTTCCTCACCTTAAGCACTCCCTGCCATAACCAGAGGTAGTATTGGTTTGCTGTATTTTTTTGTATTAAGTATGAATATATTGTGAGCCATTGCTTTAATAGATAACAGTTCAAAGAGCATTTCAGACACAAGCTTAAGTTCTGTTTGATGACATCTAACGTAGACCTCACAAAGGCAGCAGATTTGATATTGTTGCTGATATATTTACCTACAAGTTTAAATACAGACAGATATATTTGAGTCACAATGTTCCATGGTTCCTGCAAACCAAGTGGACTGTGTATATTTCAAGGTGTGTTTTCTAATGTAAAATATTTTTGTAGAAAAAAAAACAAAATAAAGATTCTGAATGGTTTTCCTGGCTAATCATGGTTGCATGGGTGCAGTAAGAGAAATTACTTTGAGTACTCTGTCTTGTGGCTGAGTGTGTAATTATTTTGTGCCACTGAAAATCAACCCATGCTTGATGACAGATGAAGGTAACGGAGCAGATTGCAGACACCAACTGGGAGTGGATGTCTATCTCTGGTCTTCTTAAGAATGTTTTTTCTTAAGAAGACCACACACTCATAATATTCATGAATTATGAGTGTTTGTGAATATTGCAAATTGTGTTATGATAATCCCCCCACAAAATTACTCTTTTGCAGTAATTTTTGTTCTTTGACACTTATGTTGACTCTCAGGTGAAAACGCTGTGTAGTTTCTGAAGATGTGCATGAATTGAAGAAGGCGACTCACTAAAGACCCTTTATGAACTTTTGGGGAAGTCACAGTGGCAATTTTGAGAATTTATGTTAAGAAAATATCAGCTTTTAGGCAATATTTATCTTGCTCACAATTAGGAGGATGTATCTCTATTTTCAGATTTCTTTTTTCTTGTTTGAGATTCTTTTTCCAAGTATATGATACCAAAAGATCTATATTATCTGAACAAGGTTAAGAGCCATCATGTCAGATTCACTTACAATAACTTTTTTGCAAAATTCAGATCATTGGTTATAACAACAGTAAAGTATCTTAACCACAACCATTCATCGATCTGCAAGTTCATCAGTTAACTTCCCCATCCAACCATCCATCCATCTATGTTAAGATTACATTTTATCTATAATAACATTCTTAAGTAACTCTAAGTTTGTAACTTTGACAGTATGTGAACAAAACTACCCATGTAACATTATAAATGAATCCATTGGTATTCTCCCCTCATGCTCCTTTTGACACAACTTACAGGCCACGGTGTGACAGCACTGAGAGCATTTTTCCTTCCTCTTGACACTCTTGAGTGGTGTTAATTAACTGGTGTGGCCACCAGACGAGCACAAAACTCCCTGGAGCAAAAATGATACCAGGTCAGTCCTTATCACTTTGTCCAGCTGATCCTGTTTGAGCCGGATGCTAAGCGATCGAGTCAGCAGTATGTGCCATATAGGTATTTGAATGTTTGTTTCTATTATCAAATTAATAGAATATATTTTTTAAAAAGTTCAAGAGGTATGAATATTTTATTGAGATTCATATGTCAAACATCAAGGTGGCATTAATTCATATAAACAATTTCATTTTTATAATACTTAACTAATCACACCCAGGATCCACCTGAGGCGTCTGTACTATGGCTTCTTCTGGCTCTTCTGGTCAGAGTGCAGCTATTTCAGATGTAATGTTTTATCTCTGCTCTCTGCACTCTGGAAACAATTACTGAACAGCGCAAACAATAACTTTTTAAACTTCAGGTCTTCCACATTGTTGTGTCTCAAACCCCTCTTAAAATATATTTCATTTTACTTATCAGTTCTCCACAATGGAAAAGAAAAAATGACTTCTGAGTGTGTTGGAAATTTATAGGAAGTGAAAAACTGAAATATAGCATTCAAAGAGCTTACATATAATTCAAAATCACATTTTCCCTCAAGGGTAGCCCCAAGTCTTTAGGGAATGAAGTTGACAGCGTCCCCAGAGAGGTTTTGCCTGCTCCACCTAAATATTCAGGGAGGATTTACTGCAATTTCATGTCCATATAAATTACACTGAAATAAAATTCACTCTGTGCCACAGGGAGTGCAAATAAAACAAAATATAATAACATTGAACAATGCAATTTGAGGACAGCAACTGAATTGGATGGGATGTCAGAGTGCAGCTATTTCAACAATACATTTTCCATGGACAATATGACTCACTGCCAAGGTCATCTTTGTATCTGGGGCAGCACAAGAATCAGAACCACAGGCCATGAAAACTAGATGTTGTATAAAATCTTCAAAAATAATTTGCCATTGAATTATATTAGAAGTCAGATTTGAGCCTTTTTATGATTACTTATCCTCAAGATTTATGGTAACAAATTCAAAAACACATAACTGATTGAATGAGTGACTTCCTGAATTGGATAGTTCATGCAGGGGTACACACACATCCTGATGGAAACAATACATAGCTCTTTATTGGATGAAAAATCTTCATTGCCAATGTTAGACATTTCAACCTCTTTCACTTCAGACACCTGTGATTCTTATCATTTCAAATGTTGCTGCCTTTCACTGCACATTTTGTACTGATCATGCATCAGTTCATGGTCAGTACAAGGGGATGTTTCTGACTTTCACAACCAAAACTTTAAAGCTTCCAATTTTCGATATCATAAGTGTAGTCTGCTGTTAGAAAAAATAGTCATTTGATTTAATCACAAATACAATACTTAAATACAATGTGGTGTAAGTACTTGGTTAGGATATGGTTAGGAGTGAAACAGGTAGGTACCAAAGAGGTGTGATGGTCACGTCAATTGGTTTCAAATGGTTTATTTATCGATGTGAAAAGGAATTAGGAGGTGACAATATAGCAAAACCGAATTGGGAACAGGCAAAGCAGAAAACTGTCCCAAAGTTTCCCAAAGATCATGAATACTGTCAAAAAGGGTTTTCTAAAAGAAAAAAAAAGAAAAAAAAAAACTCTTTGACTTGGCTTTCAGTCCCACAGGACCAGTTTTATAGCAAAACATAAGATTTGTCAAATGTAAAAGAACATTTACTGAATATGAATGAGATTCACTTTTGTCAAGATGTGGTTCATTGGAACTTTTCACATAATGTATTCACAAAACCAATGTCTGTCTCATGGCAAACAGATCCTACTCCCAAACTTTCAGTGACATGGTGAAGTAAAAGAAAAATTGATACAGTATGGGAAGAAAAAAATTGACCTACGGACTGTCTATCTGAGTGTCACACTCCACCATGGAGATGAGATGCTGCCAGAAAGCTTAGCTTGGCTTCTTCTTAAGTCATGCTTGGTGTACCATTGAATCTGCAGACTTGTCGAGCTCCAGCAGTTCTCCGCTGTCACATTCCACGAAAGGTCGTACTGGATTTAACTTCTGCCTACACACAAGCCGAGGAATATACTAGGACTTAGCCCAGAGTTTGAGTAGAGGTTTCACCTCCACTGTAGATGTAGGGATGGAGTTCCAGGGATATATGTGAGATCACTCACTTTAATGAAGCAAGTGTGCAAAGTTTTTTTTTTGTTTGTTTGTTTTTTAATAAAAAGGCATGGATCGAGGCTTTTCCTGCAGGACAAAGTAGCATTTTTAAACAGATAATGAGCAGTTGGAACGCCTCTGACCATTTTAATCTAACTTAGAGAAAATGGGCGCAAAGTCAAAAGGGACCAATTTCAGTGAGTCACCGTACACAACACTACCATCCTGAAATTAGTCCAGCTAAACAGAATGCAGCCTTTATTTGTCAGATGCACTGGTGCTCGTCCAGCATTAAATTGCCTAAAATGGGGGGGGAATCCAACAAAGATGTTTTCACCTGAATCTGGAGCTACTTATCACCATGTAAAAGCTTAAAATCCAGTTTGTGAATACAGAATGCCTCCCTCATGTATAATTCTCCCCTGTTTGTAGTAGAGAGTATTGAATTTCCTTGAGATTCTCAGTTTAATCATCTGCCATGACCTATTGGCAGGAATTACAAGGTTAAGCGTCGCGGCGCGTTGCGCAGATAAAAGTGTTATCCTGATATGTCTTGTACGTGCATTGCAATGCAGAGTTGAAGAGGCGGTGACCTTCTTGGCCACATTACTAGCCATCTGTCTGAAGGAAAAGCTGAGGAGATGAGTAAGGCACGGTGCCACAAAACCCAACAATGGTTACTCAAAGAGAAGATTGCAGGAGGCAGTCACCCTTTGGCAAGCAAAGAAGGCAATAAAGCTTATCATAAACAGCTTATAATTCACAAGATGGACAGCTGGAGGGATTTTACAAGTAGAAAAGAGAGTAGTGAACAGATTAAAGTTAGCAGGTGATACTATATTTCATGACACTTATAATTGGAAGAGTTTAAGATGCAGTTTGTCTTGTATGCAAGAAAAAAAATTAAAAATCCTGCAAGGATGAAAAATGAACTCCAATATTTTGTTGCATGGATTTACTTATCAATACATAATTGAAAATAATATATATTCTACTCTAAAAATTATCAGTGCATGACTTATTAAACCATATCAGTATTTCTTTAGCAAAGACTTTGTGAACATTTAGGGGAAAAAAACTACAACTAAAGATTAGATATCTTGTAAAGCCTCTTTCAGCAGATGTTAAGTTTGTTTAGAGTATGATTTTATGATTCACATGAGGTAACCTACAGAAAGAGAAAAATAGGAGCTACTAAACAATTTCAAAGACAGGAAGTCAACAGGCATCTTCCATATTGACCTTTTGCACTCAAAATTAAAAAAACTTTAAATCTTAAGAAGCATTGTCTTAAATTAGAAAACATTCCAAGTTTAAACTCAAACACAAATAAAAGAGAAATCTTGTGATTTCAATAGGCCTTTGCCAGCGCTTTGCTGCTAGGGCCTAAGAAAAAAAAAAAAAATAGACATTTATGGCCAGGAGGTGGCGCCGTTGAAGGAAGCTGGAGCTGATGCTAACTGCTAGTCCAAGAAAAGCTAAGAGCAAAGGAAACTTTTACTGTCTTAAGATAAATTCAGCTTCATAAACATCCTGTGTGTGCAATTTATAAATAATTAAAGTATCATCACATTCAACAGTTGACTATTTGCAAAAGCAATGCTGGAAATAGAGTCAGTTTTTTTAATCTTCCTGTGTGAAATGTGCTCTTTTGCTCGCTCAGTAAATGTCTCATACAAAAGCAGAGCAGCATAAAAGGTCAAAACAGCACAGTTGTTTCAGTGAATGGGCAATTAACAATGTTTAAGACAAGATAGTAACTGCTTATAAGTTTTTAATGAAAATCCCAAACTACCTCTGAAACATGTCAAGTGAATGCTGTCACATGCAAACATGGTTGAGTCATTCACTAAGGTTGCCCAGGTATAGCAGCAGAATAAGCCCACATCATCATTCTTACACTACCATGTTTTCCAGCTACGATTTTTGTGTTGATGTTAGGTGATCAGTTTTCATCAAAAGTGGTAGTTCAGTCGTCGTATTCAAATCTGTGTGTTATTTTGGAAGGAAATATTTGCCTTGCACAGTCCATCAAAATAAGCCATACCTCACTAGATCCGTGTTTTTCAGCCAAGGACTGGACACTACTGTGAGATGCAGTGCTCAGATGTCTTTGCATTTGCATTCAGGCTTGCACAGCCTGGCTTACAGGTGAAATCACAGAGAATTTCACAGAAGTAAAGATTGTCTTTGGTGTTTAAAACTTGTAAACAGGACAAGGCCCATGTGACAGTTTTATTCCCTGAAACTTTACTGATAGAAAATGTTTGACTTTGCTATCAAGAGGTTTAAAGAAAAGGTGATAGTGTCTGTAGGAGCTGTGATTTTTCTTGTTTTTTTACAGGCATGATTGCTGTGAGTGAATGTAAATATTTCATTCACACACAAAATCAACAAGACCCACCTTCAGAATCTGTATGCAGTGTGCTCGTACTTTGGGACCCATCTGGCTAGGAATTTCCATTTCTACCAAGAGCGAACACCTGAAGGCTCTTCCGCTGACTGACACAAACAGAAAGTTGAAGTAGGCCAGGAAGAACCAATCAATCATACTGTTGGAGCCACAGAGCGACAAAAATAGTCAACACCAAAGCGAACTCCTGCAGAGTTAGACACCTGTAAGGTTGTGTGGTGTGTATCCTTCTGCAGAAACACCAACTGTCCTGCTCAGGCAAAAACTGTCTGGCGTGTTAAATCAAGCACAGGACTAAAAGCAGAATTTTCATTTGTTTACTATTTTGTAAATCTGTCATTGTCTTTGCCAGGCTGCATCTTGTCAGAGTCACATTCTTGCAGCTGTTTTTAACTGAGATTAATCAATGTGACTGCAGGGATTGTATGTAATAATAGTAGATATAAATCCAATAATGTAGTTTTTTTTATAGTTTAGTCTTACATTTTCTTTGCTTATGTTGCTTATAATTTTATATTGTTAATGTAATATTATTTTGATTTGTATAGGAAAAGTAAGAAACAAACAAACAGAAAAATAGCAAGGAAGTATCGAGCTGAATTTAAATGTTCACTATTTCTGGGATTTTCCCAGACTAAGGCACGCAACAGTAAAAATGTTGAACTGAACTGGTTTACATTACATTACTGCCCTCTTCTGGTAGTCATATGGAACCTTTTGTAAACATTCATCAGCTGACTCATGCATATTGATGCTGAATGCATTGTTGCATATAATTTGTAATTGTGCATAAATATGGTTCACTGAGGGTAAGTCCATGTTTTTCCTTTGAGCAGTATGTTTTCTTAGTGTCTAAAGGTGCAGTAAATAGAGTAATATAAAAACAAACCAGAGATTCTGTGAGGTTGTGATACTTACAAGTCCAAAACACATGCAATGATAAAAATTTGTTAACTAAAAAAAAAAAAAAAAAAAATATATATATATATATATATATATATATATATATATATATATATATATATATATATATATATATATATATATATATATATATATATATATATATGTTGTGTAGACTAATTTGGTACACTATGTAGTTTGAGTCAAGAACTGCAAGTCACACAAGTTTCTACATTATGGTTTTCACCCAGCATGTTCTGGGTTAGGTTTTCTTTCTTCTGTGCATTTTTCCAAAATCTTTCAACAACCAAATAACAGCAGCCTCAACTATTGGTTGAGTGTATAATTATTAGTTTCTCTTCAATGTCCATATTTTCCCAAATAAGTATACTCTAAGCAGTGGTTGCTTGTCAATGACTCAACGTCACAGAGTCATTTGCTCAGAGTGATTGCCTATTCAGACAGAAGCTCTATTTTAAGTCTTGAGATGTTATTTAAGAATTTGCAGATGAAGTACTTTCCATTTGATGTAATCTGTTTTGCTAAGTGCACCAGTTCCTCCTGCACAAAACTCCCTCACAACATAAGGCCGCCATTGTACTTCGCAGTTGGAAAGACAGTCTCAGACTTGCTTCTGCCTTTTTTTTCTTTCACATCTAAAGATGGTCATCATGAGCCAACAAGACGTTTCAATATTCAAAATGGTGAATGCAGAACCTTCATTCATCAGGAAAGTGTACCTACCAAAGTTGTGTAGGGATATAGTTTTCATCCTGATATCTTGGTTTAATTTTCATATTTTTATTAACTGAAAGTCAAAATCATCAAAATGAACAGAAATGAAGGACAGCAATGTGCATAACGAGCTTATTAGTTACAGAAACGAAATCAATGTTTTGATGGCATTGTAATAATGTATCCTTATTTCTGAGTTGTTTGCCTTTTTATATATTCCAGAAATCTCGCGTGTTTTGACTTCAAGTATTTTATCGGAAACATCTGTGTTGTAATAACAATTTCCCTAAGTGGATTTTATCGTACACTTCGACCTGTCGTTTTCGCTTTATGGCTGCTTCGAAGGAAAACCAAGTGACGTCAAACCTACAGCTGTAATTGAGATGCGCATGCGCATTTGCCACCGAAAGCAGAGTCTGCTTTGTTGTGAGCGTCGATGCTGTGACTTTCAGCGAAGTCAGCTGCTATTGTGCAAGGCATTGCGAGGACTTTTTTTTTCATCGCACTCACTGGACATTAAATGCTGTCAACTTGTTTTCAGCTCAGTTTGACGTCTTTTCGCCGGGTGGAAATCTCAGGCGACAGAAGTCTGGACCTCCTGTATATAAACAAAACGCAGCAAGCTGCTTCTTAAGGTGGCACAGCTCTAAAGGGGCTACAGCCGTCGGCTTCCAGTTTGTCAAGTTAGCTAACTTCGTGTTAGTCGCTTTGCCCGTGATGGAAATAAACGTGCAGCTCTGCTAGGAGTTAAAACTCCCTACAGGGAACCGTGCGAACATGAGAGAAGAGGACAATTTGCTGTTGGGAAGCCAGTCGATGGCAAGCGAAAGAGGGGGTGAACGTTCCTGCAGCAGCCCCCACTTGACTCGGGAGAAAAGACTGTCCAACGCGGAGGGCGACCTGAGGCTCCCTGGCTATTGGTCCAGGTCTTAGTTGGAGAAATTCGGACTTTCGATATGGAGACGGTGGGGAAATTTGAGTTCAGTCGGAAGGACCTGATAGGACATGGCGCATTTGCTGTTGTTTTCAAAGGCAGACATCAGGAGGTGATTTGTTCTTTTACACTTACAATGTAACAATTATTAATGACTAATATAGGATTTCCAAATGCTTTTGATGCATCGTTGAGGAATTATCCTCATTTTCTGGTCATTTAGGACGTTTGTTATTACTGTACGGCCTTAAGGGGCCTGGTCTAAAAGACAGGATATTCCCTGAAAACCACAAAGCTATCACATAAAACGCTTAAATAATCTTCGCAATTCTTGCAAAAATGTTTAAAGAAGGCACATATGATTGCTTTGTGGCTTTTTCTGTTTTTGTCGGCATAGAAATGTGCAGATGTTGCTCGTCGGCTTTGCAAATTGAAATATAGGCCAGTAGACTCGTATTGTTTCCTATGAAAGCTGTATATACTAAGGCCAGTGATAGACATGTTGAAACACGTAACACAAATGCGTGTCAATTATTATTATAATACAAACAATGTGTCAAGTCGAATAAACTTGAAGGTGGCTAAATAATAACACAATGTAACTAAAACAAAAAATGCATGTTAGACGTCATATTCCTATGTTTTAGTTTTAAATATCAAATTGTAACTTAAATGCATAATGTTGGCAAATTTAGTTTGCAACATATATTGGATGAAAATCTACATTATTTTTTGAGAAGAGTGGAAAACTTTTCACCGTTTGTGCCCTTCACCCGGAAGGTGATTTCTGTGAAATGTGTTTCCTTCTAGAAACTTGACTGGGAGGTGGCAGTAAAATGCATAAACAAGAAGAACTTGGCCAAATCTCAGACGCTGCTGGGGAAGGAGATCAAAATACTGAAGGTGAGCCAGAGTTATTGGGATTGTTCCAAGAAAATACATGTGGAAACTTAGCAATACCTAATTGATCAACAATCCATATTTTTTTGCAATAAATTATCAGCATATTTCCACATTTTGCAACATGGTGGTGGTATCATTATTCTGTGGGGATTATTTTCTTCGGCATTGATGGGGAAACTGCTCATAGTTCTAAATACAGAGCAAACATGGAGGAAAACCTTCTTGGAGAATGAGTATACATGTTTTGCCAGGGCTACAGTGGAACATGTAGATTAAAGCATAGTCTGTGTATTAGAATAGTCCAGTCAATGTCCACACCAAAATTCAAGGACTCTGTGGGAAGGCTCGATCACAGACACTGTCTCATCTCAAGTGGGTAAGCTATTTTGGAAAGAACAATGTCTGGCATGTGCAAAGCTGATAGAGAGCAAATAAATTCATCTATCTATTTCCATTTTTACAGTTATACCCAATTTATGTGTTTGATCTGTTACATAAAATGCAAATAAAATACTTAAAACTTGGTTGTTGCAAAATGTCATACTTTATGGCACTCTGTTTCTGTGAAAAGTCAAGGCTACAACCTAAAGTCAATGTTTATTTTCTGACATTTCTACAGGAACTGAAACATGAGAACATTGTTGCATTACTGGACTTTCAGGTATGTATATATGTATTTATTTAGGGCTGCAGTGTGCTAAATAGAAATTTGGTGTTTCTGTTTTATTAGAAATACCAATACATCACATTCGTTTATGTAGCATTTCCCTTGGTCTATAATTGGAAAATGAAGATATGCTTGCATATTTGTTCAATATTTGCCTTCCCCCTTTCTCTCTTTTACTGAATATGTTTCCTTTTATTTTTACTCTGCAAAAGAGAATTTTCTTCATTTCTTTGCTGCAAAAAGTGTTGGCTATATTCTGACTGACCCTCATTCTCACTCTTCAGAAGAAAACAGATCTTAATCAGGGTGTAAACTGTCACAAAGTCAGTTTACACCCTGACTTTATGTTCCTTTGAGCACCGTCATCACTTCCTGTGTTTACATTTTGCACACAGTCATATAACCCGTTCCTGTCAGTCTTCATTGTTAAGAAGTTTTCTGGGATCTGTAGTGCAAATTTTACCCATGAATCATACGTTTTGGCATTCTCTGCAGTATTTACATCCAGACATCGGGCAGCTATACAAATTGATCTGTTAACTTGCTGTCTGGGCAGCTGTTGAGTTGTTGGGGGACAAACCTGAGTCCTAAGTGACATTAATGCTGTTGCCTGTAGCCTAGTTACCAATCTGAAGCGGCCTGTTGCAACACCTCCTGGATCGCTGTTATATCACATCCTTCACGTCTCCTCACAAAATGTTATGTGATCTCAGCAGGTGTTCCTTTTGTTTTTTAGACCTTAATTAACACCCTACCAGCTGGGAGAAAAACACAATGCTTCTTTACATCATGCTAGCCTAAGCTATGTTAATAAGACAACAGTTCACTGTGTGATGGAAGACTCATTTTACTTTGCGATAAAGCATTGCTATTTTTTTTTATTTTTAATCTCTTGAATGAGTTCAAATGTTTCAGAGTTTCATTTTTTAAATACTTAATTTGCAAATAATTCAAAAGTGTACCATGTTGTGCACGTGATTTCTGATTCCACCTCTGAGAATACCTTTGTTCTCTAAACTCTATTTTTCTACAGACACTGCTGGCTTTGCATGACTGGTTCAAATGAACCAAGCTACAGTACTGTTGAGAAAACCGTAGCCTGGTGGTGTTGTGAAGTATTCGACTGCTTTGTTAGGTCATCATCAGTAGCTTGGTAAAATAAAACTCTTTAAAAAAGTTGTCACCATTTTGCCAAGCTCAATTGAACTGCACTCCTCACTGACAGCGTGTGGCTGAGAGCGACAGGAGCTTTGTTTCTTCATAGGACAGTCTAGGACAGTCCAAGCCAGGCCTCTAAGATTACAGGTTTCTGTTGACATTCTTAGCTGGGGATTAATCTGTCCATTGATCCACACCTCAGAAGGTCACAAAGAAAATGACACCAAACAAAGAACTGCACTCCAGCAAAATTCTGGCTTTCATATTAAATCTGCTTTTTAGACTGTCCTGCAAAGAAAGATGAAAGCCAGCTCAAAATCTTAAATAATTTTAAATGTAATTCCTACAAAATACGTCCTGTTTCCTTTGGTTGCAAAAAAAAAAGATTGAGTTTTTTTTTTTTTTTTTACTGTTGCATAAAAACATTAACAACTGGAAGTTTAAGGCTTTGACATACATCTCCACATCTTTGACCTCAAGCTGGTTGGATCTCATGGTTCCTTTTTAAACAATTTCTAGGTCAGTTGAATTACAGTGCTCTACTTGGATGTCTTACAGGGCAATATTGAGCGGATTTTTACACTGTTTACCCAAAGGACAAGATGCAAAATAATTTCTTATCTGAATATAATGTTGTTTTGTGTTCTTGTGGTTCCTAGTAGATAAAGTGCCTTGCAAATCCAAGTTGGCTGGTAAAGATGGTAGAAGTAATGTCACACAGGTTTCACGGTTGGGCGGGCGGTAAAGGGAACTTGGATGTATGGATTAGGTCGAAAGAAGTGCCACAACCACTCTTTTTAGGGTAATGAAGTTTGAAAATTACGGTGGACAAACTATTGGCACTGAATCTTTTAAGAAACTAACTGAAGACTAATTACCTCAGCAGATAGCCCAACTAAATCAACGAGCTAATTTTAAGTTTGTTTGATTTTCGGTGTTAAACTGTAATAGTCAGAATTGCAAGGAGTAAAATGGTCTCCACAATGAGAAAACACTAGTAAATGAAGTGGATGTAGTTAAACTGATATTTGTATTAGTTTGATTGCAATTTGGTCCTGTTATGGGACTTTTCTCTAGACAAGAAAATATTCATTGAAAACTCTGCAGTGACAAAATTGTTTGACATTATGCTGAATGTTATCTCCCCTTTTTGTGAAACCGTTAGCAACAAGGGCAAACGTTTTATCCACCAGAGATGTTCTGTCTAAGTTCTTTGAGAAAGCCTGTGACCTCTGGCTCTCTGCTTGCTCTCTGCCAGAATCTGTTTGCTGTCCTTTTTCTCAGTGAAGCCACAAGCAGCCAGCGTTAGAAGCCCTTACTCAGCTAAACTACAGAAAACAGCCTGGCCTTTGACCGCTGCATTCAAACAGATACTGAATAGGGGTCAGAGTGAGAGACGGCTGTCATCTGTTGCTATGTGATAAGAGGGTATTTTGAAGTTAGCTGAAGTATGTTTTTTGTTTGTTTATGTTTTCCTCTAAACTGTTTCGAAAAGATTGTGACAGACTAAAGAAAAATCAAGAACATTTTTGGAGCTCTCAATTTCTCTGAACAACAATAATCATATATTTCTTTGTTTTTCATATAAACAAGTTAATTGAACTTGTTGATGTTAACATTGAAGTCTCCATTTCAAGTGTTTTATTTTTTTGGTTTGTTTGTTTTTTTTCCTGTTGTCGCTTTTGATATGACTGATATCAACTAAAACAATGAAATGTTGATCAGTTTTCCCTTTTCTTTGGACCAAATTTTTATTTCAAATGTAGATCAAATTTGGTAGCTTAGTAAAACAAATATCAAATCAATTTTTCTCTGACTGTGAAGGTTTCAGAAAGAAATCCTGAACAAAAACACCCATTGCATGAGTCCATTGGTATACAAGTGCAATTTTTTGTCAAGTCTTTGCTGCTCAAATTAATTGAACAGTGACCAATCAGATTTGTTAGTCAAGAGAGAGATATTATGTTTAGTTAAAAAAAAAAAGGATGTTCCATGTTAGATTAACTATCTAGCTTGACCAAACCCCTTTTCTGTTGGCTTTATTTATCTTAATTGTAAATGGAAAACCAAATATTCAACATTTGTGTATGTGCCATAATGTTTACAAGTTAAACATTATGTCACATAATGTTTAACTTATGTGCAATAACAAATTGGATTTGTTATTGGATATAACAAATCCAATTTGTTATATGCCAAATTGGATTTCCAAATAATTAACTGATTTTTATTATATAATTTACTGATTAAAATTGGGAAGTCCCTTATAACTTTTGACTGCCCATCAGAGCATTTTGTGTAAAAGACACAGGTGTAATTGTTAAACTCAAATGGAAAAATACCAATATGCTAAAAAAAAAAAAATTGCTTAAAATTAAATTTGAATACATATGATGATGATTAATTATCTACTATGATCAAAATACTTAACCAGGTCTAGATAAACTAGGGTTAAATTGGTCCAAAGCCAACATACTTATTATATTCACACTGTTTTGCATAACTTATTGTTTTATCAAATTGTGAGAAAAGTTCATGCATCTTCTACCAAAGATTAAATTAGCAAATATTTTATGGTTATGATAAGCTATATATGATACTCTGTAGATATTGGTTCAGTTTGTTCTCTTGCAAGCTGTTTTTCGTTACTGTTTGACTGAAATGTGTTTGTGTACTGCTCTTATCTGTTCCCTCTTTAGGAAACTGCCAGCTCAGTGTACCTGGTAATGGAGGTAAGCTTAGCTACAACATTTTGCTTTGTTTGCTTAGAACTGTGTTGTCTCAATAATCTGAGGGGAGGAGCTAAAATTAGTTAACCCCTCAGGCATGGAGTGAGGGATTTAATGGTTTCCAGTCCAAAAATTATTTGTTGCTTTTGCTGTAGTCTCATGCAACTTAACTTTATAAACAGTGACAAGATGCAGATTTATGATCACCATAAATGGCAAAAATGTTTAGCTCATCATGGTTTTAGATGCCATTATTATTATTATTATTATTATTTATTATATGTTTTGGATATTTATTTTCTTAGCTATCATTTGTGGCATCTTTTCCAACAGAACCTTCTCAAAGAAACTCGAATGTTTCTTTGAATCCGTCATCGCTCAGTTTAGTCATTTGTATACTTTCTGGTGCTCCACCTGTTCTAGTCCAGTTAAAAATTAATTATGGGAGCTTTTTATATTCTCACTGCGGATTACTTTAAGTACTCAATTCCTATTTTTCTATCTTAGTGAATAAAAGTATAATTACAACCTCACTTGCCACACTTCATTAAATTTATTTTAATACTAGGTGTGAATGTGTGATCACATTCATGGAGAATCCTTTCTATTGTCTCCACTCCATTAGCCTCTCTGAAATCTTGAGGAAGTCATTGTTTTAAGATATCTTTCAACAATCCTTTTTTTTCTTTTTGATCTCAGTATTGCAATGGCGGAGATCTCGCTGACTACTTACACTGTAAGTATAAAAACTGATCTACTGTTCGATTAGCAGCCAATGTATTTCAAAGCAAATAAGTGTTTTCTTAGTGGAAATCACTGCATCTTTCATGAAAGATAAATAGGTCACATCAATAAAATACTATGTTTGTTTCTCTGCTGCCAGGGGAAGTATATGGAATTAGATTAGATTGTTTCTATACTTGAAACAAGTATAGAATATGGGAAAATATCAATCCATCAATCATTTTGTGTTTTTTCCTGATATTGTAGCTATCGGATATAAAAAATATAGAAAAAAACATAAAAAAAACAATAATATTTTCAAGAAAATGTGTGAAACATAATTCATTTGAAATATTGTTGATTGAAGGAGAAGTTTATTACTTGGCTGAAAGTTAATGCAACCTAATGCATGCCTAAGTCCCTGCTTGTTACACGAGCTGGGAGAAGCTCTCTTAATGGTCTTAGCTGAAGAAAGCAGATTTCACATTAGGAGGTTTTTTTTCTTTTAGGTGTAACAGTTCCTTAAAATACTAAAATTCTGCTCTGTTTCAGTGACAGCTTAAGTTTTACAGGGAGAATAATTTAACGATTCAGTACCCTGTCTCTCTCTCTCTTTCTTTCTCTTTCTCTCTGTTTTTTCTTAGCTTCAAGATTTTCATCACTCTTTACTTCTTAGAAGCAGGGATCTGTTTTACATAATGCGTTATAGTGAAACTGTCTGACATTAGAGATTGGTAGCTTCTTATGGGAAAACAGAAAGCAATTATTGACATCAGCAAACACTTTTTGTTTTCCGTTTGGTCTCTGCAGCCAAAGGCACACTGAGCGAGGACACTATTCGGGTTTTCCTGCAACAAATTGCAGGGGCCATGAAAGTCCTGCAGACCAAAGGAATAATTCATCGGGACCTCAAACCCCAGAACATTCTGCTCTCCTACACACCGGGCCGAAAGTCTCACTCCAACAACACCTGCATCAAGATCGGTAGGTTTGTTATGATGAGTTACCTCATTGTTGGCTCTCTGTTTTCGATTCAGCTGTTTAGAGCACATCCTAAAAATGAATTACATTAACACCTGATAAATAAATAACCAAGACAGAGGGAAAGAGGTCTGTGACAAGATCTATCACTATTGTGAAAGCCTCTTTACTATTAAAACAGTTTTTAACTGATGGAAAAATGTCAGAAATTTCTGTCTAAATGTGGTTTACTGGAAATGTTAAGACTTTCCTCTTTCTTGTTCTCCTATCTGTGTCAAAGTACGACATACATTATTATCAAGGTTATTTTCTTTGTCCCTGCTAGATGTGTACTTTAAAAATGATTACAGCCTTTTCTAGTTTCTAACAATCTTTTATCTGTGTTTCTATTTAACCGAGATATTTGTTTTCACAACAAACTTGGTGGCATGCGAGAATAAAAACAAGTTGGGGTTGAACCAAATACATTTAATGGAGTGCCGTATAACAGGGAATACATTTATTAGAAAGTAAGAATGGAGAAAAAACATGCTTGACTTTTTAGATTTATTATTTTAATATTGAGGTCCAGTCCAGCTTAAAATTATTTTATTTATTGTGTCCATATTTTGGTTTATTTTTTCTCTTCTTAATATGGATTACACACACTTCCTTGTTGTAAAGGAAGAATTTTTCACAACTTTCTGTAGGGAAAGATATTGTCTTTAGTCTCTTTAGTTACGTACATAATTTATCTGATATTTTTGACTGACTATCTTTGAAGATAAGCTCCAAGTCTTTGAAGTTAGAAAACCTCCTATAATAAGTTCATTCTATACTTTCTCAATAATATTCTGTTTTAATTTGAAGTTCCATTTTGAATTTGAAGCAATATGCATATTTTGTATCTTTTTTGCGTCAAATGTTCTCTTGTCCTTCCTCTCATCTTTTTCCCGTCTCTTTGTAGCGGACTTTGGCTTTGCCAGATACCTTCAGAACAACATGATGGCAGCTACACTTTGTGGCTCTCCCATGTACATGGTAATGTCAACATCAATGAATGAGTCTTCTTTTGACTCATCTGTATTTACTGCACTCACGTAGAAGTAATCATGTGAGCAGAATTACATATTGTTAAATCTCATGTTTTATTTCCTTACCAGGCTCCTGAAGTTATTATGTCCCAGAACTATGATGCCAAGGCTGACTTGTGGAGTATAGGAACCATCGTATTTCAGTGTCTGACTGGTAAAGCTCCTTTTCAGGTAAAAACACACTTTATATGATAGTGAAGAATGTCATGACAGATCATTATGTTTGTTCAATGGACTGTGTTCTACATCCCTTACTGCATTGATTGTAATCTCAAAAGCTTCTCAAAGTGCTTAAATATGATCTTGCAAGAGTAGGTGTGGAGTATTGCCCCTCCCTGTGGAGGAAGCCTTTTTGCATCATTCTTCTAAGCTTATGAAGAAGGAAATACAAACTTGACTATCCAGTCCTTCTAGTCCATAAGAGATTATTTACTAGATAAGATAATAGATTCATTATTATTTGTGCTGATATATTTTTCTGTGCATCTGAAAACACATCAACAAAATTGGAAACAAAAAATGTATTATCCCAGCAGCATTTCTGCTATTAAATACTTAAAACAAGACAGGACTAAAGGTTACAAGTTTCACTGCACAAGTAACACTAATAATATGTAATATGTGTCCTACTGGATGATTACTGCATGGACAAATGTCTTCTGTCATCCGGTAACAAGTATTTTCCCTCAGCTGACAGAATGAGTATCTTCTCATTTCTTAAACAAACATGTGGGACACATCCCATGATTGTGGAAAAGATTGATCTTAGCTTTTCATGAAGGGTTAAATTATTGGCATCAAGCAGAGAAAACGTATAAGACTATCGCTACTACCTACTAACATTGGGTTGAGAACTATCCAATGTATCATTAAAAACTGGAAGGATAGAAGGCAAGCAACATCTTTGACAAAAAAAAAAAAAGTGCTCATATAAAAAATCCTAAATGACAGTCAATAGAACTCAGGGCAATTTTCAATAGTGAAAGCAAGAGCATTTCCACATGCACAATGTGAAGGAAACGTAAGGGATTGGGACTGAGTAGCTGAGTAGCAATATTAATACATTTTGAGAGGCTATCTGGAGAAAAAAGATGCGGAGGAGTATAAAGATTGGACTCTGGAGCAAGGCCATGTAGTCTTATGAGTCCAGATTTACCCTCTGACTGAGTGATGAGTGCATCAGGGTGAGAAGAGAGGCAGATGAAGTGATGCATGTGTCCCCTAGGTTCTGCAACATTATGTACCCAAAGAATGAGGTCAGCTGAAAACACTGTATGACCAGGTTATTCCATCAATGAATTTTTCCTTCCCTGATGGCACGGCCATATTCCAAGATGGCAATGCCAGGATTAATCTGTCTCAATTTGTGAAAGAGGAGTTCAGGGAGCATGACACATCATTTTTCACACATGGAGTTCAGACCTTAACCCCATTGAATGTCTTTGGGATGTTCTGGAGACTGTTTTGCACAGTGGTTGGACTCTCCCATTACCAATGCAAGACCTTAAAAAAAAAAAAGTATGAAACACTAGACGGAAATCGATCTTGTGACATTGCTGAAGCATATGTAAACAGGGCTACAGTGAAAGCAGTCAAAGCTTAAAGCATTCCATGAAATATTAGTGTGTGACTTTTATTTAGGTCTAGCACTTTATATACCGAATCAAAAGTAATACTGGTTACTGATCATGTACAAGGAATGAGAAAACATTATAACTGAGACTTATTTACAATTTAATTACATGTTATAAATGCATATTCTGAATATAATTTGTATTAAAGTGCATGTGATTTATCTTTCATCTAAACTGGCCCAGCAGCAAGTAAATGTGAAACATGTTTGTTTTTTTCATTTGTAAGAAACACAAAGGAAGGATGAGTCGTAAACTTCCCTTGTGCGATACAGTAGCTATGTGTCAACATGCCATTGATATTTGCATATTTTGCATCATCGCCTTTAGGCCAGCAGTCCCCAGGACCTCCGGCTGTTCTATGAGAAAAACAAGAATCTGAGTCCCAAGTAAGAACTGCAGTTTTTAAACTGAGCAATGAAATGTTAGCACAACAGTGTTTTGTGGTTAAGAGGAATAATAAATGTGAAGTTCCTTGGTTTGTTGCTAGTAAATTTGTTTTTCATTGGCTGCCTTACTTTTGCTTGAATTTAGTCTTGGATTGCAAACTGAAATGTTATAAAACAAGTAGGTCAGCCATGCCAGCTGTTTACCGTGTCTCATAAAAGCTGATACTGACAGCCATGTTGATATGTTAGAAATAATTTAAGTTATAGCTTTTGAGATTTTTTGTTGACGAACATGATTATGTAAGGTAGAACATTTACAGCAAAAAAAATTCCTCTTTAGATTTTAAGGTTTTGTTTTTTGCAGCATCCCCAGAGAGACTTCCAGCCATCTGAGGAACCTGCTGCTTGGTCTGCTGCAACGCAACCATAAGGATCGTATGGACTTTGGTCAGTGGCAGTTAGCATTTTTAACCCTTTCTCTTTCTGACACATGTCATACTGTCATAAAAAGAGTCAGATAAAACTCTTCCACATATATGAAAATAATCACAAAACTTGATGAAGCAAGTGTAAACTCTCTAAACTAGTTCTGTTTATTAATTTGAATTCTGCTCAGTATTTTCAGCACTGTTCAGTATTTATTTTTTATTTTCTTCTCCTTGGCAGATGAGTTTTTTACCCATCCTTTCTTGGATGCAAGCTCATCCATTAAAAAGTGTAAGTAAAAGTAAATATTACTCTATATAAAGCGTGGTTGGGTCTGATCTGGCATATTTTCTTGAATTCTAAGAGAAAAAGTTCACATTTCTTTTGGACCAAATGTTAGATGAAAAGTGATTCTGATTGCTTCTCGCAAACAAAGTAGATTTCTTTTTCTTTTATTCATGTGACTCATAAACTATAACAACAATCGTTTTGCATTGTATCGTAGCCATCCCTACAGTGACCATGACCTGTTTGCCCAGTTCGGCATCAGTCAGCTCTTGTAGCAGCTCTTCCACTTCTCACCTTGCTTCACCACCGGTTCGTACTCACCTTTTCTCTTATTCCGCTGCTTCTTTTTATTTGCATGTTATTGTCTGTGCTTTTTCAACCATTCCTAAACGGTATGTGATTTATACGTTCATACTTTTCTTCTGGTTCTTTTGTGTCTGCTTCCTTCTGCAGCAGTCTTTAGCTGAAACTCAGCATCTGCGTGCCAAAGTTCTGGCCTCCCCGACGCAAGAAGCTGCAGGATTTCTCCTAAAGGACTCGTCTGGAGCAGGCGGCAGCAGCAAAAACTCCTCCTCTTGCGATACAGATGATTTTGTCATGGTGCCTGCTCATTTTACAAGTGAGGATATGTATAAATAACATCTGATGAAACTGCAAAAGTTATTAAATACATTGTTGTGATTATTAGAAAAGCTTTTTTCCATTGTTGTGTGTTATTTTCATATGATTGACTTTCCAGCAGGTGAACTGACTTGTGAGAGTAAAGTGCTGCAGGACAGTTTGATGAATAGTGGGTGAGAGGCACTGACTTGATTTATCATGGAAAATAAATGTTTTTTCATCTCAGAACATTTATAGTTCTTTAAAAAATCTAAGAAAATACAGTTCTTTATAGTCTGATTTTCTCTTCTGTCTTTTTTTGTTTGAACTTTTTTAGCTCTCTTTTGGCTTCAACTGGTCTGTGTAACCAAGCGAAAACACCACCACACTCTCCTTCTTACAGTGGATCTCCAAGTCCTGTCAGGTAAAAGTACTAAGTTAAGCACAAAAGGATATTGAAACTTTACACTGAAAATGTGTTAGAATGACCTAGTCAAAATCCAGACCTCAGTTGTATTTACAAATTTTGGCAAGACTTGAAAATTGCTTTTCACAGACGCTCACCATCCTTTCTGACCGAGTTTCGGCTGTTTTGCAAAGAATGTTTTGCAACACTGGCTGAGACATAGCCTAAACGGCATGCTAAAGCAATTTAACCAAGAAGAGGCTTCCAGGGTATTTCTTCATGTTTTTATTGGTCAAAGCTATTCAAAACCACCTGTTATTTTCCTTCCAATTTACAGTTCTGCACTACTTTGTGTTAGTCTGTCTCATAAAATCCAACAAAATACATTGGAATCAGTAGTTGTAAAGTGACATAAGAAAAGTTCACCAGATACTTTTTTAAGGCAACTTTTTCATACAGAAACTGATTTTTGAAGATCAGTTTCTGGATCAATTTCCACTCTTTCTTTTCAGAGTTTGAAAAATCCTTTGTTGTGATGAACAGAAAATAAATCTAGTGATTAAAAAATCCCTGTCATCAGAAGTTTTGGCATCTGATCTCACTTTCTTTTTCCAAAGCTGATTATTCAAATAAACTTCAGATTTTAAAACTACCAAAATAAGCCTGTGAATAAGACTTGAAACATCACTTCATTTTTTTCTCTCTGCAGTTTAAAAAACCCACAACTTTCTCTTTTTTTTCCACCCACATCCTGTCTTTATCCTCCTTTAAAAACCGAAACTTCTAATTTTCAAGTTAACTCAAATATTGTTTTATTTTTCTGAAGGTAAAGCAGATGAAAGTCCTAAGACATAAGCTTACCCTTACAGTCCATGTTGAAATCCTTAAACTGTTCAACATTGTGATTTACTTTCACACATCTAAACTGAAGTTGTTAAACTTGTTTCATTAAAGTTTACCTTAATCCTTCAGGTGTTAAGATTGGACTGTTTCAGCCCAATCTTGTCTTCAGAAATCTTCACAGCTGTTTGATTTGTTAACAACAGGCCAGTAATTCATTCCTTCTCAAACAGAGAAAAAACATTTTCCACAACCTGAGGTGATATCTTCCATTTGCGTCTCTAGGAAGCTGGCCACTAACTTGCCTTTAGCTGAAAGATAATATTCCCTGCCTAATTACTTAGCTTTAGCCTGGTGACGTCCTTTTATTGAGATTTCAAGAGTTTTGGTTTAAAACCCAATAACAGCCTCTGAAAGTTTTGACCATGTATAAGCGGAATGCCACAGCTTCAAGATGATGCTGGGCTTTCCCAAAAAGCTTTCATGAAAACATAACTGTCTGCTGTTTGTGCTCTGAACATCCCCTCCTCATGTTCTCACCTTCTGTCTGCTGTTTCCAGGCCCACCGAGTTCCCTGTCAGTAATTATGGTAGCTGTGGAAGCCATGTTCACTCAGTGCCTATCCCAGTCCCCTCTCAGGTCCAGAACTACCATCGCCTGGAGCTGAACCTTCAGTCTACCAAGCAGGATGGCTCTCCACGGTCTGTATCCAAACCAGCACACATCCCACAACCAAACAATTGCACATATGAAATTCTGACACTAACGATGAAGATTTTTTTTTTTAGAGTTTCTCAGCTAAACTTAAGTAATATACTGCTTTTTTTGTTGACACACCAGGTTGTCGACAGCGGTGTGTCGTGGCAGCAGTGGAAGTCTGGTGAGCCATGCAAGAGCAGGACCTTCGGCCCCATGGCAGGGAGCGGTCCCCTCCTCCCGTAGGCTTTCACTGGGAGGGACCAGAACAATCCAGATTTCTCCTCAAGGTACTAAAGGAAGCTGTATGTTATATAAACCTTTTTTTTTTCCACTTCATGAGAAGATTTCAAACACTTCTCTTTTAAATATGATTAGGGTTTTTATGAATGATTGAAAACAGTTTGCTCTTGGGGTTTCCCTTTAACCTTTTGTTGTATTCCGACATGCAGATAAGAAATGATTTGAATTGATAAATCTGTAGGTTGAACATCCCCTATTTTCTGCTTTTTTGTTTTAATATAATTTTAAACCTACATAAATAGAAACAATCCCAAACATTGCACAATACTAGAGGGTCAAAGTTACTTTTCTTTCTCCAGGCCCTCAGGACGTTGAGTCGAGGCAGACCTCTCAGCAGCAGCCACAGGCACCAGGGCTCGGCACACGGCTTCACAGTGCCCCCTGTCTGTTGGATTGCGCGACTGGCAGCAGCAGACAGAAAATCAAGAAGCAGCATTCAGACCCTGTCGCTGTCCCTCCGTCTGGGCTGATGACCATCCGGCCGCTCCACTCTTCCCCCAGACTCAGTGAGCTGATGCAGCGTAACCCTCTGCCGACCATCCTGGGATCCCCGTCCAGGGTGAGACGACTATCTCCATGAATTTACTCCACATGCACAGGAAAAAAAATAAATGTAATGTTTCCTTACTTGTCCGCGTTCTCAGGCTATCCCTCCTTTTGAGTTCCCAAAGCCGCCAAGTTCTCCAAACATTGTGACGTTCCTGACTCAGAAGGGTTTGGTTGTTGGTTCGCCTGCCAGTAGGACTGCCCCAGGAGAGCTCAGAGACCTGGGGCAACAAGCGCTGGCGCCGTCCGCCCACCCAGCCTACTGCGTCCACAGAGTGAACGATGATGGCAGGAGCTTTGGAAGGTCAGGTTCATTCATTCACTGTTTACCTTTTCAATCACAAATGAGTTGTTTAGACACAGGAACCTTTTCTTTAAGTAAAGATCCCTGTGTCTCCATCGTTATCAATTAACTGTTTCTAACTTATTAGTTTTAGTTGGAAATTAATTATCATTTGCAAAACTGCAGTTGAAGTGATTTTTTTTTTCTTAATCTTCATGGGAAAAGGTCAGAGTAGTGTTTAACCTTTTCAGACTAGATGGATATGGACGAACATAAAGTAAACAGATGAAGAGAATTGATGGGAAGTGGACAGATTTATGAAAGCAAAGCTGTTTCTCATGTGCTTGCTTCAGGTCACAGAGTGCCGGCCGTCTGTCTGACATGCTGCTAATGGCTGCGTTTGGAGCAGGACATGCAGGAGAACGAGGCAGCATGGAGAACCTGGCCTCAGAAAAAGCCATAGACATAACAGGTGTGCATGTTTCTTACAGAGGATGGATTAAGATGTCGATTTCAAATATTTTTTTCTTCTTTTTGCTAAGCATATGACAGTTCAGGGTTAATTCAGGCTGTTTCTCATGTGCTTGCTTCAGCAAGCTTAGAATTAAATTTTCAGCAAGCTTAGAATTAAATGGTTCCAGACATCATCAGGTTTCTTTGTCCATTTTGAAGCCATGAGTTTGAACGTTTTTATAATTTTCAGAACTGAAAGTTAAACCCTGAGGGAACTGTTTTATCAACACTTCCATTGTGTTTTTTTTTTTTCCTAATTGATTCTTGTATATTTGTTTTTTCTCTAATGTGAACAAAACAAAAATCAATAAAGCCAATGTTTTTCTGCTCATTAGCTCCTCCTGGTAGTGGCTTTGCACCTGGTTCTTGCAGCCCTGCACAGGTGGTTTTTACTGTTGGCTCTCCCCCCAGCGGCAGTACCCCACCTCAGACCTCCAGACACAGGAAATGTTCAGGTAACACTATAAAAATGTCTGAATAAGTTAACACAGAAGAAAATGTGTTTTTTATGTTAACATTTTTCAACATGAGACTATACAGTGAGAAATGTTCTTTCTTTTTTGAGATTACAATATTCAAATAAAAAAATATCTAGAGATGAAACATTCTTTGTCCTTAAGGCTAACATCTAATTTCACATATCTGAGTAGAAAACCCAAACCAAGCAATCCTGTTTAAAACTCATATATGGTTTAGTAATCAACAGCAATTTCCTCAAAAGGCTTATACATTATAATTGCTTAAAATATATATTTTTGGTAATTTCACAGTAGATGAATTGAAGAAAATGTCTTCCTTTTTGGTGACTCACGCAGGCTCCTTCAGTTCAGGCAGTCCTCCAGGCTCGTTGACCAGTCGCTACCCTCATACAGGCAACTTTCCCGAAGGGTTTGAGGCCCCGCCCAGCCCTCGCTACAGTTTCACTGATCCCATCACCGCTAACATGGGTGGCGCTGTGACCTTTGAGGCCCCTGAGCTGCCTGAGGAGACGCTGATGGAGGTGAAGAACTAATTTCACATAAACTAGTGTGATTGTAGACATTTTTAGGACTGGAGCTTACTTTAGGAATCATTTACCTATAAAATGAGGAATCAATTTTTTTCTTTCGAGCAAAGTAGATTCTGTAACATCACACTCTGTTGTCACAGGACATAAATTGTCTCTAAATTACCGCCCTTTACTCTTTTTCTGCTTTCGTCGGAGTTCAGCAAGAGCACACAGACACGGTGCAGCGCCTGCGTTTCACTTTGGAGTTTGTCCTCTGTCTGATGGAGGTGGCAAGCACTCGCGGGGCAGTCACAGCGGGGGGACAGGGAGACGGCTCTCACCGCGTTGTCCTTCAGCAGCAGAGCCTGGTGGCAGATCAGATAAGCTCACTGAGCCGAGAGTGGAGGTAAGGTCAATGTCACTGTTTGTTGATGATTCAGTTTTGCTCTGTTTAGACAAATAAAACCACCCAAAACCCCCAGACATAAACTGTGTGTGTGAAACAGCTACTTAGTTTGTTTTTGCTTATGTCTCTGATGTGGTTATAGTAACAAAAGAACAGTGACAGTCTGGAAAACAAAAAACAACTATATATTTTCTATAATTACATATCTAGAAACAATTAAGTACTGTAGATGTCTAGCATGAAGCTTTGATTGTGTTTTTCACTTTAAAACTGTGTAACAGTCTTTTTAAATGATAAGATTTAACATTTAAAAACATAATGTTTCATCTTTTTGTCTGAAATGGTTGTCAGATATTTAGTTATTATAGTCTGGCTGTGAGTTTATTTTATTACTTCATTGAGAAGCATTTGCTTGATATTTTGCTTCTTTGCCATTTTATATTTGTACAGTTTTGGGTATATTGTCAGAAAAAAAGTCAGAAAAATCATATCATTATTGAAATTTTAAGCAATAAATGTTTATTTTTTATATTACCTAAAAAGGAAATTGAGCCGTAGGTGCCTGGAATTAGTTGATTGAGCTAAAGGGGAAAGTTTTGTGTCTAACTTGTGTGGATACACATCCTTGTAGTTCAGAATTCAGGCCCAGAAAGTAGTAATTTCATTTTTTTTTTTTTTCTGACGATTTTACTTAAGTCTCAAGTGACATGTTTTTGTGTTTATCTCCTCAGTCACGCGGAACAGTTGGTTCTCTACCTTAAAACCGCAGAACTATTGTCTACTGCCTTACATACGGCCATGGAGCGAGTTAAACAGGGCAAACTCTACCCCTCTGCTACTGTCAAACAAGGTAGGAGGCTCTTCATGTCACAAAAATTCTATAAGATCTCTTTTCCTTTGTGAACCACCAAAAGCAGAATCCTCTTTTCTTCCAATCTCTGTATTTGCAGTGGTGAGGCGGCTGAATGAGCTGTACAAGTCCAGCGTGGCATCTTGCCGCTCTCTCAGCACTCATCTGGAACATTTCTTCTCCAGGAAGCATCGTCTAATGGACCAAATCAGCTCTATCACAGCTGAGCGTCTGCTCTTTAGCCACACAGTGCAGATGGTAGGCTAAAAGAAAAGCAGAGAAAAAATGTTTCGCATGGCTCTTTATTTTACAGCTTTGACAGAAAGCCAAACTAATCTCCAACAATTGCAGCCCATATTAAGCCATGACATGTAAAATACTGTATATGGCAACACAACGTAACCACACACCATTACTACTGAGAAATGTAGTGGTGCAGCAGCGAAGAGAAAGCTAATTAGAGTTGAGAGTAAAATTGATTAAAACTGTGAGGCAAGATGTGAAAGTTTGTGTTTACAAACTCTCTCTATTGGATCAGACAAATTTTGAGTTATTTTGTAAATGAAAAAAGGGGTAAATGTCAGTTTTTAAATGTGCAAAACTGGTGAAAATCCTTCAGCCAAAAGTAATTCTACAAGTATAAATTAGGGGAACAAAAACAAAAACCCACTACATTCCTCAGTCATTTATTTGTAAAAAAAAATAAATAAATAATAATAATAATAATAAATGTTTTTTTACTATTTTTAATTTAATGAAATAGTCTATTAATGTTCCTGTTGTGATGCTAGGTTCAGGCTACTGCGCTGGATGAGATGTTCCACCAGGGGGAAGCATCGATCCTGCGTTACCACAAAGCTCTTCTGCTAATGGAGGGCCTGTCTCTGCTCCTCACTGAACAGGATGACATCCTTAGTGTTAGCAAATGTAAGAATCTCTTTCAGCTGCTCAACAGTTGTAGTATTTGTTGTTCTTGGGGGGGAAATCTTGTTCAGTTTAGAGAACTGGAGGCTTCTGTATGCGCTGCACTAAATCTTCTCTGTCTTTCTTTGACCCTGTTTCTGCAGGCAAGGAGTGCATTGAACGCCGCCTCACAGCTCTGCAGTCGGGTCTCTGTGTTTGACATGTGAAGCCGTGCAACCCTCCATTTGCACTCTGACACATAACTAACCAAATCTCCACCCACATTTCACGGTTTCACATAGAAATGCTTTCGTTTTCACAAGAAAACCACAAAGTTTACTCAGACACTGGAGGGTTTTGCACATGGAAGATCTTTCAGTTTTCAGGGTTGGACTGTGACAGAAACATCTCTTCTCTGGAGGTTGGACCAGTAATGGACATAGGGAGGACTCTGCTGCTGAAAATGGAAATGCCAAGAAAAAGATTTGCACCTAGTTACTGTTGGTCTAATAAGAAGGAGCAGTTTTTGCCAAGAAGTCACATTCCTTCATGTTGTGCTTATCTAGCATAAGAAAACAGCTTTTTAGGATTCATTCTAAAAAGCAGTGGGAAGAGAAGATTAATTCAGTAGAAGCTGCACAGTGGGTGACACGTTCCGATACGGACTCCCTGTGTCTAAATATTCCCATAATGTGTTTTTTTGGCTTATATTTCTAATTTCCCCAAACATTTGTTCTGTGTCCTCTCTGATTCTTTAATACTTTTTGTCAGAAAGTATACATTTATAAAGCATAGTGAAATTTAATCTGCAGTAGTACATAGAAGCACTATTACAAAACCACAAGCAAATTATGTTAGAAAGACTTTTGAAGTAGATTCAATATCTGTTTTGATAAAAACAAAAGAAAAACATAAATGAATAAGAATTTGCTCATTCATTATGTGCTTAAAATTATAAGGTCACAACCTGCCTTTCACACTACAAGATTCAGTATGAGTCTTTATCTGTTGTGCGTCATTGTCTCTTGGTTATCTCATCTTCCTCTTGGCATTAGTCCACATGTTCGCTGTTTAGTTTAGGTCAGGTGATTTTGCTTGCTAACCAATAACACAGTGATTAAAAATGGACTGACAATTTCTTCCTTCTATGCTGTGAGCAGCTAACTTTATCTTTAAAAATCTGCTTATTTTGCTCACACGCCATCTGTATGAGTTAACTAAATAAGTTTATCTTAACAAAGATAAATGCTTGAACAATATCACATTGTACAAATGTGTTGAAAATATGACTTTATCCAAATTAAGTTTACTGAAATGACTTTTTAGTAACATTCAAATTTCTTGAGCTGCACCTATGTTCATCTGACACTCGTAGGCTTTCACACTTACTGCTGGTATGTCCTGCAATTAATTTCCAGACTTTGTCACTGGGATTTTTTGCATTTTATCTCTCAATCTTGTGGGTGTTCAGCGAGTTTAGTCAAATATGAATGTAGGGGTGTCAGGAAAGAAGCAGCATTAAAATCAGGCCAAATGTTGAAGGGGGGAAGTCAACATTTAAGCTGATCTTAAGGGCTGAATGTTTTTGCACTGTTGACGTACTGTATAGATAGAGAAGTATGCTAAAAGTGTGCAGTTTGTGTAGCCATGCTCATTTAGAGACTTCTGCTTATTCATTTGAGTGTAGTTTTAGTTGCTTTTGCATTTACCTTCATAAATTGTGTATGTTTTGATGTTAAAGAGTGTTGAGAAGGAAGTTGTATAAGCTAGTTTTCTAGAAGATGAAAGAAAAAAAATTCACACTGAAAAAAATGTTGCAGTTCTTGTTTTGTGTTTTATTTTAACAGTTATTGTTTGGTTTGGGTTTTTTTAAGGCTATATGTCATTTTATACTTGCTTGATTAATTTTAATTGTGGCTTTTTCACATGTTCCCCAAAACATTTTTTACTCTTCTAAATTTGATTTTTGAAAGTTTAAATCCTACATTAGTTTTTTTTTTTTTTTTTTTTTTTTTATGGGCTGTGTGCATGCAAGTGTGAACTGGTAAGCCTCATAGTTAACACGTTAACATGAGAGGAACACGTTAAGCTCAGAACTTGCTGCATAGATCTGCTCTTGTGAGAAGCAGAACACGTTACTCTGGTGTAACTGACATCGAAACCCACCACTACCTTATTTTACTCAAGATGTCATTCCTTCTGCTGCTCAAGGCAGAAATTGAGTCCATATTTTATATAATAATGTTTGCGTGCGATTTTGGCTCAAGAGGCTGTGCTGAGACGCCTTTGTAGCTTTGCAATCAGCAGGACAAACTGGAGAGATAATTTATCTGAACAGACATTTTCTGTGTTTACTTTGTTGCCTTTCATGTTGTGTCCTAAATGATGTCTTTGTCTCCAAGTATACATTCCGAATATTAATTAATTCCTCCTCAGACGTTTTGTCATTACACTTGCTGTGCTGTCCTTCAAGAAATCAGATGATAGAAAAAACTGATGCATGTGTCACTTTTTATTTTTCCATACAATCTTTATTCTGATTAGTGAAAGCAATGCCCTTTGATTATAACCATCATGTTGATTTTATTTCAGTTTGTTCCTTTTCCATATTTTCTAACATACCGGGATGTTTCCATTTTAGGTTTTTTCCCTTTCACTATTTCGATGTTGCCTTTTATATGTCGTGAATTAAGTTATTGTATATTCAACTCTGGGAAGTTGATGGGCCACCCGAACATTCCCAAAGACTATTAAACTTTTTGCTTGATCTTCCATATTCTCTCTCTTGCTGTTGCAAAAGCAGTTTTATTGTTTTCATATCCATAATAGACTTGCTATCTCCTGTACCCCTGCTGGTAATGTAATCTTTACTGTTTGGGGAGCATTGTCATGAATAAAGTGAAAGGAAATTTCTTCAGGATGTTGTATTCTTGTTTCAGTTGAACAAAAATACTATTAGAGTTGGTTTATTTCCTTGTCTTAACATCAATACCACAAGCTGATGCCATTCATGCAAAAGGAGCCTTGGCTGGCTGTTGAGAACATTTATTAAGCAGTACATAAACATACTTTTCAATAAGCTTTTGTTGTTGTTGTTGTTGTTGTTTTTGTGAATGTATGCGACTCAAATTTTAATGGTAACTTAATTTTTGGTTTTCATTCGCTGTATAACATAATCCTCAAGCTAAGTTGAAAAGGCTTTTAAAATACACCACTCTGTTTTGTGAACCTATTGAGTTTCACTTTTTAATTGAAATTAATGAAATAATTAATTTATTAATGTTCCTATTAATTTAGATGCACCCTTACGAGTAATGGTTTTGTAGGAGATAAAAAAAAAAACTATATATCACCCAACCCTACTTGTAAACGAGAACAATTAGGAATCCCACTGTTACTTTTTAATCGTACAGAAAATACATGAACTTTTTGCTTGTCTGAAGCTGCTATATTGTTAAGCCACCAGTAGGGGGAGGAATACAACCCAAAACTTTCCCCAAAGAAGAAGCTTGCTTGAGGGTCGTCATGGCAACGTTGGTGTTCTCTTTGCACTTACAGTTTGAGTGCAACGCAAGTCAAATAAGAGCCAAAGAAACCCAGGAGGCTCACTCAGCCGTTTACTGCTTTTGTGCTGTCTAATTGGTTGTTGTAATACAACAATGTGGGTCAAGCTGAACTTTTAACAGGATGTGGAAAAGAGCCGCCAGCTAAACCGTGAAGGAAAGAAGCCAACTAGTTCCACTGAATGCTGCACAGAAAGGGGGGAAAATGGCAGGTAAAAACCTCCCATCGATACATCCATCGTCTTTCAGGACCAGATTCGAATTGAGCAGGAAAGCGAGTTCTCCAAGAAGTCGCCCATCGGTGACAGCGGTGCCTGCTCTCTCTCTGCTTGTCAGAGGAAGAGGGTCACATGTGTCCCGTTTGACCGACGTGGATCCTCAAATCATATCCCTCCAGAAGAACATCCAGTATCTGCAACGACAACAAACGGAAACTCTCCAGAAGCTCCACGCAGAAATGGAACTTCTCAAAAGGGAGAATAAAGGTGGCTTTTCCAGACATTTTTTTTTTTCTTAGAATGTATCCTAATCACTGAGTAATTGTATTTTCTCTGTACAACAAATATAGCTATCAAAGCAGCCTGGGTTTGTCCATAATGCTGCAAATTTATGTTCTTAAAAACACACACAAACATGCATTGTAATAAATGTTAGTCTGAAAGTGTTATTTCTAATTTTTCCCATTTGGCTGTTTCATTAAAGATGGTTACATAGAATTTAATCATTCTCAGTGGGTAATCCACAGGGTTTTGACATTTATTAATGAATCAGCCAGCTTCATTTACCTAATGCCAAACAAATCAGCCACGGGCTGTACATCATTATTTTCCATCTACAAAGGTTGGATTTGTTCAGAGTATAATGAATTCAAGCCTGAGACCTGACTGTCCCCATGATAAAGTACTTACAAGAAAAGCACTCAATCTGGGCACATTGTTAGCATAGCAACTCTGGGGTTTTGACTGGTCCTCAGCTGGGAGTCCATGAAGGACCTGGTGTCTGAGCAGGTCTTAGTGTCTCGCCACCTGGGTGAGACATTAGCTCCCCAATTTTTGCACCCTGATCTTATGCAGGGGTCGTCCCTCAATGAAAACTATTGACACTAACTGTTTTCTTTTATGGCTGTTGCAGAGCTGAAGTATAGGTTGACTATGGACTCAAACAAAGCAGGCAAAAAAGGTAAAAGATGCAATCCTGATTTATTAATGTTTCTATTGCACTTTCAGTGGAAGTTTTGTTAGATTTTAAGTTACTTTAACCTTACTCATCTGCCTGAAACTTTTTCCCATACCGTCATGTTACAACCACAAAATTCTGTGTATTCAGATTTTATTAGGTAAGACAATAAACAAAGTAATTATCTGATAAGTGTGGCCTTCATTTATATAAGTTAATACTTTTTAGAGCTACATTTAACTAAAATTGCTGTTTCCAGTCTTTTGGGGTACATCTTTCCCAATCTAACGCCTCTTGAAACTGAAAGATATTTTCAGTCAGACTGGATGGAGTTAGTCTGTGTTTTTAAATAGATTTAGAGCTGGACTTTGATTGGGCCATTGTAACATGTGACTAAAACAATACCAGTCTAGCTCTGGCTCATGCTTAGGCTTGTTGTCCTGCTATTTTGCCTCTGCTTAAGCCTTAAGTCTTATGCAACAACAATCAGGCTTTTTTTCAGTATTGCAATGCACTTGGCTTCATCCATTTTACCTGTGCATGCTTAAGCGAACTACCCCTATTATGCTTTTGGAATTGTGCTTTTAGGTTGCTGAATGAATGCACCAGACGTGTCTTCAACATCTTCGCTGTGTTCGCCACATGGCTTGTGGCAAACTGAAAATGAGACATATGCTTTCTTTTCACTACTATCCTATGAAGAATTAAATTGGAGAGTTTATCACAATATCACAATGTCTACAGCTCAGATTCCTCTGAGCTGTAGACCTTGAATCCTCATCAGACCTTGTGGTTGCTTTTCCTAGTATTGATCAACCTGCCCAACCTGTCAGTTTAAGGGGACAGGCATCTCTTGGTAGCTATCCAGTTTTTCCACTCATGTTTTTAAGTGGATAAACATATATATTTTAGAGTTATCATAGTAAAGGGGTCTGGGGGAAAAAAAACACTCCAAGCTGTTTAGATACATATTTCTAAAAACCTTCGAAAACCATGTATGATTTTCTTCCCACTTCACAATTATACATTAATTTGTGCAGGTCTATTGTGTAAAATGTCCATAAATAACACTGATTATTTTGGTTGTAACATGACAGAATATTAAAGCCTTTAGAAAGATTGCTTAAGCTTAGTCATTGTTTTTGTAGGAATAATGTTGAGCCGAATTGCAAGGTCTCCCTGTCAAGGGGCCCAATCCGGACACTGCGTGGAGGAGCTGCCTGAAGACACAGCGCCTCAAGACCAAGCTTTAAGGTGAAGTTCTGTCCAACCATCATGTATTTGTACTTGAACTGTATCCTGTATTAACAATGAGATCCAAACTGCAGATGCGGTCAATTTAAACATGAATATGCAAAAGAGGCAGGGCTGCTGATTGTTTTATTACACCCAAATAAAATTAGTTTTTCGCAGTCATATATAGCTTCTAAATTTTTAACTAAAGGCGCTCACTGTTTCGCTTTTGAATTATTTGCATATTAATAGCAGAGACAAGAGCAAGATGCAAATATACTATGTGAAAACAGTGTGCAGTGCTATTTTGTTTTGACAATTTGGACACATTTCCTTTGCTGTTTATGACATCAGTGCAATACAGTGACTCCTACAGTCACACATAATTGCTTATTTGACTCTGGGATGTAATTAATTTGCACATAGAATCTGTTGGAAAAATCTCAATAATCATTTACTTCCTGAACACATAAAAATAAGGTTAATGTTTTAAATGCCAACAAGACATACAGACAGTTAGTATCCAATTACATATAGCCAATCAATTAGGCTCCAGTTTATTTCATATTTATATTTATTTCAAGATACAGCTAAACAGAATCCCTCATGTCACCTGAATCTCTCTGGAAGTAAAACTCCACAATGACAGCATAACTTTGTGAATGACAAAAAGAGACAGTGCTAAACACAAAATCTGAGTCAGGACTACTTTTTTATTTGAAAAAAAAACAAGGTGAGAACACAACTGGAGTGGCAGCAACAATTCCATTTGTAGGAGAAAAACACAGCAAAACACAATCACCTGGCCAGGTGTATCAAAAAATGCACATTATTAAGATCAAGGAGTTAAGATGTGGCAAAAAGTGGAAAATATGTCCTCAATTAGGCTAAGTCTGGAGTTGCATAATCATGCAGAGAGCTCTGGATATCCTACTCTATATGAGTTATTATAAACAAATAATAACTTGGCATAGTCTTAAAAAAATGTGTAAATTTGTGGATTTTGGTATTTAACTTACACAACCGAAACTGTTATTTTTCATGTTTGTTTACTTTATAATATTTTACTCTTCTTAGGGAGGTTAGCGAAAGTCCCCGATCTGTACGACTAAACCATGGTGGAGAACTAACAGGGATACGAAAGACAACTTTAGCACCTGTAAGAATCCACAGTGGTCCATCCAATCTGTCACACCCTTCTACAGTAGAGGAGTGTGAGGCCATCATCCAACATCTGTTCAATGTAAACAGTTCACAGACTCAGGAAGTACGTACACATCATCATATGCTGTAAAGCATCCCTTTACATGCCTAAAAGTGTTGTAATTATGTACTTGACGATACCCTTTTAGAACCTTCGCTATATTTATTTAGGAAAAACTGACTTGAATCTATTTGTGTCTGCTGCATAGATTGCACGTCTGAAGGCGCTGCTTAGTGATATAATTCTAAGAAAGAAAATCACACGGGAACACCAAATGTTGAGCAAGGCCTACCTTGGTAATGAACCATGGTAAGGAGACATAAACATGTGCTTTATTGGAACCATAGAATCAGATTTAAATATACTTTAATCTTTCTGATAATTTGATCTGTTTTCCATGTTGCAGCAAACCTGATGAAAAGAAGATATGTCCCAAACTTGGTTCTCACCTACTTCCACCAATAGTGTATGTATTGATTTGTCTTCCAATGGTTCTGTGATGTTTGGGTCTGGGGTGATGCCCAAATAGCAAAATGCAATGTCTTATTTACTTATTTCTAAAATAAATACATTTGTAGCTATAAAAAAAAACACAATTATGTTTTTGTTTTCAGATTACCAAAAAATATAATTTTAAGCAGAAATAAAGAGTATTTTTTGTCTAACAAAATGTATTCTTTAAGTCAAATCTACTTATCTTTCCCCAGACCCTCTCACCCCGGTGTAGGTCTACCTGGCCTGAAGCAGAGCCTCAGTGCCAGTGCTGCAAACAGAGAGAAGAGAGTCATGTCATTTCACAGACCCCACTTCCAACAGAGTTTACGCTGACTGGCTAGAAAGGTCAAAGCCTGTGTGTTTTCATGGTCAAAAACTTTGGTTACTGACATCTTTATTAAAGACTCATTAAAAACAAATACCAAGCCATAATAATATTCTATTAAATTGAAATATTATTTTAATATAACTTTGAAAACCTCCCTCTTGATATCCTTATTGATGTTTGCTCTTCACAGTAAAACCACCACAGTGAACCAACAGTTTGTATAGCAGGACCTTTTATAAATGGAGCATAGTCAGCAGTAATATGCTGGTGTTTTTCAAGTTATAACATGTCAACATATAAGCAGGTAAATAAGTCTTTGACCCAATCCTATTCTCCAACCTGACACCTACTCATTGGACCCTTACACACTGACGTCAACAGTCTAGTGCTGAATGTCATGCGAACTTTAAATGGAATTATTAAGCTGCACCGTGCATGCTTCTTAACCAAATCTTGTATTTTGAAACAACACGGCAATATTGAGAAAGAAGAAACCCCATCTCTAAATACAGGTCTGCTGTAGGATTAGTCAATGAATGTTTGCATCAATATATCAATCAATCTATCAAGTTTATTTGTGTCAACTGAAAATAATTGATATCGAGTTACAAAAACTGCAAAATTAGCAACACAGCAAGCGGCAACTAAAACATGGGGATGCAAGCTAGAATAAGAAATAATTAGTAAAAGAGAAAAGGCATATGCTATTTTTTTTTATCTTAGATTATATATTGCTCATGATTTGTAGAATCCAGATGAAATCTCAGTTTGATAAAACATCTAAACATCTAAAATTTAGGAACTTGTATGATTAAGCTTTGTCATGAAGCCTTGATCAGACGTTTAAAATCTTACTGACAAGTCGACAGAAGGATGAAAGTAATGAAACCCATAAAAGAATTATACAATTTTCCTTTGCTCAGAAACAAAATAATGGTTGCACTTCTCTGAGAATACATCAAGAACTTCCCCTACAACATCTTATACATTAAATGTGACCATTATTTATCTTAGAGCGATACCTCATTATCAGCTCACATCAGTGATATCTTTCTCTACACATTCTATAACACATCCTTCACTCTCTCAGTGCTGCCATAAAGTTGTAGACACATCACTTATTTTTCAGCTAGTAAGTGATGCAGTCATGTTAGGTGTTTTTAATGAGAAGGTGTGATTGTTAGCACAGCTGAAAACATCCTGCCAAGCTAAAGGTGTCACTTGCAGATAGCAGGAACATACCGAACAGACCAGAGTTAAGGTTGTAAAGAAGTGCATAATGGTGCTAGACTATAAAACAATATCCTAACTTTGAATGTGTTAGAATGAGCTAAAGCATATACCTAAATAAATTCAACTGGAAATTTCTGCTTAATGACGCTTGAGTTTAATGTTCCAAATAAGCAAAACTTTAAACGCTAGGTAGGTACCCACACATGTAGAGCCATGCTTAATACAAATCTGTGCCATGTGTTTTTTTTTTTTAACATATTTTTCTTCTATTTCACAATTATGCACTACTTTGAGTTCCATCTATCACATAAAATATTTTGATAACTTCTGTAGTTATCGATGTAAACATGACAAAAACAATATTAATCCTTTTCCAAGCTACATTTCCAAAGTAATGTAGCTTTTATAGCTGATGACACTGACTGGAAAGATTTGTCTTAATTCATTAACTTATTTTGATCTTATTGTACATATATGGAGAGTACATATCTATATATATATTTATTTATTTACTGGGACGAATGTTTGTACATTTTTTGATTTAGCTGAGGGGCTTTTATGTGGCTTTTTTTTTAACTTCCGTGACTGTTGGTGTTACAATCTATGTTTCATGAATAAACCTAACAGTATTGCCAAGCATAGAATAGAGACTGCCTTCATTATCTCCTAAAGGGAAAATTCAAACTTTTGAGTGTAAGGAAATAAAATGAGTTTCAGTAATAGATTAATCTCTTATCAGACAGTCCTCCACTAGATGGTGCTGTTTTCAGTGACCACTGCCTCAGTAGAGTAATGCACATACATTCCTCAAAAATGTTTAATTTGATCTTTAAATCTTTCCTTGTGACTCTTTAAAAAAACAACTTTACTGTTATTTGTCACAGCTTTGTAATAAGTTACCTCAGATAAATAGATTGGAACCAAATAAATTTAAACTAGCAAAATACATATAGTAACTATATTTATCCATAAGCAAATTTCTAAAGATGGTCAAGCCTTTTCACCCAAATTTGTTTCCTTGACACTTCATTGTTAGAATGTGGGAATTGGCAGACATTAGCGGTTAAGACACAGTGGGTACAAAACTATTAACATTCAGACAGTGTTCCAGGGGTGGAAGCTGCTCCGTGCCACCTCTAGTCTCATGAGACATGGCCACTAAAACCACAAGCACAGGGTTACTGCTTATTCTTTATCAATGGATAGCAGTAGTTTTGGTGCGCACTAAATATCTTGTCACACTCAACCAATTTTGTCTGATGCATCATTTTAGCCATGTTGCATTTTACCAAGGCTTTTTCCCCAAGGTACTGCCCTGTGAATTTAAATAGACTTTCTCCCTTTCAGCACACTGCGGTAGAGAAGTAGCTCCAAATCAATGTGTCATAGTTCTGTGCCAAAGAATTCACATTATGAGATTAAATGGAAGGAGAAGTTGGAGAGCAACAGGAAATGAAAATAGGGAATTATGTAAAATGTTTCACTTGTGGTATGAAAGAGTTTACTGCACAAACCGAGTACACTTTAAGTGAGGTCAGCTAATGTCACGATTTATAACAAAGGAATCTCCACTACAATCAGCAGTATCTATTATGGACATATGATCTCCTCAGTCATGTCATGGTTGCAATTCATGGCATGTTTCTGCTAAATGTGGGTTATAGTAAAACATAATCCTGGTTTAATTCAGGGATTGCTGCATAAAATAGGTGGAGTTAGCTTTTAATCATCTTGCATTTGTTTCTGTAATTTTAATCCATTTCTGATTTGATTCATTATGCAGTTTGATTTATTTTGTCTCACAATCTTGCCACATAAGTTGTCAGTAGATCCTCACACTCACACCTCGTTACAATAGTCTTTTATTTGTGCTCAGTATAATTGTCCTCACTCAGTAATCTCCTTCCTCAGCACTTTTACTTCCTGCTTCTCTCATGCGTCTTGGTTTGTCCAATCCTCCTATTTTCTGAACATGTATTGTTTTGTTTTGTTGTGCGAAGTTTTTGCCTTTTTTGTTACCCTTGAGTCTCAATTTAATGATTAAAGTTTCTTCAAATATCTCTGGATCTGTTTCTTTTCTCTAGCAGAGTGGCACAAGATTATGTTTTGCTTTTTGAGAACCAGACAGGACACCAGTTCATAGCAGTGCAACAAACAGGGCACAGAAACATGCACATCTAAGGACAATTTTAGATAAACTAATTAGCTTAACAGTTACCTATCTGAACTGAGGAAGGAAGCTGAGTATCTTCATGCATGCAGTGAGAACATGCAAATTTCATGCCGAAAAAGCCCTGGTTGGGATTCAAACATAGAATTACTGGAAGTAGCTAGAAAAATATGTGTCTTTAAGAAAAGCTATGAGAAGTCTCATTTGCAGTTTTCAACAAACCATGAAGCAGACATTTACTTATTGACCTAGATGCAAAATGTTATACATGGTGAAAAATTTACACAGCACACCATATTGAAAGCATGTGGTTAAGGTGACACACAATGGTTCACTACAACTGTCACCATTCATGACCTCTTCTTATGTTTTCTGATTGATTAAAAATGCGTCCTGAAAAATGTAACTCAATTAAACGAATCCCATACGGAGCACTGAAGGGAGAAGAAAATCAAGCGGAACTGCAGGAAGGAAATGGCCAGGCTTAGAGGGAAGCTGCAAGGAGGTAAAGCCAAACTTAACTTGTTAAAGAGTGACAAAAAAAAAAAAAAAAACAATTGAGATTGGAGCCCAGGTTTACCTTCCAGCTGGATTGCATTCAAACAAAAGCATAATCACAGAACATTTATAAGTTCAGTTCTGATTTATAAATTGAAAATAAATGTTTTTTGTTTTTTTTAATCTCAGCTGAGCATGACTTTCCTTAATTGTTTTAAACTAATTTTTACAGCTTTGTTTCATGCAGATGGTGTGTTTTATTTTTTTTACCCTGAAAAGGTATTTGATCTGAAAAAGTTGGGGGTTTTTTGGACACTAACAAAACATGAACTATTTTCTTTCGACTTTTTAATTAATTATCAGCATTTTATGTTGTTGTTCTTGTAACGGTTTTTATGCTGCTGTTGTCAGCTTACAATTTTAGTTGATAGCAAATACAAAAGAAGCTGCTTTTAGAGGCTAGCCTGTAATTTGTACCATGCATTTGGTGAGTGATATAACTACATGTGATTATTACAGTTTGCAGGCTATTTGATTTTTCAGTGCAGCATCTTGGAAATTAGAGTAACATGAAGCCGTATCCGTGAACGCATCCCCACCCCCACCCGTGCTCAGTCACCCAGCTGCCCACCCCCCATTTTCTCAGCCAGACTTCACTTCCTCCGCCCACCAGTCATCGAGTGACGCGCTGATAGAAAGCGGGACCAGCCCTCCCGTCGCCATTTTTTTTCCTCTTACGCTCGCACTTCTGGTTTCTCGAGCGAGCGGATGATAAAATAAAAAAAACAAAACAACTGCAAGTTCAGGACAAATACTCGTCTGGTCGGGATACTTCGCTTACGGTAAGGGAGTGCAGCTCCTGAGATGCACCAGCAGCGGACAAGCGGCTGCTCTGAAGTCACTTTTTGTGTGAAGACGTGTTGCGGGCCGCCATTTTTTTTCTTGCGCTGCCTCTGAAGTCTGCTCGAACCCGGGAAAGGGAACTCACAGACCTGCTTCCGTGCCTTACCGTTAAGTCGAGAGGATACAAAGTAACTATCAGTGTTTCTCCACCTGCGGCTAATATTAGCCTTTTTATCCACAGCTATGATGATTTTACAGTTAGAAAACTGAGACCACCTTTTCCGCTTTTGTATTATCTGACACTGACCGGAGGAGATAATTATTTGAAGCCGTGTTTTTTTTTGTTTTGTTTTTTTCTCGGAAGGCGGAACGAAAAGGAGGAAGCTTAATTGATCATTTCTTACTTCGGCCTTCCTCGGCATTTTCCTTTCGTAAGTTAATCGTTTTCTCGATTCTCAGCCACTCAAAGCTGAGCCAATATGGTCCAAAGTTGGATCAAGTCAGTCTTAACCCGTCCCTAAAAAAAAACCCAGGCTGTTTTGTAATCCTTATTGTTAATTTTGTTTTAATCAGGTCGACGAAACCTTCAGTGGTTCTGCAGAAATTAGCTACTCGAAAACCGCACAGGGGGGACGGATGCCCTGCCCTGCACCTACTGAATCATTCACTTTGGATCAACGCTGAAATTTTATCAGTAAATTTCTTCATTTATATATACATATATCTACTAACTTATTTTGGGGGGAACAGACATGTCAACGGCTCGGTTTGACTCGTGTGATCGGTCCGCCTGGTATTTTGGACCCGTCTCCCGACAGGAGGCACAGAACAGGTTACAAGGACAGAGGCATGGCATGTTTTTGGTTCGAGACTCGTCTACCTGTCCCGGCGACTATGTCCTGTCGGTGTCTGAAAACTCCAAAGTGTCTCACTATATCATTAACTCGTTACCCAGCAAGAAGTTTAAGATAGGCGATCAGGAGTTTGAGAACCTCCCGGCTCTCCTGGAGTTCTACAAAATCCACTATCTGGATACGACTACGCTAATAGAGCCTGCCCCCAGGTAAGGAAGTCACGCAATACCCTCTTTACTAAATATTAACCAGACAGTTACTTTATAACAACCAGCCTACTTTCAGGGAGCTTTGTCATAAAGCAAAGTTTGCTTAATTTGCATTGGACTCATTCAGATTACTGTTCGAGTTAAGCTTTCTGCTTTACAAAGAAACCTTTCATAGATGTAAACATCTCCTAGGAGACTGATTTCAATTTATTTTGGACTTCACATTAAAACAACATTTTATTTTAAGCCAGTGAAATGCTTGTTTGTGTAACTTAAAATTCAGCATCGTTCAACTAGACCTGGGTAAGTACAGTGGCATTGACTCAAAATATTTACACAATAATGTGTCTACTACATTTATGTCCAAGGGAGAAAAGCAGCAGCAGCAGCTAGCAAATGTAAAACTGCCTTAAGGTTGATGGGTGTTGCATGCTTTTAGTTTTCACACCATGCCTAAGTTTTCAAACAACTGGTAGTGTGGTCAACATCAGGTGGGGGAGGAGCAGCCCTGTGTTATGGGGCTTTCCTATTTTATTTTCTAAGTTTTCAATTAGAAATAAAATTATGTGGAGTAATCTTGAGCTAAGATCCATTGTGGCTGACATTGAATATGGTCAAATTTACAGGTATAAACTAGTTAATAATTGTGAAATCATTTTTTTTTTTGTAAGTGATGAAGGTGTTTAGCAGGCTTCTTTCAGCCAGCTGACAGATGGGACACAGCAACATGTTCAGGAGGGGCAGTACTGTGTTGACTTCTTCTGAACAAAGTCAGAAAAACCTTATTTGGATACGTTTCAAAACACCCTAGTTGATTTTGTACTTTGGGGGAGTAAAAGTGTATCGTACATCTTTCTGCCAGCTGACAGGCAGTGGACAGAGGCACATAGGAAAGTTGTTGCTGTACGCCAAAATTTCTTTACAGGAATGTGTACTTTTCTTTTTAAACAATAAAAAAAAATGTATGCACAAAGATGTCCTAGTGACTAATTGAGATCCGTTTCGACTGCTTTGTGTTGCCAAGGTACCCAAGCACAATCACCGGCGCCATCCAGACCATGATTGGTCCTGAGGAGAACCAGGAGTACGTGCGGACATTATATGACTTCACAGGGAGCGACGCAGAAGACCTCCCGTTCAAGAAGGGGGAAGTTCTCATCATCCTCGAGAAGCCGGAGGAACAGTGGTGGAGCGCCAAAAACCGAGAGGGCCGCATCGGGATGATCCCCGTCCCATATGTGGAGAAATTGGTGCGACCACCTCCCCATCCCGGCCAGCCTACCCATGGATCTCGTAACTCCAACAGCTATGGGATCCCAGAGCCTGCCCACGCCTACGCTCAACCCCAAACGTCTTCGCCGGGCACGCCAGGCGCGGTCATCACACCCCTGCCCTCCATGCAGAACGGCCCAGTCATCGCGAAGGCCATCCAGAAACGAGTGCCTTGTGCCTACGACAAAACAGCTCTGGCTCTAGAGGTATAGTATTGTCTGTTTTAAAAGCCTTGGAACAACTCTTATGTCTAATTTCTACATTAAAAGTCTTCAAAGCTTCTTTTCTTTTATCAGAAAGTCTGATACAAAGCTTTCTGATACCTTGTATGAATTATTCTTCAGGATTTTGTTCTGGAAACTTAAACTGTTTTTATGACTTTTTTTTTCTTCTTCTCCTTATGGTCAAATTTGAACCCGATGTTGTTCTTTAAGTATTTTTCTAAAATTAGCCAGCACATTTCAGTTTTTCTCCTCTAAAATTATTTTGCTCAAACCGAAACCCTACCAATAACAATCCTCTGAGTATTGTTATGAATCCGTAGTATTATGAATTAATGTCACATAGAGAAGAGGGATGAACAGCAACACTGAGGGATGCAGTTCTGCAGGCTGAAGGTGTACAACTATACCCTGTGAGCTGGTGTTGGTTACCATCACATTTGAAGTTTGTGGTCACACCATAAGATATGACTTAATAGTTGCTGGGTTGCGTAAAAATTCTGAAATCTTGCCTCCAGTTAAATATGTTAACTTGAGGTCAGGTGGGTCAGTTTTATGTTTTAGTTTCTTTTTGTTAAATGTCGAATCCAAACCGATTCATGTGCATTTTCTTTGTATCTGATGCTAAAGAAAGGTCCAAGTCTGACAGCAGCGTTGTTGTATTTCTTAGCTGAGTCTTCTTGAGTTGCTCTTTTTATGACAGCGTGTTGAAACTTGCGACGCACGGTGTGTGCTGGAGAGCTACAGCAGCTCTCTGTCTTGCTGTGGTGATTTCCCCAGGCGAGAGATGAGAATGGGAGTTATTTTCGAGCCACCTCGGCTGCCGTTCAGTGACGTCGGAGTGTGTCAGCAGTTAAGAGGAAATGAAGTAGCTTGCATCTTGTGTACAAAGATGCATTTGGTTCCTGTGACTCTTGCACACAGCTCTGTGGAAAACATTAACAGAGCAGCCAAGATTTATCAGCTACATGTCAAAGGTTAGATTGCTCTCCCTAAAAAGAAGACGCTACTTTAGTAGTTTGCTGTGTGTGTTCCTTTGAAATCTTATGGCATCATCTGAACCAACCAAGGTTCAGATCCTATGCAGCAGCATTGAAGTCCCGTTACATTAATAAAAATGATCAAACTTCGCTTTAAGTTCAATACAGGAAGTAAATGACTGCACCATCATTGAAGCAACTATGTATAAACTTGATTTACATAATTGCTGTATTCAAATATATTTTGACTTTTAAATAGTACAGCGTACGGTAGTTGGTATGCGCAGTATTTTGTTAAATAAAAAAATATTATTTATTACCATTAAATCACGCTGAAGTGTTCAAATCGTTTTACAGCAAATATTGCAGTGGTTTATTATTCTGTTCTTTGTTAGTCACGTTTTCCGCTTTGGTAACCACTGTGCTGCTGTGAGCTTCTATGCAGTCATCAGTAATGCGTCAATAAGCCAGTGTACTTGGAACTTATCAATCTTTAGCTCCAATGAAAACCGTGTAAACTTTTGGGGGTTTTGCATCGTTTATGCAGCAGCATTGAAGATTGTATCTTTCAGTGTTTCTGGTTAGTTGAAAATTGTCTTGATTGACTCACTAATTCTTAAATACAGATGAGTGTCACTTGATTAGTTTCCAAACTACTACTATTAAAAACTACAGTTTTTTTTCTCACACTGTATTTCTAAACAGAAAATTTTTTTGTGTTTCCAACAAGAAAAAGGTCTAGTTCGGTTCTTTCACTCAGCTGAAGGTGAACAGCAACAACTAATAGAGGAAGGGTTAGTGCTTTATGCATTCAGAGAAAACCTTGTCTCCTTAAGTGGACTTAGACGTTAAGAATGTTATGATTGAAAACATGCCAAAGCAATTTTTATACTCTAGTCTTTTAAAACATTGAAATACTCAGAGATGACTGCCTCACCCTTACATTGCTTTCATGTACGCTTTTAGGAATACCACTTATTTTTAAATATTTTTAGTGAAGTTTTGCTGTAAAAAAAAAAAAACCTTAAAACTTTTTCCGTGAAATTTCAAAGAAATTTGCCTCTAGTAGTTCGGAGACCTCAGGTTTTGTTAGAAAGTAGAACTTGCATTGAGATCAATTATTGCAGAAATTGGTTTTGTATGGTTGGTTTCTGTTTTTCAGTTGAAAAATCAAGAGACAGCTGTTGATGGAATGCGTGTTTGTGGGCATCTAATCAGATTAACCAATGCTAAAGGTTGGCTGAAGTATGTCATTAGCTCAAAGTTCCTGTGACATTTTTTACTTCCCTTTTTCTTGTGCCATTAGTTCAATGTGTGTAAACACCACATTAATAATGTCTGGTTTCATTGTTGGCAGTAACAAATGGTGTTCTGAACTCTATATAGAACTGCGCTATTCACCTGGCCCTTCTCTGATTTACCTGCTTTCTGTTCAAAAGAATTCAGAGTTTGTTTCCCAAGAAATAAAACACATACTTCGTTGCTGTTTTCTTGAGATGCGTTCAGTTAAGAGCGTGCTTGGAAACTCTTCTGTTGTACTGTGCATTATGGTCCAACACGCTTCATGTGCATAAAGTAATAATCCAAGCAGGCATATCTGCACCATCACCGTCTTGGTTTACTTTTTTGTCTTCTCAAACTTTTCAGTAATGGTTTTGACATTATGTGACACGAAAAGAGTATTCCAGACAAATAACTGCTGGAACAGTTCAGATCAAGTGAAACCATTAGGCAGCAGACATTTGTACTATACTGCAATGCAGTGCCTGGACAGTCACTGCCCCTTTGGGATGCTTTTGTTTCTCCCCAACTGGCAAAGAAAGCATTAGGGAAACGGTTTCCAGTTTTTTGGGGGTTTTTTTCCTCATAGTGCTGGTTCTAATTTTGTTCAATCTATCAAGAGTCATTTCAATTGTTGATCAACCAAACCTTAACTCTTATTTTGTATTTTTTAAAGTTTCAATTCACTACCAATGGTAATTAGCTACAATGCAAGCTTAGTAGTTTACTATAAACTACAAACTAGTTAATATGAACTGGTAATGTTTATATTAAGTTTGTATTTTAGCTGGAATTGTTGCACATTAGTTTGAAGAGGAGGAGGGAAGCTGCAACGACAGCAAACTGACAGAAAGGCTGGAGAGTCATTAGGGTTTTTGATATGCAGGCTGGTGATTTGTTTCACTGCCAGGCTGCCGCCTCTCTGCTCCTTGTCTGCTTTAAGCATCTGGTTCTGAACACATCACAGATTCTAGAAAAAACCTTTAGATCTGTGTCATGGCTACATTGGGGCCTTTGAAAGTTGGGAAGCAGAAGCAATGAGTCAAATTCAATGGTCTCTTTATTTTTTTTTCTTTTTATTGCAGTTATAATGTAGTTAAGTAAAATTAATTAATCTTTAATTCACAAGGTTTTGACTGCTCAGATTTATAGAGCAGTTTATAAATTTGAACTGTTTGTAAATCTACCAACTGTGGCGCAGTTGGTAGCACTGTTGCCTTGCAGCAAGAAGGTCCTGGGTTCAATTCCCAGCCTGGGGTTTTTCTGAATGGAGTTTGGCTGTTCTCCCTGTGCATAGGGTAAGGTTTGCATCCGTGGGTTCCTTCCACAGTCCAACACCATGAATGTCAGGTTAATTGGTCTCTCTAAATTCTCCCTAGGTGTGAGTGTGTATGGTTGTTTGTCCTTGTTTTATGTAAACCTAAACTTTTTTCCATTTGGATTATCCTTACCGTACCTTTCACTCTGAAGGTTGCTTCTGATAAAATCCTAATCTGTACATCTTTAAAGCTTTATTTTATTTGTTTAGCTAATTCTGTGAATAATCTAGTTTAAAATTGAAGATTTAATCTTGGTTTCGTGGAATAGACTTTTTCTCCAATCCTAATCTGACCAGGCGATTCGACCTGGTCAGATCAAGGTCACTTTTTGGGCTGTGTATCCGTTCTCCTGCCGTCCGCTTTGTAGAGTGCAAGTGGAGATCTGACACAAAAGTAAATCTTCCCATAAGTTGTGTAACACCGCAGGTGGATTGTTGCATAACTTCAGGTCATACTAATGAAGCCCCAGACTGTATGTGTTCATGTGTTTTAATGTATGGAAACATGCGGAAAGACTGAAGCTTTTTGTCCTTCTGTCCTCAGGTCGGCGACATTGTCACGGTCACACGCATGAACATCAGCGGTCAGTGGGAGGGAGAGGTGAACGGACGCAAAGGCCTCTTCCCGTTCACACACGTCAAAATCATAAACCCTCAGAATCCGGATGAAAGTGACTGACGCGGGGGCTCGTCCAGAGCCTCTCGGCGGTGTTGAATTGTACCTCAAACCGCTGGCCCCTCCCCACCTGTCCCGCCAGTGTCCTGGTTATCCGCTTTCCTGCTTTGATAGGAAATAAAAACAACCCCCTTCTCCCCTCGGCATCCCCCCCACCACCTCTGTTGCCGCCAGCCTTCGCAAGGCTTCCTGACTGTTTACAGCTGTGGACTCCAGACTTAAATTAAAAACCAGACCTGACTATTTCTAGTTAAATTTTCAAGCCATTTTTCTTTCTCTTTAATTTGCAGAGCTTCACTGGGCATGCATCAGCGTAAGTGTGTTTGTATGTTGAAGCGCATGTGAGCAATTTCTTCCACATTGCATCACAACTTGTCAGTCCTCTAAGACTCTGAATATTTGACATGTCAGCTTTTTTTTTTTTTTTTTTTTTTTTTTTTTTTTTTTTTTTTTTTTGTCTTTGGCCTCTGAAAATGTTTTTGTCCTTGTAAGAAAAATTGTGCAGTAAGTGAGTTAAAGCAGCGTCCATACGGATACAGGAGAGCACTGGGGAGCTGGCCAGCCAATAAAATGACATTACTGCAAACAATCAAGTCACTGTTGTACCTTAGTTCTCAACTAATTGGTCATGGGGTTGAACTTTTTTTTTTTACTTTTAGGGGGGCAAGGAGGAGGTTGAATTTTGATAAATGTTTTTAGCAATGCTTGGAATGTGTCAGTAGAAGCAAAAACATGGGTGGGAGTTCTGGAAAGATTTAATTATTGATCACAATCTCAAATTCTGACTGGCTATTGAACTTATTTATGCTGGTGAGAAATGATGTGGCCAAAATGTCATCCTGTTTTTCTCTTGGTGTGCCAGAAGATACATTTACCTCCTCTTGTTTTGAGACCTGAGTGTATGTTTGAGGCCAAATCTACTTTTGTTTGAGTTCAAACAAACCATTGGAGTAATTTTTATTTTTTTTTTAAAGAAGTGCCAAGCATTTTTAGCTAAGCAGTGGCTGTAGTCTAGATCAGCAACTTCGCTAGCATCCTGTCAAGCGTAAAAATGGAACTCTGGCATCTAAATTTTCTGTTTTTGAAATAATTCTTACATTTTATTTAATGTGCTGATTCTCTTGAGTTGAGATGATTTTATTTTCACATGTCTTAAAATGAAACAGGCCTAGTGGAGCAGTTTAAAGTATCCATGTCCACATTGTGCAACAGGACCCCCAAAGACTAAACAGTTCTGCAAATGATGCAGCTTTCTGATATACAAAATCATTTCTCCATCTTTTTTTAATTTTATACTGCATAATGTTTAAATCGACGCTCGGCCAAATACTCCAAGGTATTGTGCAGCTTTGAACTGTATCGTTTTGGTCAGTTTTGAATCAAGTATTTTAAAATGAGTAATGTTATTTAAAGGGTGACTTACTAAAAGGGAAAAAAAATGCCTGCTGGTTGCCTACGTGCATGACCTCTTGGCCAGCATCGGTGGTCTCGCCTGGTCATATGCTGCTTATTGTCATTTATTTCATAAAACAAAGTTTTCCTTTTTTTTTTTTTTAAATAAATCCAGATTTTTTTTTTTCCGTGCCAGGATTATTTAAATCTAGTTGAGCAATACACCTTGAGTATTTCCCTACTTGAGATGAATTTCTTTTCTCTTGCTTTCGAGTTATTTTGTAATGGCATTAACAGTATTACTGTGCTCATTTTTTTCCTCATAATTCTAATTCCTCAGTCTTTTTTTGAAGACTATCCTTCAAAAAAATCAAATTGTGCCTTTTTATTTTCTAATACCATTTACATGTGTTAATATTTCCCATGGTTAACACTTGTGCTGGTAATGACCCTTTATGTACAGAACAAGTAAATAAAATTTATGTCTACTTCTTTAAGCTGCTCTCTGGTATCTTTTCACTGTGCCCTACATGTGATGTGACAGATGGTTGGGTGGTTGTTTGCAGCAGCTCTGGCGTCACCGCTTGTGTTTCTGGAGCACAGGACAGTTATTTTTTCTTTTTTTTTTTTTTTTAAAGAAAGTTCCAGTTTTGACTCTGTCTGCACCCAGGAGAACGAAAGCAATTAATGAATTTTAATGAGGTGCTAAGAAAAGAACGTCAGCTGACCCAGAGACAGGAACAGGAAAAGTTTTCAAGGGCAGCTTCGCGTGTGTCCATGTGGCGTGTTTGTCTGGCACTTTGCATTTGTTATTCAACTCACAATGCTGTAGAGTTGAAAGGCTGATGTATATTTAGATGGTAACGTTCTATACACAAAGAAGCTATTGAAAATCTAAACTTAAGATTTAAACATTTTGACAAATGTTGGACGTTATTTATTAAACAGTGACATGTGCATGTGAGTGGGTTTAGAAGTCATGCTAACGAAGTGGCGTTCAACACCTAAATTTCAATAGTTTATATGTGAACATCAGTGGAGATTAGGAGGAAGTGAAACCTTAATTCTGTTTTTGTCATATGAAAATATCTCACTGAATTATCATATCATTAGGTCAGAAGATGATTCTGTAAGGATGACTCTAGTCCCAACACTTTAAACCAAAATATTTCTGCAATACAGTCAATTTATTTTTATGTTAATCATGAAATGTGTCTGTAAAAGGGAAGCAAAGGAGAAAATGAAATGATTGCATTTGCTACCTTTGCTTTAATGAGGACTTGACTAGAAATGATGACAGCTACAGGGTGCTGCAGAAGTATTCATAGCGCCTGAACTTTTCAGCTGCTCGTGTTACAACCACAAGCTTCATAGTATTTTTACTATGACTAGAGCAGTGGTGTCCAAACTTTCTGCCATGAAAGTGAACATTTATTTTAATTATTCTTTTTTTATGCTATTTAATAAACTGAACATTTTAAAGATGGCTGAGGCAGTAGTAGCTTTTATTTGCAGCAACTTAGGACAGGAAATGGGCAGTGAGGGAAGTGGGAAGAGATGCAGCGACGAATCGAACCGAGGACAGCTCCGTATATGATACTCCCACTTTACCACTACACCACACACCAACCCAAAACATTTTGTATCCAGTCATCAAATTTGAGTTCAAATGGTTTGTAAATCATAGATCCAAAACACGTTGATTGTTTTATAAAGCAATATCCTGTATTTCCTTTGTCTAGAAATGTATTTTTAGTTTATTCTTGGTAACAGAAACAAGTCACTCCTGCTTCAAAAACGTCTGCTTTGTTTAGCAAAGTTTAGGTAAATAACTTGGGTAACTAATATTAATGTGTAACTGGTAGAGATGCATGGTAACTGGTTTGAATAAATGCCATAGTTTTCAGATTTTATTTCCAAATATTTTCACGTCACAATCTTTAGCTTTGCTTTTAAGTTAATATCTCCACAAAATTCAGTTTTGGGTTATAACATAAAACATAAAGAAGTTTAAGGTGTGTGTGTATGAGTTGTAGTGATTTATGGTTCATCCTGTTTCTATATTTGCCCTTTATTGCATTCTGTCTGTGTATCTCAGAGATTTTTATGTATCGAGCCGATTTGGTATTGGAGCAAATCAATGTATTCCTCAAAACTGCATGTGATTGGCTGCAGCTCCAGAGTAAACAAGCTTAATGAATCCAACTTAGCCGAGTCTGACCTCTCCTCCGGGCACAGCTTGTATGCATGTGTGCGTGTTTCAGGGTCGATGTGCTGCAGTCCATTAGTGCTGCCTTTAAGTCAGCTTCACTGCCGGGGAACATGCAGTTTGACCAAGTGATGCAAAGTACTGTGCAGAAATATGAACAGGGCGTTGGATTTTGCTTTTGTTGTTTTGTGTCTTATTGTATCACATGGAAATGAACGAGTAAAGTCAAAATTAAGGTAAAAAAATAGAATTGAAAATATAAATCCCTTCCACAAATGTAAGAGTTGGGATGAGCTTCTCTAAGGGAGATGTTATGAATGTTCATTTTCATATCTCCAAGCTAACCTGAGAGAAGACCAAGACTTTTAGGGTCCAAGACCAAGTCAAGACCAAGACCGAGGGAAGTAGAGACCGAGTCAAGACCAAGACTTGACCCGCGCTACATGACACAATAAAATGTGAAATATGAATTGCTAATCAAATTGATATGAAAGATTCACATTCCCATAAAAACACCTCAATATTAAATACTTCCAGCAAGACAAAAAGCCTTAACATACAGCCAGAGATGAAATGCAAAGATTTAGATTAAAATATATTTATATGTGTGAGAAAGACCTAAAACTGATCAAGAATTTGTTTCAAGACTTTGCAAGAATGTAGATCATGCTGGCTTATGAATAAGCATCCTTCCCAAATAATTGATGACAGATTAAAGATGGGGTAAGCTTATATATGCTAAAGTTACTCCTGTCCAAAAGACTAAACTTTTATGATGACACGTCTGGTAAACATATTTATAAACCAGGACCTAAAACTTCCTCTTGTTGCATGCGTGCAGAAAACAAGCCCATCCCCTTAACAAGGTTAGGTGGTCTTGACTACAACACTGCTGTATATATTTTGCATAGCAGCGAACACACCAGTTCTGTCTTAAAAGAGTACCAATATTTCTCAGTCTGAAAACAGCACTTCTAGAATTAAAATAAACATAGTTGGACAGGTAAAAGTAGCTGATTAACATTTATACTAATACCAAGGAGTTTTATTCATTATTTCAATCTGTTATGCTAAAAAATAATAAGTAACAAAATCAAAATATATAGCTCCTATATTTATTAAAAATATGAAAACAAACTTATAAAATAAAAAAGTTTCAGTTTGCACACTTGCACCCCAGGACATTTATGCAGGAAACTTTATTTAGCATGCCTGGCTGACGTAGTTATGCATCATTCTGAGGCTGCCGCTACCACAACTTTCTGCAACAAATTATATTGATGTCTGTATTGAATAAAAACTTATTTATTAGCATTGTTTTTATGCATAAGTTTTTAAAGTGCATTTCAGAATCCAAGAGATGCAATATACATTTTAACCTTCCACATCCCATTCTGCAGGACATCGGTAAAGTTTGAAAATTGGCACCTTTGCTCCCACGTCAAATAAAGTAAACCTAAATTGATTTGGTGGGAAAACTATCAGAGCAACAATTAATACTATTTAGTTTTATGGAATGATGAGGTAAAATCTTAAACCATGGTGTACTATTAGTGTTTGTGACTGTAACAACTGTAGCTATGCAGGCTGCTGGAAAATTATAAAAAAATATTCACAGGTATTCTTAGTTCTCAAATCTGACATTCTTAAAATATGAACTCTACCTGTAATTTCTGAAGAAATGCTCCCCACTTCATGATGCTGCCACTACCATATGTCATGACTGTGTTCTTGGTGATCTGTCAGTTTTCTTCCACACATAGCATTTAAAAAAGTTCAGTATTTTTCTTATATAACCAGAGAACCTTTTTCACATATTTTCTGTTTCCCACATGGTTTGAAGAAACATACAAACAGGTTTTCATAATGACTTTCAGTAAACAGTGGCTTTCATTGTGCTACTCTTCCAGCTCCAAAGCTCAGGGAATTGATTGCATTGGATTTCGTTTAGTAAAGATGGGTGAATAGAAAAACTGCATCTTGAAATTATTTGTTTTAAAAGAAAGATAAGTATTATTTGATGTGCTACAATTTGTTTATTGCATGAAAATCTAATAAAATATGTTGAATTCTGCTGTGAAAATATGAAAAAAATTGGAATGGAGGTGTGAATACTTTTGTGAGGAACTTCATTTCTGGAACATCAGTTACATAATCATTGTGTAAACAAACTCCCTCTTATTCACGAGCCGCCATGTCTTTTTGTTTAACCCTCAAACTCATCAAGTGACTAAAACCAAATATCCTCCATAGTTGATCCTTCTCTGAAAGCACTTTGTACACCGACTTTAAAAGTAATGGCTTTCACCGAAAAACATGTTGGTGAATGTGCTTTAGAATATATTCTCGAGCAACCCAGCTCCCTGAGGCTCTGTAAGTGTCCCAGATAGAGCTTCTCTTTTCCATCTTTTGAAACATTTACAGTGGCAGACGTTCCGGCCGTCTGCTGGGGGTAGCATGCCAGAGCGTGAGGGTGACTCCACATTGAGCTGTCTGTCATCTCTTTCTCAGGTCAGATGCTTTGCTTTGGGAGAATCCAATTGCTGTTATGCATTCTCAATCCTCAGTAGTGTGATTCTATATCCTGCTTTTACACAATAGATTTCAGTTTAGGTCTTTTTTGACATATCTAAAATGTGGAGGCACTAACAGCTACTCGATTTCTGCTTGCTACAAGAAATTTTTTTTGGAATTTCTGAAGCATGTTTTTGTATTTCAGGGAGTCAAATCAAACTTAAATCACCCTGCTCAACATACCAGGAGGAGGTGAGATGGTCTCTTACTTTGGAACCCAAACATATGGGGTTGGGTTGGTGGTGGAGGAGCTGAAGAGAACAAAGCAGAAGCTGGCAGGCAGGCAAATAAAATGCAGAGTACAGCTGGATGTTTCGCAGCTTAAGTAATCCTAGGGGTATGTTTAATTTATCCTCAACAGTTTGATAAAAATCACATCAAAGGCAGCAGCACAGCTTGAGATGACTGCATGACTTGCAAATGTCACTTTGCTTGTGAAAACACTCACAAAATCACATTCACTGACTCATCAGTTAGCATCAAATAAATTATTTTTTGTTAGTTGCTCAACTTTGCTGTTGAGTAAGTTGAGCAACTTACTTAATTGTGAAGTAGTTGCGTTGGATGTCAAATATGGATGAGAGAACCAATAGGTCACACAGGATGACATCTTAGCTTACAATATGGTTCTACTGCAGGTGTCGGCAGACATGAAAACGGGACCTTGATATGACTTGCAAAGAAAACGGAGAAAAAAAATAATACCATTCATTATTAATCATAACTGAATGAAATGGAAATTTAGCCAGTGAGATACATGTATGGTTAAAGAAATACAACCTTAGCATCTGATTGTTGCAGAGGGTCTATGATAGCACCTTCATGCCTACTAAAATGTTAACAAACACTAACTATTTTGAGTCGATGCTTAATAGACGTTTTCTGATTTTATTGTTTTGAAGCAGTTGAACAGTCACCCATCTTACAGGAGTGATACAAATCAGCACATTTCATTTGCATGTCTAGCTTTAAGCTTTAGACCAGAGTGGCAGCACAGCAGACTGAATAAATTCTGAATCCTATTGGTCAAGAAACAGATTTAATCCAAACCACATTCCATTAAACACCCCTCATGTTAATAAACCAAAATAAACGGAATAATGTAAGGCCAAACAGTGCCTTATATTTAAAGCGGTAAAAAAGAATTTCACATTTTGTCTCATTACAGCCTCAAACTTTAGTAAAATCTATGTGGTAGATCAACCACAGGAAGTAACCAGAACAGTATTAAAAATTTCCAAATTATTTTGCAAATAAAAATCTGAACCTGAAACATTTGTGTTCAGTTTCAGTCACCTACTAAATAAAAATGTCATCGATATGTGGCTCAAACTGAGCAGGAATGCAGCCTGACAACCTGTTAAAAAGCCAACACTTTTTCCAAGCATTATTTTGCAATATGGAAGAAATGTGAGAGAATGTCGCCAGCATTCCTAACTTCAGAAAAAAAGACAAAAACAAAGCCAATTCTTTTCAAAGTTTGTCAAATTTATTTGACTGCATCCAAATGTAGTTAAAGGCCCTCTTCTGACTAGGCCATAAGAAGTTCACCAGCAGGAATAGGAGAACAGCGGGTACTGGCTCCAGTCTGCTGGGTTGCTGTGGGGACCCTGTTGGTTGCTGTAGCGGTATTCCTGTTGCTGCGTGCCGTGCTCCAACGTGGAGAGCGGGTGAGGTGGAGCATGGAGCAGCGGCTCTGCTGGATCTCGGTTCCTGGGAGGAAACGGGAATCTGGGGTACTCCACTGATCTAAAGGGAAGAAACAGATCTAGTAGCACGTTACACAGAAAATGCTTGGATTTAGTTAATTATTTATGTGAAACTTGTTATTATATTCTATCTTGATTGGATGCTTATTTGTCACCTACATTAGATTTTCTAACCTGAATGGTTGGTAGGCGGTGGATGCAGGCACCAGCTGTTCTTCACAGCCGTAGTCGTACTCCTGCTGCTCCACGCGCTCAGTGTGACTGCTCTCTGATGAGTCCTGCTCTGGGGCCCAGGGGGAAAGGTGACCTGCCTTCAGTGACTGTTGTGTAGAGGCTGGCTTCTTTCCGACCTGTGCTGACTGAGAGGTAGAGGGCATCCTCTGTAGGCCTGATGAGGAAATACAACATCTATTTGTGAGATATATTCATCCATGCTACCTTGTGGTCATTTCATAGCCTCAGGTTTGAATGCAGGTCGCCAGCTCTGGAGGGAACCTATTATAATCACAGCACATGACTAATTTGAGTTTGTAATCAGTTTATTTGGGTAAAATGAAAAAGAAATACATGCTGCGCTGTGAGAGGGACTTTTCTTGTCTTCTATGGACTTCTTTGCAGGAGAACCTTTATTTGAACGGCATCTGAAAAAAAAATAAAATTACTGTAATGTTAACAGAAACTCTTAAGGACACTTACAGGCAGAGGAAAATACCTGAAGAGGCATCTGTTAATGTTCCATAAAATGCCAAAGCATTTACCTTTTACTGTGAGAATGGGTTCCTCCTTCCCTAAATCCTTTTGCAAATGGATTGTGGTCAATCTTCAGCCTGGTAATCTGAACAAAGACAGGAGAAAATAAATCCCACTGAATTCCTAAGAAACAGCCATACATTTTGCAAAGCAAATTAAAAAATCTTCTTCGAAAGGGCCATTATTCAGTCTGGTTTGCGCACATCTATCAGTATGCGATTTGGCTCACAATGGCTCCAGACTGCAACAAACAATCAACCTACAGAGAGAACCATCAGCCATCACTTTCTCTCCATCCACGACTTGCACAGGTCAAAACAGGTCAGCTGACATCTCTGTAGGCTCCACACATCCTGGACATAAACTGTTTAGATGTTTATTTAGAGGTAAGGTTGAAAAATTGTTATTTGTGAAAAACAAGTCGCCACAGAGGCGTCTTCTTTCCCCAAGTTGTTTCTCGTGAAAACTAACAAGCATTTTCACATTGATTCTATGAATATTTGCACTAATTTAATCCTGTTTTCCTTTTTTTGTAAAAATTCTTAATATATGACACAAAATATCTCCCAAATATTTTATTTGTACAATTATATTTAAAGTGTCATGTAGCACCATATAACCAAAGTCAAATTTCCTGTTTGTGTGCAAACAAGGAATTTGACTACATACTTGAAGTATGTAGTCAAAGGTACTGTACATGGTACCTTTGGATTTTGGTAAGCAGTAACAGCAGTGAAAACCGTCTCTGGGAACGAGAAGGTCTGAAACGATCCCCAACACACAGTATGTGGACTGTCTGCCTGTATCACATGAAACCGTGGGTAGTAGCGATGCATGGAGTGAAGGATAATCTAAAAGACAAAACAAGGAAAGTGACAATAAGACACCCAGCATAATGATGTTATGTTTTAAGATTTAATGCGTGAAACAGTGTTTTTACATGACCATGCTGATCCAAGGTGTTGTTGGTGAGCTTCATCTTGAGGAAGGACAACGACTGCTTCATCCAGTGACTTCCTACAGCGGGGGAGTCCGGGTGAATGTATGACCGGCATGGGGGCTGGGGCTCAGACTTCCCTGCGACCTCCCACTGCTCCTTCTTCCACTACAGAGAGACAGATGGGGGGGAGGCAGAGGCCCAACATTACCACATGAGAGACCTCAGGATATCAGTAATTAATCAAGATGCTCAAAGTAGCAAAAAAAAAATAAAAATCCAATTTAATTTCTCTTAATGTTGGCATATTTCCAGGACTGTGAGGATACTTTCATTTTTCTAAAGGAAAGTAATCACTCAGTTTTACATCTTGATCTTCACAGACCTCCCCCAAAGCTCTCCTGGAGAGGTTTGATTTGCACCACACTGTCTTCAAGTGCATGTTGACAGCAACCGCTTCGACCAAATGGGCCGCAAAAAAGATGGATGCTGCTGAATGTATGGGATGGCAGACTGCTCCTCGTTCATCGTCTGTGAATGAGGCCGAGATGCTAATTGATCGGGCTTCTAGCCGTGAATGCACAAACAGGAAGCAATGAAAGGCTTTGATATGCAGCAGTGAACGGTCGCAGGCAGACAGGGCAGAACTGTGTCTGACTGCCAACTGCTGTCTCTTCTATTCTGCAGCCTGGTGGGTTACATCCACAGAGAGAGGAAAAAAAGAACATGCAAGAATATGATCATACCTTGTATTTGACATTGTCTGCAGGGACGATATCCACCATGACGACATAATTTGCAAAAGGCTGAAGCCCAGAAAGGCTTATACTGCAGTGTGGAAACATTCTCCTAAGATAAACAGTGTTAGAAGTTGCTTAAGCTGTTTTTTTTTTTTTTGGAAATGTGTTGTTCTTTAAAACAGAACTCAGCATAAATTAGAGTTCATTGGAGGAGCTCACTACCTTCCATGTTTGGTTATTATCATCTCTGTTCCAATGGTGTGAAAAGACTTCCATAGCTCCGAGTCCTCCAGGGTCATCCGGATGCAGCCTGGCTGGTAAGAGTTAGCGGCTGACAAAGTCAGCGGCATGCCAGGATTCAGTCTTGGATCTGCTGGAGAGTTCGGTAAGAACTGCAGAAATAAGTTGACAAGAAAAGTAAAAATGCTCATGCAAAGGTATATTAGCTAAATTTGTCATCCAAATGACTGAAATGTCTTTATTGCAGTGCAGAAAATTTTGTGTAATATGCAAAATATTTTGCAAAGTCTACTAAACTGGCATTTGTCTCGACTGTGCTTAAATCCTGATAAGTTTCTATAAAATTTTTATCAGGTTGGTAAGGCATAAAAATAATTTTGAGTTAAAGAGTTAATTATATTAATACTTTAAAACCAAATATATAACAACATCAATATTAATTGAGAGCATGTTTAAAATGCATATTCATCCTTTCAAAAATCCATCTTACCAGGGACGTTTGAAATGTTACTGCATCGCGCTGTTATCATCACCAACCAAACCACAGGGGAACCACTGCTTTCAAATATTTGAACAGGGTTGGGATACTTTAGGGACTTCTCTCCTGGAGAGGTCTGGGATAGGTTAAACTTGATTGGTCATCATGAAATAGGTGTGGTCTAACTCGCCTGGAGGGAGAACAGAAAATCAGGGAGAGGGTCAGAGGAGGCAGTTGGGAAAATGTGTTCTGTGCAAATTCAAACACTATGTACAGTGCTGGTTTTTAATAGAAACACAGCTGGTGACTTGGAGGTTTGTTGGGAAATATTGGTGAACAAACGTCATCGAGAAGACCAAGAAACACTGTGGACATGTCAAGGATAAAGCTGTGGAGAGGTTGTAAGCAAAATTAAGTTATATATATAAAAAAAACATTCAGTTGACTCTTAATAACTCTGTAGGGATGAGCAGTAGTGGAAAACAAACATTACTTAAGGTTTTGTTCTTCAAGCAGATGCAATGCATGGAGGAACACATTATCCTGAACATGCCGTTCATCATTGTAAAACAAGGTGGTGGTAGTATCATTCTCTGGGATGTTTTTCCACAATCTTGTCAGCATAAAAATTGAAAGATGGATGAATGGCAATCCTAAAATAAAATCTAAAAGTCCTGAGATTAGAGTGGAAGATCCCCTCCAGGTCGATAAGGAAATCATTTAGATCAGAGGACATTCTGAGAATTCTCTTCAATAATCATTCATTTGAAATGGTGCTGTTTTCTGAAAGCATAGATGACAAAAATGGAGCAAACAGTTGTTTTTATGAAGTAATAAGTCAAAGAGGCTGAATGCAAATGTCTGCTGCACTTTTAACATTTTTATTTGTGGAAAATACCTAAAACTATTTAGGTTGGTCAATGATATAAAACCCAACAACATCTTTTGAAGTTTGTTGACTCTAATCTAACAAAAAGTGAAAAAGATCAAAGCATCGAGAAACTGGAATATTGTAATGTATGATTAAATAAAACAGATATTTCTTTCAAAGTGCCTTGAGATATATGTTGTGAACTGGAGCTTTATAAATAAACTGAACCAAACTGAATACTCTTGCAAGGAACTTTATTATTTGCAATGCTGAAAATGCAAAGACTTGAAGTGATCTGAATTTTAAACTTTCCGAGGAACAGGAAGGCCTCTTCCCTGCTGCTTTGAATGTGTATTGGGTGCAGGATGTGAAATCACAGAGGGAGCTGAAGTTTTAGGTCTGGCCTTGACAATGGTTAACACTGCTTATCCTGCCAAATGGCCTCACCACATCCATCCCCCATGTCTGCATCCTCATATCTTTCAAGTATCGTGGGGGGAGAGCAGCCTCTCGTCTGCTTAAAAGCCAGTTCACAAGGATGGGTGAGAAGAGGAAGGGGAGAAAGGCAGGATCGTATGAAAGAATGAGTTGATCTTTATGTTAAAATCTTTACAGTCCAATTTAAAATATTTTCTGAAAGACTCACCTTGAGCTTCAGAGATACTAAGCAACTTAAAATAATTTATTAAAACATGGACTGGTGAAAGATGACTGATCATCCATGGAGAAGTACTGAAACACATGGACTGTGATTATGTCTCATTCTCAATACATTTACATTTGTATGCTGCTTTAATATTGAACGTCTCTAGAAGAGCTGTGATATGCATTAAAATTATGGATGCATTACCTACTAGTGTCACTGCAACCTTTAAAAAACCATCCTTTGGGTCTATTTACTTTTTCATAAGCTTACAGATGTGGTTGTCTGATTAAAGTAGACCAAGAGCATTCATCTAAGAAAAATTGATCTTTGTCAGGAAAACATTTCTTGCCTCGGGAAAGGTTTTAACGCATAAAACCAGATGCAGTTCTGTTGTAGCAATAAATTAGGTTCTTGTATGATTGCTGTGAAAACCACATTCTCTACATTTTAGAGTATCTTTTGAATTACCAAGGAGCTGACTTGGTGTCCTAACAAGAACTTTTGGTTTCAAGGAAAGACAAGTTGGAACATTCCTCTCCTGCCTGAATCAACTTTAGGCCTGAAGATGGAATTTGCTCTGTTGCAGCCTGTGGCGGGTGTCACCTCTTCAACTATGCAACCACATCTGCCTCTGCTAATGATGTTCTGTCAAACAGAGTAGGACTGTGAAGAAAATAAAATAAAAAATAAGATTGCTTCAGAGAAATTCATGAAATGTTTTGTCTACATTCTACAAACTGGGTAGCTAAATTGTGAAGATGAAACATAATTTTGTGCGATCCCATCGGTTACAGGTATTTTGTGTTATATTTATTCTGCATGCTGAGCTGCATCAGATAGCGCTGCACTCAAAGTATCTTATAACACAGGAAATGATGTGTTAACACATTAAGCTGCAGTTGGAAGATGTAGAGCATAGGTAGTGTTTTGGTAAAGCATCAAATATGGTGTGTGTTTGGTTCACCATTTTTGGATACAGTTTAAACGAAAACATTTGGAAGCTTCTGAAATGCTGAAATGTTCCAGAAAAAAAAGCATTTCATTTACATGAAGAGAAAGAGTGTGAAACCCACATCTCCCCCCAAAAAAACTCTGAACCACAATTGAGATTGGCAACAGATAATGGTTTGGAAAAATAGATCTTAAATGATAATTGATCTTAATAGAATAATGAAAGCTCTGAATGAGTCACCAAACTCCAAAATGAAAGTGACTTTCACTAAAAAACAGGATGTCCAACATATTTCAAAAAAGAGAAGTCCAGTGTCCAAAAGCTGCAGTTTGGAAGCTAAAAACATGAATCGGCACAGTCTAAAGAGAAAAACAGACACAAGCAAACCTATGCTAAATTAAAATGTTCATTGCACTCCCCACTTATTACTGTAAGCATAATACATCAGAGTAGACAAACACATTTCAGAGAACAGAAAAAGGTTGAGCAACCACAGAGACACGTCTTTATTTGCTGGTAATGCCACCTGCTGGAATACCCCGAACAAAAAAGTTTTAACATAGATTTGAGACAAAGGAGGATCAAACTGAGGTTTTAATAAAGACATTTTAATATGTTTTATACTGCCACTTTTCTAACCCCATCTTTATGATAGCTGTGCAGCCATGCTAATGCTAGCTTGTACATAAACAGGAAGTAGGTAAATGGCCATAGTATGAGCCGTTTAATTTTTGTAGAAATGCCAAATGAGACTTACTTTTCTAACTCTCTATCTTGAGGGTATAGCTACACTGCAAAGCTTAACAAAGTGGGGATTTTGTTATTTTGCACTTCTCCATAATTTTGTCAGCATTTCTGCTTTTAGAAATTGTTTGGCACTTTGTTAAAGGCAGTTAAGTTACGCATCAACCACCAAAAGAGGAGTGGCTGCAGAACCCCTCTTCACAGCCTAATTTCTTTTATCTATATAAGATACACATATTTCATTATAATATGTATTTAATGAGTATAAGTGACAGCACCTCTACAGAGCATAATCAGTGCATAATAAACATCAGACAGCAGACCAGTGTCTATTTGCAGCAGAGAAGGTGCCTATCTCCTGAGGTCAATAAGATACACTCTGGACAAGGACCACTCAGCAGTTCATTCATCACAGGGACACACAGCAATGCATGCAAACACTGTTCCGAAGGGTGAATTAGAATCTCTCGTTAACCTAACAGGGATGTTTTGACTGTGGCACATTGGCGTACATAAAGAAAAATTTGCCTACCCAAGCAGTTATTCCAACAATAATACCAGATAAAAAGTGTTAGAAAGAGTAAAAAACAATTGTTAGAAAATAATTAAGGCATCACTAATATTATGCAACATTAAACTTCAGGATTAGGCCTACAATAGACTTTGGTCAATTGATATAATTTAATTATTTTGATATGTCATGTCTTTGACTTTTATCCAGTCAAACATAGTCTGTCCAGGAAGGTTCTCACTGGACAGACAAACAAAGCCAGTTGATGCAGTGCTTTGGGTAGTTTTCTGACATAGAAAGGTTCTGGCTTAAAGACGTGGCTCAAAGAGACCTGTGAATGATGATGATGGTGTGTGTCACCGTGTTAAAAATCTTGTCGATGAGCACAGACAGAAAGGAGTGAACAGAATAGTGGAGTCATGCAATACTTTGATGTTGACATGATAATAAAAAACACAAATACCTTCAGTGTCAATTTGTGCATCAAATGCCGTCATATGTGCCACCAAATACTGGAGATCAAGTTGAAGTTTACAAGTGTCGCAAGAAAAAAATTGGAAAATTCTTGGGAAAAGAAAAGAGCCGTAAACATATATTCACATTGTAACCAGCAGGGGGCAGCAAAACATAGAGAGAACATGGAAAGAAGTATTTGTAGATTACAGTTGCTACTTTATTTTTGTGTAGGAAATTTATATATTTTTAAAAAATCAATAGTTTTACTGAATCCAAAAATCAGAAATTAATTTTTAGTTCGTCAAATTAATGTCATACAATCTAAACAATCAAATTGCAGAGTTATGCTAACATGAACAAAATATTTCTGCCTGTTTGATTTTTGTTTATTTTAACAATAGAACAACTGCTTTGGAAAAGCCTTACATATTTCAAGAAAATTCTTCCTATGAGTATTGTACCCCACAATTAAAAGTGTTACATCATTTTACACCAACACTGGTTTCACAGGAAATTGCTCCAGCAGCAAGTATTTCAGCCTTTGTTTGCTTCACTTCAGACTGATCGATTGGCTCTACCCGACCTACAGGAACCCTGCCAGTGATAATAGCAGCCGTGGGCCTTCAGGTGCCGTTTCCGATTAAAGGAAAGGCTCTGTGCACCGCCAGACGTGCCTCACACATTTAAATAAATTTCCATACCCGTGGTGATCATTATTTAAAGCATACTATCAGAGGCTAATAGGGAGTCAGCTGTTTTATGTTGAATCTTATGAACAAGGATTTACAGACTTTTTGAGTTTCTTCCACTTAGTATTAATTTATACAAGGGCCCCAAAACCCCATTACCTCAATCTCTTACAACTCAAATGTTGCTCTTTGTCAGCCGTTCAGAGGACAGCGCTGTTTATTCAGCACCTGCGCCAACTTCAGGGGTCCTGCTTTGATGTGCATTTGAGGGCAGACGGAGAGCTGAATGGACAACAAGAATGACAGCTGCTCCTCTCCCCAAAGAACATCACCTCCCAGACTTCGTTAGGGGGTTTTCCCTTAGAGCCCAAATCTTAACATTGTATTCGTAAGCAGAGATGCAATCAACTACAGTGAGCATAGCATGAGACTGAGACAGGGGGTTTTGTTCAGAATACATTCCTGGTTGAAAATATGTCTGGACCTCACCATCATTGAGATCATGGCCAATCAGGTGTTCAATCACAACGCAATATGAAGCAAATATAAAATGTGTTAGTTCCAAGCTAAAATCTAGTAATATCTGTTAAATATCCTCAAACATGACCAAGTTAGCAACAGTTATCAACTCAGGCCAATAGCAAAGGATTTTTTAGCATTTCTCACTCAAACAAACACCTCAAATCCATAAACTTCGTATTATGCCTTTGTTTGTTTTCACTGTCAACAAGTCAGTCAGAGGTGATGGATTTCTTCTTCATTCTGCCCCAAGCAGAAAAACTGCAGAATAAAAGTAAACAAAATCAAATGAAGGAGTGAAATTTTTTCTTCCATCCATCCATCCATCCATTCCATCCATCCATCCATCCGCCATCCATTCCATCCATCCATCCATCCATCCATCCATCCATCCATCCATTTTCTTCCGCTTTATCCAGGGTCGGGTTGCGGGGGTAGCAGCTTCAGAAGGGAGGCCCAGTCTTCCCTCTCCCTAGCCACTTCTTCCAGCTCCTCAGGGGGAATCCCAAGGCATTCCCAGGCCAGCTGAGAGACATAGTCCCTCCAGCGTGTCAACCAAGCAAATAGAGTTCCCTGGACTCTCCGGTTATAGATGTGGTCTGATCCTTTTCTCAGCATGGTCTGAGTCAGTTCTGCTTGGTTTGGAAAGGTTTTCCACTGGTAGCAGCTATGGTACCAGTCTCAGTTTAAAAACCTGTGCCACTGGGTTTACAAGAGTGCCATGTTTGCCTGAAAACTCAACATTTGAAGTTTTTGGCTAAAGGATAAGTTACTGATTGTGTCACTATAGCAACTTTCTCTCTTTCTATCTATCTCTCTCGCTCTGTCTCTGCTGTATTTTCCTCCCTGCAGTTTTCTTTTTGGCTCTCTTTGAATTAGACAAAAAGCAGACTGAGCAGACTTTTCAACGTAGCTTCCATACCCCCCATTTTTACTCTGTGTTGTGTACACAAACAGAGTGTACACAAAACAAACACACTACTTTTGTGACACTACTTTTCAGAATCTATGGCCAATGTGCTACCCACCATGTGGTAACTCCACCCACCACTGTGATGGGTGGAGTTGCTATTTCTTTTTTTTTTTTTTTTTTCCCACAGTGTTAAAACCAAAACTAACTGGAGACATATATGTGTTGTTATATCTTGCAAACAAAAAAATAAAACTTTTCCAGTTCATATTTAATGAAACTTTTTTATTTTTTATTATTTTTTATTTTTTTTTGCCATTTCAAGTTTCATTTCTAAGTGAAGCTACAAGTCCTCTAAGAGAAGGTTCTAGTCTTCTAATTCTGCCATAATATATATAGCCTGCTATGGCCTACTTTACCCATAAAGACGATTTATTTTTCAGTCCCTGTTTCTGTTAGGGCTATTTAGACGAAACAAATAGAAACCCAGCATTTAGCATTTAACATTTTCTTTTTGTTGATGAAAAATGACCTAAAAACCAAAGAGTGTACTGAACCATGATTCTATGGTTTCAATACAAAAACAAGAAAAACTCTAATTGAGGGTGTGTAGAAATGTATTGAATTTCATTGCTCAGTTTAGGGGTTAAGCATCTTATCATACAACTAAAATCTATTATCTAAAATTCATAAATTTCTTCCTGAATTGAACAAAAAGTGGTTTCTGTGAATTTTCTTTAAACTTGCATTAGCTAGATAACAAGGTAAAAATACCTTGTTTACAACATTGTCATTGTAAACGTCTTGGAAAAAATTACACTATCACCTGAAAACAGTTTCTCCATCTGCCTGTAGCATTACATGTGCTACCAGTTAGATAGCTTTACATTTCCTCAGGTCACATTTCAAGTTTTCCACTTTTTGGCTTCACTCATTTCTCTGTTTATGAGTCGTTTTGCTCTCTGGCTTGCAGTTTTCATTCTGCTTGCGAGTCTGTGTCTAACTCCTGTATCAAAGTATTATGCCGACTTTCAATTTTTCTTCCACTTCCTGCCTCGTTGTTTCTGTTTTTTCCATGCGACCCTCCACCACCCCATTCTGTCAGCAGTTTCACTGCAAGGCTCTGGACTTTGCATGCAATTTCGCCAAGTTCTGAATATTTTAGTTACAAGGTGATTGATTGGTTCTGCCCTGCCCCTCTTAAGCCTCTGACAGTGAAAGTTTTAACGATTGAGGATATATTTAACCTCCCCTCCCCCGAAATAAATTATTCTAAATGTAATATGTGGATTCTTAATAATTCTCCTTATTGAGAAAAATTATTAAGAATCCACTAACACACACGCACAAACACCCAAAACACCCTGTGTTTGCCTGTGGGTACAGGTGCTCTCCACCAGTTAATTAACACCAGTGGAGTGTGTCAGGAGAAGGAAAGGAAAACATGCTGCTGTCGGCAGAAGCGGTGAATGAGTGACTTTGTAAACTCTTAAACTTAATTTTACCTCTAAAGGAGTAAAGTTGTGAGATTGCATTTTGCTGGGTTGGGTTGAATTTCTAGCCGTGGGGCAGATATACAAACAAACATCCTTAATGATACTAACCCTCGTCAGCATCTACAATCTGTACTTGTTAATGGTGGAATCTTAAGATGGTTGAATCGAAGTAACTCGTGGTTCTCACTATAGGTTTTTGATTTGTGCTTTATGCCTGAAAAATTTTAAATAATTACTTGACGTCTACTTGATTTTGATTCACAAGTCGTATGTGTCAGAGCATGCGTATATTTTTGTATCAGCTTTTTCCCTCTGATGAAATACTGGCATTCTGTACAATATTCTGTCACCAGATTTCTTTTGATGTGACTGATTTACTGCACATTCTTATATTAAAGTGATGGAGAGCAGCTTTTGTCATCTTCATCTGCTTAAAGTGTTTGTCATGGGAATAAGTCTAATTAGTTTTGGACTTTTAACAATTCATTTCAACTAGGGCGTATTATCACTTGAAAACATCAGTGAATTTAGTGAAAAGGTTTGAACTTGTTTTCAGTAAATCACAAACACATGTACACCATCAAATACAGCAACTTCTAATAAGTGTTAAACTTTTTGAAAATAACATTTGACATACAAAAAGCACATTATTTTGATATAAGTTGCTTGAGTCTACAATGAAACTTCAAATGTTTATATGGGCATCGTTAGTGTATGTAGAGGTTGGGTTGTGTCTGCCCAATAACAATAAATGACACAGCCAGAGGTGTGTGTGTGTGGGGGGGGGGGGGGGGTTGAAGGGTGTGTGTGTGTGTGTGTCCAAATGAATTTAAACTGAAATCAAGATGAAAAAGAATTCACAAATGTGAGTGGTTTATATTATTTTATTATTTTTTTACAAAAATATTATACATTAAAAACACAGATTAAAATATACACAGTCCACTTGGTGATGCAATAGCTGCAAAAAACATCTCCAGTCATATATATCAGTTTATAGGTAAATATATCTTTACAGCAAGAATAAATCCAGCACCCACAATGATGCAGCTGCAGGCAATAAAATAAGCAGGAAGATGGAACCTTCAGGTGACAGCAGGGAAGTTGTGAGAAATTCTTGCAGCTCGGAGATGAACAGGAGGTCCTCATTTTGAAGTGGTGAGAGAAAACTGGTCCACCAGGAGGAGCAGCTTTCATTCATCCTCTTTAGAAGCAGTTAGGAACTGTTGGTTTATACATGTTTGAATTAATTGTAGATTTAGTCAAATGTCCACTTTGAAAGTTTTTCTTGTGATTTAAATATCTTTAAAAATCTAACATGTTTGTGCGATTCAAATTTTATTTTTGTTTGAAATTAGATGCCTAAACTTAGACATTAATGTGTTGTGCCTGGAGCACTTTGCAAGACAAGACTGAATTTATAGTTTTGGGAAAATGTTTTTCTTTTTACAGATTTCTTCTGTTTTTGTTTTATTTTTGTCACACATCAATGTTTCTGGTCACAGTTGTTGGTTCAGTTTGACAAGGCCCTGTCTGGCAACATGAAGTAGGCTGAAAAAAGTCTTGTAAAGCAACATGATATGCTCTCTTCTAATGAAGGTTAAGAACAGATGATTAACAAGGTAATTGAAGTATATTAGTCTAGGGCAGGTTATAAATCAGTTTTGAGGTTTTGGGATACAGTATGAGCCACTGTCCACAAATGGGGAAAAATAAAAAAATGGAACAGTTTGCTCCTGGTTGAATCAACAATTCAACCAGGAACTCACAAAAGAAACCAGAACAACATGTAACACAATGCAGGACTCATTTGCCTTTCAACAATCAAAAAGAAACGGTCAAAAATGGCATCCAATGGGATAATTCATAAACCTCTACTGACCAACAAGAACGCAAAGGCTCATCTCAGTTTTCTTCATAATCCCCCGCTAAACTTTTGGGAAGAGCACAAGATGCATAATGTTTTTGGAAGGTATATTTCATTTTACAAATGGAAGAGATCTAGTAGCATTTTCAGAAAAGAACATCATACAATGACTACTTCACTGCTTTGGGGACTGGATGTTTTTTTTTCAATTGATGGAGCCATGAATTCTGCCCATGCTCAGAAAACCTCTAATGTGGCTGAGTTAAAGTAATGCTTAAAGAAGAGCGGAGAAAAATCCCTCCACACTGATTTAAAAGACAGATTGCCAAATATGCCAAATGTTTAATGGAAGTTGTAGCTGCCTAAAGGTGGAACAACTAAAGGATATTAAACCGTAAAAACGTGGTTTATCAAAGTTAATTCATGATATAAGAAAATGACATCATCTTTCGATAACTGCAATTTGTAGATACTTTGGCTATTTATTTCTGGTGTTCATATTTGTTTGGGAAGAACCACTGATGTGTGACAGATAGTCAAACAGAGGAAAAATATGCAAGGGGAAATACTTTGTACTGTATAATGTTTAGTTATTTTAGATTTTTCTAATTCCTTCCACCTATTAAATTTATGTTCTACCCCATATATTGAAATGTGGCTCACTTTTGCACCTATGAATGCTTTGAATGAAGAAACTCTTAATTCTCTGAGAGTTCACTGAGGTAAACCAGGTGCACATGGAATCAAAACAAATCTGGAAAATGCTTGTTTTGCAAAATCTTTCTAGCTGAGATGTCGTTGTTGATCATTCCATTAAAAATACCAAAGCATTAAAAGTCAAATGGTACCTGTGCCTTTGCTGACAGCAAACCCCCACCCCTCCACCTTGGAAAAAAAGATATACTGAATAAATAGCTGCAAAATAAGAGCAAAATGCTACAAAAAGTGTCATGGCAACATTAATTATTGGTAAGTCCGCTTGAAAGAACTTCGTCCCGTGATTCAGCATCAAAGCAGTTCAGAGCAGAAGCTCAGTAAGAGCGTCCACAGAAGCGGTAGTAGCCATAGTGATGACGGAGAGGGCCGGGCGCCCAAAGGCGAGGCGGTGTCAGAGGTGCAGGAGCACACCTCGTATCCATTCTCTGCATGGTCTGGGTGCCGGGGCACGTTGACCCTCGTCTCCGTGCTTTTGGCTTCTGTGTCCGGAGAGTCCGACTGCATCTCGGTGCAGAGCAGCCAGTCCTTCGCAGTCAGGTGGGGGTATCCTGCCTCTACCTCCATGTCGCTGCCCGGCACTCGCCAGTACTCCTTTCCCTTGAAGAAGTACGTTGAGCCTTAAGGGAGCGAAGATAGAAGGTGAGATTTACTCTGAAATTATTTAATGTTTTAATTTGTTAAAAATGCCGTCTTTCTCTTACATATGCATATGTATTTATGAAAGTGTGATGTCACATCACACCAAATGTGATAAAAACATGTAAGTTCACAGAATTTTCATCCTTAGGCATTTCAACAATCATTTTTGGATAGGCAATTTTATTAAAATGTTTTTCTACTGTGAATGGAATAATTTTTAAACATGGAAATTCAATCTTGTTTTTTTTTTTATTTTTAAGAAAATTACAATTAGGTGTACAAGTTATAATTCATTATGGATGTTCTCCAGTCCACATTGAGAACATGTGGACTGAACAAGTGTGATAAGTCAATACTGAGCCATTGCTGACACGGGGAGTACAAAACTCAAATTAAAGTACAACCTTCATTCAGGAGGTATACAACAAATAACCACACCAAGCTCCTGTAGTGTTACACATAATATATTATCACAAGCTTGAATTTTGTATGTTGTTATTAAATGTACTACAGCACAGCTTTCACCCAAACACACAAACTATCTATAAAACAATCCTAATTAAGGCAATGTCACTATCACAAATACAGTAAGACAAATAGAGATACAATATGTGGGTATGTGTTTGTCTTTGTGGAATTTTATCTATGTTACTTTTATCTGAAGAATAGCACTGCAGCTTTGCTTGGGAAAAATAAATTTGGGTGATTTTCTTGGCCAGCTGGCCAACAAAGCAAAACCTTATGGGCATTTTTCCCCTCATAACTGCGATGTTTCACCTGACTGTTACTGATATACTCAACACTCCGTCTGTTCTTTCACTATGGGGCACTGAAGTTAATTGGAGTCACCAAAATACCAAATGTAGTCTGGCTCTGGATGAAAACGCCACTTTGTTGTGTGTCAGTGTGTGATGTGCTGATGTTGAATTTGAAGTCAATATTCCAGAGTCAAAAATTGGTTCTGGGCTGAACATAAAAGTCAGCACATTCGTTTTTTGTAAGAATGTGTATCTGGAATTAGGTCCACAGCTCTCACACTGACCGATAAATGTAATGAACTCTGTTTTACCAGAAATATAATGCTTTCTGAACTCATCCATTGTCCCACAGGCCTGAGACAGTTTGTTGAGTGGAATGAAACTGCCTTGGCCAAGGCCAACTGAGTCACATACATTTTCTTCATTAACTTATTGACTAAGCCAAACAAGCAGAGCAGGAAATAAACAGGTTATTATAGTATGCTTCATTAATAAAGGTGCACAAAATAAAGAATAGGAGCAAAATAAAAAATGTCCTCTCACGAGTAATAGCTCACATTGGAAGAAATCCAAGGTCTGTAACACTTTAGTACTTGAGTGAATAATTTCTCAGCAAGGGAGATGAGTAAGGGCGGATGCCTTTGATATATAACTCCACGCTTTTGCCTTGAAATTAAATGGCAAACACACGTCACACAGTGAAAGCAAATCACATAAAATTTTACACAGAGATTTGCTTTATGGCATCTGTGACATTTGCATTGGGTAATAGAAACAATGAGAATGCTCAAAAGTCAGTGTTTGGCCTACAGCCCCTACTAACCTATTGAATTAAGATATATTGAATACAAGTTAATCACAAGCTGTCAAAACTGCTTTGGATCTTAGCTGTAGAATTTACTAGACCTCCTTACATCCTGTGGAGTTCTGCATTTTTTAGATGTACCAAGTCACCTGGTGACTTAAACCAGCTGATATTCAGCTTTGTGGCCCTGACTAAGGACCTAAATAGAACACACCAAACCCAAATGCTAACTGGTTGCACTAACAGCAAAGTTTCTTAGTATGGAAGCTGTTACTGAGGGTAGAGGATCCACTTGGTATTTTCAAGATCATTCAGGTGTGTTAATCAGCTATGTATGTCTGAACATTTGTTTATTCAGGTTGAGAGATTAAGACTTTCAGCATATAATATCAGAATGTACTAAATTGTACAAAATCATATGCAAATAACTTTAATATTCATTGAATGACAAGTTTTCCCTAAATCCACATTGGATAGAATACAATAATATGTTTTAAAGATGACATAATACAGCTTTTCATTCACCAAGATTAGTACACAAGAACTTTAAATCAATAAATATGTCCTCTCATTTAAATTGAGGTAAAATTATTTCACTAATTTCCTGTACCTTTTGTGTATGGAGTAGCTTTACAATAACATAGGCGAGCAAGGCAGTAAAGTTATTATGATTCAGCTGCAACTAGACAAACAAAATGCGTGTTTGTTGTTGTTGGGTAATCCTCGTGTGTGAGTAGGTTAATGTACCTTACAACAATCAGGCCCTATTATTTTACTAAATCTTTGCTTTGTTTTTGATATTTCTACTGCCTCCTCTCACTTATTCGCGACTGCTTTTAGAATATGAATGGAAATTACTGACCTCACATAAGCCCTACTGTTTATATGCAATACTTTATGATGGATGTGAGTCCTTTCATGTCTCAGAGGCCCATCTGTGACATCCATTTCTCTCTGCATTTTCCCTGGAAAGCAGCTTTCTCAGAAATGATGGCTAAACGTTATGCATTTGCTTTCTAAATATTACTTTTCAAAGGTTTAGATTCTAAAAAAATATAATAATACAAACCCATGGAAGGTCACCCTCTTGAACTGTCATTCATCGTCACTTAAAGCCTAAGTGCTTATAATTAAACACAATAATTTCTTCTTCAACCTTTCCTCTTTTTTCTAAAAGAGCAAAGACCTAAAGCTGTCAGATGTTGCTGAACAAATGTCCTTCACTTCTGACTGTTAGCTGTTACTTTCTTCAGAATAACCCATCATGCCCTCAATATTAGTTAGTATTCTATCCTTAGAGTTTTATCTTTATTACTGCTTTCTTTACTAGCAGTATGCTTATTTAAGTTTGCTTCATAAACTTCAACGTCTGCCTGTTCAATGCAGTGAATTTCTGTTTTTTTTTCACTAAGAAATCTACAGTCACAAGTTTTGCTAGTGTCATATGTTTTTGAGTCTTTGCCATTTATGTTTCAACACTTTACTGAAGAAGGCTTCATAAAATACAAAGGTTTTTATTTGCAAATTCAAATGTATTTTGATGTTAGATTTACAATGTTTACCTGATATCTTTTAAAATTCTGCAATTCACTGTGAGACACTGGAACTAATGCAATTCTGACTGACCCATGTTTTTTATATATATATATATTTTTATTGAGGTGTTAAACTGATCACAAGTTGTTGGTTTCAAGTTAACAACTGGGTTAGAAGTGTCTGGGCTGCAGTTCCAAAAAAAGGCTGTTCTTGGTCAGAACTGAGAGTAAGCAAGCCCACAGTCTTGGATCAAAAAATCCCAAAACATTCTAGCAAAAGGCTTCACTGTTGGCAAGGCAGGGGTAATGCTTGCTCACAGCTTTTCTCCTCTAAACAGGATTTTTCAAACGTTGAAAACTATTGATAATTCATCTCACTTTGCATAAACCCATCTTTATACTTCCTGAAATTTCTTTCCCCCAGACAATAAATATTTCTTGCCACAAGGTTATTGTTTGAAAGATTTTCCCTCACTTTGAGTAAATGGGCTCAGACTTCTACTTGCAGCCAGTGTTGCATAAGCTCTGCAAAGAGGGCAAACCAATTCCATAGTTCACCCTTAATGAATTTATCCAACAATGAATCTTGGACGTATTCTTGATTGTAACCAAACCTGTCACTTTATAGCGATTAATGACCTGAGGAAGTTTTGGTTGTGATAATTTTATAGAGAAATCAATTTCAGTCACATCATCCCCCTCTTTTAGGGTGTGTATCCAAGTTGCATGTCATAGTTACAAGGTGAATCTGATAAAGCTCTTTTAATTATTTAATATGCATCTGATCATGCTGTAATAGTTTGATAATATGGTCGGTCAACATAAAAATCTAAACTAAAGATGAATGTATAGTCTGTGCCAATTTCTTCTCATCTTCAGAAGTCAATAGTAGCACTCTGTTTGCCTAAATTAACATAATTGCTAGTCCATATAATACTCTCATGTCCAAGATATTGTCAGTTTCTCAGTATGATATCCTTTGGTGAAACCCAAACTCTATTTACCAGCAGCTTCTATCTTTGTTATGATATAGTTAATAACATACTCCTTCCTCCTCCTTTTGATCCAGCTCTTTCCTGTTATTGAGTTTTAACTCCCGGCTGTCTATAAAATATCGGATCTCAGGACATAATCCGAATCATCCCCTTCCCATAATATTTTCCCACACGTTCAGGTTAATTGTGTCTACGTTTCATCATTTGTGAGGTCATAATTTTCCCACAAATGTCTTTATATTTTCTCACTCTTGCAAAATTCCTGTGAGTATAACTTCAGTGTTTAATAAAATATTATAAATATGTTACATTTCATTTAGTAGGAAAGAGTAAATGCAAAAGTTTGAAAATTATTTAATGAAAATAAGTCTTTCAAAACAACACCAATAATGTTTCCAGCGGGGGAAAAACAAAATTCTTCAGGTTTGTAAAAGTTTTGTCATACTAGAAAAAATCAAATAACACATATAATATAAGTGAATGTTGTTTATTGGCTAGAACAAATATATTAATATTAAATGGCCTAGATTTTTTGCATTCCTATTTGTCACATTGACGGACAAATGAGAGGAACCACCTAATGTCAATACGCAGAGCCTGATTATGAATTCTCATTCATTTCAAAAGTGATTTTTTTCTTTTATCGTTAAATATATGAAGATTAAGCCTCTGTTCAGCTTTGCATACCAACATTCTGTGGAGTCACTGTGTCCTGTTTCTGCTGCACTATCGCTCTTTTTTCTCCTCTTGTGTCTGTCACTCGATTTTCTCTCTGGCTGGTGAAACAAACTGAGAACAGGCTTTGATGTGGCTCCAGTTCCAAGGCTCCCTCTGATCTGTCTATGTGCATTTGTGCATGCAGGTTTAACCTTCTATGCTCTGTGGTGATAGTGGCCGGAGGTGAGACTGAGTGAGAGCCTTCCAATTGACTGGACTCCACTCCCTCTCTTTTTTACTCACACACACTGTTACACTCATACAAACATGAGAGTCTACAAGCTCAGTCAACAGAACATAACCCACTAAACACCTGACAGGGAAAGGACTTCCTTCCATGCAGCTGCAGTTAGATGGGTAGGGACATCCTGGCAGCAGATGTGTGACCTGGGAACTGCAAAACCCATTGGCTGATTTTTGAGGGGAGGGTGTTTCAGATCACACCACATTATGAGCACAACTCCGATCCTAAAATACCAACCTATAAACCTAGAAACAGAATAAAACTGGTCCCGATTCTTGATCAAAATGTTCTGAACCATTTTACAGCTCTTGCTTTCATGGGGCTAGATAACTGTAGGTATAATGCTCCGATGGAGGGAGTCATTGTGACCTTGGTGTGGTGGAGCTGCACAGTGTGCAAACTGGGCTAGCTCCAAGGTTTGAAAATGTTTAACTCTGAATTTGATGCCTGGGTGTTTGTGAAAATAAACAAAAATTGATGGAAAAATAAACTCTTTTGACACACTTTACACCGCATACTTTGCAGTCTGTATACTGTAGCTATTCCAAAGAATTATGTAAACTCAAATTAAAGTAAATAAACTGCATGAATGCTAAAAAAACATAATCACAAACTGCTTATTCTCATGAGATTTATAGAACTACAAAAGACATAAGTTCTTAAACACTATTAATTCTCTAGTATTTTTTATAAGCAGATTTTTGAAGAACTGTTCAGAATCAAACAATTAAAGTATTTAAACTTGCTACCGGTAGTCAACGTGATTCAGTAGAAACTAAAACATTTATGGTCTGGAACTCTCTGAAGACCTGCTGATGTGATGGATGTGTGTGTTTGTGTTACTTTTTTTCTTTATGTACTCATACAAAAAATGTATATATTGATACATTTTATTTTCAAAATCTGTAAAGCATTCTGCAATGCTGTATTGTACAAAAAGTGATGAAGTTACATATTTGTTTTAGCATAAATGATTGATTGATTGATTGATTGATTGATTGATTGATTGATTGATCGAAGATGACCTGCAGTGTTACTCACCATCAGACCACCTCATGACATCATCAAGTTGAGATGGCAACCCTTTCCAGAGGATGCTCTCTTTGGGATAGCCCAGGTCCATGCGCCTTAAGTGGTCGTCATAGCGCCAGTAGTATTTGTCCTTAAAGAAGTAGGTTTTGTCGTTGTGAAGCCACACAAAAGCTGCATCCACACCCTCCATGGGCAGACCAAAGTCACTGATTGGACGTGGGTAACCCTCTTCAACAATATTGTCTTTGAACACCCAGTATTTTAGCCCTAGACAGTAAAAACAGAGAAATGTGTTTAAGAAATGCATTATATATTCATAGTTGTCTCAACATGTATTCACTACTAAAAATGTGTAAATGCATAAAAATAAATGCATCTTTTATTGAAGTGACACAATCTCCCAGAGAAAATCCAACCTTAATCTAAAGTGCATTTATGCAGGGGGGAAAAATAAGTAACTGTTTTTTATAAACAACACCAGGACTCCTAATAAATTGCTTAAAATAGATGTAACATTGCCATTTTTTAAATCCATCATTTTATTTCTTAAATGTATCCAAGTGTCTAGAAAGTGTTTTTATTTTAACGACGTATGAGTTCCTGTGTCCCTGGTAAATAAAAATGATATGACACAGAGACCAATTTCTCTTAGACACACTTCAAAGTGGGGAAACATATGAAAATATGTCACAGTCTCAGTTATTATTTATAATAATTAAACAATTTTAATCCAGGGAAAGTGTGACAAACAAAGCTGAAGGGGTTCCCAGAGTTCTTTTGCCATGAGAGAAGAATATGATACGGCAGAAAAGAAAAATATTCTTCAGCAAAGGGAAGTATCTAGGGTTCACCAATTAATTTTTCTAGGGCTTTCGGGGACACCTTTACCACAGGCAGTAATAATAACTGCTTTAAAATATGAATAGATGTCACTCATAATAAAAAAGAAATAAACTTCTTACTGTTAGAGATCTAATGCAATGTCACTTCTCCTAACGAGCTAGAACAGTGGCAATTACAGTGATATTACTGCAAGTTACCAGCAAATAAAATAAAACAAAATGAAAAACATAAAAAATAAAGATGGGGAAACAATTAAAATGCCCATAAATTTGCTACATAATTTGTTGTATTTACAAAATGAAGTCACTTGTAAATGAACCTTTAAAGAATACTATTTTGTGGTCCCCTGGCCTTTCGTATACAGCGTCCACGCTGTCCAGATTGGTTGGGAGGCCCCTCCAGAAACGATGGATCTGTGCAGGCCGCAGAGACACCAGGTGCTTCTCCCTCGTGAGTCGCCAGAAGTATTTTCCTAAAAATGTGCATAAAAACACTGTTCTGGATGTCGATTTATTTGTCGGTCTTAACTACGCGTCCTTAGTAATGTAGCTGCAGCTGTAAGTTTTTATTTATTTGCTTGGGGCCAGTCATGTAGGACTTTTATTAATGGTCAACTGAAGGTACAGCACTTTGCAAACTATCTCTTAACGTTTTTCATCTTATGTCATGTGACAACAACAAACTTATTTGTATATTCATTGCCTTATGAATATACCTTATATGGATTGAGTAATATCTAAGCATATTCATGGGTTAAAATGGTCCAGTCAAAGTCCATGCATATATCTGTTTGACAGTTTGAGGCAAGATTTCAAGCTGCTGTTCACTTCCCATCCAATCTAGCACAGCTTGACAATCTTTGCATGACATCATCAGCAAATTTCTTTCCCTAGATGTAAAAAATCTGATGTAAACATACCCCAAAATATTGGAAGTGGTGGTGATAAAAAGTTTTGACTCTAATGTCTTGAACATTTTTTCTACATGTATATTTAAATCCAATCAAGAAAACATAAAATTGCAATACTTTTACTGAAAATAGCAATGACGATATCAATTTGATTAAGCCACATTTTTGAATGTCTTCTCTTTCTTCTTCTTTATTTCAATTTCTCAATCTCTTGTCACCCAGGCCAGTTAAGAGATCTTTGAACTGGTCATATTATTGACATAGAAAGTGCAGCATAAAGTATGATATCCAATTAAATTGCAATTTTCCAAACATCGATATTGCTACGGCATTAGTCTGAACCAAAAATATAGCTGGCATTTTTTTTTTGTGTGACTTGTCAGTTGAAACCACATTTAATGGACAAAATAAAAGCAGCAACGATGCATAAAGTTTTAATTGTTCTTTCAGCCTTATTAAAATACAAGAGATTAAAACAGGTCTTTCAGCAGAGGTAGAGTTCAGCACGCTTCACTGACATTTGTGCTTCTGAAAGTTTAAGTCTATTGCTTCTTCTATTGTCAGTGGGAAGCTTGGAGTCATTCCTCCAGAGACCAGGCATGAAAACCTGACGTAATTTTTGGATTGGAGTCTTTCAGCAGCTCGCCAGCCTCAGCTGAGCATCTACAGCTACCTCCCCTCCTTCTCATAGTCATTTTCATCCATTTATGTTCTCCTTTATTTCTATTCCTTCTAAACTAATTTAGTTAAGCACTTTTTGTAACTCCCATACTGTTGTGGTGCTTTGCATCTTCATCTCTCCCTTTGTGCTGCTGTACCTTTGAAAAAGAAGGCCTCCCCCCGTATCTGGGCCACTGCATCAAAGTGAGTGGTGCATCTGTCTGGGGCGTCTCGCGCTAGCCTGGCAGACAGGGTAGAACAGCAAAAATGAGAAATGAAGGAAGAGGAGAAACAAGAGTATTTTAGGAGAAATTATTAATATTTTTCTTCTAGTACCAGCTATTTGGGACCACAATACATTCAAGATATGCTGTTGTTGTCTGAACCTTCCAGACCTCTCAGGTCTTCTGGTTCTGTTCTACTCAGCATCCAGAGAGCCAGAACCAAACACAGAGAAACAGCATTCAGTATCTATGCATCACAAATCTGGAACAAACTCCCAGAGAACTGCAAAACAGCCGAAACATTGAGTTTCTTTAAATCTAGGCTAAAATCTAGATTTTATAATGTTTGCTTTTTAGACATTATACATGAGATATTGATCAACATTCTGGTATGTAATGATGGCAATTGACAAAATGTAATGCTTCAATTATTGACTATGGGGTGTTTTTATTTTGTAAAGCACTTGGAAATGCCTTGTTACTGAAATGTGCAAAACAAATAAACTTGATTGATTGATTTATTGATATTTTAGGGATGTTTTTTAAAACGGGTCTCTGCAGAAGCTGGTGATACTGCACTAAACAAAAAAAGGAAAACCTATCAGTCAGACCCAGCAGAATCCCTAGGTGCCTGTTTCCCTGGGGTTTTTAAGTGATTTAAAGCGCCGACGTGGCCGGCCTGCCAATGATGAAGCTAATAGCACCACAGGGGCGGGAGTGGGAGCTGGCCAGGCCTTATATTACCAACAAGGGTCTCTATTCAGAGCTCTATTAAAACTACATCACTACCTAGTGGATGGATTGGTGCCCTTGTCAGGCCTTATTCAGCAGTCTCATTCATTATGGTTTAATGAAATCAGAGAATATTTTTTGATTAAAGTAAAGGTTTAAACGAGCATTGATATATGGAAACTTATTCAACTAACGACCTTTGAGTGACAAGTACATGTATGTGTGAGGTGGCAACCAAAACATCAGATGTTCATATTAAGGAGATCATTAATAAATCTTTTAGGTGAGATTACAGTCGGAACATAGTTATACATCGTTAGTGTGGTCACCTGGAAAGACAATATAAATTAAACAAATAATCAAAAGACACTTCAAACAAATAAGCCCATATACATTAAAGCTGCCAGATCTTCTCTTGGTTGTTATTTGTTATATTAGTAAAGCAAATTTAGGTTTAGTTAAATCCTTTTGACCATATGGAGTGTAGAGGCCATTGTGTTGCTGATAGAAGAAAAACAATAATAATATCTCAAAACAAAATACATGTATATGGTTAAATTTGTTATCAATTTAACAAATTGATAACAAATAACATACATCTGGTTATGATGTAACCAGATGTATAGATATATTACATTTGGTTATAATTAAGTCAGGTTTGTATAAACTGTACATTTGTAACAATATGTTATGGAAGAAAAAAATATACAAAATCCACAATGGCTCCAAAACACTAACAAGCTCATTCCATTGATGTGAAAGAGATGCACTTTCCTCTTATGAGGACTGTACCTGTATCAGGAACATGGAATAAACTAGAAACCCAGCAAAGTTGCAGTTTAAAAGTAAGAAATACAGAACTTGGTAGAGATTTGTTTGGGTTTGCGTTTATTAACTTTGATCAGTTCCAAACACCGGGAGAGGAACCAATAAAATATGACTGAGCCAGTATACGCTCCAAACTGGTATTGCATTTTGATGCTACAATTTCACATAGTTAATGTAGTTTTATTAACATTACCCTCTGCTGCACTCCTCAAGGAGAGTGATGATGAACAACATTTACTGAGAGAATATTTGAAGGTTTAGAAATTCTTACTCTATTCCAAACAAGAATGATGATGCAAGAGCAGGTCTCATGAATGTTGAAGGCATTTTTTTTATTTTTTTTTGGCACATGAAAAACTACAAATTTTAACCTTTTACTTACATGACAGTGGATCTGTTTTCAGGAAGATCAAGCAGGACAGGAGGCTCAGGTGTAAGAGAGGGGTTTCCTGGTTGATTTGTGTGGGAAACTGAGTCTCTGACACCTAAAAGATCGGATGAAAAAAAAAAAACGTTAGAAAATGTTTTGATAATTCTCAGTAATGTAAAATCCTTTCATTTCTCACTTCATGCATATATTTCAACCCACTCCACTTTTGTCCAATTCAATTTCTTTCCTGCCACATTCGCTAACCCGGCGGTACACACTTTGCATGCAGATCATTTCCCTTTTTTTATTTCTCACATTGACACTTCCTGCATAAAGGCAAAGCATGATAAGGTCACATTCCATAACAGGGTCCAATTAACTTCTTCCATGTTTTTTATTAAATCAATATCCACGCTCTATAAAACTCATCAAAAGCTGCTTCCTCCACAACGAGGTCTCTGCACCTTGCGTCTCCTGAGCTGTCCCCCATAAGCAGGTGTCCTTATCTGATAGACTACATAATGACAGCAGGGGCTTGTAAGTCAAGGCCAGTAAAGAAGGGGAGTGTGAAAGCACTTATGGGTTGGAGAACACATCATCTGGCCAGAAAGCATAATGTTAGAAGCACTGCAAAATATGACTAGCTGTAAAAAAGACACAGGCTTATTGAGGTGAAAAGAGATGCAGTGGTGTAGGACTTTAATCCCGTATTGTAAAGGTGTCCTCCACAGCTACAAAGAAGTGAAGAAGAATTTCCTCCTTTCCAGTTTCTTTTTAATTTGTTGCCAAAGACGTGTTTTAGGTTTTTAGCTTATTATAATATCACACAGATTAAATATCATAACTGGGAATTTGTCTTTTGATTGTTGTGGAATAACTTTGACCTAATTTGATAGGCAAAATTGCTTTTTTTCATGCCACAGAATACCAATTGGAGTTTTGACTCTCTGACCACAAAATCTTTATTTTAATTTCTTGAATTGCTAAAGAAGTTGCTTGTCTTGCATAACACAAACTGATGGACAGGTATTTTCCTTCAATTTGTCCAGGTCCTGCAAAAGCAAAGCAGCTACAGATCCCCACACTCTGTCCACCGTGTTTGAAATGCTGTTTTAAATTTCAATCAGATATAGTAAGACATAACTTCTTGTCAGTTCAAAAAATATATTCTCAAAACTCTTGGAAACCATCAAAACATATTTTTAGTAAATGTGAAGCAGCCTTTGTGTTGTTTGTCATGGTCAGCAGTTGTTCTCACTTTACAACTCTTCCATCCTCGCCCTGTCTGTTTCCTATTGATTGATCATGAGTCAATCAATAGGTCTGACTGAAGGAAGTCAGGCCTGCAGTACTTGAGATGTTGTTCTGGGTTGTTAGCAGCCTGCTGGACAAATTGTCAATGCACTCATGAAGTAATTTTGGTAAGGCGGCCATTCTTGGTAGGGTTCATCACCATTTGATGTTTTCTCCATTTGCGGACAATGACACTCACTGCAGGTTGCGGGAGTCACAAAGCCTTAGAAATTGCTCTGCATCTTTCTCAAGGTTGAGGGGTGTGAATGACTGTTTCTCATCTTCTTGAATTTCTATAGATCAAGATATAATTTGATGTTTTTTTTAAAAGAAAATTGTATTCCTTACATGTTATCACGCTAAAGTTGGAGTCATTTTTTAATTTATTTTACAATTCTTGTTGTGATCAAGTCTGGGCATGTTTACATGAACATAACCTAAAGCATATAGTTAATTACAGTCAATATGATTTGGGAAGTTATGCAGATATTGTTCCCCTAAAAAAATTAAGTCCTCATTTGAGTACTATTTCTTTAATTTAAATCAGGTTATACTGAAACATAAACAATATACATCCCTAGTTTACTTTATTTTTCACCAAAATATCTTAAAATTTATTGAATATTTAAAATGCATGTTTACTTCAACTCTTTAGCTTTCCCACATGTTTCTCTGATTCTACTCTTAATAGGTACGTGTATGAGTAGAATGAATTGTTATTTAGAAACAACAATCTTAATGTTTTAATACAGGAAGAGTTCAGAAATCAATATTTGATGCAATAACCAGGAGGTTTTCAAAGGGGTTCAGTGCGGTGGACTTTTCATTTTTTCCAGAGCTGTATGTAACGGCACATGTACAACAGGGAAATTCCTCTTCCTTCATACCGTAGAGTTGCCACACTCGTACTTTGTCTTCATAGGGTAGATCATACTTCAGAGGGTCCCCTACAGGCCCCTGGTAGTACGGTCTCATGATGGACTCCATGGCTGAGGTGTGAACGAGGCCGATGGCATGACCAAACTCATGGACTGCCACAGCAAACAGGTCCATCCCGTGAGAGTCTGACAGACAAAACAAAAAGTAGGCCTGGATCAATTATGGATGAAAACATGACATAGAGAAGAAAAAAAAAATCTAACGTTGTTGTATGATACTTGAATCTATTTGAATCTGTTACTACGATCTTGCTGTACTCTCTTGGAATAAAGGTCCAAATGTATTTCTGTCAGTGGGCTTTAAAATGCAAATTCATTCAAACAGCGACGAAAAGTTGGAAGATGACCAACAGTTACAGTTGAAACCAGATATTTACAATCACCTAATAAAAAGACGCACATGCATTTTTTCCCTCACTATCTGAAGTTAAATCAGACCAAACATCTCTTCTTTTAGGTCAGTTATAATTATCAGTTATTTTGGGTTTCCTTCCACAAAAGTTTGATAACTTAAATGACACATTTGAGTTTATTGGAAGCCCACCTGTCGCACACCTGTGGAGAAGTTGTGGGTCATTCTGAAAAGGTGAGTGAAGTAAACTACAAACCAGACTGAGTTATGCCAGTTCTGACAAAACTGCAAAACTGTCTTTGTCAGAATGTCCTGTATGCAAACCACATAGTTGACTGTGGAGTACTGGATACAGTGTGAATAACTCATTATAACTGTTTTTTTTATTTTTATTACTGCTACATTCATCTGTTTTCTCAGAAGTATCTGGTGACAGACATTAACTGTAACTACCAAGTACTTTGAAATGATTAAAGCCTGCTTCAAATTGTTTTGCCTCAAATTGAGAAGCACTTTCAAATCAGCAATGCCTCTCTACTCAATGCACAAAAGTCTTACACAGCTTTACAGTCAGATTGTCACAGTGTTGTATTTAATGTGCTTAATAAGCCAAAATGACATGCCCTCGAAAATAACTGAACTAATAGCTATCTAAAAAAGCATAAATGGCGAATTATACTCAGCTGGTAATCATGACATTTCTGAAATGCTAACAGAATTGAAAAACTGATCTTTGTAAAAGACAAGAAAATAGGTTATGAAAAGGTAGCTAAGAATTATAGTGTTTAATTTTTATCAGTATGACTAAACATCAAAAGGAGAGGATTCAGCATCCAAACGTTACACTGGAGTTTAGACAGGACTACTGGGATGTGCTGGATGATTTTCTCCAAAAACTTTTATTTATTTCTATTTCACAAAAAAATAAAAAAAAAAAAAAAAAAATATATATATATATATATATATATATATATATATATATATATATATATATATATATATATATATATATATATATATATATATATATATATATATATATATATATATATATAACAGGATATCTGCTTTATCCTGTTATTGAAAGGATTTTAGTAATCCTAATGTAACTAAAATAAGAATAAAAAAATGTAGCATGATTTAATGCCAGGCAGTCAGGAAAAAAAAGATAATGCATCTTTACCTAGTGAATGTAAATTTAACATGTATCTGATAAATTAAGAAAATAAAATACACAAACTAAACAAAATCTGAGAAGCTCCATCTCAACCCCCAAAACTGACTGATTAATGAAAAAGAAAAAAATCAGCTAAATAAAAAGCTCCATCATGACAGTGACCCATCTCTGACTCTGTGCTCTAAATTGACCATTTTCACTTACTTTTCATCTGCTTTTTATGAAAATTAAGAGGCGTGACAGATAGCTGAAAAAAATTATAAGGGCTATAGGCTGTATGGCATGGTGAGATAACCGTGGTAATACTGCCTGAGTACTTGATCCGCCAATCAAAATCTGAGTGGGAAAAGGTGCCTAAAAGGGCTGTGGGCTTTTGAAGTGCATTTCCTTCATGTTAAGCCAAAGCATGAACAGAAGCCCCCAGAACTCCTTGTCTGAGTCTGTGAGGAAACACAAAACCTTGAGCTTCCAGCTGTAGATTTGCAAACAAATGGTGAGACAGCATGGCAGGCCAAGCTAGCTTAGAGTTCCTCAGTGACTTGGCTCAAGTCAGCATTTCCGTTAACCTAGCATTAGCTTCAGCTTGGGACATGCAGTCATGCTTAGAGTGTTCACCAGGGGCATCCGACAGACAAATGCCAACTCTAATCTACAGGAGCACATGGTGCAGGTGAACAAAGGGAGGATAAGAGAGAGAGAACAGAGGCTCAGAGCGGAGGATCTAGTGTGTCATCGTATTTATGGTTCATGAGAAACTGACAGCACAGATGTAACGCCTGCTGGACAGAAGCGGAGCAGGAAGTGTTGTGTGGATGAACCGGATTCCTTTCTCTAAGGCAAAGAACAGAGACGAAGTACAGTTTTTTTGGAGCTCCACTGACTGCTGAGGTCTCTGGGGCTCCAGCTTTGTTCTTCTACATCCACCAGTGACCCATTAAGTAGCTTTTTACCAAACCAAATGCTTTTATTGCACAGTGCTAAGAATAGATTAAGTGTCTTATTCACAGGATACCTCTAAACCTTCCCTTCCCTAATTGTTATATTCTTTAAGTATTAAGAACGGCTTTGATCTGGGTTGGAAGGACATATGAAAGACTTGTCCACCAAGTAAATGAATGAGTGTTTCAAATAAGCACCATCATCAATAAAGCAATTAAACAAAAAGCCTTTGAATTCATATGAGGTCAGAAATATTTGGAATGCCTTCCAAACATGCCCTCTCATAGTGCATCTAGAGTTTTGCATGTTGACATGCAAAACTTGGTCTTATCTGACCAGGGCAGCATGGTGAATCTGAAAAGTGTGGCATGCATGTGGGTTTATATCCCCTTACTTTGAAACCCCTAAATAAAACTCAATGGAACTATTTTACTTCAGCAGACACCCCATAAAGTAAATATAACTGAAAATTAAATGTAACTTAATCTTTGATAGACAGGCTTGATAGGGAACATTTGTGAACAAACATAATAATGAAGACCAAAGAACAAGGCAGACGTATTACAGGTAATATTGTAGTAATGAATAAAGTGATGTAAAAAATCAATATACAAAAATTTGAACATCTCACTAACTACTGGTCAATCTGTCATCTGAAAGTGGAAAGAGTTTGGGGTACCAGCATTTCGAAGAATTGACTGTCCTGCTAAGCTATTGGGCAGGTAAGGAGAGCATTCATTAGAGCAGCAGACAGAGATAATTCTGGTGGTGCTGCAGTGATCCACAGCTCCGCTGATAGGACAGCTATTAGTCTTGCAATGTTAAGTGTAGGCAGAAGAAAGCCGACATTGAAAGGAGGCCATTAGAAATCAATTTAAAGTTTGTCCCAATCCATGTGGGGGACACAGCAAATATTTCTTAGAAGATGTTCTGCAACATAAAGCACTGTGTGGGGGGAAGAAACTAATACTGCACAAATGGGTTAGAAACCCAGTCAAAGTCCAGACCTAAATAATACAAATACTGATTCTATGGTAGGACTGGAAATATGTTGTCTTAGACAATATACCTATGTTGAAAACAAAAATGGGAAAAATTATTTGTCCATGCTGAATATAGATATTTTATTTAGGGTTCTCAGAATAAAGGGGATCATTTTATTTTGTTAAAATGTATATTTCGAGTAAGCAAAGACATACCCAAAACAGCCTGTAATTACAGCAAACTCCTTCATTCTACAGTAAGATTTAACATCTTAAGATTCAAAGGAATGAAATAGAAAAATGATTTTGAAAACTATGTATCATTTTTTCTTCCACTTTACAATTATGCCCTACTTTGTGTGGTTCTGTCACATAAAATCCTCCAAAAGATGTGACAAAATGCGGGAATGTTTAAGTGAAGCACGACACTATTGATGAATTTATTTTTTATATTCCATGTATGTACTGAAACTAACAAAACTTTACAAAGGCAAAATGTTGCAGTGATAAAACCTTGTTTAATATACTCACTACAAAGTCCCAAAAAAAAAAACACATGAGAAAACTTTTGTTCTTGAGGTTTAAAGCTTCCAACAAATATAACAACAATACAGCACCTTTCTTGAACTCATAAAGTGTGATGACAACAGCCTGGCTTTCACATTTTGTGCTTCGGATGAAGCGACTGACTTTTTTTGCCACTGTGATGTAACCGTTGTGGCCGTCAGTACTTTCTCAAGCAAGCAGTCTAAGGTGTCTTTACAGTGATGTTGTCAGTTGCTGCAACATTTTCACCGTATTTTTCTACATGCTAAAATGTTCAGCAATATGTTCAGCAATGTTTTTGCAGGTTAGTTTTTTACTGGGGTGTATGATAGAGTCGCTATTTGAAACATGCCCTTTGTTTTAGAGGAACAATAAAATAGATATAGTACATTCTGTAAATAATGTTTACTGAAGCAGAACGTTTCTCTCCTGCCCCCTTGGTTTTTTGTATCTGCAATAACAATGTGGTTTGTTTTTATTGTCTATATGGATGCTGATCCTGCGTCTGTTTTCTAGCTCTCAATTGTTCTGCAGAACTTTATGCTTCCTTTTCTTAAATTGTTTGCACTGTACTTGAGTCATTTCTCTTTGTTTACTTAAAAAAATAAATTGAACATAGAGTGAAAGCGAAGGCAAAAACCTGACAATGATGAATACAAACTGCGAAACAAACTGCAAGTGGAGCATTGTTTTTTCAAAGCACAACCTAAAATTTTGAAGTAAAAAAGTGTAAAACACAGGCCTACTGTTCTTGAGATTCAATACACCTATCAGTAGCCCAGATACTTTTATTTGCGAAGGTAAAACTTTCTCTTCTGTTCTCAGCCCAAATAGTTTCTTAGACACATTTCACATAAGCCTAACAGAAACAACAGGAAAAAAAAGAAATACATATATATTGACAGTGTCTGTTGCATGCTCTCAATTTGGCGTTATCACAACTCTACATTCTCTATGCTTATTGGTACATGTTTAAGACAAGAAAATTAAATGCTGAAACTGACTCAAAAGGTGGATCAGCATTAGTTTACGAGCATGCAAACCTAAGCCATCAAGTCATGGAAGCCTCTTTAAAAAATGAAACCCCTAAACCCATATGCTCTTCTGCTAATTTGTTCCAGGTTTTATGTGGGGCCTTACAGCTGAAAATATATTTTGAAATACTGAAATATAATCTAATGTAATTATGTCAGAATTAACAGGTATTTTTAACAGTGGTGTGTATGGTGGGACTCACTGTAGATTTGTAGGAAATATGTGCAGCTGGAGCTGCCATATTCCTCCTCCATTACCATCCTCACAGTTATTTGGCAATTCAACGAGTGCAGCTTCTCTGGAGACATTTGCAGTAATCCTCCGAATAGTACGCATTAAGTTTCCTGCACCATAACGCAATGTGTAGAGTGAGTGTTGATTTGGCTGAATATGGAATCAAATGACTGTTATTTTACCACTATGTTTTCCAATAGAGAACATTGTGGTAAATACTCGTCTTTATGTTTTAGAAGAAAAAAAAAACACTTTTGAAACAATGTAACTATTGCAAAAATTCTCCTTAAGTTCTAGTTACAACTTACATTTTGAACTGGTGACAACACTAGGAACTCAATTTGGTGAGCTTTGAAAAGCAGGACTACCCCGCATGTCCTGTGTAAATATCTCACTAATGAGCTAAAACTTGTGATTAATGATGAACAATGGATAGATGGGCACTGAGAGAAATATATGGGAATAGAACAAATAAGGGGGGAAAAAAGCAGGACCTATGATGACTTTCTGACCTTTTGGGAACTTGATTTTTGTTGTAGAACAATTCTTTTCCTTGATCTAGGTTGTTACCATGGATTTTTGTGTGTGTATAAACATGGATTAGGGGCTTTGAAATTTAGAATAAATACCGGCAAAGCTGGGATCTAAATTCAACACACATGAACATATTTACAAAGGTAATGCACGCAGATGTGCTTTTTTGCAGCTAAGGTTTCGGCTCATGTGCAAACGAAGCTTAGGTTTTGTAAACGATTCCCTAAAACTCCTCTGCACATAAACAGTATAAACCTCACATGTGTTCCTTCCTTAAGCACAGAAAAAAATGCTCTGACATGAAAAATTCACCTGCCTAATGATGCTTTTGTTTTACTTGAGTTAATTCTGCAGAGGCAGATTGTTGTCTCAGTGATAATTAATAAAAGCAATCTGCTTCCTGTCAAAGCACAACAACGCTCAGCCGAAACTTTTTTTTGATGTTGCTAAGACCCCAACCCTCCCCCAACAACTTTTAATGGATACGGGAGCTATCAGACTGCACAGCAGGGGTGAACTCTTCTCCTAAATGTGGTGCTTAATTTCCGCAATTCAGCATCATCGTGCGCATTAGGGAGACAGACTTAGCGGACCTGGATTTAGGCTCCCGCTGAGAACAATGCAGCAGGAAATGGGGGGAAGGGAATTAGCAAAGGCAATTATTCAGCTACGGATTTGTATGATAAGCTTCATTTTGTCCCCCTCAAGATTATTACACAGCTCCACAAATTGCTGAAGCACCAACTCTGACTTTTTATCTTCAGCCTAACCTGATCAGGTTGCAACCTTTCAAGGGATTTTCAAACCTCTGAAAAAGTTGCACAGGTCAACAATGTGGGTATGTTCTGGCTGTGGTAATGTGCTTTTGTGTCATCTTACGAGAAGATGGATATGCAGAAGCAGGGATATTGCATCAACTGAGCAATTGTCTCAGAGAGACACTGATGATGTTAAAGGAGGATGTGAGATAGCAGCGAGGTGAGACTGGCAGAGTGTGACGTGAAGAAATTAGGGGCTGTTTAATTAACTTTTTTCCCTGAGGTTTAGAACATCAGGTTGGCAGCTTCACTGTGGTAGAATACAAAAAATTTCGACAGCTAAACAATGTAGTAAAAGCCAAGATTCCCCAACTATGAATCTCAATGTATCATGTGGGGCAATTTTGGCCATCAAATATGATTATGACACTTGTTAAACTAGTTGTTGTTGCTAAGTTGATATTAACAGATTATGGAAATAAATAGAACTGAAAGATGTCAAAACCTAAAAGAGAACAAAATGTCTTCTGGCAACTAAGAACAAATTTTTACAATGGATCTCAAAAGTGTACAATAACCATAACCAACTAACTTTTTTCCACCTCAACCCTATTTAAAGTTTCATCCCAAGTTTGCCTTAAACCACCAGATATCCAAGTTTGTGTAACACCAATGCCTGTTGATGCATATTTAGTACACTCCAAAGGCAATTTTGGGAGCACTTTGTTGCCATCTAGTGATTAAATTTGTAGCAGAAAGTAGCAGAAATTATCGGAAACAAACCAATTGCATGTCTGGTCTACAAGAAGACTTTGGCTTAACACTTCAGTAAATCTTTTTATAAGTTGATAATTGTTTTTTCAGTCTACTGAAAGTATGACTGTGTACGTTTTGTTTTTTTTAATAGACACAAAAGTAAACATTCAATGTCTATGTAAGACTGTTCATGCTTCAGTTAGTTAGCTGGAGCGGACTTGAAGAGTAGGTTAGGTAGCAAAGTGTGTTCTGTCTTCTAGTCATTTCTTTACTGTTTAATTTGCGTTTTTAATGTTTTAAAGTGTCCTTGGGTGTTTTGAAAGGCACTGTCAAATAAAATGCATCATTAAAGACACAATCTTGAGTTCTGAATTTTTAAAAAAAGAAAGCTGCACTTCTGCTGCCTTTTTCATGCTTCAAGGTATTTGTACCTTGGATCACAAGATATATACACCCAAATGTAAGGCAAGGCTGTGCTTTGTGACTATGTAATCCTGCTGAACTGGCTGCATCTCATGCAGGTGAGGAAACAGTGGAAAAACAGTGGGTCTGCTCCATAACTGTATTGGTTGAATTAATCCTCAGCAACTAACATTGCCCTCACAATTTGTTCAGCTCTCTTCATTAAAGGGAGCCTGAGACAAAGTCACTTAATGCTAGGGGTGAGTGTTTTTGAGATCCCAGAAGAGGGGATTAAGCTTTCATCCATTTGCAATTTCATTGAAACTTGTCAAAATTTTTAACTTTTGTTATTTTTGTTTTGAAGTAAAAAAAAAAGAAAAAAAACAGAATTATGGGGGATTTTCCCTTGAAGACTTGATGTGAGTGGAACTTTTCTCCAGAACTACACAGAGGCTTCTAAAACTTATTGAAGGTGCAGACTCTATCATGAGTGTCCTTTATAGAAGGTTGAATGTTTAAAATATGATTCTCCTTGCTTTATTGATGAAAAAGATTGTCACAAATGAAAGATATTTAGAGCTAAATCACAGTGAATGAGCAGAGTATCCTTGAACTTCAACGTCTAAAGAGGTTGGCGACAGTGCAAAGAATCCATCAGGTTTTGCATTTTTTCTCATGTCGAAGGGCAGTTGGTAGGTCCTGTGCAATCATCAGTCAGTTTGTCAATTTTTTTATTTAGGTTAAAATTAATATAATATTAAAATCTGTAGGTTTATAGCTAGCATGTTCATTACTGTGACTTAACTGACTGTAAGATAACATTAAGAGGTCATACAAAGAAACTTGTATCTTCTTTTTTTCCTTTTCTCACTTCTTTGAATGAAACCTTCGTCTGCACAGCTGTTGTTGGGCCCTGCCGTCACTTCAGACACACATCAAAGCCAGACTACACTTCTGCGTCCCTGCTGGTGCTGCAGCATGGTGGGAGGTCTGATTGGAGCAGATTGAACTGCTGTCCTGCAGCATATGGTTTACAGCCCCGGCAGCTCAAAACAAAGAGGGGAGATCAGCGAAAGGGTGCTGGCCTCTCCACAGACATCAGCTGGGTTAGAAAGCATACATGCACTCTCCACTGCTCAGACTCGGGTTTAAACGCACAACAGGGCACTGAAGTGTTCCCTTATTATGGATAGCTGTGATTAGAATGGAATGTGATTACCAGGCTCTGGATTTCTATGTGAAATTTGAAGCATTCTATCAGCACAAAACATCTTTTCTGCAAACATTTATACAACCTTATGGAGAGAGTTGATCAAATAAACAAACATATGTGGAAGCTGACATATACTTCAGAAGCAAATAACTCTCACAAAGATCCACATGAAATTATATGCTGATCCTTAAGCTTCCAGTCAGTCTGTTTAGACACCTGCTCAAATTGAAGAAGGGTTATATTGGAGGTTAAAATGGAGTGGTTCCTCTCCACTGTCACCCAATGCTTACTCAGGATGAGGCTGTTGATGCAAAGTCAACAACTCAATGTGCTTGTTTGGCCTTTTTAACAATTGGCATTCATTTTCAAATGAATAGGAATGCGTGTGATTTCTTCTGAATCAGAATTTTTGATTAGACGTATCAAAAAGAATCACTTTGATTTGATTTCAGGTTGGACTGATCTGGATTCTATACAACTTGATACGAATCTAATAAAATTTCTTGAAATTAAATCCATTTAACCTGAAAATAAGGTAAATGGGATTTACGGTATTGTCTCCATAAAAAGTACTGACAGTTTTGTCCCCTTCTGAGATTCCGTTTGAGTAGAGATTTATGTTATTGTCCAAGATCAAACACCCATGCCACTGAGTCATCCATCAGTCAGAAAATATTTGTGAAGTTCGAGTTAGAGACATTTACCCAGATGATGTGACCATGTTAAATGTAAAACAAAATCTTGAATGTAGTGCAGTTTTGATCTTCTTTACTCACTAAAAGTACCAGTGGTGGTAAGGCAGAACTCTGAGAACAATCCCCACTGCTTTACCCTGCTTGAATACAGACATCAATAGTAAGCAAAACTATTTCAGATTAAAGTTAACCAATCTGTCTTGTAGAAATTGAACTTAACCTGCAACATCACCCACTGACTTTCTTTTCCTTCTGGAAACCAAATCTTTTCTAGGCAATGTACGCTTTACTTGTTATTTCACAAGATGTGTAAGCTTCTTGAATCATTTATCAATGTCACAACCCATATCCAATTAAATTTGAGTACCTGCAGTCAAAAAAAAAGAACAAAACAAGCAAAACAACTTAAATTTAACAAGCATCGGTGTACAAAAATGAGGTTGGATCTTTGGATCTATCCCTTCCTATCTACACACTACCATCTCATTGTATAACTCTTACCAAATGTGGCTTCTGAATCTATCTTTGCATACAGGCAAATACGAATATGCTGTTAGCTTACTGCATGCAAACCCAGGCTGCCCTAAATTGCATAAATATGTAAAAGAGTTATTCCACAAAGTCATCCAAACTAACTTGTTGGATTTTTATATTTCTGTAATCACGTTTGGACAAATAGTTTGGTAGTTTGTGAGTTATATATTTAAACGTATCAAGGAACGTTGCAAAATGTCGGACAAAATATCCCTTTGTTCTGATGCTCGGCAAAATGTACAAAAGGATGAAAAAAATAAGGGTCAAGGTAAGTTCAGAGATCCAGAGGAAAGGGAGAATAAAAAAGCAAGAGAACTGATGATTAAGGCTGTCAATTGTGTGGCTGCACCGAGACAGTCCCTTCCTGGTGATGCATTCAGTGGACTACATCACTCCACCCGGTTATTTACTTCGGATGAGTGGACTCCTAATGTTGCCCCACCTTTTACCATTTCCCAGCCCCTCTCAGCTCAGGGAGGAAAAAGGTTAGGGGACACAAAATGAGGTTGATGCTTAGTGACAAGAAAATGGTCCCATTGTTCCATCGGCCCTCTTTTTTGCAGCTGAGCACGCACAGACAAATCTTCAAGTTTTGCAGAAGTGGAAAAAAAGTGCTAACCAACCTTGAAGTCCGTACGATGGGATATATTTTGTATTGCATAGTTAATGAGTGAACAAATGAATAATAAATCAGTTGTTATAAGTGGCTCAGAGACCACGGCTTGCTGTGTTTTCCAGAACTGTCTAAGAATGACGGATATCTTTAATATAGGCTCATCTATTTTTGATTGGCAGGTCTGATTGAATTCTATTTTAGAGAAGCAGTCACTACGTCCTCATTTCAAAATCGCACATCTCTCCTGGTATGTAATAAACCTCTTTCCAAACAGTTTGATGAGACAAATTAGGCCAGATCATTCAGGAGGCCAAGGCAATTTATTAGCCAACACACTTCAAAGAAAAAAAAAACACACACAATGAACATGCATCACTGGCATTATCACAGGCTTTGTTTTTATGACAGCTTTACAGAACCTTTCCAAAAAGTGAAATGCTTGTGATAATTCAAATAAAATATATGTGGGTAAAGTTAGAAATGTTTTGAAATGTTGATTTTGTTTTTGTTTAACAAAGCAGTGTCTGAAACTGGAACTGAAAAAGGCACTTTCCATCTGTAGGTGCATAAAGAGCAATATTACTGTCATTACAAGAAGAGTGAATCATCATTAATTTTTTTCTTGCCTGTTTCTCTCTTTGAACATCCCTCAAATATGAGGCATGAAAGATGATAATTGTAAAATTACAAATGTTTTTTTTTTTCATAAATTGAATATTGAAATTATGACCTCATTGATGAACTGATAAAAAGCCCCCTGCAAAATTAGACAACTTTTTCTGTTGTATACTGTGATTAACTAAATTTGCATTATACCTTTACTTGCTTTCCAAAATAGTGTTACACTTGTTGCACAAATGTTCACGTTATCCAGGGGTGTCAAACTCTAGTCCTCAAGGGTCGCTGTCCTGCAGTTTTTAGATGTGTCACAGGTACAAAATACTAGAATGAAATGGCTTAATTACCTCCTCCTTGTGTAGATAAGTTCTCCAGAGTCCTGCTAATAACCTATTCTATTCAGGTGTGGTGCAGCAGAGGCAAAACTAAATGTTCTTCCAGGGCTGGAGTTTGACACCTGTGCCTTGGACCATTCCAATGAGTAATAGAAAATTCCTGCCTCTTAGTGAATTTTATGATCTGCTCTAATCTGATCCCTTCTTTGGGTCCATCAAGATGTTTTGCAAAAAAGATTTGCATAAAGAAGCCTAGATTTTTTTGGCTGTATTAGTAAGGTTGCTCATAATAGCAAGAAACAAGCAGCAAGCGTGGGACCAAAAACAAATAACAAACAAACAAATGCCTGTTTGCAACAGAGATCTGCTGTTGGGTAATTTGCATCTATAGGATCACAATGACACAAAAATTGCACCGATATTACATAAGTAGACAGTTAACAAATCAGTGCATTAATGCCTCTTATGAATCTGTAGTGAAAAAAAGTATATGAATTAATGATTATACTTTATTATATGGAAAATGTCCATATTTCAGTACAACTCATCCAAAAGTTCACACTAAGAGACTTCAGACATTTAGACAAGTATAAGAGTTTGCAGCCCTTCACCCTGCGTAGAGGCGACATCCTTCAGCTGTGGAATTTCTGAATTCACTTTTTCTGTTTTTCTGTTTTATTTCAAAAGTATGTAAATAAAAACAAGAATGAAAAATAGCAAAAGTACACTAGTTCTTTGAAAGAAAATCCAAATGACCAAATTATCCACAGATGCTGACGTATGATTATTTCAATTAGCTAAGACAAAAGATCAATAACTTTCTTGGGAGGCTTTCAGTCAGTGTGGTTAAAAACACTGTCCTCTATCTAAGAGCTGTTGCCATGGGGGATGAGCTGCATGCTTTCTATGAATGTGTAGGTGGGTGGTATGTGACAAAGTAAAAAGTGAGTAAATGCCAGGCTGCAGAATTTTGAACATTTTAAGATCAAAGTTTTCCACATCGCTTATGAGGTGTTGAGCCCAACCAACGTATATACTAGGAAAGCAAATGTTAAAAGAAAATGCATTCCACTTTCAACCAAACTTCTCTACCAACATATGGTAGCGTCACAACATGCATTCAGTTGGTTCATACAGCAAAAGAGCTAACTATATGGTAGCAACTTCGAGCAATTAGCATTTAGTGAAGACTAATTTTTGTTGGAGCTCAAACAAAGGATCAAAAAAGGAGAAACGGGGAATATAAGTAACAGCAAGGTTGTTGTTTCCTGACAGGCAAGTTAGATTTCTCAAAACAGTAGATCTACTGGGATATTCATGCACAAGTATGTCTGATGATCCTGAAGTGAAAAGAAATTTCTGATTGGAAGTCAAAAATGCTTTGCTGATGTCAAAGGTCAGACAAGAATGCACACACTTGTTCAAGATGGCAGAAAAGCAGCAGTGACTAAAATAATCACTCTTTCCTTCCAAAGTATGTGGAAAGTCATCTCGGCATACACAATGTAAACACTTAAACAGAAGGGCAAGAGAAAAATGCCACTGTGGTCAGCTAAGAAAATAAAACCAAGGGCACAATGGGTACAAGCTCACTGAAATGGACAATAACATGCTGAAAAAACTCTCTTTTCAGGCTACAGAGTGTAATTGTTAGTTGTTTTCTGCATTACGTCCACTTTAAAAATGATTGCATATTAAAATATTTCCCACCTGGTGATCTGAAGGTCCAGGGCTCATCATCATCAAAGTGTGTATCCCCAGCAGTGAACCTCTCTCCAGGGAAAAAGGCATGTGCTACTGTTCCTCCGGGCCCATCGAAGGGGTATCCATCATTGTGGTCTGCTTTAGTGAAGTCGATCTGAATATCTGCGTTGCTGCCTGCCACCTCATGGAAATTTAGAGGTGCAATGTCGCTCCAGACCTTTAAAGCATAGTACATGAGTGCCCTAACTGTGTCCCTGCCAAGTAGGGCTGAATCTTTTGGGTAGGTCCTCACTCTGAAAGAAAGACAAACGAAACATCTTAAATGTAAGAGAATAGATGAGCAGAAGACTAAGATGGAAAGAGTAAAACAAGATGACTCACAAGAAACAGAAGGTTAGACTTGACACATTATAGTAAAGAAGAGAAAAAATTACGTGAAGCAGCATTTTGGACACTTGTAAGGTTGATGTCAATACTTACAACAAAGCATTGTCATGTAAATGAGAGAATTATTCACATGAGATTTAGAAATTAAGTTCTTCATATTGTGGCATGAACAAATATCACTCCTGAATGAATAGAGGTCCATTAAGATGTCTAAACTGTCTTACAATGAAGCTAGCATAAAAACAAATATATAAATAATAATGGTACACAAAGTCGCTAATTTCAATTAATTACTTTACAAAATGGGAAGGACAAGAGAGCATCCTAACACTATCTATGTTAGGAAATCATTGACTTGTCATTATCTGCAGTCAAAGCAAACATTAAAAACATGAATCTTTGTAAAATTCATTTAAAGATGGATTGATGTATTTGTCAGTTCAGCTTTACGTTAATGAAATAAAGCATTAATTTATCTTTTTACACATCCCTATCAGTGTTTCTGACAGCGAAGGTTTCTGCTAATGCTTCAGAGCTCAACCATATTTGCATGCTTGCTGTAACATAAAGCTCAAATGTAAGGTTTTGATAAAAAGTGAAACAATGTTGCTAATCAGATGAAGTGGATTTAAAAATATAAAGAAATTGATATATTGAGTCATTCTTACTTTTATTGTCTGCAGCTACTGCCATTCCATTGCAGTTAAGCAGTCGACTGATGACTGTAGGATGTGTTACATTCGCACCATCTGATCTGAAAGTGGTGCCATTATGCACACCCATCAAGTGTGTTTAACTGACCTGTCAGAATGTGATGCAATGTTCACCATGGAAGATGCTTTGTCTTGAAAAACAAAGACAAGAGCAATTGTTTTCTCACAAATCTTATAATTTGGATTGTATCCATTTAGTCTCATTGTTATGCTTTTATCCTAAATGTACAGGTAGATGGAAAGTCTTGTCAATCTGCCTACAGGCTTACGGATTAAGAAAAGTGATAGAACGTGCCGCCAAAGAAGCAGAAAAATAAGATGAAATGCAAGAAAGGCTTGCAGCAAAAGAGATGGATAGAAATTGCTCTGAATTTAAAGCAGCAAAGGTCAACTACATAATGTTTGCCACTGGTGGAGAGCTGCACAAAAAGTCCTGTTTGCATATTTCTAGCAATACCGTTGGTTTCAGTATTTCATGCTCAGGTGCTCCTGCTGCTTACACATAATATGCTGAGCATACAATGTGCCTTTGAAGAGATTATAGAGTCAGCTTTTGGGAACAACTCATAAGTTCTTTTCCCATCTTTCCCATTTCCTTATTAAGTTTTCATTCTTCCTCATATCACCTCCAAAGCTCTGCAGCCTTTTTCTTTCTGACAGCTACAAATGAAATGGGGCATGTACAAACCGAAAACCACTCAGACATCATGCAAAGTTTTCGGTTTTTCAATTCTTTGATGGTCTCTTTCATCCAAAGTATTTCCTTTTCACTCATTGGTCTTTGCATCCTTCTACGCCTTTGCTTCTGTATGATGGACTTGCTTTCTGTGTCCCTGCAAGAGCGTTTTGGTCTAAAACTACGGAGCTGCGCCGTTGTTACAGGCAGCCGTAGGACATTTAAGCAGTGACAAAATATATCAGTGGAGTGATCTTTGCCTCAACTAGTTTTCGATCTGCTTGGAAATCACCAAAGTGCGAACAAGTTGTGACTTTTCAATGCAAACAAGACAGAGTCAGAAAATGCTAAAAAAATAAATAAACAAAAATAACTGGAACTATAGTGCCCATTCTTCTTGCTTTTTCATATTTTGTCAACTCGGACCACAGCTCTTGCTGTGTTTCCATAGGATAAATCAACACAAAACAGCCCATTCATCCCATATGAGTCATTACATTGAGAAACCCCTTTTGCTGCAATTCTTTGGAATAATATCTCTACTAACTTTGCAGGTCTGAAGACGGATATTTTTGCAGATTTTTTTTTCTTTGTAAAGTAGCCCAAACTCAGTCAAAATTAATGAAGACGGTTTTAAAGTCTTGCGAAAGATTATCAACTATTCTTTCATCTGAACAGTTTCATTATAGATCTGGCTGAATGTTTAGAATCACTGTGCTGCTGGAAGGTTAAGCAGCCCACTAATAATACGTCTTAAGGAGCCAATAACATTTTAAATGGAAGGAGTACTGCAAGATCCCACATTGTGAGATCTTCAGGTCTTGGGTCATGATTTGCTATACTTTAAACTCCTCAACTTAACTGCCAAATATGCTGAGATTAAATTACATATAAATAGACTCTCTTTATACCAAGATTTCATTTAGGGGTATCACATGATTAACCCAATGTATAGCACAAGAGTAGATAAGTTCATGAACATATAAGGCACTTAATATAGTGAAAACAACCTTAAAACTCATTACATTGTTCGTTTACTCAACAAAAATGTACAGCCTGTGTAAAAAATTCTATTTATATCCATGGTAAGTTATTGGTGAGCTAAATTAGTATTATAGTAAGTTCAACATCTTTTACTACTGTTGTATCTTTTATTCAATCATACGATAAAAACACAGATTAATTTCTAAATGCAGACACAAGAATTAGAATTGTAGTATTATAAGGTCAGAGGTCCTACCTTAAGCAGTTACATTATGCAAAATCTAACAGGAGTTAAGTCTGAGGGGAAAACATGCCCAAACACAATATGCAAAGCAAAAGTGGGCGAGTTCCCACATTCTCAGTCTCAGCTTCGCTTGTACCTGCACCAAAGCTTCAGCGACCATCTGTCAGAACACCTGCATTACTCATTTCTACTGCAATTTTCATAAAGGAAAAGACAAGAACACTGAAAAGGAAAAAGCCAAATCTGGATGACAGCTAATGTGTATTATAAAGGTGAGATGAAGAAAAGTTGAGCTTAAGTTCTACTCCTAAATCTTGCGTTAGTTCGGCCGGTTTGATGGTATTTTAATCTTTCCTTTTTCAAAAAACAGATTTGCTCTCAGAATGTGTGTCAGCTTCATTTCAGAGAACTAGATTACCTAATTGGAACAAGAAACCAGATAAAAATAATTCTACATTACCAGGTGGTTAGATACAAACAACCTCGCCACAGATAAAGTTAAATAAATCTTTCTTGTTCATTGATATAATGTGCAATAATGAAACCTTTCAGAGCTGTAACAGTGAAGGATGTCCTAGGTTTCTACATGTACTGTCTTATTTTTATACAGTACTATAACAATAAGACAAGTTGTACCACACCAATGTAGCACATACAAAATCCTTTTATAATGGCTAAAAATGCACCAATGCCTATTTTGCTAACAAACAAATTTCACCAGCATGCCTGGATAAAATGATAAATAACAAAAAACTTGCTACATATTTATTTTCCTACTGGTAGAAAAGGAAAATTGAAGACAGACTTTTTACAGCTGGTAAAATGTGATGTTTTCCAAGTGTTAGCGTTGTGGAAGGATTTAAAATGGTTTTAAAACTAGCCCACAAATTAAATAGACAAATCAAATGGAAGTCATAGTCTTGCATAAAAAAGTGAACTGTTGTCTCATGAAATAAAATGGCTGCAACCGAGTAATAATTCCAGCCTTGAATGAGCTGTAGTGTAAGCCTCTTGGCGCAGCTCTGTGAAGTGTAAGCTACATTACCTTGAATTTAATGTTTTAGTGCTGCCTCATATTAAAATATTGCAATGCAACAACAGACTGGTGGATTTTAATGAAAAGCAGCAACTGCAATTTGCCAAAACAACACGATCATGTTCGGTATCTTCAGTATAATAATAACAATAATAATCTTTTTAGATTCTTTGCTACTTTATTCCAACTTTGAAGTTTACATGCACTGAAATTATCATGTCATTTTAGACACATTGTAAGCTTTTAGTTAATCTGTATTTTCAGGCAACGTCTCAAACTCAATGCTTTAGATTGTCTCTTTATGAAAAAAATAAAAATCAGCCAATATGTCAAACATGAGAATGTACAATCATGACAGAGACAGGTTCTGTGTCTTAGAGATAAACCTGTTTTGGTGCAAAATGTGCAGATCAACTTCAGAACAAAAATATACTGTGATAAAATTTTTGAATACTGATAAATTGAAATGAATATGTGTAAAACATATTGCAGTAGTATTCTTTCATAATGTTATCTCGTTGAGCTTCGGAACAACCTCCTTTGTGCCACCAATCTCAGGTGTCATAAATCATTCAGGACTGAAAACCAACAATTATTTTGCAAGGGAAATTAGCCCCTCCTAATCGCGTAAGTCTGACAGAAGCAAAATGTCATTCTGTTCTTGCAACCATGGTTTGGGATTTCTTTTTTTTTTCCTGATGTCTGTCAAATTTAATATACAAATGCTGTAGGAAAAGAAAAATATGACAATTCCCACAAGTCCTGCACTTGAATTCTTGCGAAGTATGAAATGTCCTGGCCGGAGAAATCATTGTTATTGTTTAAGCGGCGTTGAAGAAAGGAACACATTTCTGTGTTCTTGAGCACTGCAGGCCACTGCAGCTGAGAATATTGCTTTCTTTGTGTTCTTCATCGCACACACAACAAACGCCTCATTATTTTTGATGCTTTTGAACGAGCTGATCTAGCTGTGAAGGTGTCAAATGCAAACTATGAATATGGTTGTAAATATTGAGGTCACAAATCGGCTCAGAAAGAAATTCTGACACTACAAACAATCCCTACAAGAAGTATTATGTCAATTCTCTTTCTTCTTCTTTTTTTCAAATCTATTTGGATCTTATTTCTTGTCAAAAAATAAGAAGAAAATTGTTCTCTTTTTGTGAAGATCTTCATCATAAAGAACTTTTCAACAAGGTCTGGTGATTCATATGTTTGAATGACGTTTCCTGCCATTGTTTGTTTTTGTGTCTAAAAAGTGGGTGAATACAGAAAAGTTTCCACTATACTTTATTAAAGTAAACCTCAAATGGTGTGGTATTATGTACTTTGAAGGGACAGTGTCATTTCATGCTGCGCAATAAAGCAACTCTGTTATCTTAATTTGTGGTAAAATCTCTCTCTCTCTCTCTCTCTCTCTGTCTTTTGCTATATATATATATATATATATATATATATATATATATATATATATATATATATATAAAGAAATTAAGAGATTTGAGCTCAAAATAAGATGCCTTGAAATTGGAATTTTGCATCTGTCTCCTTAAGAAGATTACACTCTTTATGTCATTATCTTCAACCTGTTTTAAAGGTAATTGCTATGTCCCACATTAAATATAAACCCTAAATCATCTGAGAGAGGCTTAATGCAAAGTGTGTTTACCGAATTAAAACTGGTTATTCGCATGCTTCCAAATATCTGGGTTGATAAACTCAGTTATAAAACTTTAAATATATATGAACCTTATACAAAATACATGCAATACATGACCAGTTGTCAGAAAAAAAGAAAAATAATGAAAGCGGTAAGGATGCCAGGAGAAACTGTGAAATCCAACCAGAAGAGTAAGCAAAACAGAGAGCAATAAGCAGAAACGCAGCAACTTTCCTATTGCAGTCATATTTCTGACAACTCCCTATGGCTCCATGTACCACAGCTCTAACTTTAGTGAGAATAATGCTGTGTGTTCTCCAAGAGAAAGACGTCGTCCTTGTTTCAGCATTTCTCCCGGCTACTCCAATCAGATGGATCAGTGATCACACAGGCACATTTCTATCTCTGACAGACGGGCTGATGCCTTCATTTCTCACCAAACTTAAAATGTTCCTCACAACCTTTGCTAAAGATATATCTGGTGCAGAAAAGCAGTGCAATGTGTATCAGTGAAACAAAATTGGAAAAAAGTCAAATGATGAATATTTAAAGACTTAGAGATCTCAGCTAAACATTTAAGGTTCATTTGAAGGGAAATACTAATCCTAGTCATGGTGCTTATATAATGCTTTGAGTTCCAAAAAGTGCATTTCCAAAACAGAAGAGTACAATTGAAAAATCTGCTTATGTCAGAAAACGGCACATTATTATTCAGCACCCAATGCAACAAGCTCCTCCAGATGGTGAGGGCAGCCTGTACATACCCCCAGAAATGAAGCGTGTTGGGTTTTCAGTGAAGCGGAGAAAACAGATTCAAATCTGTACGACCTCGATGACTGTATTATTTTTAAACTGAAAAGTAGAAGATTTCATTTCCTAAACGAACACAGACCATTTACAAATCCCATAGATTAAAAAAAAAAAAATGACCCAAAGGTTAAATGTGAAGATGCATTAGTTTAACATGGTCTGAGTCAGTTACTGACTGACTGAAAATACTGTTTTCTTTTTGGATTCATTCATAGTTTTGTTCAGGAGCAGAATGTTTTCTGGGAGTTTGTATGCTCCAACAAATAATCCAGTGAGGCATGGATGGGGGAGCATGGTGATATGGCACATCCACGGAACGGGCAAAGCAGAAAAGCTCCTTTATCACATCGATTTGACTTCACCAGCAATGAAAGGAGAGGAAGTGAAGCAATAGATGGGTGAGAAGGTTGAACTTTGTGGTAAGCCTCATTATTTGTAGTTTAATGGAAACTTATAGTGGAACCTGGTGAAACTTGTGAAGCGTTGTAAATGATGAGATCTATACAACACACAGTGTTATATGTGTCTCGCTCTCTACTCAGGTCAACTCAGAAAAAAGGAAGCCAGAAACTACATGAGACACTTATAGGAAAGAACAAGGACAACGTATTGAATTGATTTATTCTTAGTAAAGTAAATTAGATATTTATTAATTAGAGTTTTAAAGTATATTGATTTGGAAACTTTTTGGAACTCCGGTCAATTGGAAATAAATCCTTTTTTTAAATAGAGGGTAATGATTATTAAGAAGTGGTGAAAGGAAGGATCAGGGAGGAAGAGTAGGATAAAAACAGGGGGAGGTCATATAAAGTAAGATGAAATGGGTTCAAGAGAAGGAAAGTAAAGGAGTAAGGTGATGAAAAAGGATTGCAAAGAAGCATGAAGTGAACAAAATGTTCTTTTTATGAAAGAAAAATGGACAAGGTAAATGAGAGGAATAAAAAAGCCATAAAAAGTGATGAAAATGTACAGGGGAGGAGAAAGTAGAGAGGGATGAAACATATGAAGGAGAAGAGGAATAAAATCATGTTGTAAAGGAAGACTATAATAAAAGGGGTTAGTAAAATGCGATGAGGAGAATGTGAATTAAGAAAAATTGTCATAAGAACTCTTGAACAGAATAAATGAGATTAGAAAGGTTAGTAAAAGAACAGATCAGAATAAAAACAGACAGATAGGATGGATCAAAAAGGGTTATAAAGAGAGATGAGGACCATCAAAAGCAACATAGACTGTATGTGGTAAAAGAGACTGATATGAGTAGAAATGTTTGTGTAAAATTTGGAATGAACAGGGCAGAAAGGATAAAAACAAGGATGAGTGAAATAAAAACAAGTAATAAAGAAGGAGGAGTTATAGATGAAAAGGGTTTGTAAAGAGGCGTGGGAAGTGTGGAGAGGTTCAAAAGGAGGTCACAAAGAGGGTTGACTAGGATGAAAAAGTAACTTATAAAGCGATGCGGTTAAATAGAGTGTGAAAAGGGTAGTAAGAGAGGAATGGTTAGGAAGAACGGGGTAAAAAGAGTGTGTAAAAATGTGCTGTATGGATGAAAGGAACAAATAGGAACAGAAGGCTGATCCGGTCATAAAGAATGAGGAATGGGAGGAAAAGTGGTTGTAAAAAAAGGGTAATAAGATAAATGAGGTAAAAGCTTTCAAGTGAATGAAGAGGGATGAGTGGGACAAAAAAAAAGTTTATGAAAAGTGGATGTAGGGAATGATTGGGATAAAAAGGGCTGATAAGAAATAAGAAGGGATTTTAAAAAGGATACAAGAAAGATAAGGTGAAAAGGATTTGGGTGGGAAGGAGGATGAAAAGGATTTCATGGATGTATTGGATGAAAAAGGTTTAGAAAATGTTTAAGGTGGATAGAGGGATAGACAACATAAGGTAAGGGTGAGTGGATGAGGGAAGGGAGCATAAAGTCAAGTGCGGGTGAGATGATGACAACCAGGTTTGTCAAACAATTCAAGTTATTGTTAAAATGTCATAGTGTGCCCTTGCTTATCACAATCAATGCATTTTTTAAAAAAAGGTTAGTTGTGTAAATAATTACTCAGTTCCCACAGGTTCTACAAAACAAAAGGTTAAACCTGAAAGCCTCTGTATGGAAGACCTCTGACCTCTCTAGTTACTGAAGTGACGTGGGATGAATCAATAAGTACGTAGTTTGTCCAGTGTACCTAGAGACTGGCAAGTGATCTGACTTGTAATCAGGTGTAGACGATGAATGGATGAACGACGTAGATTGAGACTCAAATTTCTTTCCCAAAATAGCGGATCAACCTGAAGGAGCATATTGTGAGTTGTTTAGTCCTCCAATTGCAGCAGGAAGCTCAAGAATTTAGAGTATAGGTTCTTGATGAACATTTCTAACTTCCTGCAATAAATGTCAGGGTAAAGGGGATTAAAGCGACTTTGAAATTAGCTGGATGTGCAGAAGCCTGATTAGGAGTGACTTCATTTTCCTGACCTACTTAAATCCAAGATGTGAGTCTCACCTTGGTTTGACAAATGAGTCAGAGGAAACCAGGGATCGGTGGGAGGTAAATGTTTGAATGCATTCTCAAACAGGTACAGATATAGACACACACAGATTTTAGAGTCACATTTCATCTGAATGACATTAATTTACATGCAACTTGCTTCTTTGAACATCTCCACTGTCAGTTATGATTCAGATAAGATGTGGCAGGAGGGAAAAACAAGAGCAAAAATAAAACCTTGTAAGACTTTTTTGCTGTCCCCTGCCTTCATCTTCTCTGCAGGTTCCTGCCTCCTGTGGCTTCACTACTCCACAGACATCAGAAGTGATGATAAAAAGTAGACACACGTACCTCTGTACGGGACCCAATAATCCCATTTCATCCTTTCCTACCCTTTTGCAGACAAAACCTGACGAATGAAGTGGTCCAATGATAACAGTCATGCATGCTCGTATGCATTTGTACATGTATGTAAGACAAACAGATGAGAAACAAGCACTGAAAACTGCTGCTCTTGCAAACACATTCACAAGCCGCGTAAATAAGGCTGAAGATAAAAGTCGCTTTATTAAAAGGCTATGCTGAAATCTCTCCCCCACTCAAAAAATACTGCTTGCCTCTTTTGTCTCCCTGTTGTCTATCTCTGTGACAGTCATTTAAGATATAAAAATAATATATATTTTTGACAAGTTTCTAATGAAATGACACTGTGATCATTCCTAAAGTTCTACCAAGTAATTTCACAGGTTAGTGGCCCAAAGTGACAGCAGGGAAATGATGAATGAGCATTTAGTAGAGCGATAAGGGGGTTTGCTTTGGCTAAAAATGGAAAAACGTCTGATCAATCAATGGTAAAGATAAGAATTGCAATGTGTAGAAATGGTTCAAAGCTTGGAGTATAAATTTTCTATTCCATTATTCTGCTAAGTGAAGCTAGTATTGATATTTATAACTCTGTTATAAATATCAAATATCAATAAAAAAATTCATTTTCAATCAATTTTCTCTAATGAGATTATGTCTTAAGCCAATTCTTTTAGTTTATTCAGCACAGGCTGGTAACCATATTTTAATCCGGTGTGGAATATAGAAAAAAAAAAAGCCTTGCTTTAAGTTTTGTTGTTTTAAACTAATTTAAATAATGAACTGAACTTGATTCACAGTTTAAATGTAGGTTTGGGTTAATGAATTTATTTATTTTGAGTGTGTGTGTGTGTGTAGTGCCTTGGGATGATGTTGATTATGATAAAAGTGTTTAATTCAGAAGTAGCTTTCAAGAGCTTATTGGACCAAATATTGTAAAATGTTCCATCATGCTGCTCTTTCTAAAGTAACACAAAGAAAACATTAATAAACCAGTTGCTAACAGACATTCTCCTCAAAGGTTCCTAATCGTAATTGTGTTACAGGATAATATTAATATGAACCTAGTAAGTCTTTATTGCTAAATTTTTTTTGACCGTTTGGCTTAAAGTGAAGGGAAAAAAAAGAACATAGACTAACATTTGGAAAATGAAAATATCATAATTATACTCTGGTCTTTGCAAAGGGCTATTTGGATTCCCACCTGCAGATTTCCAGCCATTAAGTGCATTGAGACTCCTGTTCACTTTCGGACTTAAGTTGATTTATTTGATGAAAAGGAAGGTAAGTCAATGGAGAGATGAGTCTTGATGAGTGTGGAGTCCAAGTTACAAGTAAAACTGAACTATTTTATTACATTTGGGAAATAAATTAAATTAGAGAGCTTCCCCCGCATGTTTCAGCCCCGCCCCCTCCTCCCACCACCTTCTCTCATCCTCCATCCTTCTTTGCTCAACTGGCTACACCTATCTGTGCGAGTTATCAGTCAAGCTGCTAATGACTGCCAGGCTGTCTGCTGTGATAATGGCCCAACAATATGAGGTAATGGGCTAACAGTGAGCCATTACACCACTCAGCTTTTAATGTCAGCGACACACTCGACCAAACAGACTGTGGAGAAGTGGAAAAAAGAGAAAAGGCAGAGTGGAGTTAAATTGGGATTAAGGGCTCAGCCTCTTCACAAAAGACACCATCAGAAAAAAATAAAATAAAATCATTTACTTATTTCTATTAAGAAAAAGACATTGTCTGAGTTTACATCCACTAAACCCCGCTGAACCACTTATCCCTTCTTCTTTTCTGTGAAATAACAACCACTGAGCACAAACTTTGCACATTTTCAGAACATAATGATGTGAATGACATGTGAGAACAAGCAGAGAAGAGCATAAAGTGCCAATCAGCCTCTTGTCAATTGTGCTGTGGCGAGCTGAATCAGGAAGGAGTGGGTGATCCTGCTTGTCCTACTGTAAGTAAATGGGCTGTTTTAATTAAATACATGCAGATAATGCTTCAAAATTCTGTTTGATTAGGCAATTCCATTATGTGCAACATTTTACATTATGTGCTGAAAATAATTACCGTCCCTCTCTCAGTAAATTTCTAAATGCATACTGCAGAACTTTTCAGACATTAGTATTCAGAGCAAATTTATTTGAAGACAGCATCTGCAAGGACGCACATAATGTACAAGTGAAAGACAAGTTGTTTACAACTATTTTTACAATGTTATGCAGGTCATAATATCTCAACAAAACTGGATAGGCCGTGTGTCACTTTGTACTGCCATTTCGTTCTTATACTTTGTTATATATTACTTTTCCGGTTCCATTTTCCACTTGTAATCAAACCATTTTGTACTAAGAGGTTGCAGTTCAAATCAAGGCATTTTACAAGACAAACAGGCCAAATTTTAAAAATGAGATATATCAACAAATAAGTAAAATTTTTCAGTCAGACAATACATTACCTTGGGTTTAAATTCAGTTTATCATACCTACTGATAAAACAAATAATAATAATAATTTTAAAAAAAAAAACATATTCCGGTTTTCACTATATCCTAAATGTTATATAGTGTTTCAAAATAAAATATCACTTAACGAACCTCTCGTAATGTGAAGTGCTTCAAATTTACCTTGGACTTTGTGAGCCTTATTTGTTTTCTGTCTGCTGGGATACATCAGACTATTGATAAGTAGACACATCAAAATATCAGATCAATTGTGAATATGAATTATATTAATTCAAGTAGTCGCATGATTTGGATGCTGAGAGCTGAAAAATGTCTGTTTTTAATGTTTTGGACCTCGAGACCTGGACACCAGATAGCTTTGTTCTTCTGTCAGTTTCAGATGTCCAAGTCTTTATTTATTTTATTTTTTCTCAGAAGACCAGTAGTTTGAAAATGTCAACGCTGCCATTTGTGCCCGTTCATGCCAAGGATGTAAAGGTGAGATGGACAAGAAAGCAATAGGTAGACACATTGTCATGTGCGAATATGTACATGTATGTTTTTATGCAAAGTGCACAAAAGAAGAACTCTAAGTCATCCATCTGCATCTACTCTGCTTTTAGCTTTTGGCAAGGGTGTTAATGTTAGCCAGATGTAGGGGCTCTTCAGAGCTATCTATATTTTCAACGTGGTACCAGATTGTCAGATTGGTGGAATGTAGTTGGGAGTCTGCTTACATACAAGTTTGGTTTCACCTAAATATTGTGAAAGCACAGCTAGTACAGTCAGTTTGACCGAAGTGTTAGGTTAGCTTGTTAATGAGCTGCTACTTTCAGATTTTCTTTAAGCCTTTTCATCAACTTATTATGATTACAGAAAATTGTCTTTCATTGGTTTAAAGTTGGGCTTGGACTTGTCTCATCAAAGTTGTCTTTGTCTCATCTGGTCTCATCTGGTACCAATGTTATTTTTTTTAAAGCAAGACTTTAATTGGAAGTAATTAATATTTTGCTTACTTTTAGCTTTTTTAGGCTAAAAGTGTTTACTAAGTTAAATGTGAACCGACTTGTTGATTATGTTATGTTTTGATGTGGGTTTGGCTTTTCCCTTTAAAATCTAGACCTAAGACAGAGGGTGATTGCATAAAAGTGTTTTTTTTGTTTGTTTGTTTCATTTTAACTCATTCTTCTGTTCCCCACTCGAGTTTGGCAATGGAAAATTACTTTCTAACTAAAATTAAGATTGAAAACCAAAATGTCTATTTTATGGCGATTAAAAACAGTCATTATTTTTTTGATCTCTCTGAAACGTTGCATCATCACACGAACATTTATTATTTGTGTCAGGTTACACCTCGTTAATCACAGCTTTACTTTATCACATTTCCTAGATTTTACTTTAATATTTATTGTAATAAAGCAGAGGTATTGTTAAATGTTGCATCATGAAACCAAGCCGTGAGGTGATGAGCATGCAAGTGGAAAATCATCCACTTGAAACCAAAGGGAGGAGACAGAGAAAACTGCTGGGCCAGTCTGAGTAGAATATAAAGGATTTTCTTCAAATCTGCCACACGTGAAACTCTCTCTGGATTGGAGCCTGGTACATAACCCACAACGGTTCCTCTGTTCATGTTTACAAATCCGACTGCTGTGAATATGAAGGTGTTTCATCGAACTGAAGACACGGGTGTCTTATTTTACTGTGTAGCAAACTGACAGGAGAGCTGTATGATTGGCAGGAGTACAAAGGAGGAAATGAAAGTTAAAGTCCACCAGGAGGAAAGCACACATCTGCACAGGGGAACATATACTTCATTTGTGAAGGTGTATTTTGGATTTCCCTATTTTCCAATTCACATGTGTATGTTACATATGTGTTGACTTGAAGTTATACTTTCTACCTCCACTGTTTCAAAGCAAAATATCCTGCTATATTTTTCATCAGCTGACACAATTTCATGCACTTTAGTTCGGATACCTCTGAGAGGAAGCCAAACACCTCTTTTAGACTTTACCCATTTTTTAAAGGTAATGCTTATCTTCGGTCTTTACACTCAGCCGTACACAATAAAATAACAAATGAACTGCTTGTAAGTCTTGGGTTCAGGAAGATCTGCCATTAACAGCAATGTAAAAAAGAAAACCTAAAGTAACTTTGACTTCAATCGACAGTGGCAGAGAGTCCAGGAATATCTATGGTTAATACTTAACATTAACCATGATACAGTAGGTATTAACTTATCATGGTTAAGTTAATACTTATTGGGCATGAATGATTCCCAATAATCTATGCCCAATCATAAATGATGATTGGGCATATATCAAAATCATAGATGATGATTTTAATATTATTAAAGGGCAGTCTTCTTGATGAATGTCTCCCTGTAAGTCTGGTGTCATATGGGTTATTTGTTATTGAACAGCAGCCAAACGATAATGTACAGGTGAGAAAACAGGCGCTATAAGGAGCAGAAAAAAATGGCTGCCGAGACTGCCTGAAAGGTCACTGCATAACTCTCATCTCTGAGCTCACTGGGGTTTAAATCACTGCAGACTGTTTGTGTGACGCTGTTTACATTAATGTTCAAATAACACTTTAGGAAAGAGACAAAAAAGAAAAAGAAATGCAACTGCATTTCTGACAGCTATTTTCCCTCCCATAGTCCAGCGATAGGGATAATAGAGTTGCTGATGATACTAAATTGAACATAATGAGAGTTTGCATGGTTGTCTCTATGTGGTAACTCTACATTTGCCTGGCAATCTATCTGAGCTGCAACCATCATATTGCTCAGCTCTGTAGTCTGAGCAAGATGAATGTGATGATTCTAGAGGTACGTCCCCCCCTGGGTGATAATGAATATGCATACAGTTTTAAAATCTCAAAGCACTGTTGTACAATTAATCTCTGCTGGTGGGATATCCTGATTGCTCTCCAGCATTTTATCTTTTAGATAATAGCTCTGGACACACATATCAACCAGTGTAGGCAGACATTCCTTTAAGTGAATTTAGCTAAGCCTAATTTTCTTCTGAACAAAGTTCATTGACACCGCAGGAAGGGTTGACTTTAGTTTTAATTACGTTATACTTCCTCTAAGACAGAAATAAATTCAAGATAAACTGGAGTGACTTCAGAGAAGAAATCCTTTAATTAAAACATTGGCATGAGTTTTCCACTTAATATTCTGTGAGTTTATCAAATGACACTATTGTAAGTCTTTTCATGAACTTTCTGTACTTTGCTAATCCAAAGAGAGAGAGGATCCTGCTGAAATTTAAACAGGTATCCTACTGGGGTGATATGCTGATTTCCCTTTTATTAACATCTTTCTGGTCAGAACATCAAGAGTTATAAAGTACCTTTACTTGGGTTTTGTTCCAATGATACACAGACCAAGTAAATACTTTGGAGCTGGCAAGCTTCAATTAAGCTACTTTGAATTCAGTTTATTTAGATATACTTCCATTATAACAAATGTCAGTTTGCACTATTCATGAAGGGACAATTCCAGGGAAAGTCAAAAATAAAATGAAAGATTTAACCCAGAGTCATTGTCAAATGGACATGATCAATTATGCCCTACCTCCAGGAAAGATGCCTCTTATTCCATTTGTTTTGAGGAGTTGGACTTCGCTTTCTGCGCATTGTCACCTCCACCTGCGACATATCTGGCAGCGAGCATCTCGGTGTTTTCATCAACCCTAATGTGGCTTGGTCTGTGAAGAGCAAAAAGAAGTATAAGGTTTGGATTTTGGTAAAAAGGTGGTGAACCAACTTCAAGGTAATATTTGAGACCTGAGTAGATTTTGCAAAACATACCTAGAACTCCAGTCTCTTTCAGCCCTCCAAACTTCTGCATGGCTTTAATAGCCTTGGTCAAGGCCTCCTTTGTCTGAAGTTGTCCGGTCACTGGGTCAGGGGGCGGGAGGTACCCAAACTTACTCAACCAGTCCTGTAGATGAAAATAGTAGGCATACAAAGTTCAGCAGAGTTCATTTGAGGCATTTCAAAGAGCTCCAAAGCTGCAGAGATATTGACACCTGTGCTTTACTGTCTGTGGATACTGTTTCGCTATGTGCATGTATATATAAAGATCCCAGGATCCCTGTGTAATCTTTCTCAACCACAGTTTCACACCATTACTTTTCAAACCCCAATTCATGTTTAAGTTGATATGCAGATAGATAACTCTTTAGAACTTAATGGAAAAACTTTATCATGTTTTTGTGCGAAAGAATGTTAAAAAGCTCAAAAGTAAGAAACAAACATTCCACCTTTTCATTGGTACTCAGCGGAAATACACATTTCTGACACAAAAGAGTATTTGGAGTAACGCCTTTAAAACAGAAAGAACCTTATCAAATATAAATGGTAAAATTGCACATTCAACAAGGGACCACAATGATCAGTTCTGTTATACTGGAAATAGATAGTTGAATGTAAAACCCCTTTTTGGCGACACATAAAGGAATGCAATAAACACTTATTTTCCCCAGAATTCAGGTAAGACAATGTGGTGTTTGTTTATTTGATTAGTTTTTTTTATTTAGTTAAATCAAAAATTAATTTCTTGAAATGATTCTCCTACAACTTTACCCACAATACTTAGTTGCAGAAGCATCTTTTTTCTACAATGTGCAAGTGAAATGAAAGACAAACTTTACATTTCTACTCCAATTTGCCTTCTAGGCACCATATGCATAGCTTGGCATCTAGCTTAAAGTGACTTTTAACATTAAACCAGAAAACTAACTGCAGATGAAATAATATAATTTCATCAAATTACAAAACACAGCTATATTATGTCATGCAATTAATCTGTCATGAATAATGCATGACAATGCATGCACTAATAATATGTAGAAAAGCAAGATGCTACCTCCGCACAATATGAGTTTCGAAGAAAATTGGTGTACGGGTGAATCAGTAGCATAGCACAGAGTAAAGCATCCACATAAATAGTGTCAGAATTCAGGCAATTGATTGATTAACAATTTGATTTGTTTACTTCTTTTTTTTTTTTTCTTGTCACAAGAGGTTCTTCATCTAATTGGCAAAATACGGCCTCATCATGTAATCTTTTTCCAAGTCCTCGGAAGGCTGCCATTATGTTAGTTCTACAACTTCTGCTCTCTGACACATTTTGTCCCATAAACAAATCACAAGCCGGAGTCTTTGCGATTTTGAAGTGACGATTGTTTCTTGTAAAATACAAATAAATACCACGTTTATTTTTGACATTTAAAGTACTATAAATATGCATGAACATAATTGAAAAGAAAACTTTGAAAAAGTGCATTTGTTCGTTAAGTATACACCAATATTTTGCATTTATTTCTCTTCACCATATTAAGGTTGAAAAATGATCAAAGCAAATCCTAAATTTTAAATAATGAATTTATATTGCCAAGCCTAAGAGGCACAATGTCTAATGGGCAAAATGGCAATACACCCAATTGATTTGGAACTCATAAGATTAAGGTATGGGAGGTTAAGTTTCATTCTCCTCTTTTACTGTTATTGTCTCCATTTTCCCAGCTTCTCTTTCTTTTCCTCCTACCTTTATTTGTCTCTGCTCCATTAAATTGCCCTCCTCCTCCTTCGTCATGATCTGACAGCTAATCAGAAAAGGCAGATTTTAAATAGGTTTTTGATCAGCACTCATTGGAGGTGAGTGACACAGATCGATAGCAAAGCACCCCCTCTGTAATGACAACGCAGGGAAAATCCCATTTACCCAATGACTTTAGGTTTACAGAAGTACTACTCTGCCAGGTTTTTACCTCTATGCTTTGCTTCACCATTTGTCCAAAGGACTTGTAAGAATTGACACAAGAACTGAACTGAACACTCTCTAACACTGCAGAACCTGACAAACCAAAGTTTTTTGGAAATAATATGATGTGAAGGTCAAATGGGGAGGTGAGAGAATATAAGCTGAGAGGGCTCTAGGAATTGACAGCTTGAGACATTAAAAGTGTCATAAATCCTTTCTGGAAGCTGTAACAAATGTGCCATTGAGACCAGAAGTATTTTAGATATCTCTCAGTGTTTCTTCTCACAATGAGCACTATGGTCACTTTTCAGACCTCTAAAACCAGAAACGTTTTCACAAACAATTTGGAGTTTTGTTCTACAGAAAAATCTGCAAATATGTGAATTATGAATAGGTGGGGGTTTATTGTGTCTAAACTCCAACATCTAAATCTAGTTATTTGAGTCAAAATAGAATTACAGTCTTAATGTATTTTGTTAAATAAACAATAAAAAGTATTTTTCAGATTTTTCTTCTCATTTTGAGCCACTTTTATTATATGATTAAACATATCGACAACACCAAAACCACTAGATGTTTATTAAGAGTCCAGTAAAGTTGTGCAACAAATTTGTTTGCAGTAGCAAAATGTCACCCTGAAAAAATGTTCAAAATAGAAAAGATAAGAGTGCATGCCATATAAACAGGACAGATGTGTGTTGATCTTTAAGTGTCAGGGAATCAATATATAAAAATAACAGTGCTAAACCTGGTAAGGTATGATGACAATGTATTTTGTGCTGGCCTAAGTCCAAAGGCTTCTGAAAATTTAAGAATCAGATAAGTCTAAATGTTTAGATTTGGTATGCTGCAGTTAATGTTTTATAACTTCAATGGTTTTATTGTTAAAACCATTGAAAAAAGTTGAACTAACTTGAGAGAAAAAATTTGCACCCATCTGGATTTTAATGACTGTTGATGAATAGCGCTTTTCTCTGTCCTTCCGTTCGTTTATTTGGGTCAATTCACAACTTTACAGAAAACAACTAAAGCAAATCATATTCTGTTATATATCAATCAGTGCAATAAAACTATTATATTAACAAATTCAAGTCTAATTACACTGAGAATCCTTTAATCCTGGATGCTAGTGCATTAAAGTTAGGGTAGTCTTTCACAACATACTCAAGTAGCAAAACAAAATTACAGTTTACATGCAACAAGGCGTTCAAAACAATTTCCCAGGCAGCTTCTCAATGTGCTCTGTGTGCCTTTTTAACTTGGATTGTTATTTGATTAGTTCCATCTCTGCACATGCTGACATTAGCATAAAGAAACTCTCTGCAGCCATAAAAATTTAATATTTTACTGATTAGCTAAAAAAAAAAATCTCTTAATGGCCATCATATGATTTTGCTTCTGACTGTATTTTCTTTTTCTTGTTTTGAAATAAAGTCTGAGGCACCATCCATGTCTGTATTAGCAGTTATAAAACCTTCCATAAAACTATGAAAAATTAAGACAGACACAGAAAAAAAATACAATGATCTGAGATTCCAACTCTCAAAGTGAGCAGATGAAATAACTGCACTGTTTCCACTTTCAGTCAAATATAAGCAAAAGCCTTGCTGCTCCAGCAGCTTGAGTAGGATTTTCTAACGAGATAGGGAAAGAGCAAAACCTACATGAAATCATGAACTTACTTGCAGACTAGAAGGTAGGGTCTTGAGCAATGGTTTACGGTTTACAACTAGAGGACAACGTGTAGATTTGTATAACAAATAGCCCTTAAACTTAACTTGGATTTATTCAATTTAATAGTAACATAAATATTGTTTTGAGGTGGCACATGAAGGTTTGTGGAATTAAATTCGGCACCAAGACATCCAAAGACAGTACAAGCAATGTTTAAACTTTTCAAAGAAAGACCCAAAGACTCCAAGATTCACCTCCTGACCTTGTCTTCAATTCGCCACATGGTTTGTCAACTGCATTTTATAGTGTTTCCTTAAATATGAGAAAACTCACCTTGTAAAGATGCACCCACATAAATAGTTATTCAGAGACTGTATGTTGTGAGTAAGGGGAGTAGGTTTGATTCATATTTACCAAGTATTTATACATGATTTTGGCCAAAACAGTTATTATAGAACAAAAACAAACACTATTTATTCACCATGACGTTCATTAGCCATGTTATAGTAATCTCATGCAAAATACAGAATACTTTTGGTACATTCAGTTTCTCTAGAAGGTTTTCTTAGTTGCAGCTGTATAAAATCAATCAAAACCATATTTAATCACTGCCAGTGGGAAGACTGTTTTTAATTTCTCAAGACTTTATGAGACAGAAAATCGTGATTCCCTGTGGTCCATTAAGCCGGTATAACATGAATTAAGCACTGAGCGCCAATTTAAGGTAGCTTAAGGTGGAAAAGGCTAATCAGAGGGTGGATGACTTTTTTTTTGTTTAACAAGCATTTATTGTATTTCCTTCTATCAGTTTAAAAATCTCAACATACTAAAATAACAAAGTTTTAGTTACATATGCATAACTTTCTACAAACCCTAAAGAGCACATGGTTCCATCTTCAAAATTCAAACTAAAGCTAAAAAGAAAAGGTGACACTACAGCTGTTACTGTTGAGAAAGACGCCCCGGGTCTTTGTGTAATGGATTTTTGGTGTAATGATATAAAGTACTCTGACCTTGAGTACTCATTTCATCAGATTATCTGAAAAGCACTTTGTTATTCATATTCAACAGCTTCTCCCACTGGGGCATGAGTGAGACATCAGTTCACTGATTCATATCACATGAATGTAGAGCAGTGAAACCACGACGTAATTCGTAGGGTGTCTGAATGGTACACAAAAGAAAGGCAGAGTGATCAACAGGGTAACAGAATTGATAACCAAAACGAAGCAAAAAGAACTGTGAGAAAAAACAAGTATCTACATACAGTGAGGAAAATGCTGAAGGGGGAAACTAGCAACCAGCTACAATCAGTCATGTCCTGTCAGTTCTTCAAGTAAAGCAAGAAGGTTGAAGTCACTAATATCAAGAAAAGAAAGCTCCTCAGAATGCACAATTCGTTCCACCCAAAGTCCAGCAACCTAAGACCGTGGGCAATCGGGAGGATTGATGGGTTTTATGTCTCAGGCAGCAAAACACACCGTAGAAGTGGTCGAAGAGGAGAACCATCATGAAAGGATTAGACTTGATTTGTCACTGAGAGGCTGCTAAAATGACCTACATGGAGAAATCACACTCAATGGAAGAGGAACCTGGACAAGACATGGGCATTAATCATTGTCAGACAAGAGTAAAAGAGACCTAGCTGTATCACATCAGAAAAGACCCAAGATGCACCCTGGAAACATTTCAGTACAGGTTGAACAATGCAGACTGACAAAGGTATGTACAGAACTACACCTTCAGAATGTTGCAAAAGCATGAAACTATGATATGTATGTTAAGATATAATATGTACATAGCTCTCATATCTATATTTGTACAAAACATTTTATTTTATAGCACGTCACTATTATTCTCTGTTTATACACCATATCTGTGTACACCTGTTTATAAATATATATATCCTGTATAGCACTTCTGGATAGATGCAAACTACATTTCATTGCTTTGTACATGTGACAGTGCAATGACAATAAAGTCAATTCTATTCTGTTCTATTATTTTTGAACATTGTGTCAATAACTTATATTGTAATTACCTCTAATTTTCTCATTCTTTCCATTTTTTGCCATCATCATAAAGCCTCTATCACGCGCCTGGATCTTCATCAATACAATCTAGACCAAAAAGCAATGAGAATTTGTCCAATTAACCAGAAATGCTTTTCACAAACTGAACTTGAATGGTATTGGAAATATCATAGCCTACCGTCTACTGCAACCAAGAAGTACTTACTAAACGCAGTATTTGACATATAAGATTGTGATGATAATTGCAGCTTGGTTTTACTCTGCTGCTCTACTCAGAACTCTGTAAACCAGAATACAACGGACATATTACCAAAAGGTGAAGGAGGGCTAGAATCCTACACCAACCAGAACCAAACTGCTGATGAGAAACCAACAGATCAAAGACAAACTGACTGTAGAGATTGACCTGAAAAGCAATCACTGCACCCAGAAGAAACACAAGAGGCTTAACAAATACCTCAAGATCAAAGATCCTACAACAAAGTTGTAAAAAATCAAGGCCTCAGTGGTGCCAGCGGTCATTGCAGCAGGCAGGGCTGTGATCTACTAAGGGGAAAGTAAATCCACCAGATAACCGGAAGAACACCAAATATTTTACAGTCGTACAAACAGCTAAGATATTATGAAAACCTTTATGAAGTAGTGATAGGATGCAAAAAATAAAGGTTTTGGAAAAAATTATGTCATTTCTTGTTCATAAAACTGCAATATTTTGCAAAGTGACCATGCTTTTTCCAATTTAAATAAACTGGTTGACAATTACATCAATATGCTGACATGTCTGAGAGGTTGAGAATTCAGACTGGACAAACCCTTGTTGTGAGCGCTTCAAAGACTATCAAGGACATCAATATGTCCTTTTATAACAGTTTTAAGAAATAAAAGTATGAAGAAATTATCACTCTTCATGGATTGAAGCAAAAAGCAAATGCAGAAGCGCTAAAAACATTTTCTTCTCAAATGTTTGTCAAACTGTTTCACCTCAAAACTAAACAGGTTTTACGTCGGATCCAAATAAATATGGAATGACATTTCGCCAACACAACAACAACAACAACAACAACATAATCATAATAATAATAATAATAATAATAATAATAATAATAATAATAATAATAATAATAATAATAATAATAATAACAACTTTCATGTTTCTAAGTGTAAATACTACACCTTATTCTCAAATTTACATACTCAGATACAGGTAAATACACCACTTTGAGTATGTAAATTTGATAGTAAGGTATTGTATTTACCTTTGCTAAATTAAACTTTAAATGCAAAAAAATAAGTCTATGTAGGTGAGGTAAATGTAAAGGTAATTTTATTTATGTGGCACATTTTCAGCAACAAAGCAATACAAAGTGCTTTACAGGAATTAAAGGAGCGTAGGAGTGAATATAACAAAAACAAATATACTGCCTGGATTGAAGAAAATACATCTTAGGTGTGTGGGTACCCAATTTAATATCCTTGTGTATTTCAGTCCAAACTCTCATAATAATGTATTTTGACAGATCAGACTTGCTTAATGTTACACAAGCCGCCCAGTAAATTGCAATCTCAAATTATCTTACCATATTCAGACACTTCTCACATCTCTTGCCTTTCACCAGCATACAGATAAACATGTAATTGAAGCATGAAACAAATATTAAAGGGCCTGACAGCTGTGCAACAGACTATACATGTATAAAATAATTTACCTCAATAATCCCGAAGACTTGTCCCTGTAATCCGCTGATAGAGCGGACCAGAACAGAGAAAATGCTGCTAATTTAAATAGCCAGTTATGGAGCAAAGGTACAGGGACATAGAGTTTCTTACAATGCTTGAGGATTGTTTAATATTCAGTATAAGTGGGACGACATATTTCCTGATGTCAGTGCTGATGATATATATTCTCCCTAGATAAGTTATTGATAAGTCATTATGATGTGGTATATTTATAGTATTCCTTTTTAGGACCTGTTGGAGATGGGAGTCAGGGCTGTCTGGCACAAAAAAAAAAAAAAAAACCCAGACTTACCCTAATTAAATAGCTGTGAAGAGACAAAACAAAGTGAGACAACTGCGATTCTCTCCCTACAACAGAGCTGCTTGTTCATTTCAGTAAAGAGAAGGGGTTTGAAATAGAAAATTCAAACCTCGTGTGTGGATGAAATATTAATGAACTGCTAATGCGTTAGTTATTAATGATGTGTATGTGTGTTTGCATTTTGTTGTAGTCAATCAGAAGGAGGTGAAGTAATAAAGAAAATTCGAAGAAAGATGACCAAGAAAAAGACGGTGATCTGGATGTGACTAATGGGTTTTCTGATTATACAGAATTACAACAGAATTAAATGCTGGGGACACATAAAGTATCCAGAAGAGCAGGCAAATTTTGAAATGTTATATTCCATAAATACATCAAGGCCAGTGGTTTCAAACAGTGGCTTCAAGAACTGTTCATAGTACTTAGACGAACTTTAATGGCACTCACTGAAAGGTTAATTTATTCTGGAAAGAGAACCCAATTGGTTATTTTAGATTCACTCAGATGTTGAGTTAAGAATAACATTAAGGCTACACAAATTTCTACAACACAATAACATTAATTCCAGTCAAAACCAACTGAGAAAGAGGTTCAGCGAGGTAAAATAATAAAACACAAGTAGATGAAAGTGAACAAGTAAGTGCTGTTTCTGCCAATCCAGGATTATGTTCAACTCTGAAGTCAGAACCTGGCCCTGAAAATGAAATATTTGCTAATTATTGAAGAGGCTCATTACTATTACGGCTAATAGTAATGAGCATCAGAGGGAACTACAGTGCAGTTCTCTGTATTAAATACAATTCAATGCTGTAGCATTTATTATTTTTTTTTTTTTTGTATTTGAACAGCTAATAAGATATAAGATGATTTGTTAGCAAGAACACAAAGATCCTGATTCTGGGATCCTTCTTTCAAAAATATCCTGTAACATCATCCAATTTGTACTACATCATTATTCTACAGCAAGATCATTCTCAATGTGTCACTTTTAACAATATTGGACCCGTGGCATCGTTTCCTATGGTTGTCTTTGTGTCGTAAGACTGTCAGTCGACAGAAACTCACTTAATGAGCTATGAGACTATTCACATCACCACATCAACTTCCAAAGTCAGATTTACATAAATGCATGTGATCTCTGTCATCTCACAATACCTCCCTGTTTAGCCCTGATGAACAGCTGCAAAGTTCCTACATCTTTTCCATCATGACAGGAAATGACTCTCTGGGAGGCATTTAACCCCGAGACCTCACTGACTCTCCAAGGGTCACAAAGTAGCACACTCCATTATGGGGTTTTGTTGTTCTTTAATACCTCAAGAGTGAGGTCAGATCTGTGAGCCACCTCTTGGTCTTTCAAAAGGTTAAGAAGCTACATGAGGTAGAAGAACAAAGTACTTTTTGTTGAAAAAGCCATATTCACAGTTTTGACATACCATTATCAAGTCTATTAATTAATGACAATTTTAGTACTTCAAAGAGCTTTCCACATGTCCAAACAATCTGAACCTGCTGTATTTCACCGTTGGAATGGTGAAAAACCAGGTGTATGGTCCATGAGATTCAGCTTTGGACTCCTGTTAATGGGACATGTTGTGGAAAACCCAAAAGAAAGAGACAACCTCCATCCTACCACCACTTGTGAACAGGACTCCACAATGCTAAAACTCTTCTGCTTGAGGAAGAAATTGCCCCCCAACCCCAAGGAACTAATCCCACAGGGTTGGTCCCAATCCGCCAAATGAGAACCATGAGCTCAGATATATAGGAGCTGACAGCCACTTCTCAGCCCGCTTCAAACCACCAGTTTTATGAGCAAAGGACAGCCCCCTAAAATGAACCACAGCATTGTTCCAACTGAACAGCCACAATGTGCTCAGAGGGGGACAGTCACAAAGCCTTTTCCAGATCCATTAAACACAATTTGACCACAATGCTCTCAGAAACTCTGCAAGTTAATCATGTGTTTTTAATGTAACTCATTTACTGTCTATTGATAAAAAAGGTTTTTGATTTTAGTGCAAACCCAAAGCATGATCAATACACCTCTGTGCATAACAACTATGGAGGTATTCTTTATATTACATTTTTTTCTTTGCATAGATGCCAATATAAGTTGGACAAATAGTCCAAATAGTTTGACTAGAGATTGGGATTAAGTAATAATATTATTTCAAAGTGACTGAGCTGTAGCTCTAAAGTTTTATACTTCCGTGGACGTTATCAGATCCTTGTATCTACTCAAAGCCCCAGATTCTCGTCTCTGAGTTGCTTTGGAAATTCAGTACAGGAATGTTTTTATTCTACAAACTTGTGCATACCATTACAAACATCAATATTTAAACTGGGCTGCTACTAACTGGAAACATCGGACTCCTCTAATCAGAATAATAGCTAATTTGAAAAACATTACGCACAATCAACCAGCCTAATTGATTTTGAATAACTGAAAAGTGCTGACAGGTGCAGTTCTGGTTCTTCTGCTTTCCATTGTGCACTTTTGAAACAATTCCTGTCAAATTTCATATCATGACAACATATGTCACAATTTTATATGTCAATATTGAAACAAATTAAACATTACGATGTGGGATGTTGGAGCTCAGAATGAGGATAAGAACAAAAGAAAATCAGACAAACTTCAAGCAAAAAAAGATCCCATATTGATTTTTGACTAGTAGGTGCTTAGACTACACAAAAATCTTAATCTCATATTTTATTTAACACAATCTAACTATAAACATACCGGCTGAGCACTTACATCTATCTTATAGATGTAAATGCCTCACATCAAGCAACCTTAGATGCTGCTCTCCACTGAGAGCATTTCTTTCAAGCAGCTTCTATCATAACATCCATGAGCCTTGCAGCAGATTCAAAAATGATGTCATCATTTAAGGCAGCTGAGAACTTCCTGTATTATATCACCAGCGAATACCCCAGGAGACAGTTTACTCTGTGTACCACACTGAGATGATGGAGGATCCAAGGAACGAAAGCCTCGTCAAGTGTGTTTGACTGAGAAGCTCTTGAAAGCAATCCGATGGTATGAAATGTAAACAGTTTAATGAAGAAGTGAAGGATTTAGTCTCATTTGTACAAGTAGATAAGTTCAAAGACGGAGAGTGGCAGGGGGAAGAAAGTGAGAGAAATTGGGGATGACATGCAGCCAGAATGACAAATTTAATGGAAGAGAAAATTGAGGCAGGAATGTCAGATGGAAGCAGCGCAAGAATCAGTCTGGGCCTTTTTCTTGAAGTTTGGCATTAAAAATCACTGACGCGCATTAAATCATTTATCACTGACCCTTGTCTTGTTTATCATTTTAATTACTTTTCTTGTGTACCGGTCTTCTGACAGAAAGGAAATGGATGGGGTTTTGTATCAGTCTGCATTTGGGTCAACAGCTGCTGCCAGTGCAACTGGATCAGTGAGACAGTTATAGTTTAAACCATGATGACTATCGATCTGGTCACTAAGTCTTACTTTCAAGGGCAAGCAACCAAACTGAACTCACTGCCTGAACTTGCTGTTGCCTAAAAAAAAGAAAAATCTGGATGAGTTTATCTCAGGTCTCAATGTTCTTTTCTTAAAAACAGATCAACTTTCTGACTCACTTTACAATTACAGAGAAATGTGTTTTTTTGTTTTTTTTTACAGAATAAATAAAGCGGTTGAGGTTGATTTCAAGCTAATTAAAGACTTGAGAATTTCTAATGTACCAGAAAAAGAATAAAAAAAAAAATTAATTAATTTAAAAAAAGTGAGAGTTTCAAGATTATGTCAAACCATGTTTAAATTCATAGCAAAAAGATAGCACATGGCGTTTTCTCTGGTTGTATGGAGCTTAAAGTAATGCTCCACTGCACCCACCTGCTACTTCAAGCCATCAGTCAACTGTGCATGATGACTGTAAAAGACAAAAACTCCAAACCTTTCTCCATTTGCGCAATAGAAAGGCATTTTCTGTTATTTCTTTAGGCTAGCGTGTCCCTGCTCCTCCACTGGATGGTGTGAATTACCATCAGCTGGAACAGCAAGATCAAATTACAAACGTTTTGGCCTGCTGTTTGATTTTTTTTTTTTCCAGTGGTGGAAAATGGGGCTACCACAGGAGCACAAATTATTACTTGTTGGATGTTGGTGGTTTGAAATTAAACTTTTTTAAAAGAAACACTAAAGAAAAAGGGCATACCATTTCCTAGATTTCCTGTAGCTTCCAAAAAAAATATACCCAGCTACCATCAATGCTGCTTCACAAACTACAAACATTCAGCAACCTATGTATTATCTGCTATTTTAGAAACACTAAAAATGATCCCGTCTTCAACATATCTCCGTTAAATGGTTATTAAAATCAGTAATTGTCAAGCAAGTGTGTTCTCTGTCTCTCATTATGTGAATCTATGAATCAAAATCAAGGCATGGTGTTTGGTTGATGTAACCTCAAAAATAAAAACGATGCAGAAAACAGCATGGATGAGGTCTCCTTAAAATAGTGCAGTAACATTATAAAATTATAACCTAAAATGCCTTCCCTTTAACAAAAAAACGCTAATGTTCATGACAGATAGATGAAACAAATTGTTTTACACATTTTTCAAAGTTTTCTCTTGAGTTTTGACACAGTGTTCTTACTACTACAATAAATATTACAAACATTTCTGTCCACAAAACAATGATTTTAGCTACACTCAGAACTGCAGCATAATTCTTGTTTTAGTACAATTGTTTTGAAAATCTCTGGATTAATATTTGCAAAACATAGGGATGCAGGGTATAATGAATTGTTATGTAATTAGATCAACCTCTTCTACTTTACATGCTTTGTAATGAAGCATTTGCAAAGTGTCTATGTTGGATAAGGCACATAACACCACCTCTGCCTAAAATGTATGTGACAAAGCCTCCTTAAGAAGTGGGTGTGAAAAAGCATACACATAAGCATTAGTAGGAGTGCATGCGTTTTCTCTTCCCAAGCATTTTCCTTGCAATAGTTTTATATCTTGGATATGTATTTTTTTTTTAGAACATGTAGTTTTTAGCCTTAATTTAATCCTTTAAATCAATTACAAACAGATAGAGATAATAACAAAAGATAAAACTCATTAATATGAGCCGATGTGTTCAGTGAAACGAACTGAAGTTTAATTTGGTTATTTTTCAACATTTTGTTAGTAAATCTGCCTAATCTAATCTACACTAAGAGTGAGTTACAATTTTATCTTTTTTTTCAATAATTGCAAGCATGCAGTGAACAGAAAACATAATTTAATGAAGTAATAATGTCATAAATTGGAATTCCATGATGTTCCGCTGAACTGTTTTACAAGCAGATGGCACATGAACCATCCACTTGAGAACCCATCACTCTATTTTTTTGTGCAGACACAATGTGCATATAGTGTGACACAAGCCTGCCTCGTTGACAGAATGTAATACATTTTCGTGGACTTGCCTATTCGAACACCCAATTTCCATGCTGGTGAATCTGTGAGTGCTTGGATCCTGGACACTTTGGAAGAAAATCAGTCCTAGTTTGCCTGTTTGGACATGTGTGGACCAGGATTTTAAAATGTGCATGTAATCCTTGACTTAGAAACAGCTTTTGTCTGCAAAGAGGTGAGACTGAAATCCTGTCTATTCCCACAGGAAGCAACAAGAAAGGTGAAGAGAAAGAGGTTTAGGTGAAAAGAAGAAGACATGTCAGAGAAGAGAAAATTTCAACAAAAATTGATACAAGGGAGATAAAATAAACTGGTAGACAAAAAAAAGTAAAAGTAAGTAAAATGTGGATGAGAGATGGCCAGAAGAGAAGGATTTTGTGCAGTATCATGAAATGTTTGACTGAGAAGTGAACAAATGAAAGACACAAAGGAATCCGAATATTAAATTGCATGAGTCAAACAAACTGATGGCGTCAATAAAAACTATACTGGATTTGATTTAACAGTGACTGCACTCAGGGGAAAACCCCCAAAAACCCTTCTTTGAAGGTCTTCTCTCTATGGGTGGTAATGTGGTATGGTGCTGAGGGAAAAAAGACTCAAAGAGACAGGAACAGAAGGGTTGAATAAAACTCAGTCAGGGTCTGTTGATGATGAGGATAATAGAGGGGGCGTGACGTTACACATACAAACAAGCACAACAGCTCTTAACTATTAGTGTCAGGCCTCAAGGCATTTTTTCTGAGTACCAACTCATAAATGTTTTATGGACAGAATGTCCAACTATAAATCTTCATTTTATGAAAGAACCAATACTGAGACTCTCCTTCATGGTGTTGAGCTCTTCTTCTAGAGAGAAAGAGCAGCTAAGTGAAAACTGCTAAAATCTTTGATGATGTAAATATGAGAAACTGCTTTTTAAAAAGAGAAAAAGAAACAAAGCAGTTGTTTTTTGTTGAGAAATTGTTTGACAACGCTGTTTTCTGAAATACAGTTATCGGTTTGTCACTATGCTTATCTTCCTGCACCCACTTTTCTGTGAAAAATAAAAATGCTGGATTGATGAAGTGACAGACAGGCTGACTCGGGAATAAGAAGTTTCTTTATTTTTAAATGGCAAAACCTTAAAAAAAAGAAACAGAAATTGGAAGAGAGGAAGGGAGGTTCAGCAGACCTGTGTATATTTTCACTTCAATCACTTATTTATTTACTTTCCTGTGGAACTTAACTTCCAATTATTCACTGAAAATATGCCTATTCAGAGATTTTTCCATAGAACATATGTAAAATATTCAAAACAAAATACAACTTGGGAGGCTACTATGCTAATTACCAACATTTCAAGTTTAAGCTTGATGTGGAGCCAGCCACAAACCAATACAATGTTTAACTTCAATCCAGCTTACTTCCTCCATCATCACAGAAGTTTTAAGTGTCTTTCTTGGTTTGAAATATCAAAGGAGTCACAATGAATATTGTCAGTACAGGTACATGTACCATGTACCTTTCCTGTCATACACATGTACATTTTAGTTGTCTGAACTGCAGCTGTGTCAATCACCCTCACTGTTTGTTTGAAAGAGCAAGTAAAAGAGAGGAATGAAAGTTCTTAAAAGGAAAACACGATGCTTTCTTTATATTGCCTTATGCAGTCGAGTTGTTTCCTTCATCCAATTACAGATGTGCCACTGCTGCCCTCTGGATTGGCTTGTTTACTTGCACAGGCGCAGATCATACATCCAAACTGACAGAGTGAAGATGTCTTTCTGGTGTGTTAAAGTTAAAGTGCTATTTTTGCCAAGATGCAGTCAGCATGAGAATGCTCAGTAAGGGGCCTGATGTCGCTGCTCATTCCTAATGATGGTTTTGTGTATAGAAGCCTGAGGACCTATTAAAGTGTCTAGTCAGAGCTGACATAGGGTTTTGTAGGTTGCGTTTTTTAAATCTTTGCAGCAGATCTGTGACTAGGGAGATATGTTGGTCTAAAAATGCAGAAGAACATTATGCTTTTGAGCATCTTTGATTCAACTTAATGCGTTAGTCACAGCTGCTAAAAATAATTTAAAAATATTTCTAAATAGGAAAAACTGAAACTTTAAGTCATTTGTGGCAAAATGACAAAATGTCACTCTTTATCATAGTAAAATATTGTGGTTTTAAAGCAGCCCATTTTCTAACATTACAAAGATTTATGCATGCTGAACCTTTGATTATGTTTGATTTGAAGGAAAAAAAAAGATGAGTCAGCGCCCCTTTACTAAAAACATCTATACACATAATTGTATTGTTTACAAGAAGCAAGCATTCCAATAAAAATGCTAACCACTTCTAGCAAAGAAAACACCACAATGAAAGGAAGTTGCGTAAGGCCTGCGTATTCCCAGCAAAATTAATTTTTACATTGCCATGTTGGATTGCATGGTGGATGGCAGGCTTCCAGTAGTGGTTTCAAGTCGCATTATATGCATCTTTGGCGATATTATTATTTTATGGCTGAATCTGAATAGTTGAATCTCATGGAAGATTCAGCTACACAAATGTTGTACAACTCTTGTGAAATACAAGCAGCGGACATGCGAAGGATTAAACTTCGCTGCTTTGCAGATTTTAATCAAGTCCTTGCCTCGTCATTGGCAAGGTGAATCTAATCTGCTGCATGTGTAGTCAAACTTGGCTCAGTGGAGCCAAATTCTCCCAAATAGATATAAGGTTAGATGAATGATAAAACAATATGCAAGCAAGATGAAACAACCAAGCATACATATTATCAATTGACAAAAAAATGCACAATTCAAGCACACATCTAAATAAGTAAGATATTGAAGATGTATGTGTGCAACTAAAACAAGCATGAAAAATAACTTTTTGTGTCAGGATGTTTATTACACGTTAAATATATTCATCATCAAAACTACAAATTGTCACAAACACAAGTGATAGTTGTGATCTTAACCAGACAGGAAGTAATTATGGGCTGCTTCTCCGCTTCATACTTTTGCAGGTTCAATAATTTTGTATCTTGTTTTTTTGAAGTATCAAAACGATCCATCTGCAGCGAATCATTTCGTACAGACCATGCATCAATTCCTATCTATGTTTATGACTTTCTGTGCCGACTTTGACAACCAATAATTTACAGGCTCCTATATGACTCAGATAAACTAGCAGCAGGGGGATGGTCATCATTATTTTGGCTTTTTCAAGGTCCATCCTCTGTCATGTCTCATTAGAGTCAAATGCCCAAAACTGGCTCTCAAACCACAATCACTGAGAATAGTGATAGTGCAAATTATGAGCAAAATATAAAAATACTTAAAATGAAGGAAAAATGTTGCCCCAAAAGAAAATGATCGGTGGTGTTTAAGTACAGGAGTATAAAATGGTTTGTTCGGTAATACAAAATGAATGAAGTTGTTATAATTAAGTACAAAATATGCTTGCAAGGAATGTAGAAATGGACCTGGAGCCATGCTTAAGCAGCAGCAAATATTTGACTGATAACAGGATATCATTAGTAGATGGACCAATCAAATCTGGAATAAATTATTCTACAAGAATTGCACATTCTTAAAAAGTTTTTAAAAATATTTGCCCCATTATAAAACCACATACCTAAATGTGTCTCTGAAAGCGAGGCGCTGCAGAATTAGCAACTTGTTGTATTCTTTCTTTTGGATGTTGCTTTACAAATATTTTCTTTCTGATTTGTGTGGCTGATTTGGATTACTGAAGATTTTGTCTCCCAGACAAACACCGTTCACTTTCTTGGAGAGCGAGTGAAATGGCTTGCGTATGGGTGACAGCGGCAACAGAAATGTACAATAAGCAATGAGCCTTGTTATTGCTTGGATTTGAATCAGCATGTTTTACATCCAATGGAAGTAAGAATGTTAGCAAATAAATTGGGACTATATTCTGGCAATATTTGTTCCCAGTTGTGGTTTTAACTGGTTTTGAAATAATATCGCGAGTTCAGTCAGAGATGAAACCATCAAAAAGTGGTCTCAAAACAAAGTACTACAATATGAGTTTGCACCTTTTTATAACTGTTCACAAGGGAATAAGTAATATGTATGTCAGGGCGTATTTATAGATAACCCCTGTACACACTTCATCAAGCTCTGAAACGGGATGCTCCATGTTACTACAGCAATCTTTACAATGTCTCGTGGGGTTTAACTGTGGAATGCAGACAACTGGCATCTCCCACAAAATATACACAAACACACAGCTGACATGCACACACTTACATGCGAAGGTCCAGTTCAATATGTAGTGGGCTCTATTTTAAACCAGACCCCAAAAGAGCAGAGACCTATGCTTAACAATAACTCAGCTGCAGAATGGAGCTCAGTCCAGACTGTCCTTCATGCAGTCAAATGCAATATGATTCACACAATAATGAGAGCCCCTTGTATTTCTGGGGACTATTAGTGCCTCATTAAATTCACTTGAAAGGAAGTTAAGCATCAACTCTGGACTGAAGAAAGTTGGTCTAATTGCCAGTGATAGCTGGACAGAGAGGAGGCTTATCTCTGCCACCCACTCAACCTCTCTTGTTCTTCCTTTCACGCTTATAATACTCTTCCATTCACTTGCACCTTCAGAAAAATGGGATCATGAACAGACAACTTACGAACTCCATGAAGCTGACTCCAAAGACGATAAGCAATCATCTTCATCTCTATTTCTCTTTCTTTTTTGTTCTATCATCGGCCCTGCTTGCTAAGAGCCTGATATTTAGAGTCAAACTATGAGATCACTGGTATAACAGAAACCATCACACACAAACACACACACGCATTCATATACAGACACAAAATCATGCAGCAAAAACATGCATACACACACAAAACCACATTTATTATGATTCCCGGAGCTTCTGCAAGTAATTTCAGAGTAGCTTTGTTGTTGCTTTTGGGTTTTCTTGATCCAGCTATTAAAGAAGTCTATTGGCAGCTCAGTTGGCAAAGATATAGATTATTTCGGGCTTCGGCGTATGAGCCAGCACAACACCAGAAACCACTGTAATTACAAGATCTAGTCGGCATTTTGAATAGCAATGGCCAGTGAAGTCTTGATGTGGTCAAAGACAAGGAGGAAGGCGAGGCTCCGTGGGTTAAAATAGAACTGCCCACATGGAGTTGATTTGAGGTTTTCTATATGGGGAGCCCTGGAGTGGGTCTGCAAAAGTAATGAAGTCAGTTAAAGCTAGTGGAAAAAGACCACTGCATGTGTCTGTGTAGAAAAAAAACCATCACCGGTGAAAAAACTAAGTAAAAATAGATGGTACAAAACTACTGTGTTAAATCTGCAGATTCACTTGGAGTTTGGAAATAGAAATCAGACACTTCACATGAAGACTAAATTCTGCAGTCAACCCAACATATTAACCCCCAAAACAATCATGTGTTTTCCCTATTAAGTTATAGGCTGTAAAAAAAAAACACACACACACATTTTATAGATATTCAGCTGCCTTACTTTGGTTGCCTTAATTGTTTTTCAGCTGAAGAAAAATAAACACATGATTTTATTAAAGACTAGCAATGTAATTATATTTCAGCTTCAACTTTTCCTGTTTCTGTCAAATGCCCTTGTTAAGTGATTTCCTTTCCAGTTTCCACAAACATCGACAAAGCCATGTGTTTTGATGTGGCGCGTGGTCAGCAGTGGTTTTTAGGCTAGGTTTGCTTTTCTTGAGAATGTTTCAATCCAACACATTCCCATCCAAGGCTGTCAAATATTGCTGTTTTAGCAAAGCCTGCAGTTCAACTCGAACAGCCCACTTGACACATGAGAGACATTAATATTCACTACATTATTAATCAGTTGGATTGCTATATTGGCTGCATTATATCATTCAGTTTGGCTATTTTTTAGATGTTCCTCACCATTCATTCAGGCATATCTGCAAAATAGGAATGTAAAACTGTGAAACTATATAGAACTCTTTTTACTAAAAGCTTTTCCATATAGCTTAAAAATGTTTCAAAAAGGTGTCCTGACCTGAATTAGGAAATTATAATGCAACTTCAAAGACTCACACGATCCTGTTGGTCACCTTAATAACGGACAATTTTGATAACTGTTATGTGATTTAGCATGTTTCATAGAGTTCCCTCTATTTTACAGGTATGCACATGAATGTCTTAACTAATCTCTTTGTTTGGGAAACCTATGTCTCAAAGTGGAAAAATGCATTTCCACATTCACTACCTGAAGCTATATCTTCAGGTATTGAAGATATGGCTTACAGTTTGTGATTCCTTCTGAATAAAATCACAGCGTCAGAGGAAGATGAAACATGGTGGTCAGTTTTATTACTCATCACTGTTCTGTGGTAGTATTTGTAATTCCAGGTCTCAGGGACAGAAATGACAGCTTTTCAAAACAACAGCTGCATTCACTTTTTGATTATACCCACATTTGTAGCGGCCTCTCAAGCCCCAGGAAGAATACATTTATTTGTCCATCTGCTACAAAGAGGAATAATTTTCCAGTTTTCGACTGTGATAAAGATAACCTTCTGTATTGAAAAGGACCTAATACAGATGTGAAGGAGGGCCTGCACACCCAGCTAATGAGACCAAGTGAGGAGTGCTTGGAGATAGAGACTGGCTGGTAGAGCCATTAGCTATGCACAACGAAGAACCAATACAAAAACACCATTCCTCGTTCCTCCTAATGTTTAAACTGTGTGTATGAGAAGTAAATGCAAGAGACTGCTGTGGATTTTTAAGACCTTAAGCCCAGTTTAAAACACCATTTGCCTTAAAACATGAAACAAAATGAGTCAGTGCTACAATATTACAGACATAAATGAAAGTTAAATGCTATTGGTATTAATTTATCTACACAAAATGGGAAGCTCTGCTTACCAACTGATAATAAGATAGCTTCTTTCAAAGCTGTTAAGCATTCACACTGAACATCCAACCTTGCCTGATTGTGAAGGTCCAGTTTCACCCTGACTAATAGGAAATAAAGCACATCTGAAAGATCATAATTTATACTTTGACTTGTGTGCCTTGTCCTATTATCCACAGCATTATTTGAACCAAAAGAAAATACAGACTGGGCTATTTATTTCTGAACAAATAATAAAGCACTTAGAAGAAGGCTAGAGGGAGCTGTCACAGTACCTAAACTTGAAACCAGCTTAGGGCATTTGTTGTTTTCACTTCCTTGTTTCCAGTTTCCTTTTCTCATCAGTCTCTGACATTCTTTCACCAATTGTTTGTTTCTTTTTGGCACTAATACTTCAGTGACAGAAAAGGACATTTGGATTTAGCTTTTCTAGCACATCATGGAAACACCCAGGTCTAAATATGTTTAGATATTTAGAGATCAAATATCTCATTGAAAACACTGATAAAGTGACAGTTTATGATGTCATCAACCACCATTTGTCTGACAGAAAATGGAACAGGCTGTCCCAATTAATTTAGCAAAAAACAACCCACTGTCAAGCTTTATTTTCTAAATTTCACATATAATTTCTAGCCTGGCAAAGATATGCACGGTATTTCATGTACAAATATATGTAAAGGAAGAACAAGGTTGTTGAATTGAACCTTGAACTTTGTTCAATTCAACAAACCTTATACTGAAGGACAAGATCTGTCTTTGTAAATGAGGCCACAGTTCAGTCAGATTGATATTTGAAAGGACTGAAAAGACAAAAGCTGACTACGTTGAACAAAAAAGAAATCAGGAACTGGTGTCTTCCAGCCTATAAGCTGATAAGCCAATAATATCAATTTGAAATTATAAATTCATAGGAAAGTATGTTGTGTTCACTCAGAGAGAAAACATCAGGTAAAAGTGTTGTCATTGTCACCTATTTACTTCTATATGAACCACTTATGAGTCAGGGGGCTTAAGATTTTTCCTCAAATTGCTTCTGAGTTTATCAAAGACTCAGGTACTCTCTTCAGAAATTCTCAAGAAAAAAATACACTTAGTAAATCTGTGATCCCAGATAAGTTTGGACAAATCTGAAGTGGTTTAATTCACTGGGAATATGCTATATTTCACAAAATGAACTAATTCTATAGCAACTGTTGGTACAGGATGACATATATTCTCCTGCTCCCTACTGCATGTATAAATGATAAATTTGAGTGTTAGGAGAAACAAACCAAAGACTGCAAGGGAAAAAGAAGGAAAAACTGTGCTGAAAGACTTTACCACTGTTGTTTTCAAGCTTTTGATCATATTGCCACTTCTGTAAATAGTAAGGTTTCTTGTTATGCACCAGCATTTATGAATAACACTAATAACAAGGGCTTGAGAAATTTCATGTTGGGACTGATAACCTTTTCTTTTGGGGTTTTTGTCTGATTGACATTATGCTGCAGGTGCAAGAGCACCTCAAATGGGAGGTGTCCTTCTCCCAGGTTCCCTTGGGCCGGCTCACCAGGTGAGATAACTCAGGACCCTTCCATCCCTCACTCCTTCTTAGGCCTAGATCTTTGGCTGGACTCATGTCTGTCTAATGATGTGGTGTTCTGTGAGGGGTTTCCTCCTCTCTGGCTGGCCTGACATGCCGCCATTGGCTTGTCAGGGAGTCTGATGTTTTGTCCCAATCATCCATTAATTTGTGACCATCAAAATCATGTACCAGTTACAGATGGTTCTTCTATAATCGAAACAGGTTATTATAAGGAAATGTTCTTTTATGACTCTAATAAATGACATATTTTAATGAGGGAAAAGTAATAACTGGAGGGACAAAGTGGAAACAGAAAAGCAAGCATGGAACAGGACTACAAAGTATCAAAAGGGCAATTTGACCCTTTTGATACTTTGCCACGTGAAACTGGACCATGTTTAAATGGTATTTGATGTCGTTCCCAGAATGATGTTCTCACTTCAGCAGTAGGAAGCTGCCTAAAGCTCTTGTTTTTGGTTCACTCAAATGATGTGCTTAACACTTCATTTGAGGTGCATGGACTCTAAACAACTTCTGATTGAAGCAATGAGCATTTCTTGCTTGAACCACTCACCTTTTTGGCTATTTTTAACTGTGGATTATTAGCTTTATGTCACAGTTAATGAGCTTAAATGGTTGATACCAAATATTTTTCAGTACTACTGAAAAACAACCTAAATGATCCCCCAGTACCTCTATTCATTCAGTATGACACTCTAATCAGCTTATCTACAAATAAAATTCTATTTCTACTATTGGACACAGTTTACAAGAACTAATTAATCTCCAAAAGTTAGAAAATCAATTTGTCCCTTATGCCTTATTGATCATTCTTTTTTTTGTGTGTTGCAATCCTTCTATTCCAACTAGCTGAAACTGCTTCTGCAGCCGATTTCCTCTATCAGCTTTGTCTGTCCCTGAGCCTTCAGGAGTAATCAGAAGAACCTTGATGAGCTGCTGAAAGGAAAGCCTCCAATCCAACCTGGATTGTCAGACGATAGCTAAAAGAAAAAAGACTGAGAAGCTGAGGGGGAACAGAAAATAATGGTGGTGAAACACGCACTTTAGAGAGGCAAAGACAGAGCTAATGAGGAGCGGTGGCAGTGGAGCTGAGGAGGCTAGTTGCATGAGAGTTCAGTATTATGAGGTCTAGTGGGGAAGGGAGAAGATGAGAGGGTAGTGGTAGAAGTGGGTGGAGGAAAGTGGCTTGGAATTGGGTTTTTCTCTTTTTTTCCCCCTGTTCTACTCAATGGACAGAGCAGATGGTATTCTCATTGAGGAAATTAGGAGGCAAAAAGGAGAATTAGAAGCAGCCTGGCAGGGAATGGTTGTCCCCTTAGGCATACAACACACATTCATTTGCTTTCATTTCCTATAACACATGAAGTGCAAGAATCAGACAAACCTAATCTTATTCACTGAAGGTGATTTGATACAATGAAAACATTTTTTAAGCTTTTACAAGCTCAAATAGCTATTGAGGTACCTTCAAAAGCAGTGGGAGCTCTGATGAGACTCTTTTTATGTGTGAGAGAAACCTTTAGAGAGACATGGAAGTAAATGTTTAAAGAAAAGTTAAAAAACCCGGACTAGAAGATTAATTATTGATTTTCAAGTATTTTTTTAATAAAAACCAGACTTTGCAAGTTGAAAAAATATCTATCAATCATTGTAGACTACATACCTAACATTTTAAAGCAGTTTTGTTTGAAAGCAAACAAAACTGCTTTAAAAGCTGTTGAAATTATGTTATCGTGCAGAACTGTGTACTGCCTCCATACACCTATATGTATTTGCAGGTGCATCTGCTCAGTGCAAATTGGAAGGTAATGGACCAAACAAAAAGCAGTCTGGATAAAATTAAAAACATATTTGATTTTAATGAGTCGTGGAAGAAAAGAAATCAGATACAGCGCTTCTTTTCTTTACATTAAGCTGTGTAATGTCATAGGGCATAGCCTGAACATTTTATTATTTAGATGTGTTTTGGCACATTGGTGTTCAATTTTGAAATTCCTTTAATTTTCTTAAACAAGCTTGACCACCCAGCATCATAGTCAATGAATGGGGACGTAGAATCTATGTAAACTCTGTATTTGGCTTCTCAGAAGTCTTTATTTCTCAAGTAACACCATGATAAACCTGGCATACAAAAAGCACATCCATTTGTCCAACTCTAATTTATGACATTTTAAGATCAGAGTTGGTTACAGAATCCTACTTTATTGTTTATTATTTAATTTGCAGACTTATCATTCATATGTTTATCTACTCCCAATCCTCTTTTGAAAAAAACCCCTACAAACTCACATTGTTGTGACATGATTGTCTCTACTAAAGCTGCAAAAGTTGGGATGTCTGTCAGTCTGATATTTAGATGTGTATTTGCATCAGGAGTGAGCTTGCAGTGAACTCTATCAATCCAACATTTGTAACTAAACCTTTGCAAAGAATGTGTAAATAAGTGGACCAGAATGTTTTTGAATCTGCTTGGCTGCAATTTTTGGTAGAATACTATCGCTTTCGTGCCATTCATTCACATTCTGCCTTTTGAGGACATAAATGGCTGGTTTATGCCTACACCTGATTTATATTTTTAGTGGCTGAGCAGCTAAAGCTCATGTAGGTTGGCAGTGACATTGCATAGTGATAAAAAAGAAAAATAAATAAATAAAGAGGTTTAAAGAGCTTACAAATCACATTTTTGTTGCCTCTGAGATGAAATTCTGTCACCTCTAGCACCTTTGTGAGAAGACAGAACAACGGACATAAACCTTGTGGCAAACAAGATAGCAGCAAATATTTTGTGACTTCTGTTCGACTTCTACAGTTGTATTGTGCTGATATCTGTATTTGCTGCTACAACAAGTGCAGTACTGTTTGGGAGGCAAACAGGAAGTCACTCATTATAAATTTGTACTGAAGATCGCCCAGAAGGATTAAGTGACATTATAAATGGAGCACACATAGAGGTAATTACATTGTAGTTGCAGTATAGAAGCTTCCTCAAATGCTATATTGCAAAATTGGTGATTTACAATCATGTTCAAGGCTGAATCTACGTAAAATTAGAAACTGGATGCCTCAAAACTACACTGAAGTTTACAGCACAGCTAATACTGTGTACAGTAGTTAAAACTGGGAAACAGCTAGCGCATTTGCTCAGCTAAATGCCTTGTCAGGGCTTTGAAGTGTGACAGGACTGTGGAGCAACAGAACTGAACATCAGGACACGCTTCTGCGGGTAGACGACTGTTTTTGCAGGCTGAGTCCCAAATGCATGGCAGTTATGAACACAAATGGACTGAGATGCAGTAGGCCCCTGAAACCCTAGACAGCCAATTATCCACCTGTTCTCAACAGCTGAGAGCAATTTCATCAATGTGGGAGAAAGTCTTATTTAAAAGTCAATCAGCCAGTCGCAGGGGAGAAGGGCGCACAGCTGTCAGTCAGCTTGTCTGATTCCCATGATCACAGTAAACTCTCTGAACAACAGCAACAACAGCAGACATACCTGTCTCTGTCCTTGATAAGATAAACAATAATTACCCTCTACTACAAACTGTGAATGTTAAGTAAACATAGTAGCATCTAGCTAGAGATTAAATATACAACAAAGAAAAAGAAAAGGTGTAAAATCGTTCTTTTGACAATTACTAAAAAATCTTTTGACAGAAAATCTTTTCAGTTTTTTTCTCTTTTTTTTAAATAATAGATTAAATGGGGTTTCTGGGAGAGAATCATGATATCTAAGCATGTCAATAGAGGAGCAGAGACTGTGAAAAGCATCTATTATTTGTTTCTATCTTAGCAAAATCGAACAATAACCCACATAATCCAAACATATGTCAAAAACAAAATAACATTTTAATGATTTTTTAACAAATATTTTTAACAAATATTTCTAACTTGATTAAAATTGAATACCTTCACATCCTTTTAAAAGTCTATATGGTAGGAAATAATCTAGAAAGAGCATCTTTAGTGCTTCCTTAAAATTAAAAAAATATATATTTTAGGTGTGAGGAGTTAAAGAAAACTTTCCTTGTAAAAGAAACGATAAAATAAAAGTCACAATACTACACAGGCAGCTGCCTAAAGCTGCAAGCTAATCTAAGCTACTGGTTTTAGTTATTAGGTTTATAAAAAAAACATGAACAGGTGCTTCTTGTAACTTGGCTCATATAAAAAACCAACAACTCAGTAAATAGTTGCAAGATGATGTAAACACGTGTCAGGATAAAGGGATTGGCAATTGTTAACCTTTAGATGGGTCAGTGACTGGACCCTATACTCTTCCATAACTGGGTCAAAATGGACCCGCATTAAAATCAACGAGTTTCAATCAATGTGCGCACGCACATACAATAATAGTTTTTCCTTTCCACTGTTTCTACATGCATACTCTGTATAAAGTCAACGACACAATCCAAGGGATTGTCCATCGTCTCTACATGCTGGGGCAGGAGGAGTGAATGCTACAAGTCCATAACTCAATGCAAAATGCTCAGTTTTCTTGGATTGAAACGTTTCAACCAATTTCAATAATAATCTGAACTCTATGCACTGATTGAAAAGTAGGATCAATTGGGATGCATGATTGTGTTAAAATAACTTTGCCTTGAGATGATATGTTGTGAATTGGTGATAATGTAAACTAAATTTAATTGAATAAAATGACAGAGATTACTTAGCAAGCAAGTGCTAATCTTTCTCTATGTTTTTTTCACAGAGTACAAATGCTCACAATCATTGGGTAAAACTCAAAATGATGCCTAAATATATTGAATTTATAGTATAAATCTAAACATACAATATATGCTGCTGTCAGTCAAACTTGAACAGAGTCAAATCTTCCAATGAAATTCCATAAGAAATGAATGTGGGACCTTATTGATCCTCTTATAGTGGGTTGGGGTAGCAATGCTTAAACTTAAATGTTACACAATGTAGTAGGGGTAACCTCAAATTATAAATGGCAGAATTTTAATATCCCATTTTTGCAAAATATCTTGAATATGAAATAACAACAGCTTGTCATTTTTAACTCACTTATGCTTCGAAGGGTTGATGATCCAAACCTTCAGAAAGTTTTGCCAATAAACTCTAACATATATACAACTTCAAATATGAGCATAATTTAACAAGAAAACTTAAACATCTTTAAAGTATGGAATAAAACCACTGGGTGATGAATAGGTGTGATTGTTTATAGGTTCTGTAAAAAAATGGAGTTAGTGCTTTTACTTCCCCCAAAGATTGTAAAACTGAAAAAAGGGGGGTTGAGATTTAAAAAATTAAACAGATGAAGATATTTTTTGTCATCTACTAATAACACTCTTCTTGTTAAAATTATTTTTGCAAAAATGTTTTGTTGTTTATGAGCGTAATGTTTCTCTGATAAGAAATGTGTTTCATTTACAGTGCTTGTATCTTTTGTTGTATCTGCTCAGTACAAAATGCATGCTAATATCAGTGGAACATGTTATTATTTAAACTAATAATCATTTTCTCTAAATGTTCCTCCTGTATCTGTATCAGTGGTTTATGTTTTGTCTAATCAGACAGCAGATGGATTACATATTCGTATCAGGATTTTGACTTTTCATCACCAATTAAATATGTATCATTAGATTCAAGTGACTTTTCAAGGCCAGGTGACTTTTGTGAGAAAAGTAAGTGCTTTACAGAGTTTGAGTGAAATAACACAGAACTCCCTCAGAATAACCTTTTGACCTCAACATTACTGCAGTACAGTTCAACTCTCCTGAGTAAAGCATGGACAGAATACAAGACAGAAATTGAGTGTCTTGGTTATTTCATTTTATTATTGCTGCAATGCTTTCCACAACCTTTGTTTGCTCATAGAAATGTGTTAGTTTTGAGTCATAATATCCCATCTGTATCACAGTGAAAATCCCATCTGTATCACAGTGAAAATGCAGGTCAGAAACCTGAACAAAAATGACACAATCTACGTGATGCCTGCAAAAATTCTAGTTTTTCATCACAATAGCAAAATACAGATAGCAACTGCTTAAAATAAAGATATCTTATAAATCTCTGGATGTGGGGAAATTTTGTACTACTCAAAAATTTTTCCTCTATTTTTCTCCTTATTATATAAATTTCTAGATACATTTTTGGTTAATGACCTCACATGTGGGCTAAACGCCAAGCATGACTGAAAGAGAGAAATTCCAAAAAATAAGATATATGCCCTGAACTACAGTAGACAAATCAGTAGTAGCTTGTCATCTTTGAGCATGGCTTGGTACTCTCTTCACTGTGCACAGCACAATGTAATCCTCAAAGGTGTGAAATTGTGGTCAAGTCGTCAAGTTGTATCTGCAGGTTTGGTAAACAGAAGAAGGTATATGACTTTTCACAAAGCAGCACTCCTCGGCTGGGATTGGGTCCACCATCAAAAATACATCCACAGTTAAAGTTGGAAACAGCATGAAACAAATCCAACCCTGCAGCTGATGACAGCAGTGCTGTCATCAATTGACAAGAATGGGAGAAGACGAGAGACAAGAATCCAACAGTGATTTGAGGATGGAGTGTGTGTTAATGAGTGATTTTCATTTTCATTTTCAGTCAAAAAATAAAAATAAGATGTTGTATCAAGAGTTTTTCTTAGAAATGCAAGAAATAGGCTTTTCTCTTCTAATAAATATGTCTGGCTTTCTTTGAGGTTTGACCTGCCAATTCCAATTTCAACCAATGTACTCCTGTCCACCTTTCCAAAAGATTATTGGAAAATGAAAAACAATGCATTGTGATTTCTTCAATAAAGGAACTAGGCTTGAATCCATTAGAAATACAAGAAATGACCAGATTACCTTGTTTATTTATCCAATGCACTTTGTATGTGGGGTTTCCATTGGCATTGACCTTCAGTTTACACTAGAGCAGTTTATAGATAAGAGCAAACTGGCCAGGATGAAAAACATAAGGTCATGGTTCTCAACTGGAAAAAAAAATTGACTGCTTCACCCAGGTCAGGGTTTGAGCTCTGCCTCAAGCAGAGAAGTTCACAAGTGGTGTCTTGTTCACGAGTGAACGTGAGTTGCTGTAACCATATCCCAGATACAAATAGCTTAAATAAGCTTCTGCAGTAGGGTGGGAACAATTAGTTTTAGAGACAGTGTGAGTCGCTCCTCTGCACTGAAAGGAGTCAGTTGAGTTGGTTTAAACAAGATTTCCCTTGAAGGCAATTTTAGTCTAAAACATACTTTCAATTACAGTATATCCAACATATTCTGACTTAAAATAATATTAACAATGTGTTGTCTGGTTTTGAATCTCACCACTGAAAGTTAGTGGAGGAAACTGCAAATTAGGAAGATGATGACAGGCCTTCCAAGGACTGGACCTGTTGGCATCATTACCCAATCTTAAATGAATACATGGTAATGGATGAAGGGAAATTAAAATTAATATTTTTCAACTGTCAATTATCATCAGAGTCAATCATGCGAAAATTGGTTATCCCCTATATCATTGCATTAATTGGTGCATCTCAGTTACCACAGCTGTCTATTAAACTACTAATGCTAAGCTTGCTTTCTCATTCCACTATGCAAGGTAACTTCAGATACAAAGTGAAACAACTTAGTATTTTTAAAACATTACTCAATAAAAAGAACATTATTTTGGGAAATTGTACAGGAATGTGAATGAAATTAGTTACACTCTCCAGACTTCAGCTTGTAAATCACAAAATCGAATCTATTTCAGAGCCAAATTGCCACCAAATAATAGTTTATGGCACCTCGATGTAAGTAACACCGTTTGAACTGTTGAGATAAATGTTCCTTTAGCGCCTTCTGGCTTGAGGCGTCTTTGTGCTGGAAGTGAGCCCCGATTGCAATTCATCACTGCAGGGTATATATATACTATGTCAGCGCGCTGTGGGGGAGGTCGATATCCCGCCTCGGCAAATAAATATATTTACATTTATTCATTGGAAGCCATTGCATGAACAGTGATTTGAACTCAAGATATCACTTTTATCCCCTCAGATGTTTGGAGCAGCCCGTGAGGCAAAGAGCCCCCCGGATGCAGAGACGGTCTGAAAGTAATGGCAACTGCACATCCAACACTTTTTAACTGTACTGGATTCAACTTCTTCACAGCCTCAAAGAGCAAAACTTCCCACCTCCAGGTAAAATAAACAAAAATAGTGATGTCCACTCACCACCCCCGTGTCCAGTTGCTCGGTGGCCAGAGAAGGAGCTGCTCCGGTCAGAGGTAAAAAACACAAAATTGGCAGAAAAATCAGCATCTCCGGTGACACGCTCCTCATCCGCATGCGAAGAAGCAGAGGGATCATGACGCCCTATGACAGGTCGCTCCTGCTGGGCTCGAACAACGACCCCGACGACCGCATCCACGGGATGAAACCACGCGCCGAAACACTGTGAAAATGCGCCGGTTTACCTTACAGTGGAGCGCAAACACATGAAGCACATTAAAACCGGTGGCGATGGGTGCGTTCCGGATTTATACAAGTTTGGTTTTCCTCAGAATGACACTTGGAGCCACCAACTAATGGGTCATGATCGCGGGAAAGGTCTCGATCCTTCTCAGATTAGTCCACTGGAGGTGAATATCCCAGCAGAGCGAGAGAGAGAAAAAGAGAGAGAGAGGAAGAGAGAGAGAGGCGCTCCGCTCCTGTCTGTGCAGTCTCTTGCACTGAGGAACCACAGCAGCTGCGTGGGGCTTCGTCTTGGGCTGAAGGAGAGCGCTTGTTGACGCGCGCAGTGAGGAGCGCAGCCACGGTCCTGAAACACTCAGGGGGAGAGGAAGGGGGAGAGTGGGGGGAAGAGGGGAGTGGGGACCAGCGCTTTTCTCAGCCACCCTGGAGACAGGCGGATTCCTGATGCGCGTCCTGAGTAATCGGAGAGTATTGCTGGGGTTTACGCTCGAAATTTGTCTGTGCTGTTCATAACGAGACGTACATTTCAATTAATTTCAGTTCTCTCTCTCTCACACACACACAAAAGAAAAACATCTCGGAGATTAAAAAAAGAGAAAACTTTTGGGTTTTCTAAGCTGTTATATCTTGCTCTTTTCTCCAGATTGCTTGTGATATCAGTAAGGAGAGGCATGGAAGTGTCTCAGAAGTGTTCACACTCCTTTGGCACGTCATAATCATAAACTTCAATGTGTTTTAATTGGATATTATATGACTGGTGGAGCAATTGATAACTGAAGGGGAAATAATTGGTTTTACTTTTTTAGCAAATAAAAAGCTGGAAATCCTTGAAATCCTACTTCATGGAATGACCAAAACATCTCTTGGAGTAGCTATATGTCTACCACCTTACAAAACACGATTTTCACAAAGTCTCACTCAGAGACACTGAATGGAGTGTGAACATCAACTTTCAAGGCTTGGAATCACAACTATATTTGGATCTGGATTTCTTGTGTAATTCTAACATATTTACATGCTTTAATTTAACCCATTTCATCATAGCTCTGGGTCATTGACCCATTTGAAAGGTGAACTTGTTTAAACTCTTTTTTTTTTTCGGGGGGGGGGGTTCCCAGAATGACCTGTTTTAACTCATTAACTGTGAGAATCTCTCCACCTCTTTCCTCCTAAAATTTCTGCTGAGCTCCTTGGCCTTCATGATACTGTTTCAATCGTTTTTGTGATTATTTCTATCTAGTGTTTTTAATAATATATACCGTTTTATAAGTCAATACTGTCAGCTGCAGGAAAATTTAAAACCGCTAAACATATCGACTCATCCAAAGCTTTAAAGGAAAACAAAGTTCTTCAAGAATCCACAGGAGTCAAGTGCAAACTGACAGGTAAGGCTCAGAAACAAAGTTTAAGTGCAAATTTTGAATAACATTTTTTTTAAGTTTAAGAGAAGCTCTTATAGAATAGAGTGGAATCAGTGACCTTGAGGATGATTGACCGAGTTGCATTGTATGTTCAGTAAGGTGACTCTTATTTGTTGTGGAGTTGCTGCATATACAGGAAAGGTTCTGTAGATCCCAGAATGGTTGAACATGTTGATAGATAAAAGAACAAATTTCAGATCCTATAATATTTAACTCAAGGAATTCAACCAGAACTTTTTTTTAAACCAGATTTCTTTCTTACCCAAGTATCTTTACATTTGTCATCTTGAAAGAAGAAAATAAAATTCCATGATGGAAAGCGTTACAGAAAGGAGGGCTGTATCATAGAATCTGGTTACAGATAGGAGTCCTGTTGGTTAAATTAGAGCATCTCAATAAATTGGAATATCATTTAAAAGTTGTTTTATTTCTGGAATTCCATTCAAAACATTAATTTTTCATTACTTGTTTTATGATTCGAATTTACAAGCTTAATGAATTTGGTCATTTTGACCAAATGATTGTGACATAAAAAAGGATTTTGATCATAAAAATCCAAAGGGCACTTTCCAAGAAAACTGGAATATTGCATACGATCAAGAAAAGATATATTTAGCATAGAAATGCCAGGTTATTGTTATAATATGGCCTACAATTATGGCGAAAACTGCCAACTTGAAATTGTCCTGCAGACACCCACCATAAAGAGACTAAGCCACAAAAGGTCACTGCTAAAGAAGGTGGCCTTTTACAGAGCGCTGTACCAAGCATATCGATGGATATTTGAGGAAAAAAAGCATAGTGGAAGAATATGCACAAAAAAAAAAAATATGGATAAAGCAAAGAAAATAGGGTTATGAAGAAACGACCAGTCGGGACTTGCAAGTAGATTCACAAAGAGTGGCTGGAATCAGTGCTGCCACACACAAACACACAGCTAGAATATAACTTCATAGTATCTTTGTTTTAAGGAACTAGACAATGGCAGAAGCGAGACTAATGAGAAAAAGACTGACCTTATGGTTATGTTAAAAAGTCTTTTTTTTTTTTTAATCTTAAAGCGAATGTTTATTTTCTTTAGGCGTCAACGTCCCAGAGTCTGGAGAAAGAGGGTAAAAGAATCAAGTTATGTGACGACCAGAGAACTTTCTGATTTGATGAATCATGTGATCTGGCTCATCATTGTCTCTCCTTTTCTAACATGCTATTTCAGCTAGCCATGCTGCAGTTCTAACAAGACCAGTTTTACATAAATTGCTCAAAATCTAGGGGCCATGGGTTGACGTGAACTGACAATTTGTACTGCATTGTCAGTGCATCGTTAGGAAATGAAAAGCAAGTTCACAGCCCATGATGTCCAGGTTTTTAATGTTTTTTTATTGTGAATATGTCTTGCCTATCAAATAAAGGTATTGGCTACCACTCAAACTGGATCTAGCCATGGATAATAAGAAGAGTTACAGTAAATAGAATAAAATATGCATTACAGTAGAAGCTGGGTCACTAAACAAAAACCCTCTGAAATGCAAAGATGTTATTTTTCTGCATCGCTCGTTAATTCTTTATTTTTACCATATATTAGTGGACATCAGCAAAAATAGAAGACGCCATGGGACAACAGGTAAAATCATAACAAATATTGTTTTTTTTCCTTAAAGGAAAAAATAATTAGTCTAATTATTTTTTGTGCTTAACTGTAAAATCCACCAGGTAATGGAAGTACACATTGTAATTATTAGCAATTAGAGCCACATGCCTCTGCAGTACATTTTAACAATTTAACAGTCAGGAAGTTCATTTAAGGGAATAAATTAAAGAATTTTAATACACTTAAAGAAAAAAGTAGCAGAGAGAAATAGTTGTTACTTATTGAAACCTCATCTCTGGTGAATGATGGCTCATATGTACACATTTGCCTCTCAGCAGTCATTTATCACAGGAAGAAGAAAATCACATGAAAAACATGTTTTTGCTCAGCAGTATTATGTTTTGCCGTGCTACCGCTGAGCTCCCAGCCTCAGTTAGACTGGTTTTGCAGCCACAACATTACGTTAATTGTAGCATCTGAACATTGAGTCTCTCAGTAAGCCTGCTGGTGAAAAAAAAGCTACACTTTATTCGCTTTCACATTAAGAGAAGGTCAAAATAGCCATTTGCGCATCTCAGCCTGCTGTGTGCATCTTACCTGAAGTATTTCACAGTCTTCAGACTATTTTCCTTGCAAATTTTAACTATTATCTTGGTCAGATTGGGAAAAAAAAAAACCCACCTTTTGGCCAGCATCGATGGAGCCTGAGTTGAATTTTTGAGTCATGTTGTAGTCTATTTAAGCTATAGTGCAGAATATTCTTTGTAGCACTTTCTGTGCCGAGTTCTTAGAGTTCTGGAAGTCCTTGTGCTATATGGTAAAATAGAAATATTACCTTTCATCATTTTTTTTAGCACAATATATTGCACAAAGAACTTATATTAAGTCTTGGACGTGTTTGTGTTTGATCATTGAAATGGAATTCTTGCTCACATTTTACATTCATAAATCAGAAATTATTTAAAGAAATTATTTAAATTAGTATTGTTTGGTTAATACTAATTATGTTTCATTATCCATCTTAAGTGTCTCAATGTTGCGATGCTGCAACATGTAAGGTAGCCTGGCACTTTATAATTGGACAAATTGTGTCCATTTTCTTTACATCACATAATCAACATACAATGTTGTATTTATGTTTGTAATAAGTATGTATTTTGACATTTTTACAAAGTAATCAGCTTTATTGCTGAAACTGAAAAAAGTAGTTTCTTTGATGATTTTTGTCAATGTGAATAGATCAATAAAACTGTAATGAAAATGCAGTACCATCCATTTCCTGTTGGCAACAAAACAATCAAAAAGAGGCTTGCATTTATTCTAGAGGTAAATATTTCCAGAAAATATGCATGTCCCCAAACTCCTCTTTTCCCTTTGAGTTATGACTGCCTATTAACGATTTATTAAGTGTTTACAACCTAAGTAATTGGTCATTAAATTTGTGTTGACCATCTCTGAGTGAATTAGTTTGAAGACACCAGGACAAATTCTTAAATGACAGTGGAACCGTAGAGCTTCTGATCGTGGAACAGATTTCAGCCATGTAAGAAACTCCAGCAACAAAAGTAATTCATCATACTTCATACCTACTTTATATATAGTTTTGAGTTTAACTAATCATGTCCTGTCTTAAAGAGAACAAAAATGTGACATCTGTTCCCTCCATATGCCTTTCATTTTGGAAAATACAAGCACATCTGCTCTCTGCACAGCTTGCAGAAGAAAGCTTAAAACACAAAAAAATGTTGCTAATAGCAGATTTATTGACTGAAGTTGAACTTAGATAAACGTTCAAAGTTGATTATGCTTCTTTCAGTGCTTTGTTTTCTCCCAGTCTAAGATAATTGCAAAGAAAAGTTATTGTTTACTGTAAAAATACAGACACGTTTGTTACACACTGGCTTGTATAAATTTAAGCTTTGGGGATTATGATCATGATCATTTGATCAGGTTATATTCCCAGACTCAGTGATAGCTCTAGAAAGTTTGCAAGTGCTCAGAGCTTCCAAGCATTAACTCTCCAATGAAAGCTTTATTGTTCCTCCTGTGGCTTCTTTCAGCTCTTTGTGATAACTTTCTGTGAGAAGACTTTGCTTGAGGTTATATTTCATAATTCACATGTTCTTCCTTTTGAAATGGAGAGTAGAAGCCTAAGGTGATATCATCAAGAAATCAAACAGTCCTAGACTGAACACTCATAAAGGTGACAATTAATTTCACGTTGTTTGGTTAAGTTTGACGTGCTTAATAGGTTTTTATATTCTTAGATTTTTGGTGCATCCCAAGTCGACCTGCCTTACATCTGATGCAGACATTCATGCTGCAGAAAAAGCTTATTGTTTTTGTAAACCTCAGATGCTACAATGACAAGCTAAAAAGGAATCTAATCTATGTTGGGTTTTTTTTTTAAGCAAGTTAAAATTCTGTTGTCCATTTTCAAAAACGATGTGATCTATTGTGATCATTTCAATTTAACTGCACTCTTCTGTCTTATTGTGACACGCCTGCCACTTCTTATAAGATCACCCATCCATCTATCCGTCCTTGGTCATCTATTCACATCTATCCTTGCCGAGGGGTGGGCCGTCTCCACCAGAAGTCGTGGGCGCGAGCGGCAAGATACACCCTGCACAGGTCGGCAGTTCATCACAAGGTTTGTGAGGTCAGCGAAGAGGAACTGATCATTGATTATGCTGCATCTTTTACTGGTACTGCTGAAAAGATTTTTTAAGCATCTCAGCCTTTGACTTTGTCAAATGACAGTGTCTTTGGACAGTTTCACTTTAAGTTTAAGTTTAATTTGATTTTACCAGTCATATTACATCAGTGGAAAAATCATGACTGGTTCTCTGAGGGCAGCTTAAGGTGAAGCTGGTGCAGAAACACACACAGACTGATCCTCTAAACTAAATTGTTCTCTGTACTTATGATTTCATACAAACTGGAATGAAACAAGGTGTTAAAAACTGCAACTGTACAGGCTGAAAATCAAGAGCGTGAAAAACACTAACTATTTTAAAAATTGACACATCTAGATCTGTTAAAATATACGAGATTTTTTTAGTCACTAAACCAAGAAGACTCAAAGGAAAGACTGACATTCTGATAATTACCATGCAGTCACATTGTCAGCATTTTTGAAGCACTAAAAACACATTTTCTTCAAAATGTCATTTCCCCCCCCAAAAAAAAAAAAAAAAAATATATATATATATATATATATAAAAAAAAAAAAATTCCCTTCTCACCCACACGGGTGGTTCTTATCCTCTGAGCTCGGGTCCTCTACCAGAGGACTGGGAGCTTGAGGGTTCTGCGTAGTATCTTGGCTGTGCCAAGGACTGCACATTTCTGGACTGAGATGTCTGATGTTGTTCCTGGGATCTGTTGTAGCCACTGCTCCAGTTTGGGGGTTACTGCCCCGAGGGCCCCGATGACCACAGGTACCACTGTGGTCTTCACCTTCCAGGCCCTCTCCAGTTCTTCCTGAGGCCCTGGTATTTCTCTAGTTTCTCGTGTTCCTTTTTCCTGATGTTGCAATCACTTGGTATTGCTACATCTACCACAACGGCTTTCCTCTGATTTTTATCCACTACGACAATGTCTGGTTGGTTCGCCATTACCATTTTGTCTGTCTGGATCTGGAAGTCCCACAGGATCTTAGCTCTGGCATTCTCCACCACCTTTGGGGTGTTTCCCACTTTGATCTTGGGGTTTCCAGTCCATATTCTGCACAGATGTTTCTGTACACTATGCCTGCCACTTGGTTATGTCGCTCCATGTACGCTTTCCCTGCCAGTATCTTGCACCCTGCTATGATGTGCTGGACTGTCTCAGGGGCCTCCTTGCACAACCTACACCTTGGGTCTTGTCTGGTGTGGTAGATCTGGGCCTCTATTGCTCTGGTGTTTAGGGCCTGTTCCTGGGCGGCCAGGATGAGGGCCTCTGTGCTGTCCTTGAGTCCAGCTTTTTCCAGCCATTGGTAGGATTTACTGATATCAGCCACTTGGGTTATTTGCTGGTGGTACATCCCATGTAGGGGTTTGTCCTCCCATGATGGTATCTCTGGCACCTCAACCTCCGTTCCCTGTTGTCTGAGACATTCACTGAGCACATTGTCTATTGAGGCTTTGTCCCTGATGTATTTATGGATCTTAGTTGTTTCGTCCTGGACAGTGGTTCTCACACTCACTAGTCCTCTGCCTCCTTCCTTGCGGCTCGTGTACAGTCTCAGGGTGCTGGATTTGGGATGGAACCCTCCATGCATTGTTAGTAGCTTTCTGGTCTTAATATCTGTGGCTTTTATCTCCTCCTTTGGCCAGCTAATTATTCCAGCAGGGTATCTGATTACTGGCAAGGCATAGCTGTTTATCGCACGGATTTTGTTCTTGCCATTGAGCTGGCTTCTCAGGACTTGCCTTATTCGTTGGAGGTATTTAGCTGTGGCTCCTTTCCTTGTGGCCTCATCGAGGTTGCCATTTGCTTGTGGTATACCTAGGTACTTGTAACTGTCCTCTATGTCTGCTATTGTTCCTTCTGGAGTGAGACCCCTTCTGTGTGGATGACCTTCCCCCTCTTTGTGACCAGCCGACCACACTTCTCTAGTCCGAATGACATCCCAATGTCCGTGCTGTAGATCCTGGTGGTGTGGATCAGTGAGTCGATGTCTCGCTCACACTTGGCGTACAGCTTGATGTCATCCATGTAGAGTAGGTGACTGATATTGGCCCCATTTTTGAGTCTGTATCCGTAGCCAGTCTTGTTGATAACTTGGCTGAGGGGGTTCAGGCCTATGCAGAACAGTAGCGGGGACAGAGCATCTCCTTGGTATATGCCACATTTGATGGACACTTGTGCAAGTGGTTTGCAGTTGGCTTCAAGGGTGGTTTTCCACAGCCTCATCGAGTTTGCAATGAAGGCTCTCAGAGTCCTGTTGATGTTATACATCTCTAAGCATTCAATGATCCAAGTATGCGGCATTGAGTCATAGGCTTTCTTGTAATCAATCCAAGCCATGCACAGGTTGGTGTGTCGGGTTTTGCAGTCTCGGGCAACTGTGCGGTCTACGAGGAGTTGGTGTTTGGCTCCTCTGCTATTTACACCGATACCCTTCTGTGCCGTGCTCATGTGTTTATCCATGTGTTTGCTTATCTTGGCCGCTATGATGCCTGACATGAGCTTCCAGGTTGTGGAGAGGCAGGTTATTGGTCGGTAGTTGCGTGGGACTGGACCCTTTGATGGATCCTTCTGGATTAGGATTGTCCGCCCTTCAGTTAACCATTCAGGGTGAGTCCCACTTTGTAGCAGCTGGTTCATTTGGGCTGCCATTCGCTCATGGAGAGCAGTGAGTTTCTTTAGCCAGTAGGCATGGATCATGTCAGGCCCTGGTGCTGTCCAGTTTTTCATACCTGAGACTCTTTCTTGGACATCTGTCACAGTGATGGTTACCGGGGCTTGCTCAGGGAGGTTGCTGTGGTCCTCTCGTAGAGAGATCAGCCACTGTGCATTGCTGTTGTGGGACGCCTCCCTTTCCCATATGCCTTTCCAGTATTGTTCCGTCTCCAGCCTTGGTGGGTCTGCTCTGTTGTTATTGTTACCCTGCCATTGAGAGTACACCTTAGCTGGTTGAGTGGAGAAGAGCTGGTTAATCCTTCTGGATTCATTCTCCCTTGTGTATCTCTTTAGGCGGCTGGACAAGGCTTGGAGCCTCTGTTTGGCAGTCTCGAGTGCTTCAGGTATGGGCATCTGCCTGTACTTTCTGGGTACTGGTCTTTTCATTGCACCCTTGTGGAGCTCTGACAGTTGGCTCACTTCCCTCCTTGTTACCTTGATTTTAGCCTCTAACCGTCTTTTCCATGGTGGGTATTGGGTCTCATGGTTGCTCTTATAGCCAAGTATCTCAAGGATCACTGATGCTGAGTTGTAGATCAGCTCATTGGTTTCTGTTATGGTGTTGGTAGGGATCGTTCTCAATGCTGCATTCACATTCTCAATTAGACTTTCAGATGGTACTTCACTCAGCCGTTGTAATTGGCGCCGGGGAGGCCTGGTTGTCATTCGGGTCATGATTCTCTCTCTCAGGTCAGCAGCTGTCTCGTTCAGCTCTGTTTCGCTCATTGGGGCCGTGTATCCCCTCACTGGGTGGGGACTTGTAGTTAAGTCCCCACAGTCCTGACATCCGGGTTCCTCCCTTTTGCCGTAGCATTTGTGTTGTATCTCGTCAATCTCAAGTTGTGATAGCAGTTGCCGTTTGCGGATGTTGGAACACTGAGCTACTAGTTGTTTAGCGCTTAGTGTTGACTGGGGATGTCGAAGTAACCATTCCTTCCCCAGTCTTTGCATGTAACCTCTCTCACTAGGGTTACTTGAGTAGTAGCATTCCAACAGATCCACATTTTCATCTCTCGCCCATTTCCGTCTTGTTCCAGTAGCCCATTTGTCATCAAGGTGCTCTGGTTCCCCAACACCTGACGCAGACCTTGTTTGGCCGGGCGACGTCTGAGCCGGCATGTTATGCAACTTAGTATCTCTCATGGTATGAGGTAGGCAGTAGCTTGAAGGGTCTTGCCTAAGGACCCAGACTGGATTCGAACCCTGCCCTCTCGGGTGACCCGAGAGGGCAGGGTTATATATATATATATATATATATATATATATATATATATATATATATATATATATATATATATATGTGTATGTGTGTGTGTGTGTGTGTGTGTGTGTGTGTGTGTAATTTAATCCCACAAACATGCTTAACAGAAACCTTGAAGAGACAAACTTGAGAAAGTTGAAGAAATTAAAGAAGTTCAGTGACTTGCAAACCCTACTTTCTTTTTCTTATGTATAAAGGGAAATCCTAACGTCCACTGGACTGAGACGACAATAAACAAAGCTACAGAAGAAAGCATTCTGTTTCAACTGGAGTGAAAGAGATGGAATATTTGAACTTCATAATCTCTTTGAAACAGGATAGCAAACTCCAACCTGGAGCTTTAGGTATTCAATTTCCTTCCCGTCACAACAAGAAGTGGGCTGGTTTTGTAATTTAAACTTTTAATCCCAAACCAGTCCAGCAAATCCGGGAACAGTAAAATGTACAAATACTTTATGTAAAAAAAACAACAAAAAACATAATTCTCAATAAGGTACAAAGCTTGACTGCTTCTCACCACTGCTGACTTACAACAATCTGTGATACTTTTACGACTTCATATCAAATTTCCCTTTAGAGTGTTTTGGAGGCATAAAACAATATTAAAGATGCCGACAAGTGCAGATTTCCCTGACAACCACACTTTTTAAATGAGAACCTTTGTTTAATATAAGAGTCAAAAACTGGCAGTGAATTAAAGCTCCATCAAACAGATTGAAACGCCAAGTCATATGCTGACTGTCATAATGTAGTTTCATTCCTCTGAGACGGCAAGATCTGTGTTGCAAGAACATGATAGGTATCATCTGTTAGTTTGACTGTTTCATTGTCATCAAGAGCCTGTTAAGTGAATATTATTAGATTTGTTGGGCTGTTCAGTGGGCCCACACCGGCTTGCCGAGTATGAAATTGGATTTTGTAATCTTGCAAGCTCGGATACGTGTGTAAGAAAGTTTCCTGATGATGGGTTAGTTCGAGGGCAAACAGTCAAGTCAGGTATGCAGGTAGGTTGTCGTGGATTGGATCAGGAGTAATTCTAATGACTATGTAGGTGATTCAATAATGTCATAGTTTCTTAACTACTTATGAAAGTATATGGGCAGAATAATTTTAAAGTGGTTGACAGCTGTCTTTGATATTGTGGATAATGAGACCATAATGACGAGGCTGGAGAAGTGAGTAGGCATCGATTCGGCTCTTCAGTGGTTTTTGTCATCTGTTTCAAATACAAGTTTTGTTGTGTCCATTAATGATTTTCATCTTTCCTTCTGCTTAATCAGTCAGAGTGTTTTCAACAGGGATCGATTTTTACAATATTTAGATATACAAAGATTACAGCTTGCAAAATGAGGTCAGAATTTACCCACATAAATGGTTGTTTTATGATTCTAATTTACATGTACATTAAGTTTAACTAATCCTGTCACTTTTCTTTTCAGTGACTATAAAACTGCCATCTGTCCACTCCATAAGTAGATAAGCTCTCTCTGCCAGGCATGCAGAAGTAAAGTAAAAAACACAAAACATTTTGGAGTTCTGAAGCTCACAGTATATTATCTAACAATTTCTTGGTTATGTACAATTTCTGCCATGCCCAACAAGAATAAAAAGCTTAAAAATATACACTCACTTGCAGAGAGGGCCTTAATTTTAGATTTACGTTTCATGCTACACACATGTTGGAAAGGCTTATGAATGAAATATAAGTTCAAGAAACAAATTAATAGTTGCACGGTGTAACCGAAGAATCCTTAGAGAGATTTGAGATAAGAACAGACAATGAGGCATCTGCTGCAGAGGGCTGCCAATCCTATATACCCAGGACTTGAGAAAAAGATGATCTTCAGGTGAGTGCAACCCCAGGGAGCAGGCCTACACATAGAGGAGATAAGATACACAGAGACAGGAGAGGAAACCAGGAAAATAAAACACAGACAAACAACTACTGTCTTAGAATCTGTGAGAAGAATAGAAGTGTCACTTATTCTTATGGTTCAAAAGTACTGTTGCCAAGTTTTGGAGGTCATGGACAGTAGTACTTGAGAATCTGAGGTTTGCTTATTTTACATTTTTGCTTAAAGAAGTGGCTCAATTACAGATTCCCTCTGAGTTTACTTTTTAGGCAATTATAAAGATGATCAGATAATACAAAATGCATCATCAGTTCAAATGATGATTAAGAGAAAACACATGCTGCAATGGGAATATTGCATTGCTCCCTAATTATTATCACTATGTTTGCTCACTGCAGAACGTATGTTTTGTGGTACAGCGGAGTTGATGATGCTTGATAAACAAGAGTTCAAAATGCACAAAATGCACAAAAAACTGATGGAAATCCATGCAAAATGCAAGATCACAGAGAGCAAAACCGACATGAAGAAACATAAAGTGGCACAAAGGACTGGCTTAACAAAGAGAAGACAGACGTTTTAGTGAAATATGAGAGAACCTTGAACAGTCAGAAATGCAAGAGAGGTGCAAAGTGAAACCAGGTGAGTCTAATTAGTAGGATGAAAAGCAGATGTGAGACCAAAAAAAGCTGGACATCACAAACAAAATAGAAATTCAAAAACAATAAAATACAATAAAACACAATAAAAAACAAACTCATTGACCATGGTATTATTTCCGCATTTCAGACAATGGACGTTTTTCTAAGCATGAATAGTGTTGGAGGTGTTCGGGTTAAGATTTTGACTAGGTCATTCCAAAACCTTTATTGTGTTTTTTTTTATTTTAGTTTTTGAGTCATAGAGAAAAAGTTCTCACCTTGTAACTTTCCATTAATGTAATTTTTGCAGTGTCTCTCTTAGAATTGGACCATAAAAGTTGACGTTAGTTGTTTGATGAAAGACATTTCTGCAGCACTTTAAATGTCACTCTGGGTTATTTTCTAACTTCCAAGATGACACATTTATTTGCTCTTAGAGTAATTTTAGATTTGATTCACCAGTTGGCCATATGTTCTTCATTTGTGGACAATGACTCACTGCTATGCAGCCAATTGGTAAACTTACAATTGGCTTTGTAAGAGTTTCTAGACCGATGGATGCAAATAAATTGAATGAAACCAGTTTGATCATGGTGTAAATTTTTGCTCTATAATTTTGTGTAAATGAGATGACTGTAAAATTGTTGTATGTTTACTTAGGGCTCTCGCAATGTAAGATTCTTTAATCAGGCACCGTCTCCTCCTCTGGTACTAATTGGATCCAAAACGTTACATTTAAGACAACTAAACAAACTCTTATTGGACGGTTTGAGCCAAACTTGTCTTGCACAGTGATTGAGAATTGTCATAATAAAAACAAAGATGCTCCCCTTTGAAATACTGCAGATATATTTTCATATTAGCTTTGTATTTGTTTAATGAATAATGATGTGGTGAAGCCTGCTTTATGCATTTTGTCAGATTTAAGAATTCTGTCAAGGAAACAGAAGGTGTACTTTATTTTCACAATGACTGCATCTGGGCCTGGATATAAATAATGGATACATTTTTTTAGGGATGAATTTACTTTAGCGACTGAGGTGTTCCCCCAGTCATTCCCTTTTAATTAATGGCCAGATTAATCCAATTACAGCTCACTTAGTAGATTTATAGCACTCTAATGTATTATTCATTACAGGTTACATTTGTCGTCAAAGAATGCAGGGGGTTTCAGCTGTGCCAGTATGACTTTCATGTTTAATTCATGGAACACTCCAGCTGCTTGATTTTTCCACAAGATGCAGCACACTATGCAGTGTTTTCAGTGAACAGGGTTCTGCACGTGTGAAATGCATATTGATCTCAAAACGTATTTGTGATTGGTGGCAACAGTGCGATTAGACCCTTGATTAAATCCACATCAGCTCGAGCAGAGCATAATGAAATCTTAATGCTGGCCAGACAGAATGCTGCCTGCAGACATAGGAATTATAAAAAATATACAAGTGATGGACAAGAGAATTAAAGAGGCTAAGTTGTGCATTCAATATGCGTGTCCTCTGTTTATGCTAAACAGGATAAAGAGTAATCCTGAAGGTCCCTCCAGCCCAGAAGCTTTGTGTTTTGTCTCCTAGTTTTGCAAGTAGTTCATTGAAGCTGCCTGAGGCTCATCTACACCTGCCCTGAGGTAATCTTTTTCTCTCTCTCAAATCACGTCTTCTGTTATCAGATATTTTTATTTATCATATTTAAGTTTGTCTTTTGGTCAAAACACAACCCTTATCTGCATGTTGTGCTTTAATAAAACATGTCCTACGTCGATCTCAAACTCTTTTCTATATGGTGGCTCACTCCATGCTTTTTTTTTTTTCATTAATAAGTGTCAGCACAGGAAGGATCGTTAGAGTTGCTTGGTTTTCTGCAGTTCCGCTGCACAGTGACCCTGAAAAACACAAAGAGCTGCACTACAGGGGATGATGCCAGGCAATGCATCACATGGGCTACGCTCTGCAGTGAGCTTTTCGTCTTCCTTGTTCATCTTCACTATGCCCATCATGTCCCGCTCACACATTTTGCAAAGACATCTGCTGACAGGTTGCGTGGCTACATTTATCATCTGCAGTCGCTGTGGTGCTCAAATACCTCATAAAAACAGAAGAGCTTGGAACTTTTAAATGTTCCTTTGTTTTTTGTTTTTTTCTTTTTAATGATATATATTTCTTGTAAGTGATGTTTTTAAAACAATTGCGATGAAGCTTAGCTTACTTATAAACTGAACCTGAAAGCTGAGCTGAGTTTCACAAGCAAAACAGAGGCCTGATTATTACCTGACCTGCAGATGAACTACTAAATGATTGAAGTTGAACAACTGAAAGTTCACAGTAAGCAACACATTTAAAAATAATTTCAATGTTTTGAAAAACAGCTATTGACAACTGTTATTCTGTAACAGGACACAAAGCCATTTCTAAGAGTTTGTGATTCCACCAAATCAAAGTTGGATCAACAACTGGAGGAAATAAGCAGAGGTGGTGAACCTTCCCATGAGAAGCCAGTCAACCCAAATTACACAAAGAGTGTGTCAGTGATTCAACTAAAGTTCTTCACTTTATTGTTTTAAAGTTTTTTTTTTTTTTTAACCCATTCTAAAATGTTTCTAATCAGGTGAGCACAATTGTTGAGTTGAACACCATTCAGAGCACAGGTTGAAGTACATTGATGTAAAATACAGCTTTCTGACTTCCCAAGCAACAAGACCCCAGCCTTCAGCTAATCCAGTCACAGCTGAGGCAGTTCAGCAGCTCCCTGAGAAACCTGACACTAAGCCAAGTATGACATAACCTCCCGCAATATTATATTTCCTGTCTGGAAACTTTCAGTGGTCTGTTGAGAGACCAATGGGTGGAAATTATGTAAAACAATATACAGCAAGCATGGAAAATCATTCAATGTTAGCTAGTGTTGAAGGTCAATATATCGAAGACATGCTTTGTCCTTGACCTCGAAAAGTTAATTTTTTGGGGGTTGCTTTTAGAAGGAACTGAAAGTTCATTCTCGCTTCAATTTTGTGAACAGTGCCTAATCAGTCTAATGCAGTTAATGATGTTTTGTTCTGTTTCAGTCACACAAACAGTTTAACTGCAGCACAACAATTGCTTGACTGAGGCTAAGAAAAGATTGTGGTTTGGTTTACAATCCAATCCTTTCTCAGTAATCAGTTGGCGTTCTCTAAGAAGACTTTAAAGTGTTCCCCTGGCATTCCTATACCACCAATGTGTCATAACAGTGCAGTACTTTCCATCTACAACTTTTGCAATTTTTAAAAAATAAATCTAAAGGCAACATTTTTTTTTTCCACACATGGCCAACTTCCTCTGTTTTTATATATAATTAGTTCTGTCTGTTTTGCGTGTATGTTGCCGTGGTATGCAGTGGATTTAAAGGATTTCGGTTTGACAGGCTTGTACGGTTGTGGGTGGGGTGCTGGCGTCTGCCTTCAAACTGAAGGGCAATTCAGAATCTCTAATTAATCTAAGACATATGGTTTTGGACTGTTGGAGGAAATCACAGTAAGACAAGACCTACAAAAATGTTTTCAGCCAAAACTGAAGTCTACGACCACTGAAACAAAAGTTTATTTTGAAATAATGAACCATCTTTAAGTGATAATATATAACACATGGAAAATGAAAAATCATTTGACTTGAGGTTTCATTATAGACCATTCTAACTCACTCCTCATTGTAGAGTCAGATGCTGACTAAGTAATTACAGAGATAAGTAAAAGAAAATACCTCAATTCCTAAAATAAGTTGTAGCCATTTCCCTGTGGCTTTACAAACCAAACACAGCAGACTTTGTGTTCAACAGACCAAAACTCACCCTTTGCAGACCAGTTGTTTAAAACAATGACATTTAATTATTCTTCAAATTCTGAAATTAAAATGCTTACAAAGAGTGTTATGGCTGTAATGCAATAATAGTCAAACCCTTGCCAAAAAGAAAAAAATATTAAAGATTTTGTCAACATCTAACATTTGGATGCACAGTGGAGCAGATGTCAACCCTATTGCCTCCCAACAAAAAGGTCCCATGTCTGAATTCTGACTCGCTGCTTTTTGTGTGGAGTTTGCATGTCTCCCTATTATATTAGAGTTTTCCACCTACTGAGTAGAACAAAAAATAAAAAAATCACAGCCAAGAGGCCAGGCGAGATAGCATGGCTGATTAATAGCTTTCTAGCAATGATGAGTTGTTTCTCTGCCATTAGCACATTTAGCAGCCCATTCTAGAGATTGATTGACAGCGCTAAGACACTCCTCCTAGAAGTGATTGATTGGTTTTGGTCGGAAGTGGTGCATTTCTTCAGATTGCAATAGAAAGTCAGAGAGGAGAAGGAAGAGAGATCTTTTCTGCCTCATGTTATGCTGTCACAACATAGTGACAGTTTAACAAATTTGTAAAAATACAATTTTTTAATAAAAGGTGCATACTGCAGCTTTTTTGAGGTAATAGTTAATGAATAGATGAATCTCAGAGTTAGTGAGCTAGCACCTTGAAACATGCTATAGGTACCAAGAGATCGTTAGAGAAATGATCCATAGCGAGTAGACCTGAAGTACAACCGTCATTATATATCTGGCAAGTGTTATTCACTTGCTATCAGCCTGTGATTTTGTCTTGTGAAATAAACATAAGCTGTTTTAATGAGCCTTAGATCAGATGATGTATGCTTTGAAGGTGACACCCTTGATCTACTTATAAGAGTTATATTTGAAAGAAAAAAAGAAGTAGTTCTCACTGGCAGTTCTAGACCAAGTTTACCAGAGGGCCAGTGTTTTTTCATTGGGGCACGTATGACAAGAATGAACCCTTGGAAAGAGTCGCTTGCAGATCCAGACTTTCATGATGCAGCCCTATATATAATACTTCATTTTTTTCTTTTTTTTTCTTACTTGATTTAGTCAGAATTACTTAGGATAGTTTAATATTGACACAATCTGAGAAAAAAGACAGCATTTGTCATTCAGCTTTTTGTAAAATTGGCCTCATGTTTGATTACTTTTTCAGATTACCATACTTTAATGAACATCTTCGAATTTTAGCATATTCCATTTCACTCTTTGATTTCTCAGTTAACGTTACATAACTAAAGGAATCTGAGCAAGTAAACAAACTTCAGAGCATTTCACTGAAGCTCAGGAGGATGAGGCACAGTTCTTGTTTTCTCCACATCTTATTTTTCGGAGTCCAGACTGAGACTGAGAGGGTTTCTCATTTGGATAAATTATCCATAACAGTGATCAGTGAGATAAGAGTGGACAACAGTCATCCTGTATCGCTATTACATGTGACTCAATGCCTGTATGTTTGTAGAAAACAAAAGATTTCAGTGACTCATGATAAAATATCGTTTCAGCTGTTGTAAAATTTGCTACTTTATACGCATTAGGCTGTTCTCAGTTTGCGTCACGCTCATCTTCTTTGTTTTTATGTAAGACATACACTTTGTTGTTTTAAAGTATTTCAATTAACGCAGGGTTAGGAAGAACATAACCAGGTCATCGGTGCAGCCAATTAACCTCAGACAAAGCTCTTACAGTGAGATCGATAATGTTTTCACTTTCTTTCCAACTTTTAAATTACTAAACCTATGGGTTTAAACGGAAGCTTCATCAAACACTATTCTATCTTCGCAAATCCTGGAACGGTTTTGAGTGTAGTAGCCAAAATAAAGTACACATTTCTGTGTGAAATTTTACTTAAATTATAAAGCAGATTTTCTTTCTACACTTTCGACTACATAAAAAAAATACATAATCTTTGGTAAGTTTCATAGGTTTTAACCAGAGTTGATGAATAATAATTTACTGTTATAATTTAGGAATTTGTAAATTTGCACCTGGTTTTGAAATATTGTCTGTGAGAAAATAATTTACTTAACCGCAAATGTGGCTTTTTTAGTATACTTACACTATCTTGATGTATTTATATGGGTATTTATGTCTGTGACTGCAGTTTTTTATGCTACAGGCATTTATTATTATTATTTTTGTACCTTTTTGAATAATACATTTGTGCCTCTCTTAAATGGATCCTTTAGGCTAAATGTGTCCCTTTGCTGATTTGTATTTGGATTCATCTGGCTTTCCTGTATTACTACAGTTCTCTGGATGTATGATGAAGACTTAGTGTCGGGTTTGTGCACAATGGATCAACCGAAGGGATTGTGTGATTGGACTGTATACGTTTTGTTTAACCTAGTGAGTGCAGTCTTAGGACACAAAAATGGAAATAGTTCTTAGTCCTGTGCGTCTCTTTAAGTGGTAAAACTTACATAGATGTTTGTTACTCCTCATCAGAACAGAACACCTGTGCTCCAAATGTTTACTCTTTCTTGTCTATACAGTAACAAGATAATAAGGGTTCTCTAGTTGTTTTTGCATTTTGAACACTACTTCAGTGCCACAGTAGCTCATAATTATGTGTCAAGTTACTTGTCACATAAACCCCAATGGGGTTTATGTGACACACCAGAATGCCTGCCTGAGAGTGAGATAATAGAGAGCATGATTATGATGTTTTTGTCTGAAAACACACTTTAATTATTACTGTCTCTCTTATTAAATGTGACATTGAAATTTGACACAAATTGGATTTTGGGTTTTACACTTTATGCTGTTTTGCATCGTCTCGTATAATAAATTACCACAATGACACATTGCATCATCACCTAAACATGAACATTTAGACAATGACTGCTTATGGAGTTGTTACATGTGTGTAAATAATTCAGAAGAATGCTGACCCAACCTGCCTAACCATAAAATCAAACTCTGACAAGGGTATGAATAAATATGGGCTTGTGCACTTAGCGCACTGCAGAAGACAAGGAAAAAAAACAATTACTTCAACTAATGGGATGATTTTATGTTCTTCTAAGGTGAAATATTAAGATATGGATGCAGTTTATTATAGCTTAACTTTGTTTGACTCATGTTACTTATCACTCATAATTTTTCTAATTGCACCCTTGCAAGATGTCCACTGTTATGAATACTAAATGTTCCCTCCAGTATTAAAAACTGACTCCAAACACTCCTGACATTGTGGTTCACAACTGAATATGAATCTGGCAAACCAAAGTCCTTATTTACTTAACACTCCTGGGTGACATAAATCTCTTTTAAGTTTGTAAAGCTTTGGCCCAACTGACTGGTCAGAGGGCCGACAGTGAAAAATGTCTTGTGCTTGCTTAATCTGGTTCAGCACTTCTGTTCTTCCCTCACTGGATTTGAGAATCCTTTGTGCATTCTTGGAGAAAATGAGAATCTCTGAGGTGTTCTGCCAGCATAATTGTGCTTTCTGTCTATTTTTAGCTATGCATTATCACCCTAAGCCACTCATTTCTAATGTCCTCATACACCGTCTTAGTATTTTTCCACAAATTTATTTTGTCAGACAGGAATCTTTTCTATAGTCCATATTCTATTTTATATTGCTCATAAGATGAGCCTCATTACCTGCTTTCTATACAATGAGCTGCTACAATATCGTCACATGTATTTACACATCCAATTTGTAGTAAATCTTACAGTCTGGTCAAGTTCACTCAACCTTCTGCTGTTCACTTTCTCTGCTTTACGTTGTAACTTTCACCATTAACCATATCTCCCAAATCACAGGCAGTTTACAAGGTAATTAAAAAAAAAGTCACACTCCTGTACCCTTTCTGTTCCTGGATTACAAAGAATAATAACATTCAAACTAGAGCTTTCCACTCAGGGGTTTGAAGCGGTATTAAGATTAAAACCAACTTGATAATTTAGTCTGAGGATTGATTTGTACGAATAAATAATATCAGGGGTGAACAGACAGCAGCATTAAGAATAGAAAGATTGGGCAGCTTTATTCCAGTGGCAGGGTGGCTTTCATCCAATAAGATAAACAAAGATGCATTCTTCTACTGAGGTTCCCTCTGGCAAAATGCTGTTCTACATCGACAGTACCACAAATGTGCTTAATGGTGCATTAGTGATAAAGACTGCAAACATATGAGAGAACATAATGAAAAATATTCTGTAAGTACTGACAATGTGAAAAGTTATGTTTCTGTGCATTTGTCTGTGCAAATACATGTCTGTTTTGCCATATTTTACTGTGGGATTCCAGTAATGTATCCACTTTTGGTGGGCATGTTTTCATCTAAGCATCAGATTTTTGGTCAAAAGATTTCAATTTGACCTTTGGCAGCTGAATGCAAGATGCATTTTTAGAGATCTTTATGTGTGACAGAGGGAATAAAAAGTAATTGTCTAAATTAATGCTGTCTTTTCTGTCAGCTCCAGTCAGTCTTACCAATCTTCTCTGACATTTCTAATTAACCACATATTTCCATAACCAGAGCTGCAAATGCCACCAGCAGTCACACTGTTGTCAAATCAACAATCCTAACAGCTTTTCCACTGGTCTGATTTCTAATATATCTGTGGCTAAAGTTCCAGTTATTAAATGCAAGGAACGTGAAATTGGCCAATCTTAATGTAGCAGTCAGATCCTATTTTCATGTGCAGTGCAACAAATCTCATTATATTTTTCAACCAAAGAAATCTTGAGATACATTTAGATTCATCATGCAACCGAACAAAACCTTCAAGAGTTATTATTTTTTATACATGGTAAAAAATAAAATGCTGTACATTATACACTGGTCTTATAGTCTGCAATTAAATTAATGAAAGTCGCAACATCACACAAAAACCAGAAAATGTAGCTCATGCACCAAAACCCCACAATTTTATATCTGCCAAAATGAAGCTTTTGTCACAGTGTATGGTGTGTTTTGTTCTGTCAATCTTTTTTTTTTCACCATCATACACCCGTTTGCATCATCTATTATGGCCTCATATATCTGCCCCACATGTCAGATTGTCATCATTATTCTGCCTCTTCTCTGGTCTGTCCAGCCATGAATTTAAACGTGCTATTCAAGGAACTCACTTGGGTTCCAGAAGTTAAAACATCATTTATTATATTTGCTCAGTTAAGACTTTTTCTTTATTTACAGAAAAAAATATAGATTTTCACAGCTTTCAGGACTCATCAAAGTACAAAACTAGAAATTTTTTCAAAGAAAACTCAGTGGTTGCATTTGTTTTTCTGATCACATTTTAATAAATATGATGTTTTACATTAAATTAATGTAAAAATAAAGATATTAATGCACTATCACTTCATCCCAGGGGGAAATGTGTTATTAAATGCAAAATTAAAAGCACAGTAAACCAACAAGCTTAAAGTTCTAAAGTTAAAATGAAGAAAAAGCGGAGGTTGTTCAATATGAGAAAAGGGACACAAAGAGGTCAGCTGTTTGAATCCAGTTTCCGCTCTCCATTGCCTCGGGTCTGGGCAAAATTTCTCCAAGAGTGTTGACTAGGGGGCCGGCTGGTGGCCCTCTTCAACGCTTTGCAATCAGTCATTGCCCTCAAAGCTGCTGTCTGGAGTGCAGAAAGAAATATTTCAAATGCAGCCTGCAGGAGCGTGTCTGTCAGTTAGATGGTTAGTCCATCAAGAGTTCGACTATTTTTGGAAGTGTTGGCTGTTTCTAGCTCAGTCCAAATGTCTAACAATTGTATATTTTATTTTTTTAGATTCAGGCCTCAGTCACAGTGTTTTGCATGAAGAAGTAGTTGGTAATAACTTTATGGTCATAGCTTTTACCTTTGAATGTGGCACCCAATAAATGTTTGCATAAATAGGGTATAGATACAATTTTAATTACGGTAAATCACTAAAATTATTTGGAAAAGTGCAATTCATTGGAGAGAAAAAGAAATGTTTCACTAACCCTAAGGGGGTAAAATCTGTTGACAGACCAGCTTTTAGTTTTGGACTCCACAAACCAGAGAGTTAAAATTGTGATTTTGTAAGAGGTAGCTTTGCAAAGTATTGAATCAGAGAGTTAGCTACACCACACAACATTTTACTTTTATTTTTCTGGAAATAATCAATAGTTTTCTTCCAAGTGACACTCAAGCATTATTTTGTGTTTATCAAATGAAATCCCAAGAAAATTAATTGACCTGTTATTTAAAAAGTTCAAGAAATAAGAATACTTCTGCAGCAACAGTCCTTTACTTTCAATAGTAATCATCAAATACAAATTTTAAATAAGCAGAAGGTAAATTCCTGATTGTTTTTGATTAACAACAGGAAACAAAATGTAAATTCATGACTAATATAAATGCTTTTCTTGCTCATTTTCATAACCCATTTTGTTCCTGTAGATAATCAAAAGCCTGTTTTTGATGCATAAAAGAGTGTAGCTGAAATAAAGCAGAAAAATAAAGAAAATTACATCAATAGTATTTGTTTGTAAAGCTCAAGAGTTCAAAGCAATTAAAGGTTTTGTGCAAAAATAATTTGATTTACCCTAAGCTGTGGATGTTGCAGTAATATAACCCGAATAAGCCTGATACGTTGTTTCTTTATGATATTTCAGTCCAAGTCTGACCAGTCCATATAGGCTATATTTGTGATTCTTTCAGGTAAAACAGCACTGGCATTGCTTGCTTTGTGGTTTTCAGAAGTAAATATATTTTTTTTTCCATTTTTTAATCTTTGGTCAGAGCAAAATATCTTGCACAGATTTTTATCATATATTTATCTTTTATTTATACAGAAAGTCGCTTCAGATTTTTAAATGTAGATAATCTTTAAACAAAATGGAAAAAAAATCATTGACAAATAAATCACAAGCTGTGAATCAGATATTTTCTCCAGCATCATTACCCAGCAAAGGTGCAAGGTGACAGCTCACACTGTGCACAACACTGTGGTTACTAACATCCCACTGGCTGGGCATGTAACGAACAAAAGACAAATTGTTTGGGCTGCGATTGACAAGTACGTAGCCGTCAGCAGAGCTCCTGTGCCTCCAGCAGCCCTCGTCCTCATTAAAAATTAACTGTCTTTGCCTTTCCTATTTTCCCTAATAAAAAGCTATTTTATTGAGCTGAACCATCTTTTAAATAAATGCTCGAAATTGTCAAAGATAAATGTAAACTCTTGAATACATGAGTGTTGAGAGATTTGGGAAGTTATGACCATGGATAAATTTAGGGCCAGAGGTCATTGGTTCATGAACAGTTCAAATCTTGAACTGAAGCAGGATTTCTGAATCTGAGGTCTCCATTATTAACCGGAGTAGTATGGGTCATAATGCAAAGTGAAGACGGGGAATCAGCATACCCATAGACGGTAGACCCACTGGAAACACTGGAGGTTCAGCTGATTTGCTTGATCTGGTTCATTTGCTCCAGTGAGGCACTGACTAGAAAACAAAGCAGTCTTGCCAGAAATACTGCTGACAGATATGATTATGTTGAACTGGTTCTTTTACTTGAGGACTCACTGTAAATACGACTAATGAAAACATGGCTGACGCCAATGATTAGGTCAAATTAGCTTGCTGCCAGAGTTAGCACACACTCTGGAAAGACAGCAGATTCAGTTTACATAGGTTGACCAACCGCACCCACACTGACTATCTGTGGAAATGAAGACAATAGAACTCTCAGCATAAGAATGGTGCAACACACAACAGACAAAAATAAGAGTCATAACAGAAACAAAAAATAAACAGAAAATAGACTTTATTTTTTATAGAGTGGGAAAATATTCTTTTTTTCTATCTTGAGAAAATTATCAGAATAATAAAACTACATTGATTTGCTTTGAGGAAATCAGTTCATTATTTCTTTTCAGTCTGTAAATTGTTCTTCTCTCATTTCATTAAGCCATGGCTCCAGAGGAGCTTCGCATGGGGAGCATTGGTTTATTTTGGGGGTTTGATGGGACAGACTAATCAAGGTTTTGCATAAATACATAGACAAACCTTTATGTAATCTTTCAAATAAAATAAGCATGTTTGTCAATACAAAATAATCAATAAGCATTTAAAAATGCTAAGTAATTATACTCAAATTTGCATAAACATTAATTTATAGATTTCAGAAATCAAAGAATTGAATGTTTCCAATCTGTGAAGTCTATTTCTTTAAATATAAAATCAATTTATTTAACTATGAGTAGATATACTAATAACAATCAAGTAAAAGAAAAAAGTACAGTGCAGTAAAACTACTCTTTCAAGTACCTTTTTTTTTCCAAAAAAGTTACTCAAGTAAAAGCAACCAGTACAACTCACTTTTGAACATAAATAACAACAATACTAGTAACTTATTCTTGTTAACAAGCTTGACATGATATATTGGCATTAGGTAGTAATAATGTATCTAACATCACCTGCAGCAAAAAGCATTACTCATTCACTAAGTTTCACTAAGGAAAAAAAACTGTGCAATGTTCTTTGCCTTTTGCTGGTTTGCTCTGTTGCACTTCTTAGGGCATATGTTGTGTTTAAAGGGAGGTCTGATGATTCGACATCCTACCAATGAATTAAACAGTTGTAACGACTGAAAATAGTGCAGGGTCCACACACAAATCGAGATGTGTGGGAGCCACCTCCAGTATCAAACAGAGATGAGGATAGCAGAAAACTGGCCACTTTGAGGTAAAAAAACCAAAACAAAACAAAAAAAAAAAACTTCCAGTGCAGGGGAGGGACATGGCTGACTCTTTAGGTGAGCAAAGACTCCCAATGCCTGCCCATACTGCCAGGCCTGATTTCATTATTGACACAAGCAGAAGGTGCTTAAAAACAATGACTCAGGCCACTTAATTTAATTGGCTCAATTTAGTGAATGGCTCAGATTAAACCAAAAAATAAAATGAACAAAGTTTACCACCCGTAGGACACCATCTTTATAGAGCAGTAAAAGTGTTTGCAACATCTTCAAGAATCTAATTGTTTTGTTTTGCTTCTGAGTGCTCTGACAGTGGACAGATTCTGAATTTCCTCAGTGTAAACGTAACCTGGAATGATCCTTGCCACTTCCAAGTCAGCTTAGACAGACTCCCTGCCAACTCTGGCATCCTTAACAAGATAATTATGCAATCCCAACGGATGGATTTATTCAACATCAAAAATATGTTAACAATTTGTGACATACTAAGTATCTGACCATTAATTCAAAAACAACTGTGAAATTCCTACAGTCTGAGACAGATTAGAGTGGTTAAGCTAAAAATAATATCCTCTTGTGTCTCAGATAGAATTATGTAAGAAATGCCTCTTTTTTTCCACAGAGTCAGTATTGTTACAGCTCAAAGGCAATTTAAGGAGAATTACTTCTTGTTTAAATGGACTGAAAAGATCAAGGAATTTCCAGAAACACACAAAGTGAGCAAGATTTCTTACGTTTGCCATGGCTGGAACTAATTTAAAACTAATTCCCCTCAAAACCTTTGCTTTAGATTAGGAAACAAGCAAACAGCATGAAGATGGTGTGTGAACCGGATATATGTTTGTGTGCGTGTAATCCAGCGACGCCGGCTGACACTCATTCTTGGTTAGCTGTGTAACAACATCTAAGAGGAGAAGCTTTTGGCTAAGAAGGGAGTTTGTTGCCGTTTGCTGATGTCGTGGAAATGCTGATTGAGACACACAATTTATTCTGGCTGGCCAGGGGTATGTCCGTATCTTCCACTAACAGCCCCTTAGGGAGGCTGCTCAACACCAAACACAAATCATGGGCTGCTGTCAATTAACCAGAGTGCCTTTCTGTAACAGGAAAGTGCACATGGCACAAGGCTGTGTATGCATGGCTGTTTAGTAGGTTCTCATTTAGTAGATTTATCCTGATGAAAATAAATGAGGAAATTAGGGAAAGGTTCATTTTAGAGTACAAATTGATAAGACAAAATACAAAATTATAAATATAAAAAAAAACATCTTATGTGGATCAAAATGTGAAGAAATTGAGGTCATTTATGAAGGACGTGTATCTACATTTTTCTGTATTGTATTTGTATTGGGATGAATGGTGTGAAATCCACTTCTGCTTCTGGGTTGAGAGGTGTATTTGCATTGGCCCACTTGTCACATTTGTCCTGTTTTATTCTTCACATTTTATAATTGTCTTAATATCTTAAATATGACAGTGTATTGCTTTAAGAAGTAGTCAAAACATTGGTTTAATTATTTAAAAAGTTTTAAATGGATAAATTAAATATGGACAGACATCAGTCGGAAGGTGAGTAATTACTTTTGCTCAACAAAGGGAATCTATATGGTGTTTCATTCGATTAAGTATTATTTTTTGGTCATTGCTGCAAAATCTAGGAAGAAAATTGCAAATAGGTGGCCACATTTCCTGTGAAAAAGGTTTCTTATGCCCACACACTTAGCAAGGGTAATGAACTAGAATACAGCAAAAGAATGGAAGATACTGACTTCACCAGTTATCAGTCAAAGTATGAACATATGAGGAAAACTGAAGAACACTTTTATTCCTTCTAATGCTGGTGACACACTACGCATTTGATTTCACCCATGATTTTGGAGAAAATCGACACCAATCGGCAGTAGTTGTGGTCAGACGCACAAAGAATCTTGTTAGTGGTAAGGACTGGAGTCAGTCACTGATTGGGAAACCAACCTGACAACTTCGATGCATTTAAACAAATAACTGCATTTTTTATATATATATATATGTTTTGTTTTTTTTCACTTTGGTATCTAACACATTGGACATGAATGAATAGATATCAATATTTGGCATAATAGAAATTGCTTTGGGATTTCAGTTCAAAGTGAACCATTTTCTTCAAATATGTCATGTATACCAGTAAATAATCTCACCTTTCTAATCAATGAAATTCTGATTCTAACAATAGGTTGTGAACATAAAATAACGTGAACCAATTATGCAGAATATAATTACTGATAATATACTATTTCTGTGGAAAGTCACTTGCAGCATTACGAAAAATTAAGAGTTTAATATGAATACTGTGAAATATACTGTTAAGATAACAATCATACAATCTGTATGATTGTATGAAACAATCATCACCTAAAAGAACATATCATCTATAATAGAAAGAACTGTGGATGTTCAGAGATTGCAAAACAATATTTTAGTTGTTTGTGCCTGATTGGCATTGATTTTCTTTCACTTTTAGATAAAGTCCACTTCCACTTGTAGAAATATCACCAGAAGCCTTTTCAGAATTGTCCTTTCTTCTTTCCAGCTAATGCAGTCTGGATCTGACGAAAGTTACAAGACTATAAGAGGAGAAAGCACCAACTCACCACATCTATTATTCACAAAAAGCATTTGTGAGCAGCTGTTTCCAGTCTCATTAGTGAGAAATCAGGGTGAGATTTATGATAGCATGACTGATTTGATTGAACCCTTACACACATTATATGCTGATGAAGGTAGATTAAAATAGTTTGGCAGACAGCAAAACAACAAATGTCTGGAAGTGATTGAAGCATGTTCTTTGTTTGGCCTTGGTTTTTCATACATATATAAACCTACAACATGGTAATACTAATGCATTTTATATTCTATGTGAAATACAAATATATACAATATTTTTGTGGACAGGATGCCCAAGAGGAAATATTTTGGAAGAAAAATTTGTGAATTCATGTGACGTGAGCTTTGCTGCTCAGTTCTCCTTTGCATCTCTCTTCACCCATAACAGGAAGAGGAAACAGTCTGCCACACCATCCCATTTTCCACATCTTTCCACCCAAACAATGTTGCTAATTAAGAACATTTCTTTCATTGTGAATCTCAGGTGACTTTATTTATCTGCTAAGGTGTTTGGTGAAAGGGTTTAAAAACACTGCACTGATTGCAGAGGTTTCCTTCTTCTGGACATTTCTGAATATGAAACTATATGGTATTTAAAATGAAAATTATTGAACCTTTTACCTTAGAGATTTGCAGAATTGTATTGGACTATTATGTATAAAGCTGCTCATTTAATTGTGGTAAGACATTTTAAATATAACTGTACATAATCAGATGAGCCTTAGTAATCCCAAACCCCCAAGCTCTACATTGGGGCTTGGGGCCACAGCTGTGGAGACACGTCTACAGTCTGTGATTACATTTTAGGTGATTTGGATATTAATAGGATCTAATCTTATTTTTGGATAGTTGTGGATGTGTGTGTTTGCTTGATTGTTATGCATTTTGTTCTGCTTTTGGTTTTTGTTTGGACCTTGAGTTTGAAATAAAAGTTACAGCATAAGGCAAAATCTGCTGTAAATAATTATAATACAAATCATATATGTTTATTTCTTGATCAGTATGTTGAATATTTTCTATTTGACAAAAATGTGATGAATGACAAGATTTCAAATTAGTTGAATGAGGCTTACTTGTGAATAAATCAACATATATTGCTGTTGCACTTGTGTTGAGTGAAAAATAAAAAACTGAATATCATTGGCAGAGGAGAGACAATAACCCCAGGTTATAAAAAAAACTGTTTGTGTTTGTAGCGCCTCCATTTGTACGTCTGCGCATAAATATCAATAAAAATTGATATTTGATTTAACATTTGCATAACATTGCTACAATTCACTGCCAGAAGCCATAACACATCCAGAGAGAAGAACTGCAAATCCTTAAAAAAAAAAATAAAATAAATAAAATAAAAAAGCTGATATATTTTATTGCACTAATGTTATAAATCTGTACCAAGCTGTTATGTTGCAGGGTCAGCAATGGTTGGTTTATTTGTTTGAAATTCTAGCATGGGGGAATGATTGGGCGCATTGGTTGTCTAATAATTTATTTTGCTTGCAAGGGTTTTTTCCCCCCACAGCTTTGACATAAAAAATCATAATTTAGACTGTCTAAAGTATGAAGACGTTTTTATGTCCGTCAATAGGGAAGAGCAGGCAGAGATAGATTTTCTGGAACCTTCTCTACTGCAAATCAAAAAGTCCTAGAGCACTGATACTAATGAATATTGAACCCTGTGAATGATTTACAATGATGCAAAGTGTTTGCCAAGACATTTGAAATATATTTCACACATTTTCTTCAGGTTTCCAAATAAAACAGAATAACTTATGATTATGCGTGACTAAGTAAATCTTGGTCATAATTAGCAAAAGGAATTAAAGAGAACCTATGGATTGGGGTCTTGTTTTGACACATAACACACTGCTTTTTAGTCTTGTATGCTCTAAATATGGTGTGTAATGCAATTCTAAAAACTCTTACCTGCATAATAATACAGATAAGATTGTAGTTAAATTATTTGAAATCTGAAATACACAATCATTATAAACTGTACACAGCATTCCAGAAAAGGAACCGTAAGGTAGTTTTGAAGCACAAAGATGAAAGTGTCATAGTCAAATGGGTAGCTCTTCATCATAGAATGCAAAATGAATTACACTGTATCAGAGAAAGCTAAAGGATAATATGGGAACAAAACAACAACAAAAAACAAGGCAGAAACCTGCAACATGGCAGTGACCCAAAGCATACCATTAAGTCTACAAAGGACTGATTCTAATGTTGAGATTATATGGAGAGACTACAAATGGACTGTATACTTAAAGAGAAACTCAAACATCTCACAGCTGAAGGATGGGAGGGAGGCACATCTCCCTCATACTGATATCAGAGACCGATACAAGCTAAAAGATGCAGGCCAATTATGGTATTTAAGGCAAATGGATAAAAACCTACCATCAGTTGGTGTCCTCAGCATCAAAATGTATTTTAGTGATATTTTTGTTTAAAAATGAAAATAAGTTCATTTATAAGTGGTATAATATTTCTTACTTTTCCATGGATAAACAAGATTAAAGATCACTTTGTGAACATTTATAATTAAAGAACACTAAATGAGATGTGTGGGTGCACTTCACCTTGACCCGTTTAATGTGTGTTAATTGTAAGAAATGATGTGCCTAACACACCACACCTCAGTGGCCCTGGTATCACTTTGTCCAAAGTCACATAGCCCTGCATCTATCACCACATCACACAGCGAAGCTGCAAAAATAGTTCACTCTGACAGAGATGATATTTTGCTTGGCAGCTCAGAGGTAAAAGAGATGGGTTTGCTTTACCACTCCTTACCACCTTAGTCTTGCTGGTAAACCCACAGCTTCAAGTGTTTTGAGAAAAGGACTTTAGAGACACAAGGTGAAAAAAGGAATTCATTTGGAGCGTATTAACGCTGAAAGCTTGATCATCGCAACCAAGCTGAGCAATCTGGTGGGGCAACAAAGTCCTGCTGGCCCTTTGAAGCTGAGGCTTGATGGGGTGAGTCTGAAGCACAGCAGGGTTAACAAGGGCGTTACAGATCTGAGACAGTACTGTACAATGACGTTGCAAAAAAAGCCCCCAAGAGCTTAATAGAACTCACACACTTCCTGTGAATGGGCAAATGTAACACTCCTGCTTTCCCGTGCAAGCACAGAGGGGTCGTTATCATGGTTTATTTACTTCCTCTGCCACTCTCATTCAGGGTAAACATTCTCATTGCTAGTTCTGCTTCATCAAACTCAAAAATAATTGCCATCACTACCCACCAAAGGTAGCCCAGCATATCTGCAGTACCCACATTTCAGGGTGAAGCTTCCACAAGTTATAACCTCACTTTTCCTCATGTGTGAGGAGGATGGTGGGCCATTCAACAGCGAGCAAAAGATATAGCTCGGTGATATATCTGCCAAGGAAAAAAAGAGAGAATAAATCAAAATTATTGTTGTTAATGTACTTTTATTACAATAATAATGTAATACATTTATGAGATTAGTGTTATTCATCTTAATTAACACTATTTATAAAATGCTAATGCACATGGAATAAAAAAAGATGTCAAAATGAAGTAAAATTGCTTGCATTTACCACAGAAATGCATTGCACATACATTTCTCACACTAGTCCAACACATACTTAACCCTTTAATGACTCCCGGTCAGGTTGTAGCCACACTTATTCAAGATTCTTTCTGTCACAGAGGAGCTGCATTTTTTGAAAGCAGCATTCTTTCAGAGGCCATTGTGTTGTAAGCTCCAGAGGTTGGACAAAAATTCATCAGAGACAGTTCATGTTTTAAGGGAACAATGGACGATTTTGTTTCCATGGGTTCTCACAAATTTCTGTCACAGTCCAGTTGGTCAGTTGGCACTCTTGCAAGCACCATGAACCGTCCAGCTGAGACGCTGAGGGGAGCCTGCGCTTTTGTACAGAAACTGCAGCCATGTAGAAACTGCAGCCCTCATACCACAATGTTCATTTAGACTGAAACAATTTGCTTTTATTTTATTTTTTTTCTTCTGCCTTTGCCCAAGTCACAAAGTGCAATCTTCCCGTTTCCCTAACTAGTTGATTTCACAGTCAGACCCATCACTTCTTTTTCAGGGAAACGATTACACCAAAACACAACCCAAATATGAAAAAAAAGGGAAAGTGGAGCAATCTGGCACAGAAACAAATTGGAAGACAAAGAGAGACAAAGCATGAGAGCCTCAAACCACTGTGATCACAACAAATGCTTTTATGCAAGAGCTGCTGAAACATCACATGAACACAAAAAAAAAGAAATTAATGGCTCTGTAATACATTGTACATTGTGCTTACAGAGTGCACTAGCTGCTAAGTGATTTGAAAAGCGCCAGAGACAACGTGCTCCCACAGTGTAGCTCTGCTAGCAAGAATGAAGCAATTGAAGCGTGAATTGAAAGCACTTATTTAACTGCAAGACACATAAGACAGCAACTCAAGACACAAAATAGAAATATTACTGTAGTATCTAAATGTTATTGTTAAAATGACTAAACATGACAGGATCAGTTTACTCTTGATTTTCGAAAGATTGAAATCTGAAAAAATACACTAGGATTTATAAATGACTCACTCAAACGGTTTCAGTGACCTTCCTTGCACCTTTACATTGTGAGGTCGGGTTCACAACAGGAGCTGAATCAAAAGACTGATGGCTCACAGCTTAAATCAACACTTCATGGTTTAACACTTTCCATCCAGTAACATTTATTATTCTATAAGTCATAATTAATTTGCAATTTAGTCCCCAAAGTAAAAAAAAAATGATTTCAGTGTGAATAGTAATCAAAGGACACATTTCTTTGAGATGAGACTTTTCATATTGATAGTTTGTTCTGGCTGAAATCAGGGGCTTAGTAAACTTGGGGTATTTTGGTCATGCTGCCGTTTTTGTTCACTCAGAGAACCATCCAAGCTGACATGCAGCCACTGTTAGAAACCATGTGAGGACATTTGTTGCACTTCTTGTTCAGATGTGCGTAAGCTGCTTGGACCCGTGCTACAATCCTCAAATTAGCATAAAAAAATAAATAAATAAATGAACTATTTTCAATAAGAATGGAAAATAAATTACCTTAGTGTTTACAATCAACATGGGCTTCAAATCATGAATAAATTATGTGTAACAGCTGGAGAATGAATTCATATCCGAGTAATTTATTTATTCTTCATCCAACTAATTTGACCGATTTGACTTTTTCTCTTGTAAGGGGGAAATAGTGTAAGCAATGAATAAGATGCAATTACCTGGGATGTATGCAGTGTTTATCCTAAAATCAGAATGCATGATTTAATTCACTTGCATCCTTCAATCTCCTTCATTAGAAGTCTGTCAGCATGTCAAACATTGTTTTTTAAATATTTACCAACCAAGCCTTACAAAAATTCCTGAAAGCTGTCAGATTGATCTTGCATTTTTATGTCCACATGCTTTGTTCTGTGACCCCACAAATTCTCCATCATGTGTTTTTTCTTTGCCAGGCAACATAAAAAGTTTTGTTTCATTTAAAGAGGGCATTTTTATATATTAACTTGTATAGAACATGATATATAATGGCATTCTGGCACCTTGGCTAGAATGTACCCTTTCAGAACTATTCAACTATGGAGAACATTTTATTAAAATCTGAAAATAAAGTCACTCAACAGCATATGAATTCAATTTTTAATGACAATTTGCACGAGGAAAGCTTCATATTTTTATTTTAGAAAGTTACTAAACATGCAAAATGGTCAGGATTAGACCGTTGTTGTTCCAGGTCTTCTTTTGGATTGGCCAAATGGGGCGTTACACTAATTTGGGCTAGCCGTACCCCCTTTTTAATTTTAGTATAATTAAAGCAAAATATTTACCATAGAAGACTAAATGCTTGACCACAATGTGCTTTAAGAGTTAAAGCATACATTTGCAAACAAGCATTTTTTCTAATCTTTGGATATCTGAAATAAAACATTGTGAGCTGAATTACTTTGAGGCACTATGGAAAAAGTTTGGGAATGTGTCATTGTGGCTACATTTTTTTCCCCATCAGAAAAAAATAAATGTTTCCTTTCAAGAGCATTGTGTACGCTTACACAAAATAAGAGCAGGATTGGGAACAGAAACTTACTCATATATGAAATGACTCAATAAATGCACACATTTATAGAGCTAGCAAGCTGATAATAATGCAAATACAAAGTTAAGAAAAATTACTCAAATGAGTACAAATTGGTTATTTCACACATGAATGGACTCTCGGAAACATATTAATTCAAAGATCAACAAACCACTCAACAAAACAAATCCATCATATTAGTTATGAAACTTTCAATTCTCAGTATAACCTTGCCAATACCCAGTTACATGCTCTCTTACAATCACTTTCCCTTTCTTACAAAGTGTACATGTCTGGTGTAATTAAAATACAACCAAAAAAGGTTTCTCCCTTCTTTCTATCTTTCTTTCTTTAACTTTTCACCAAGCATAATTTTTCTTGTACTTTTAGCTTGCAAAGTTAACTTTGTTGTCAGAGGTTATTAAAACCACATGAAAACCTGGCAAGAAAGTTCATGTCGGAAGGAAATTTGAAAGCACATAATATAAATAAATCTTGACTTTACAACTTCAGTCTAGGTTTTATTCCCTATAGCATTTAAGGGTTGCCACTTTGTGCAACTGAGAGTTTTCCTCCCTCTACTTTTGACATCTGGGATTGTGACTCAAAGAGTTGAACATTCCACAATCTTTCTGCGTCAGAAGAGAAAATATATGAACGTCTGCTTTGGAAGGAAAAAAAAAATAAAGATAACGGCTTATTGCAAGAAAGCCACTTCACTCAGCTCCATTCGACTCAAAGTTATCTTCTCCACAGAGGCAGAGGACAATTACACGTCGAAAAGCTTTACGTCTTTGCTTTATCAAAGCTAGCACAGCTGTAAGTGCAGATAAAAACCAACAATAATCAAATAAAACCCCTTTGACACACATACACTGATTCTGGCAGGAGACTGCCAGATTTCTTTGACCTGTGTGTCATACTGTATCAGTGCAATGCACTCACAGATGTGTGCTGAAAAAGCCAAAAACAGAGGCCTGAAGTGCTTTCGAGATCTCGTATACTTTGGAAGTTCTGGTGTGAATGGCTGTTAAAATCTAGATGGAAATCATCTGTGAGGCAGGCTCTGAATATCACTTCTGAGTGCCATGAGAAAATGTGCTTTCATAAATTCTTTAAAATTCATTTTTTCTTTTGGAATAATGGTCTTGCAGGAGCTCTTTGGGATGAATTGAAATGCAGGTGAAACAAAGTTCTGAGAAAGGTCACAACAGGTACAAAGTCCAGAGCAACGACCAGAACAATTTGGATCTGCAGTTATTTAAATCCTTTCACGTGCACATATGTAGTTTAGCCAATTGCAATTTTGATTGACAATAAGATAAAAATAAAGTCTTAAAACTATTCAAATGTTTATTTTTGCCTCTCCTGCTGTGAAGAGTCTGTCTCTGCTTATTAGAAGACATCACCTACTGTCTGACACGACTTGTGCAGCAGTTTTCACCATAAGCACGGCTAACATTTCTGACTCTTTGTTGCCATCAGTTCAATGTCCAGCATGTTCCATTTGAAAGCTCATAAAGATAAAACATAGAAACTTTGCTGTACTGGATTCAATTCATGTCTGTATTAAGTCCTTTTTTCTCTCACAGTTTCCTTTAGTGTTTCCTTTAGTGTCCTTTAGTAAAGACACTGATGTGTCTTTACTAACACGTCAGTAAAGATGTGTTATCTTTACTGAGTGATGCTGGAATAAATAATGTTTTTTGAACAGATGGAAAGTGTTTGAATTTCACACTAGAGAGACATTTGTCTCTATCTCTTTTTTTCTTTCCAGTCTGCTTAATGACATAATCACGGCATAATGACAAGTTTCAGAGTGACAACCTACTTGTTTTCTCAAAAATAACAAAATATAAGATAATTACTAAACTTTACAAAAGTCTGCAGCATGTAAGTCGTGCCACATCCTTTTTTTTTAAATATCAAAAATAAATGATTAAAATTGAAGAAACAATTATTCAAGGTCAATCAGAGAGCAGACAACTCAACAGTTTGCTAATTACAGTACCTTGCGATTTTTTAAAATTCCACTTGAACATTGTTACAAATTTCAGTGCATATTTTGGATGGGGATTTAATGCTATAGACCATAGATTTATCATGGTCTATAGCATTAAGGTCTGAACTATAATCCATCACCTCTGACCAGATTTCCTGTGCAGAAACATTTTCCCAGCAGCAGAATTGTGCTGTTTGACCACGATGAGGTGTTGTGCACCTGAATGTGCGCTGTTGTGTTTTTCTCAATAATAAAGCAAAACTTGGTCTTAATTTTGCAGTTTTCAATTTTGAGGAAAACTTGAGCAGCCAGCTATTGATGGCTGCAAACTATTTTGAATGGCTCTTAGCTGCTGTTAAGAGCCTGCTGGGGCCCAAAACAGACTCTGCATTCACACTCTGCTTCATCCATCAGCTGGAGCACAAAATCCTTTTGGACTCTCACTCTCAAACTATTTTGAACATTTGTTTACTGTAATAAACTATAGAAAACAGTGAGGCAAACCTAGAGAGAAATGACTATTGTACGGCAAGACAAAACAAAAACAAAAATATGTGGCTGCTTTAAGCAATCTTGGAAAATACAATTATTTTCTGAAAGAAAGGCAGCCCTATTTTTTAAGCAGGATCCAAAGCTCTGTGGTATTTAAATTATTTACCCTACTTAAAATTCTCTGCACCCAAACATGTCAGACACTCAGCAGATGAAAGATTTTACCACTAAACTATAGAAAGAACATTTTTGTGCTTTAAGATGATCTTCATTAGTTTCCCCAAAAAGTGCTTCCCCAAGCATAATGTACCCATGATCAAACTTCTCAGACTACAGATGAATCCAATTTATTATAACAAGTAAAGGAAACATCTAAAGAAAAAATTAGTTTGAGAAGAGAAACTTTCACCCTTGCAGCAAGACGGTTTGGAGTCCAAATTCTGACCTTACGCTTTTGTTCCTATTGCTTTTTTTAAGTGTCTGATTCAATAAACACGCATGTAGGGGATTATGCTATTTAGTTTTTTCATTAGAACAGAAATGCAGTAAGAAGAAGATTAGAAGGAGTATTTAACAAAGTGAAAACCACTTCTTCAGTTGCTCTGTTGATGATGAAACATGCAGATGCAGCATCAGTTCCAATGCAGAGTCAAAACCTTTTTTTTGAAAATGTGGGAAAGTGTTTCTTTTCCTTTACTTGCGACAGAAATATATTTTTCAGAGTTGACAATGAACTCTGCTGTTTACTGAACAGTAATAGAGTCAAATGATGTTGACTGATTAACAAGGAAAAGTTTATCCAAGTGTGAGTCAGTAACAGTAATAAGCATTAACTAAAGAATACTGTGACAGAAGTTATGTTGACTTCCATGAACACCTTCCAGAAAAAAATTTGATCTTTTTGTGGAAATTATAATTTCTTTAGTCCAGACCAAAAAATAAATACATTTTTTATCCAAAACATATTTTTTCCCCACTTGCTGGCATACCTGTATACCTTATATTTTTTTTCTTAAGGGTTTAGTTATGACTAGCTGTGCATGCAGTAGCTAAAAAAAAAAAAAAATCATTTCATTCATTTTCAGAGTGATCACTGATGTCAAAAGCAAATAAAAGCAAATAAGATGAAAGAAAAACAAGAAAATTGGAGAAATATAAATAGACTTTAATAATTTGTAATACTGAAGAGTATTTATTCTCTCGGAGGTATTTGGCAGTTTCTTCCTCCTCTCAATCAATTTTGTTTCCACATTTATCAGGATATTGATTAAGCTAAATAAGAAAATGCTCTGGAAAAAATCATGAGGAAAACAGAGCAGAGTTTTCACTTCAGTGAAAGGTAAATTTTCTTTTCATCTGAACCTCGTGTATGAAATGAAGGACAAAGAGGACACTGAGCAAGACAGTGCCATAGAACAAAGAAAAGATGTAATTTAACTTGATGAGAACAAGGCATTTTTGAAGCATGTAGAAACTCCTGCTGACATACTATCATTTGTTCATCAACTACAGAGGAAAAATCACATGTGGAAATCAGATTGCAGAAGGCAAATTACACATACATGAAAGGAATATCTTTAATACATGCAAGCAATGGGTAAAGTGCGACACAAATCTTTAAAGAGAAGTGACTGAAAGTTAGAGGATGATACAAAATGGGCCACATACAAAATATCATCCTCTAAATAAAGGGAGGTCTGGTCGCCTGTCAGCTACAGGAAACGTAAAGCTTGCATTCATGTGAAAACAGACGATTTAACCAAAGCTAAGCGGAAGGTGACAGAGCAGCTGGAAGTTAAACAAGTGGAAAGGTCCAGGCGCAAATAGGGAAGTGTGGGTACAATCCTGACACACAAACATAGACGCGCTCACACACTACAACACATGCTGTGGCCCATTGCCAAAGGAGAATATCCTCAGAATTCCATCTGGTTCACAGAAAGCTGATCCTGTGTTTACAGAGGGGCTGCTGCTAAGAGCCTGCTGGGGCCCAAAGCAGACTCTGCATTCACACTCTGCTGACCTCCATCAGCTGGAGCACAAAATCCTTTTGGACTCTCACCTACACCGCAGGACCTCTGCATTGAGAGCTGCAGTAGCTTCTTTAACCATGTTAAAAGTGCTTCAAAATTGTAAAGGGGGATTTTTTTTAACTTATTGTCTGATTAATGAATATACAATAAAAAAAGTATTCATACCCCTTAACACTTCAATTTTTCATTATGTTACAATCTCAGATTTTGATGTATTTTCTTGAGAGTTTGTGTCGCAGACCAATGCAAAATACTGCATGATGTTGATGCTGAAGTAAAATGACATCTTTCAATATTTTCTTCAAATAAAACTTTAAGATTTTTCTTGGAAGTATGATCAGCCTCCATTTTACAGTGTGTTATTCAAACATCTTCCACTGCAGAAGCTATTGCTTGTATTTCTCTATTAATCATGCATCACTAGGGACTAAAAATTAAGACAGCTTCTCAGTGGGGTTTATGTCTGGACTTTGATTGATCAATCTATCAGATTCTATTGTTCACTTTGATCTAAACTATCTCTGTTTCAGTCAAGTCTTTTGTCACGTTTGAAAGGTTTTCTTCCATGTTGCTCTGTATTAAACCGTTTTCTTTTAATAAAGGAGTTTTCTTAATATTCCCTCACAGTTTCCATTAATTTTCTGGTTGTTTCTGTTTTATTTTTTATTTTTTTGTTTACTAATTTGGAAACTTCTCAAGAGAGTCAGATAACACTACATTTCATTACAGTAAAGTAAACAACTACACATTCATTTCTAGATTTTTATTTGAAAAAATGTTTTAAAAAAAATCACAGTTTTGGTTGTGCTTCACAAATATGCTGAACATTTTGTTAGTAAATGAGAGAAAGATTAAATGCAATAAAATACATTTCATACATTTTTGAACTTGTAATGTAATAGGAGGCATTAACCTGACTTGGCTAAATGTCAGCAGAAATTTGATATGCTAATTATGACATGTATATTTCTAGTGGTGTAGAACTGCATGACAACTGAAATCCATTTGTTGAAACATGAAAATGTCTGCAGTTTTCTTCCCTCCTACGCCATTTATAACAGTAACTCATGAGGGATATATGAAAAATTTGATTTGAAACAAGTCTGTCACTGTCTTCATGAGCACTGCCTTTGGGGAACGAGTGGAGGAGTTCAGTCGATTCTAAAGTGCTGCCAGATGTCTCAACATCCTACACCTTATTCACTTAGCATATAGATGGTAATAGGAGTTGATAATATGACCATTTTTGAAGAAAATGTAGCTGCTGATAAAACATTCTATCTAGTAAAAGGTAAACATGTAGCTATATATCTGACATTTCTTAAAATTTAGAATTCAGCTGTCTAATATTCAGTTAGGGTTAGGGTTAGTCATCATTTTGGCCTTTGTCAAGATATAATCATGATAATGGTTTTGGGAGCAAAACTGCAGGACTGTGAGTAAACATCGACTGTAAAATACTGCTGATGTTTGGTATTTTTATTTAGAAATAGTATAATGAACCTCATGAAATAAAACGTCTGAAAGGCATTTATTGAATATGACTATTAAACTTTATGACATTGCTATAAAAAGGATATATGAAGTATATGAGTTAGAAACTTGGCAGAGTGACACTGTTCAGAAAAAAAAAATCAAATATCTTGTTTTAATGTTTTAATCCATCACAACTTACGAACTACAACAAAAATGCATCACATGAACGTCTGAAGCCTTAAAGAAGTCCTGAATAAAGTCTTCAAACTGATGAAGGACTGTGCATTTACAAATTAAGAATGAATTGGTACTCCTCTGATTCTGAACAAATATAAACCTCTAGGAAATTATATTTATACAAAATTACACCTACACTATACATGTATTTTTATTTATTTAGCAGAACTAAAGAGCAAACTTGATTACTAAAGCATCCACTGTAGAATAGCCAGATTCAGGAATAGTTGCTTCCTATTGGCCATCAGATTGATCAGCATCAGTAACAATATATTATTATTTGTATAGGTATACTGGTAATTTTTCTGCGTATTTATTTATTTTTTTTTCCTCTGTTTCTGTGTGCTCCGGTGGCTAAGCGATGGCATTTGTGCATTGACAAAAATAGTCAAATAAAGCTTTAATATGAAATTTAAAAGAATATTAATTCACAAAAAGTATCCATTTTCATCTACAAAGGCACTGAGGAGTGGTGGAACGCCACTAAATCCTATGACAATCACAGCTACAATGATTACATAATCTATGTGCAAAAGGGTTACATTACAACCCTTTTGCATTAGATTAATAACACAACAAATGTTAAACAAGAGAAGTCATAATGTTTGACAATTTACTTGCATAATTTAATAAGATTACATGACAAAAAAAGCTCCAAATAGACAGGTATAACTCTCACCGAATGGTTCGGTGAGGGTCAGATAAAACTATATTTTATTATAGTGAACAAATACACCTATTTTGTGTTATATAATCGGTACAATAGTCAACTCATATTTACATTCCATACCCTCAGATTGATTCAGAAACCGTCAAAGTCTTTGCCAGCTTGATGGCTCACAAATTAATTTTTAAACTTGACATGGCGAACATGCTTGAAATGCGAGATTGAACTGATTTGCAGTACCACATTGTGATTTAGATGGATTCGATCCAAGATTCAATTTGTTGGTACAGAGGAATTTTAACAATTTATTCCAGACATGATGCCACGGGTCGACTTTGAGGCCATCAGTGACTGTGTGTGGAAAAGCCAAAACAGAAGCAAAGATATGCGGTGAGGATAAACATTTCAGTCAAATCATCTCAGAAAATAAAACAAGTATTCAAACATATTGAAGCTCACATTAAGACAGTAATTATGGTTACTTTGACAGTTTTACAGTATAACTCAAAGCCTAGACAGTTCTAAAATATATTTTTCAAAACGTTATTAGAAAACTTTTAATAATTTTTAAAGATAGATAAGCAATTGTGATTAGACAAAAATAATCAATATGCAAAAAAAGCAAGAAAAAAAACAAAAAACACACACACACCTACCTACACACACACACAACACATGTATATATATATATATATATATATATATATATATATATATATATATATATATATATATATATATATATATATATATATATATATATATATATATATATGTATATATATATATATATGACATGGCGAACATATATATATATATATATATATATATATATATATATATATATATATATATATATATATATATATATATATATATATATGTATATATATATATATATATATATATATATACATATATATATACGTGCGATAAACAGCTATGCCTTGCCGGTAATCAGATACCCTGCTGGAATAATTAGCTGGACAAAGGAGGAGATAAAAGCCACAGATATTAAGACCAGAAAGCTACTAACAATGCATGGAGGGTTCCATCCCAAATCCAGCACCCTGAGACTGTACACGAGCCGCAAGGAAGGAGGCAGAGGACTAGTGAGTGTGAGAACCACTGTCCAGGACGAAACAACTAAGATCCATAAATACATCAGGGACAAAGCCTCAACAGACAATGTGCTCAGTGAATGTCTCAGACAACAGGGAACGGAGGTTGAGGTGCCAGAGATACCATCATGGGAGGACAAACCCCTACATGGGATGTACCACCAGCAAATAACCCAAGTGGCTGATATCAGTAAATCCTACCAATGGCTGGAAAAAGCTGGACTCAAGGACAGCACAGAGGCCCTCATCCTGGCAGCCCAGGAACAGGCCCTAAACACCAGAGCAATAGAGGCCCAGATCTACCACACCAGACAAGACCCAAGGTGTAGGTTGTGCAAGGAGGCCCCTGAGACAGTCCAGCACATCACAGCAGGGTGCAAGATACTGGCAGGGAAAGCGTACATGGAGCGACATAACCAAGTGGCAGGCATAGTGTACAGAAACATCTGTGCAGAATATGGACTGGAAACCCCGAGATCAAAGTGGGAAACACCCCCAAAGGTGGTGGAGAACGCCAGAGCTAAGATCCTGTGGGACTTCCAGATCCAGACAGACAAAATGGTAATGGCGAACCAACCAGACATTGTCGTAGTGGATAAACAACAGAGGAAGCCGTTGTGGTAGATGTAGCAATACCAAGTGATTGCAACATCAGGAAAAAGGAGCACGAGAAACTAGAGAAATACCAGGGCCTCAGGGAGGAACTGGAGAGGGCCTGGAAGGTGAAGACCACAGTGGTGCCTGTGGTCATCGGGGTCCTCGGGGCAGTAACCCCCAAACTGGAGCAGTGGCTACAACAGATCCCAGGAACAACATCAGACATCTCAGTCCAGAAATGTGCAGTCCTTGGCACAGCCAAGATACTGCGCAGGACCCTCAAGCTCCCAGGCCTCTGGTAGAGGACCCGAGCTCAGAGGATAAGAATCACCCGCGGTGGGTGAGAAGGGATTTATTTATATATATATATATATATATATATATATATATATATATATATATATATATATATATATATATATATACACATATATATATATATATATATATATATATATATATATATATATATATATATATATATATATATATATATATATATATATATATATACACACACACACACACGCACATAGTGTGTTTTCTGGTTTGGTCACATGATCTGCAGACAGACAGACTTAAGAAAACTTTCAATGGCGGCTAAAGCAGCAGGTTAATAGTGGTGGAACCAAAACCAGCTCTGTCTCAACTGTTTGCTGAAAGAACATGGAAGATGGTGAGGAATGTTTTAATAGAGAGCCTCCATCCTCATGTTTCATCAGTTTGAACCTCTGGGCTGATTAAGGCCTTATTGTTCCTCTGGTCACTAAGAACATCAATTAGACGTCATTTATTGACAGTACAATTATTATTCTTAACCAGATTAAAAGCATTTATCTGTGGAATGCTAAGTGTATGTATTGCTTGGTGCACATATTGTTGATATAGTTCAGGGATTCAAGGGTTTTTATTGTCATACCACCACTGGCCACCAGGGGCTCCCCAACGTGCCCCAGCCCCAGGCCAGGGTGGCTCCAGGGTGGGACCTCATGTACGGAGAGAACAACCCCTGTTTCCAACGGTCGTATCATCATAAGGGATCTTTGGGCTGCACTTGGTCTGGTCCCTCACCTAGAACCCGTCTGCACTAGGCAGCAGAACTCCTAGGATCACTGGGACACGCAAACCCCCCACCACGATAAGGTGGCAGCCCATGGAGGGGGTGTGTGTGTGTGCGTGTGTGTGTGTTTGTGTGTTAAGTAAGTTTCTTTTTGGGGGCGATTTGCAGCGACCAACTGACCTGACCTGCATGTTTTAGGAGATGTAGGGGGAACCGGAGCGCCCGGGGAAAACCCACGCAAACACGGGGAGACCATGCAAACTCCACACAGAGGGTCTCTGTGAAGACACAGCGCTAACCGCTGCGCCACCGTGCTGCCCACGTTTTTTCAATTGGGTGGGAAGGCTTGGTTATGCTTGTAAGGGTGTGTGTGCATGTTAAGTAATCTGTTAATTTGTGGGAGAGAGAGAAAAAAAGTTGATTTTTTAGGGTCCATTTGTGAGATAAAGTCAATGTTTCAGTTTTTTAGGGTCTAATTAAGTTTTTAGGCTCTAATTAAGTTTTTTAGGCTCCTCCCAAATATTTGGAAATTGGGAGGAGAGAGAAGGGAAAGACATGCAGCAGATTCCCCAGGACTGGGAATCAAACGCAGGTTGACAACAAAACCTTTCAGTCACGTCCTAAATAAACCTAAATTTGACAAGGTTAGCAATAAAACACAGTAAAATGTGTTGGGAGTTTCTTTTTGGGGGCGATTTGCAGCGACCAACTGACCTGACCTGCATGTTTTAGGAGATGTGGGGGGAACCGGAGCGCCCGGGGAAAACCCACGCAAACACGGGGAGACCATGCAAACTCCACACAGAGGGTCTCTGTGAAGACGCAGCGCTAACCGCTGCGCCACCGTGCTGCCCACGTTTTTTCAATTTGGTGGGGAAGGGATCGAATTTGGGGAAAAAACGTAACTGCTGTAAACGTCCTGCTGTCGGAGCGTCGCATGGCGCCCCGAACGCAGACGCTACAACCTTCCTGCGTCTGATTCCAGTCCTCAGTCTCTCTTGCATGTCTTGCTCCTTCTCTAATTGCCTTCACTCTTTTGTTTTGTTTTACTTTTTCAGTCGCAGAGTGTTACGAATTTTTTTCCAAATTGAAAATTTTGACTTTTTCTTCTCACCCTCCTGCATGGTGTCAGTGTGTGGATGGTCCAACTCTTCCATGCCAGATTCGCCAGGGATCTCCTCCGTGGATTCTTGGTCGGTGGAACAAGGTCCTCCAGAAAGCGCCTCCTCCGAAGAATCCTCTTGGCTGGAAACTTGGACCAGGTCGAGTTGAATTAGAGAACTTACCTCCTTCTCTTGGGGACCATCCTTCTGTTGTCTCAGCAGGTCAGAAATGACTTGGAAAGAGCCAGACAGATCCAGGCTGGCTCTCTCCAAGTCATTTTGCAGACAAGTCACCTGCTGTTGGTACTGCTCCGTTAGTTGTATCAAATCAGTGATGTCTGTCTTGTATCTACAGTGGAGCTCTTTGTACCTACCGTCAGCCGTCTGCAACTCATCCTGGGAGCTGCTGACCTTCTCCTGCAGGATCTTAACCTCTTGCCTGGTCTTTTCAAGGAGGACGGCGTTCTCGGCTTCGATGGCGTGGAGCATCGCCTCGTCCTCCTCGGATTTCTGTTGATGACTTTCTCTCTCCTGATTGATCTGCTGCTGCAGTTTTCTAACTTGCTGTTTTAGGGCACAAAACGTTCTTTCCTGGAGTAGCTGCTCTCTGTTAGAAAGGGCTATTGTCTGTTGCTTTATCCTCTGCCGGTACGACTCATTCTGCTGCTGCAGATGGATGATGTCCGTCTCGTACCGGCAGAGGAGCTCTTTGTACCTACTGTCAGCCTTCTGCAAGTCATCCTGGGAGCTGCTGACCTTCTCCTGCAGGATGTTCATCTCTTGCCTGGTCTCTTCCAGGAGGACGGCATTCTCGGCTCTGATGTTATGGAGAATGGCCAGGTCCTCCTCTGACTTCTCTTGATGACTTTTCCTCTCCGCTGTGATTTGCTGCTGCAGTTTTGCAACTTGCTGTTGCAGGGAAGAAAAGTTTTTTTCCCGCAGAAGTTTTCCTTTCTTCTCTCTGTTAGAAAGAGTGGTTTCCTTTTGCTCCGTCCTCTGACGGAACGACTCAATCTGCTGCTGAAAATAGATGATGTCCGTCTCATATCTGCGTTTCAGCTCCTCAAATGAATAGAAAACCTGGTCAAGTTCATTTAGGATCTGTTTCTCCCTCTTTCGCATGATGTTGATGTTTCTTGACAGGTTTTCGATGATCTCTTCCTTCTCTGCTTTCAGGTTTTTGATTCCCTCTTCATAATCCTTCTGTGTTTGGGCCTCCAGCCTCACCAGAGCTACTTCAGCTTCGTACTTGGAGCTCAGCTCCTCGTACGAAGTCTGAAGTGCCTCCATTTCTTCCTGGAGGCCCTTACTCTTCTCTCTCTCTCGCTCCAGCTCTGCCTCCAGGTGGGCCAGTCGCTGGTGGTCTTCGTACCTTCCAGCTCTCTCCATCTCCTGGAGGGAGCTCAGCCTTCCGATCTCCCCGTGGGAGGCATTGGGCTGCACAGGAGGGAAACCCGCCTTGCTGGTTCTGCTGGGCTTCCCTTCTCCCGTGGGGTCCAATCAGTTCAAAGTTGAATCTTGGTGAACGATGAGACATTTTTTCTCCTAATGCTTTCGCTAAAATCGTCGTTTGGAAAACTTCCTTAAAGAGCTTTGCGAGCGTCTGAACAAGTCAGGGGTATTGCAAGCAATGACCAATTTGCAGAATTGTGTCACATACAATTCTCCCGTTGATGACATCACTGACGGCATCGGCTGTGACATCACAGAATCTCCCTTTGCTGGTGGAGTGACATCATTCCACCACCAATTATCCTACTCTTTATTCTTGTTTACATTCAAAACAAGAATAATTCATGATTCATTGTTTTTATCCCGTATATCAGGAACATCCGACTCATTTCCATTAAGGGGCCAGATAGAAAACGAGAGTGGGAAAGAAAATGTATCATAAATAGACGTAAACAACGGTTGTAATGTTCGGTATTGTTGTGGCTTGTTTATTGTTGTCATAGCAACCGCCTACAAGATGGCTGCCAGGTAAAACAAAGAATGCTGTAATCTATATTTCCAGTGTGTTTTCTGGTTTGGTCACATGATCTGCAGACTGACAGACAGACTTTTAAGAAAACTTTCAATGGCGGCTAAAGCAGCAGGTCAATAGTGGTGGAACCAAAACCAGCTCTGTCTCAACTGTTTGCTGAAAGAACATGGAAGATGGTGAGGAATGTTTTAATAGAGAGCCTCCATCCTCATGTTTCATCAGTTTGAACCTCTGGGCTGATTAAGGCCTTATTGTTCCTTGGTCACTAAGAACATTGATTAGGACTCATTTATTGACAGTACAATTATTATTCTTAACCAGATTAAAAGCATTTATCTGTGGAATGCTAAGTGTATGTATTGCTTGGTGCACATATTGTTGATATAGTTCAGGGATTCAAGGGTTTTTATTGTCATACCACCACTGGCCACCAGGGGCTCCCCAACGTGCCCCAGCCCCAGGCCAGGGTGGCTCCAGGGTGGGACCTCATGTACGGAGAGAACAACCCCTGTTTCCAACGGTCGTATCATCATAAGGGATCTTTGGGCTGCACTTGGTCTCGTCCCTCACCTAGAACCCATCTGCACTGGGCAGCAGAACTCCTAGGATCACTGGGACACGCAAACCCCCCCACCACGATAAGGTGGCAGCCCATGGAGGGTGTGTGTGTGTGTGTGGGTGTGTGTTTGTGTGTTAAGTAAGTTTCTTTTTGGGGGCGATTTGCAGCGACCAACTGACCTGACCTGCATGTTTTAGGAGATGTAGGGGGAACCGGAGCGCCCGGGGAAAACCCACGCAAACACGGGGAGACCATGCAAACTCCACACAGAGGGTCTCTGTGAAGACACAGCGCTAACCGCTGCGCCACCGTGCTGCCCACGTTTTTTCAATTGGGTGGGAAGGCTTGGTTATGCTTGTAAGGGTGTGTGTGTGCGTGTTAAGTAATCTGTTAATTTTGTGGGAGAGAGAGAAAAAAGTTGATTTTTTTTGGGTCCATTTGTGAGATAAAGTCAATGTTTCAGTTTTTTAGGGTCTAATTAAGTTTTTTAGGCTCAAATTAAGTTTTTTAGGCTCCTCCCAAATATTTGGAAATTGGGAGGAGAGAGAAGGAAAAGACATGCAGCAGATTCCCCAGGACTGGGAATCAAACGCAGGTTGACAAACAAAACCTTTCAGTCACGTCCTAAATGAAACCTAAATTTGACAAGGTTAGCAATAAAACACAGTAAAATGTGTTGGGAGTTTCTTTTTGGGGGCGATTTGCAGCGACCAACTGACCTGACCTGCATGTTTTAGGAGATGTGGGGGGAACCGGAGCGCCCGGGGAAAACCCACGCAAACACGGGGAGACCATGCAAACTCCACACAGAGGGTCTGTGAAGACGCAGCGCTAACCGCTGCGCCACCGTGCTGCCCACGTTTTTTCAATTTGGTGGGGAAGGGATCGAATTTGGGGAAAAAACGTAACTGCTGTAAACGTCCTGCTGTCGGAGCGTCGCATGGCGCCCCGAACGCAGACGCTACAACCTTCCTGCGTCTGATTCCAGTCCTCAGTCTCTCTTGCATGTCTTGCTCCTTCTCTAACTGCCTTCACTCTTTTGTTTTGTTTTACTTTTTCAGTCGCAGAGTGTTACGAATTTTTTTCCAAATTGAAAATTTTGACTTTTTCTTCTCACCCTCCTGCATGGTGTCAGTGTGTGGATGGTCCAACTCTTCCATGCCAGATTCGCCAGGGATCTCCTCCGTGGATTCTTGGTCGGTGGAACAAGGTCCTCCAGAAAGCGCCTCCTCCGAAGAATCCTCTTGGCTGGAAACTTGGACCAGGTCGAGTTGAATTAGAGAACTTACCTCCTTCTCTTGGGGACCATCCTTCTGTTGTCTCAGCAGGTCAGAAATGACTTGGAAAGAGCCAGACAGATCCAGGCTGGCTCTCTCCAAGTCATTTTGCAGACAAGTCACCTGCTGTTGGTACTGCTCCGTTAGTTGTATCAAATCAGTGATGTCTGTCTTGTATCTACAGTGGAGCTCTTTGTACCTACCGTCAGCCGTCTGCAACTCATCCTGGGAGCTGCTGACCTTCTCCTGCAGGATCTTAACCTCTTGCCTGGTCTTTTCAAGGAGGACGGCGTTCTCGGCTTCGATGGCGTGGAGCATCGTCCTCCTCGGATTTCTGTTGATGACTTTCTCTCTCCTGATTGATCTGCTGCTGCAGTTTTCTAACTTGCTGTTTTAGGGCACAAAACGTTCTTTCCTGGAGTAGCTGCTCTCTGTTAGAAAGGGCTATTGTCTGTTGCTTTATCCTCTGCCGGTACGACTCATTCTGCTGCTGCAGATGGATGATGTCCGTCTCGTACCGGCAGAGGAGCTCTTTGTACCTACTGTCAGCCTTCTGCAAGTCATCCTGGGAGCTGCTGACCTTCTCCTGCAGGATGTTCATCTCTTGCCTGGTCTCTTCCAGGAGGACGGCATTCTCGGCTCTGATGTTATGGAGAATGGCCAGGTCCTCCTCTGACTTCTCTTGATGACTTTTCCTCTCCGCTGTGATTTGCTGCTGCAGTTTTGCAACTTGCTGTTGCAGGGAAGAAAAGTTTTTTTCCCGCAGAAGTTTTCCTTTCTTGACTCTGTTAGAAAGAGTGGTTTCCTTTGCTCCGTCCTCTGACGGAACGACTCAATCTGCTGCTGAAAATAGATGATGTCCGTCTCATATCTGCGTTTCAGCTCCTCAAATGAATAGAAAACCTGGTCAAGTTCATTTAGGATCTGTTTCTCCCTCTTTCGCATGATGTTGATGTTTCTTGACAGGTTTTCGATGATCTCTTCCTTCTCTGCTTTCAGGTTTTTGATTCCCTCTTCATAATCCTTCTGTGTTTGGGCCTCCAGCCTCACCAGAGCTACTTCAGCTTCGTACTTGGAGCTCAGCTCCTCGTACGAAGTCTGAAGTGCCTCCATTTCTTCCTGGAGGCCCTTACTCTTCTCTCTCTCTCGCTCCAGCTCTGCCTCCAGGTGGGCCAGTCGCTGGTGGTCTTCGTACCTTCCAGCTCTCTCCATCTCCTGGAGGGAGCTCAGCCTTCCGATCTCCCCGTGGGAGGCATTGGGCTGCACAGGGGGAACCCGCCTTGCTGGTTCTGCTGGGCTTCCCTTCTCCCGTGGGGTCCAATCAGTTCAAAGTTGAATCTTGGTGAACGATGAGACATTTTTTCTCCTAATGCTTTCGCTAAAATGTCGTTTGGAAAACTTCCTTAAAGAGCTTTGCGAGCGTCTGAACAAGTCAGGGGTATTGCAAGCAATGACCAATTTGCAGAATTGTGTCACATACAATTCTCCCGTTGATGACATCACTGACGGCATCGGCTGTGACATCACAGAATCTCCCTTTGCTGGTGGAGTGACATCATTCCACCACCAATTATCCTACTCTTTATTCTTGTTTACATTCAAAACAAGAATAATTCATGATTCATTGTTTTTATCCCGTATATCAGGAACATCCGACTCATTTCCATTAAGGGGCCAGATAGAAAACGAGAGTGGGAAAGAAAATGTATCATAAATAGACGTAAACAACGGTTGTAATGTTCGGTATTGTTGTGGCTTGTTTATTGTTGTCATAGCAACCGCCTACCAAGATGGCTGCCAGGTAAAACAAAGAATGCTGTAATCTATATTTCCAGTGTGTTTTCTGGTTTGGTCACATGATCTGCAGACTGACAGACAGACTTTTAAGAAAACTTTCAATGGCGGCTAAAGCAGCAGATCAATAGTGGTGGAACCAAAACCAGCTCTGTCTCAACTGTTTGCTGAAAGAACATGGAAGATGGTGAGGAATGTTTTAATAGAGAGCCTCCATCCTCATGTTTCATCAGTTTGAACCTCTGGGCTGATTAAGGCCTTATTGTTCCTTTGGTCACTAAGAACATTGATTAGGCCTCATTTATTGACAGTACAATTATTATTCTTAACCAGATTAAAAGCATTTATCTGTGGAATGCTAAGTGTATGTATTGCTTGGTGCACATATTGTTGATATAGTTCAGGGATTCAAGGGTTTTTATTGTCATACCACCACTGGCCACCAGGGGCTCCCCAACGTGCCCCAGCCCCAGGCCAGGGTGGCTCCAGGGTGGGACCTCATGTACGGAGAGAACAACCCCTGTTTCCAACGGTCGTATCATCATAAGGGATCTTTGGGCTGCACTTGGTCTGGTCCCTCACCTAGAACCCGTCTGCACGGCAGCAGAACTCCTAGGATCACTGGGACACGCAAACCCCCCCACCACGATAAGGTGGCAGCCCATGGAGGGGGTGTGTGTGTGTGCGTGTGTGTGTGTTTGTGTGTTAAGTAAGTTTCTTTTTGGGGGCGATTTGCAGCGACCAACTGACCTGACCTGCATGTTTTAGGAGATGTAGGGGGAACCGGAGCGCCCGGGGAAAACCCACGCAAACACGGGGAGACCATGCAAACTCCACACAGAGGGTCTCTGTGAAGACGCAGCACTAACCGCTGCGCCACCGTGCAGCCCACGTTTTTTCAATTGGGTGGGGAAGGCTTGGTTATGCTTGTGAGGGTGTGTGTGCGTGTTAAGTAATCTGTTAATTTTGTGGGAGAGAGAGAAAGAAAGTTGATTTTTTTTGGGGTCCATTTGTGAGATAAAGTCAATGTTTCAGTTTTTTAGGGTCTAATTAAGTTTTTTAGGCTCAAATTAAGTTTTTTAGGCTCCTCCCAAATATTTGGAAATTGGGAGGAGAGAGAAGGAAAAGACATGCAGCAGATTCCCCAGGACTGGGAATCAAACGCAGGTTGACAAACAAAACCTTTCAGTCACGTCCTAAATGAAACCTAAATTTGACAAGGTTAGCAATAAAACACAGTAAAATGTGTTGGGAGTTTCTTTTTGGGGGCGATTTGCAGCGACCAACTGACCTGACCTGCATGTTTTAGGAGATGTGGGGGGAACCGGAGCGCCCGGGGAAAACCCACGCAAACACGGGGAGACCATGCAAACTCCACACAGAGGGTCTCTGTGAAGACGCAGCGCTAACCGCTGCGCCACCGTGCTGCCCACGTTTTTTCAATTTGGTAGGGAAGGGATCGAATTTGGGGAAAAAACGTAACTGCTGTAAACGTCCTGCTGTCGGAGCGTCGCATGGCGCCCCGAACGCAGACGCTACAACCTTCCTGCGTCTGATTCCAGTCCTCAGTCTCTCTTGCATGTCTTGCTCCTTCTCTAATTGCCTTCACTCTTTTGTTTTGTTTTACTTTTTCAGTCGCAGAGTGTTACGAATTTTTTTCCAAATTGAAAATTTTGACTTTTTCTTCTCACCCTCCTGCATGGTGTCAGTGTGTGGATGGTCCAACTCTTCCATGCCAGATTGCCAGGGATCTCCTCCGTGGATTCTTGGTCGGTGGAACAAGGTCCTCCAGAAAGCGCCTCCTCCGAAGAATCCTCTTGGCTGGAAACTTGGACCAGGTCGAGTTGAATTAGAGAACTTACCTCCTTCTCTTGGGGACCATCCTTCTGTTGTCTGAGCAGGTCAGAAATGACTTGGAAAGAGCCAGACAGATCCAGGCTGGCTCTCTCCAAGTCATTTTGCAGACAAGTCACCTGCTGTTGGTACTGCTCCGTTAGTTGTATCAAATCAGTGATGTCTGTCTTGTATCTACAGTGGAGCTCTTTGTACCTACCGTCAGCCGTCTGCAACTCATCCTGGGAGCTGCTGACCTTCTCCTGCAGGATCTTAACCTCTTGCCTGGTCTTTTCAAGGAGGACGGCGTTCTCGGCTTCGATGGCGTGGAGCATCGCCTCGTCCTCCTCGGATTTCTGTTGATGACTTTCTCTCTCCTGATTGATCTGCTGCTGCAGTTTTCTAACTTGCTGTTTTAGGGCACAAAACGTTCTTTCCTGGAGTAGCTGCTCTCTGTTAGAAAGGGCTATTGTCTGTTGCTTTATCCTCTGCCGGTACGACTCATTCTGCTGCTGCAGATGGATGATGTCCGTCTCGTACCGGCAGAGGAGCTCTTTGTACCTACTGTCAGCCTTCTGCAAGTCATCCTGGGAGCTGCTGACCTTCTCCTGCAGGATGTTCATCTCTTGCCTGGTCTCTTCCAGGAGGACGGCATTCTCGGCTCTGATGTTATGGAGAATGGCCAGGTCCTCCTCTGACTTCTCTTGATGACTTTTCCTCTCCGCTGTGATTTGCTGCTGCAGTTTTGCAACTTGCTGTTGCAGGGAAGAAAAGTTTTTTTCCCGCAGAAGTTTTCCTTTCTTGACTCTGTTAGAAAGAGTGGTTTCCTTTTGCTCTTTCCTCTGCGAGAACGACTCAATCTGCTGCTGAAAATAGATTATGTCTGTCTCGTATCTGCGTTTCAGCTCCTCAAATGAATAGAAAACCTGGTCAAGTTCATTTAGGATCTGTTTCTCCCTCTTTCGCATGATGTTGATGTTTCTTGACAGGTTTTCGATGATCTCTTCCTTCTCTGCTTTCAGGTTTTTGATTCCCTCTTCATAATCCTTCTGTGTTTGGGCCTCCAGCCTCACCAGAGCTACTTCAGCTTCGTACTTGGAGCTCAGCTCCTCGTACGAAGTCTGAAGTGCCTCCATTTCTTCCTGGAGGCCCTTACTCTTCTCTCTCTCTCGCTCCAGCTCTGCCTCCAGGTGGGCCAGTCGCTGGTGGTCTTCGTACCTTCCAGCTCTCTCCATCTCCTGGAGGGAGCTCAGCCTTCCGATCTCCCCGTGGGAGGCATTGGGCTGCACAGGAGGGAACCCGCCTTGCTGGTTCTGCTGGGCTTCCCTTCTCCCGTGGGGTCCAATCAGTTCAAAGTTGAATCTTGGTGAACGATGAGACATTTTTTCTCCTAATGCTTTCGCTAAAATCGTCGTTTGGAAAACTTCTTAAAGAGCTTTGCGAGCGTCTGAACAAGTCAGGGGTATTGCAAGCAATGACCAATTTGCAGAATTGTGTCCATACAATTCTCCCGTTGATGACATCACTGACGGCATCGGCTGTGACATCACAGAATCTCCCTTTGCTGGTGGAGTGACATCATTCCACCACCAATTATCCTACTCTTTATTCTTGTTTACATTCAAAACAAGAATAATTCATGATTCATTGTTTTTATCCCGTATATCAGGAACATCCGACTCATTTCCATTAAGGGGCCAGATAGAAAACGAGAGTGGGAAAGAAAATGTATCATAAATAGACGTAAACAACGGTTGTAATGTTCTGGTATTGTTGTGGCTTGTTTATTGTTGTCATAGCAACCGCCTACCAAGATGGCTGCCAGGTAAAACAAAGAATGCTGTAATCTATATTTCCAGTGTGTTTTCTGGTTTGGTCACATGATCTGCAGACTGACAGACAGACTTTTAAGAAAACTTTCAATGGCGGCTAAAGCAGCAGGTCAATAGTGGTGGAACCAAAACCAGCTCTGTCTCAACTGTTTGCTGAAAGAACATGGAAGATGGTGAGGAATGTTTTAATAGAGAGCCTCCATCCTCATGTTTCATCAGTTTGAACCTGTGGGCTGATTAAGGCCTTATTGTTCCTCTGGTCACTAAGAACATCAATTAGACGTCATTTATTGACAGTACAATTATTATTCTTAACCAGATTAAAAGCATTTATCTGTGGAATGCTAAGTGTATGTATTGCTTGGTGCACATATTGTTGATATAGTTCAGGGATTCAAGGGTTTTTATTGTCATACCACCACTGGCCACCAGGGGCTCCCCAACGTGCCCCAGCCCCAGGCCAGGGTGGCTCCAGGGTGGGACCTCATGTACGGAGAGAACAACCCCTGTTTCCAACGGTCGTATCATCATAAGGGATCTTTGGGCTGCACTTGGTCTGGTCCCTCACCTAGAACCCGTCTGCACTGGGCAGCAGAACTCCTAGGATCACTGGGACACGCAAACCCCCCCACCACGATAAGGTGGCAGCCCATGGAGGGGGTGTGTGTGTGTGGGTGTGTGTGTGTATGTTAAGTAAGTTTCTTTTTGGGGGCGATTTGCAGCGACCAACTGACCTGACCTGCATGTTTTAGGAGATGTGGGGGGAACCGGAGCGCCCGGGGAAAACCCACGCAAACAGGGGAGACCATGCAAACTCCACACAGAGGGTCTCTGTGAAGACACAGCGCTAACCGCTGCGCCACCGTGCTGCCCACGTTTTTTCAATTGGGTGGGAAGGCTTGGTTATGCTTGTAAGGGTGTGTGTGCGTGTTAAGTAATCTGTTAATTTTGTGGGAGAGAGAGAAAGAAAGTTGATTTTTTTTTGGGTCCATTTGTGAGATAAAGTCAATGTTTCAGTTTTTTAGGGTCTAATTAAGTTTTTTAGGCTCAAATTAAGTTTTTAGGCTCCTCCCAAATATTTGGAAATTGGGAGGAGAGAGAAGGAAAGACATGCAGCAGATTCCCCAGGACTGGGAATCAAACGCAGGTTGACAAACAAAACCTTTCAGTCACGTCCTAAATGAAACCTAAATTTGACAAGGTTAGCAATAAAACACAGTAAAATGTGTTGGGAGTTTCTTTTTGGGGCGATTTGCAGCGACCAACTGACCTGACCTGCATGTTTTAGGAGATGGGGGGAACCGGAGCGCCCGGGGAAAACCCACGCAAACACGGGGAGACCATGCAAACTCCACACAGAGGGTCTCTGTGAAGACGCAGCGCTAACCGCTGCGCCACCGTGCTGCCCACGTTTTTTCAATTTGGTGGGGAAGGGATCGAATTTGGGGAAAAAACGTAACTGCTGTAAACGTCCTGCTGTCGGAGCGTCGCATGGCGCCCCGAACGCAGACGCTACAACCTTCCTGCGTCTGATTCCAGTCCTCAGTCTCTCTTGCATGTCTTGCTCCTTCTCTAATTGCCTTCACTCTTTTTTTTGTTTTACTTTTTCAGTCGCAGAGTGTTACGAATTTTTTTCCAAATTGAAAATTTTGACTTTTTCTTCTCACCCTCCTGCATGGTGTCAGTGTGTGGATGGTCCAACTCTTCCATGCCAGATTCGCCAGGGATCTCCTCCGTGGATTCTTGGTCGTGGAACAAGGTCCTCCAGAAAGCGCCTCCTCGAAGAATCCTCTTGGCTGGAAACTTGGACCAGGTCGAGTTGAATTAGAGAACTTACCTCCTTCTCTTGGGGACCATCCTTCTGTTGTCTCAGCAGGTCAGAAATGACTTGGAAAGAGCCAGACAGATCCAGGCTGGCTCTCTCCAAGTCATTTTGCAGACAAGTCACCTGCTGTTGGTACTGCTCCGTTAGTTGTATCAAATCAGTGATGTCTGTCTTGTATCTACAGTGGAGCTCTTTGTACCTACCGTCAGCCGTTTGCAACTCATCCTGGGAGCTGCTGACCTTCTCCTGCAGGATCTTAACCTCTTGCCTGGTCTTTTCAAGGAGGACGGCGTTCTCGGCTTCGATGGCGTGGAGCATCGCCTCGTCCTCCTCGGATTTCTGTTGATGACTTTCTCTCTCCTGATTGATCTGCTGCTGCAGTTTTCTAACTTGCTGTTTTAGGGCACAAAACGTTCTTTCCTGGAGTAGCTGCTCTCTGTTAGAAAGGGCTATTGTCTGTTGCTTTATCCTCTGCCGGTACGACTCATTCTGGTGCTGCAGATGGATGATGTCCGTCTCGTACCGGCAGAGGAGCTCTTTGTACCTACTGTCAGCCTTCTGCAAGTCATCCTGGGAGCTGCTGACCTTCTCCTGCAGGATGTTCATCTCTTGCCTGGTCTCTTCCAGGAGGACGGCATTCTCGGCTCTGATGTTATGGAGAATGGCCAGGTCCTCCTCTGACTTCTCTTGATGACATTTCCTCTCCGCTGTGATTTGCTGCTGCAGTTTTGCAACTTGCTGTTGCAGGGAAGAAAAGTTTTTTTCCCGCAGAAGTTTTCCTTTCTTGACTCTGTTAGAAAGAGTGGTTTCCTTTTGCTCCGTCCTCTGACGGAACGACTCAATCTGCTGCTGAAAATAGATGATGTCCGTCTCATATCTGCGTTTCAGCTCCTCAAATGAATAGAAAACCTGGTCAAGTTCATTTAGGATCTGTTTCTCCCTCTTTCGCATGATGTTGATGTTTCTTGACAGGTTTTCGATGATCTCTTCCTTCTCTGCTTTCAGGTTTTTGATTCCCTCTTCATAATCCTTCTGTGTTTGGGCCTCCAGCCTCACCAGAGCTACTTCAGCTTCGTACTTGGAGCTCAGCTCCTCGTACGAAGTCTGAAGTGCCTCCATTTCTTCCTGGAGGCCCTTACTCTTCTCTCTCTCGCTCCAGCTCTGCCTCCAGGTGGGCCAGTCGCTGGTGGTCTTCGTACCTTCCAGCTCTCTCCATCTCCTGGAGGGAGCTCAGCCTTCCGATCTCCCCGTGGGAGGCATTGGGCTGCACAGGAGGGAACCCGCCTTGCTGGTTCTGCTGGGCTTCCCTTCTCCCGTGGGGTCCAATCAGTTCAAAGTTGAATCTTGGTGAATGATGAGACATTTTTTCTCCTAATGCTTTCGCTAAAATCGTCGTTTGGAAAACTTCCTTAAAGAGCTTTGCGAGCGTCTGAACAAGTCAGGGGTATTGCAAGCAATGACCAATTTGCAGAATTGTGTCACATACAATTCTCCCGTTGATGACATCACTGACGGCATCGGCTGTGACATCACAGAATCTCCCTTTGCTGGTGGAGTGACATCATTCCACCACCAATTATCCTACTCTTTATTCTTGTTTACATTCAAAACAAGAATAATTCATGATTCATTGTTTTTATCCCGTATATCAGGAACATCCGACTCATTTCCATTAAGGGGCCAGATAGAAAACGAGAGTGGGAAAGAAAATGTATCATAAATAGACGTAAACAACGGTTGTAATGTTCTGGTATTGTTGTGGCTTGTTTATTGTTGTCATAGCAACCGCCTACCAAGATGGCTGCCAGGTAAAACAAAGAATGCTGTAATCTATATTTCCAGTGTGTTTTCTGGTTTGGTCACATGATCTGCAGACTGACAGACAGACTTTTAAGAAAACTTTCAATGGCGGCTAAAGCAGCAGGCCAATAGTGGTGGAACCAAAACCAGCTCTGTCTCAACTGTTTGCTGAAAGAACATGGAAGATGGTGAGGAATGTTTTAATAGAGAGCCTCCATCCTCATGTTTCATCAGTTTGAACCTGTGGGCTGATTAAGGCCTTACTGTTCCTCTGGTCACTAAGAACATCAATTAGACGTCATTTATTGACAGTACAATTATTATTCTTAACCAGATTAAAAGCATTTATCTGTGGAATGCTAAGTGTATGTATTGCTTGGTGCACATATTGTTGATATAGTTCAGGGATTCAAGGGTTTTTATTGTCATACCACCACTGGCCACCAGGGGCTCACCAACGTGCCCCAGCCCCAGGCCAGGGTGGCTCCAGGGTGGGACCTCATGTACGGAGAGAACAACCCCTGTTTCCAACGGTCGTATCATCATAAGGGATCTTTGGGCTGCACTTGGTCTGGTCCCTCACCTAGAACCGTCTGCACTGGGCAGCAGAACTCCTAGGATCACTGGGACACGCAAACCCCCCCCACCACGATAAGGTGGCAGCCCATGGAGGGTGTGTGTGTGTGTGTGTGTTTGTGTGTGTGTGGGTGTGTGTGTGTGTGTGTATTAGGTTATATGTATACGAGGTAGGGTTGAGCTCATTTAGGGACACCCAGATCAATTTAAAAGTGTATAAATCAGGACAGGACCTTGATCATAAGGACATGACTGCATCTTTTTAATTTAATGGATCCATATTCACATTTCACTAAATTCTAAATTTTACTTACCATCTCCCCAACTAGTAATGCTAATACTCTGTCACAGCCACAATTTGCTAAAAAAAAAATAAATCCTCTTGTAGTAAATCAATTTGCAAAACAAACCAGGTTACAGAAAGAGCATTAAAGTGGGAGGAAATTGAAATCACATCTGAGTTCTTTAATAAATACAACATCAAGTCGAGATAATAACTCACAAATGGAGTTATGATTTATCCATAACTCTATTGATGAATGAAAGTAGAAATTAAATAAATCTTTAGAAATTACAAAACATAACTGAACCTGTTTGTGGTATATCAGCTACAAAAAAATCTGGAATATGAACTACAATACTGGTACAGCATGTCAAAAACTACCAATGTAACAGCATGTGTAAAAGTAAAAAGAAAAAAAAAAAGAAAAAGTTTTCTACCAACCATAAAAAATACAATATTCTTTATTGATAATGCCTAACCTTTTCTCATTTGAAATAGATGACAGGAATAGAATACAGAAAAAAGCATCTGAGATCAATGATTGGAGAAGTAGAATGGCAGAAACTCCAAGAAGAGAAGGAGATAAAGAGAGATCCATCTGTTAAAACAGAAATGAAAGCAGCCACAGGATATCTGGAGCAGGAAACGCATTAGCAGATAGAGGAAAAGAGTGACTCCATCTTCAGTCTGCTTAATTTCTGGCAACTTCACACATTCATAAGTGTTATGAAATCCCACACTTAAATGATTCCATTTGTAGAATTTACTCAAAGGATCATCTGAATGCCACCATTAAATATGCATAATTACATCCAACTGATAATGACAAATTGGTTTGAATTTCAGAGAGGAAATGAGTGTGAGGGAAGAATGGGAGGAGAGCAAGTGGAATCTAACTTGCAGATGGGAGAATTAAATGAAGAGTTTTGCATATTCATAATTTAAATGTGCAGTTTTTCACATGAAAGACTCAAGACATTTGCAGATACAGTGTAGATTTGAAATTTCTCAAAACCATGTGACTTATTAGGTTGACAAAGTCATTCAGACAGTAGAAAACCCAAGATATGGAGTTTCTAGAATAACCTTATGAAAAACTGCAGCAATGTCTGAAATGGTTTCTGAACTTTGAGAAGACCAAATTTATGACTTGCTACACTCTTATACAACAAAGGAAAGAAAGTTAGCGTTTGATCATTTATCAATAGAGCTTTGACCTAAACCATTTTTGAAAGTGTTCTTTCTTTGCAGCCATATAAAGATATATATGTATATAAATAAAGAAACATCCTTTTGTCCCCGTGTTGAACTATTGTGATTTTAAAGTATTGACTCAGCATGTCACACTGCACTATGTCTGGTAAAAATGCTGGCTCTTTGAGTTAGCATTCAGACCTTTATCACTTTAAACCAGAGGCAAAATGTGCTCATGTTGCCATGTATGACTAAAGCAGGTAATTTATCATTGTCAAAATGTTAATTGTTTGCCAGATTAAAGAAGCATTACTAATAGTTTTATTCTGCCTTTTATTGGTGATGATACCAATGTTTCACCATTGGTCACTGTATTATGTTTTTATGGTGTAAGGCACTTTGAAATGTTTTGTTACTCAAATAAACTTGACTTGACTTTGCAACAGTTGTATATGTTTACCCTAGCTTACTTTTAGTTGGTATTTTTTACTTTATTTATTTTTCTTCACTGCTTGACCAACTTGAAATAGATTACCAAGACTTCCTGTAGATGAAGTAATAACTATATAGCCAATACATGTCACAAATACTCAATTGGATTTTGTTATCAATAAGTTAAGGGACAAGAATCTAAAAAAAAAAATGCACACCAATAAATAGCAAATCGATTTTAAAATGATAGTTTCATGTTTTAAATATTTAGATTTGCTTTTTTTTTTCAAAGTTATGCACCATTTTAGTCATGTCCCAAAGGTCTGCTTTGTCCTTTTTTCTTCGAGATCTGAGACAGATGCTTTTTAATAAACACCAGAAAACTCACACAGCACAGCTTGTTTTTTTCTCCATATCACTATAGAATTTCTGATAGAGTTTACTGGTTTAATACTTCATGCTCTCACAGAAAAAAAAAAAAAACTTAATATTTTCAACTGCATACTGAAATTGCTCACTTGGAAGCTGTTAAAGCAACTGATGTATGTGAAGTAATTTGGGTGAGACAGTCCTGCTGGACTGAAATGTGATTTTAATCACATCTGTCTCTTCGTTTGATATTACTTTTCCCTGTAAACCTTAGACAATTAATCCTGACTAAAGACCCCTGAGGATGAATGATCAGTCTTATATGCTCTATTACATCTCTCTGAGTTTATACCTATAGAATCACAAACCATGACAGATTTTCGTCTTATAAACACTCCTCCTGCCAACTCATTCCTTGGCCTGTAGGAAAGTCCTAAACTTCCAGCTGATTATATCTGACAGATTTATGACTTCTAATTCAATGAAGAACTGGACTGTCTCTAATTTTAAGCTCTTACAGACATCACGTCAGACATTAAATCCCTCGTTGGTCTGTTATTAGAGGATAGAAAAAAGGATTGGACTATTTAAAGACCATCAGTAGCTCAGACTCCTCTAATGAAATCGACAAGCTCTAATACATCACTTTTAAATATCTCTAGGCCTTTTGTTGAAATAGCTTTCTTTCAGCTGTTTGCTGAAAAAAATAAAATAAAATAAAAAATCTAAAAACTTAACTGACCATTTCCTCCTGATCTTCTAAATGGTACTTGCACATCATGATTAATCTGTGTAAACCGGAGAGCAAAAAGCTTCTGTGTAGACTACATTCCCACGAACATGGAAAATACCCCATTAGTGACGATTTTGCTGATGAAGTTAAAACTCTCCAAAACTCTCCAAATGTTGATTTCTTTAAAAACAAAATAAGTGTTTTTCGGTGAACATATGGAGAAAATAAAAACTCGATCAGCTTAAAAATAAGGAATTATTCCATGTCACTTTTTCTCACAACTTATACAGAATAATTGGTAGAAATTTTGGCTTTCTTCAAGCCAAATCGACGGTGAAATATTAACATAAACAACCTTTTTGCAACCAGGGTTGGCAATCATCATTTTCTTTCCCTTCAGTCACATACACACGCACATTAAGGGTGGGATGTCAACTTAAGGTTTCACAGTTAGTTTTAAATGTATAACCCCAAATGGTTTTAATTACATTAGAATAATCGCTGCCTATCCATGCATGACTGAGGATAAATGGATGCTTGATTGTGTTCTAATTGCAAACAAGTAGAAAAATACAATGGATCAATTTAGTTGCAAGACAGTAAAGCGATTTAATTTTCTGATTAAAATTTATATCAGTAGCACCAATTTGAGGAAGGTTTACGGATACGACTTTGGAAATGAATTTACTAATTTTATCACAGTTTGTAATCTATTTATAGAAGTGCATAGTCATATTGGCTGACATTGGACCTTTTGGACGTGCTGTAGCTCAGACCATCATGTATAAAATTTAGCCTAAACAAAAAGCGAGGCCTGGTGGGACTCCACATCTGCTGATCTCTTCATGGCAACTATTTCCCATTACAACACTCCTAAGAACACTGAATGGCTTAATCAAGAAACATTGCTGTGATGATGAGCTGAACGCAGCATGTCAGAAAGAGCAGAAACTTCTTAAAGAGACAGAGACTCATTTTTAAGGTTTTATATGAAAAAAAATATATAGATTTTATGTTATGTTAGACACATGCAGCCTTTTCTAACAACTGAAGGTAAAGTTGATTGCTTGTGCTACAAAATGGCACAATGTGCCTCAATAAAACATAATGCTGCCACTTTAAAGAAGGGGCACTCAATGCAACTAAGAGGACAATTTTTACAAACCTTCTCTAGATTTATAAAACAAACATAAATTTGACAACCAAACTTTGATGAGCCTCACAGCACAAAAAGTCCCCTGCCAGGGTGGAAGTCACACTTTGTTTGGTTTGAAGTTTTCTACTATATTGAGGTAGTCAAACATCTTCTACTTTTCAAATACATTTGCCTAGATGACGAAAAAGCCATTTTTCATGTCAGAGTGTCACTCTGTTGAATTTATAACTTATTCATCATCTACTGGAACCATATATTGCAGATTTGATCCCCTCAAACTATTTATTCAAACCAGTCAGGTGCAAAAGTGCTTACATGTTGATTATTTATGTTTGATCTTAGTTTGCTTAATTTTAAGAATACTATATCTAATGAGACATGAAGGAAAACCAAGTAACCGTACTTGGAAAACAGCACGACTGTGACTCAGTACAGGAGATAAGAGGATTATGTTACATATGTATTTGTGTAGGCTGGTTGTGTTTCGGCTGAAGAAGAAATAATGAAACAATAAGGAAAAAGAGTCAAGGATAAACTAAGAACTGGCACTTTGATGGCTTTTCTTGAAATCCCTCTGAAATGCATCGTTCCTTCAAAAACAACTTTGGAAGACAAAGGAATTTGGAAAGACAAGATCAGAGCAAGAGGGGAAAAAAGAAAAATGGTGTGGACAGAACAGACAGCCATCTGAAAAATTATAAAGAACATTCAACATTTTTTATAGGGAAATCTAAGTTCAGTAAAAACAGAATCACACAAGGTGATGTTAAAAACAAGGAACATGAGCAATACATAAAGGGATTTATAATTGCATACCCAAAAGGAAAAGGAAAGTAAAAGGTAGCACAAGAATAGATAAGGAAAGTGGGTTTCAGTTTAGTTTTTATGAGGCATTTGTCATGGCTCATTAGAAGACAAAAATAAAACAGCTAAAGACGAAAACAGGCTCTAAACAGGGGAGGTTGAAGGATGTCCTTATTCTTCCCAGCCCTAATTGTGATAAAAAATAAATAAATAAAAAAATCAGAAGTTATCGACTCACACATTGGACATATTTCGTTCCTCTATCTTCCACAGTGAAGGCCGTCCACCCCCTGTCAAAAGGACAAATAACAAAAAATGTAATTCTGGGCACAAATGACCAAACTTTGATATTCACAGCACACCTGGTACTGAAACCCAAAAAATATGTAATAATGTTATATATATTAAAAAGTAATCCTGTAAATTACAAAAAAATAAAAAACTGAAACAAAATCCCCTAATACCAAAAAAAAAAAAAAAAAAAATCTCTTTTCAAGACAGGACTAACAGACTTTCCTAACACATAAAACAGAAAAGTGATTATCTTCTTGAATACCTTTGTCTTGTGAAATATATGAAAATAAAATAGTATATATTTCTATTCACTTGCCAAAAACAGCATCTCTGCTCTGAGGTGATAAAACAGCTGAAGTTTGGTTTTTAAGGGAAGAAAACACAAGGCTGAGTGTTGAGAATATCCCTCAGTGTATGGCACTGTGAAGATATAAAGATTTAAACTTTCCTGTTTGTGTAAATAGAAACTAATTGCTTGAATATATGAATTGCTTAGATCAAAACCAACTGTCCACAAATAATAACCCGTGTATTAAACAAGTTCCAGCAACAACCTCTTTTTTTTCCTAGTGTCCGAGTCAAATTGTATGTCAACGTTTTGACTCCCCTTCCTTCCTTCAACTGCATGTGAATCAATAACTTGACATGACTTTCTTAGGGTGAACAGACATGTTGTAAAAAATTACATGTAGCGTTTATAAAGTGTGACAGAATTTCTCTGGACAAGTTGTGCAATTAAATATTCATAAAAGCTGAAAGATTATGTGTGGAAAGTGACACGTTCGTCCACATCCCGCTGCTATGTTTTACACAACTACTGCACAGCTCCCTCATATGAAGTGTTTTGATTTAGGAGAAATAAAAGTGGAGACATGGGAAATCCTTGCAGACCACTGTTGTAGTTCAAGTGGGTTTGACAGTCCACCATTAATCCTGAATCTGGCATGATTCATAACCTCTACTGTTCTAACAAATTTCTCATGAAAATTATACTTAAATAAGACTGAAATAATTATCAAGTGAATAAAAAGCTTTTTCAGCATCAAAAATGCTGAAAAATAGCTTCCTTATTTTATCTTTTGTTTGCTTTGCTAAATAAAACCTGTCTGATCAAGATTATTTATGAATGGGAGAATTTTCTCCTGACTCTTCCTGACATACAAACTACTTTAAAATGTCATTTCCATTTTGAAGCAATAAGAATTTGCTAGTTACTTTAATTCAAGGAGAATAATAAGATGAAGGAGAATCAGATGAATTCCATTCAGAGTGAAGTTGAAATGTTGCACTGCAGATGTTGCAGGTTCTGCACAGCAGATCGGAAAATGAGGTTTATGCATAAAGGACAGGGGGGCCAAGCTGACAATCTCACTCTACAGTTGATATAAATGAGAATGTTTACATTCCCACTAGAGTTAAGGGACACGCTGCATAGAAGGTTAGTGGGTTCTGCATTTACTTAAAGGACCCTGACGTGTATACGAACACGTTTCTTCTTTGTTTACGCTTACTGCTTCTTGCAGCTGTTTGCTGCTATTATAATGTAGCTTTCTGACAATCGCTTCAAAGTTTTTTTTTTCTATTTTTTTATTTATAGAAATCACAGGCAGTTGCATATGCAGCTATGTAGATTAATGTACACAAACAATGTATTGCTGAAAGACATACTATACTTTGGCTTTCCATTTCAAAAACAAACACAGCTGCTGCCAAAAGCAGGAACAACCAAAAGGACCGGAGTCTGTGAAGTCCTGCCAAAGCACTGCCACCCCCATTTTAATAACTCACTAATTAGCTGAGTCTGACAGACTCTGTTGATTCAAAGCAGCTAAATGCTTTGCATCTAAGAATCACGCACTGACCTCATAATCAAACCAGAATGTTATTAAAGTAGAGAGCTTTGAATAGCAATTGTGCACAATCAGAAGAATAAACTGAATCAAGAACAGACTTTGGTTTATTTCTCACAATAAGAGATTCAGCAGTTTGTTTCCGTAACAGCTTTGAAACAAGAATTCAAATTTAAAGCTGCTTTCACATCTTCGTTCTCTTTTTTCGTGTGGCGGTTTCTGCATAAAAAGCTTTTAGACATTCATAAAAGAGGAGAGTGATGTTAATGATGTTTCACAGATGAACTTAAAAAATTCAGTCATCATGTATACTTCAGAATGAAACAGTACAACCACAAGGGCAACTGCATGCATTTGCATGCCTCATGTTGTTGGGTTGTAAGTAGAACAAGTAGTTTCAAAATTCAAAAGGAAGAAAGAAGCAAAAATAAATCAAGAGTTGGCAAATGATTGGAAATTGCATTTCATCTCAAAAAGGATGTTCATCAGTTGATCAAAGGTTTCAGACCATAGCCACAACATGTCAAAAACTGGGAAAATATTTGCTTTCATGCCATTTTCTGTCAAGTATTCACACTCACATGACCCCAAAAATGAAATGGCTTTTTGTGTTGGAGCAAAGCAGGATGGTTGAGGCCCTGTGCAAGCCTGCTTTAGCAGGTTGACTCAGATGTTTCAAGAGTTCTTAAACAATCTTTAAGGCTATAGGACAAAAAAGCCAAGATATAGATAAAATAAATAAAAAGGGGAAGAAAAGAATTTGCCGTTCTTGTTCAATTAAAGAAAAGGGTTAACAAATATCAGGCAATCCCACAAAGTTAGACAGTAAAAACGAACATTTTTTTAAATATTAGATTGGGTTTCTAGGCTTCATAAAATGGGCTTCTGACAAATGCAAGGTTAAAAAAAGAATCACTTGTGAAAGATATGAGAGCTAAATTGTCATATTTAACATTACCACAAAGTGTGAGGAACTGAGTGATTAAATATTTGTATTACCATGAACACATATTAAGTAAGAACATACAGTTCTCAGAGTCCATCTGTCATTAAGGACACTTTGTCTCTTCGGTTTCACATAATAGGCTGATTGAGGTCACTAGGTAAGATTTATGTCCATACCTGACTAAGCAAATAATAAAACTTGCCCAGCCATGTATATAGTTGATTCATGGGCAAACTCACCTTGGTCAGATCCGACAGGAATCCAAATGGGAATATATTGAAATGTCGAGGTTTAAACAAATTGAACAGATACCCACTTAAAACAGAAACAGAATGGGACTCCGATTCTGTTTTTATTTTTAAAAAAGCCTTTTTTTTTCTTTAATTTATCATTCATTTTTCTGTCAAAACTTCAATCTACCCAAGCAATTTATCCATCATCAATTACAAAGTTAATTCTGAAGAAACAAAAAGACGTAAACAAGTTTTCCCTGTGTGTCCCTGCTGCCCTGTGGGTTTGTAATGCAGTTCATTAGCAGGCTGAGTTGTGTCAAGATGTTAAAGCAGTCTGCCAAAACCCTGAGGCCTTTGCATGAAGCTGCCTGTGTAGGAATGACAAGTTATCCCACAGGACAGTGGAAAAAAAAATTATTACAGGCAAAGTGTGCAGTCATTTCACCAGCAACATTCTCACACCAAAGTATCATCACAGGAAAAACAAGGTGAAACACAAAACAGACCACAAGGATCCTGGGAGCTCAAACTTCACAGACTCACAATTGCAGCTGGAGAAACAGAAAGTCATGATTCATCTTTTGACTTGCATAAATGGGCTGCTAAACTCTTTTTTATGCCATAACAACAAGCTGATAACATTCTACCTTTAATGACATGTTTTATACATGTAGAAGTGGCATATGCAGTACATCACACATAGGTATTTTAAACAAAAATAAATACGTTTTAGTAATTCCTGCTTAAAGATAAAAAGGTTTTGATTGGAAATCAGTAGACTGGGCAAAAACTGTGTGGGGTGTGTGTAATTTTCTGTCAAAAGGGCATTGTAAAAAATCTCAAGTTTTCTGTTCATTGTTCACAAAATTTTGGCATTTACAAGTGAAACAAGACTTTACAAGACAGGGTTTTTTTCAGATCCACATGCAGACTAACACAAGGGACTCAGAATAAAAAGATATAAAGAGATTATTTACAAATACACTGAAAATGAACAATCAACACATTTACACACCAGAATTCTGACAAAAAGTGGAAGAAATCACTCAGCTCCTTTCTTTTGAAACTACTAAAATGACAAACACCTGAATACTGTAAAGTCATGCTGTTTTACACTGCATGACATTTGCATAAGAAAACCTGTTTGTTGCTGAAAATTATTAATTATCAGTTCAAAACAGGAATGAATGGGCTACAACAAGTTGTGCATGCTCATTGTCATGTTCTTATGTTGCCTGCAATTTCTGGAAAATTGTGCTCATGTACAATACCTTGCAAACATACTGAAACAAATATTTTCTCATTTTGTCAGTTTCCAACCACAAAATTCAGTACATTTCATGGAAATGTTAAGTGTTTAACCACAACAGAATAACACATAACTGTGAAAGTATATATGTATATAATATATATATATACATACTCACTTGGTTTTCACAAAATGCATAAATTCATTTCTAGACAGGTTGATAACTTAATGTGTCGTTCTAATGTAAATGTGATATCTTCAAATTGAAATTCTAAGGAGTTTAAAACTATTCAGAAAACATAATAGATGTGCATTTAATAACAGTTGTTTCATATGTTTTATTTGTTGTATTGAACTGAGTTTTTACATAATCACTAAAAATTTAACTCAGATTCCTCTTTTCATGGATAACAATTTCATTTACAGCTATTAAGTTATAATGAAATTGTGTCAGTTTATTCTGGGCATGAGTTTGCTACCAACTTCATACAATCAAGCTTTTCATCAGAATCTGTTATTAGGCCGTCACTGAATATTATATTATTGTAATAAAGTATGATAGCTCTATTAAAATAAACATTTTTAAAGTTTTAGCCTAGATTCCTAATTGACTCTTTTCTGCACACAAATTGATGCCAAGTCTGTTTCTACTCCCTCTCAGTACATACATTATAAGCAAATGAAAAGCAAGAAAGGGATACCAGGCAATGTCAAATGATACAGCAATGTAACCCTCTTTATTACATCAGCTCTGTCAAATCAATACAATTTAAAGCATCCTGTATGCATGTGCTAAGCTGAAGAAACAGCAGTAAACTCAAAATTGTTTCCACAAAGCCATTTTTTTAAAAGGTATAGTGCAAATATAATTGCTTTTTACATTACATTTGAATTACATCACTTTTGTAACTGAGTGGAAAAGAATTGAGAAAAGCAGAATTTGAAGTGCATGCAAGTGGTTTAATTTTAACCACAGACTCAGTGCACCGGCAACATTTTTTAACACCCGAACCATGTCATCCTTTGAAGCACCGCTTGATGAAATACCAATACCAACTACGGTAGAGGTCAATATACTTTTAATTAATTTTTATATGGTTTTCAGGTGGTTATATGAAATGTATAATTATTACATCCATATAATAGTGAGTCAGTTGAAAAAATAAAATTATTAGTGTCACTCATCCCTGGCTTTATATATATATATATATATATATATATATATATATATATATATATATATATATATATATATATATATATATATATATATATATATATATATATATATATATATATACTTGTGTATCTTGGCTTCTGTAGTATCTAGTTGGGAGAAATACACTTTCATCAATTATGAGTGTAGTTCCGAGGACAAATCTCATCCCAATTTGTTCAATTTAGGTCAGAGAGGCTAGTTAAAGGGAGGCCTCTTAAATCTTCCAACGGCATTTAGAAATGAATAAACTAATTAAAAACCCTCTGAGGCCTGGGTCAGTAATTAGTGCAGCGTGCAGCTTTGTGTAAACTTTTTCTTAGCGGTTCAACTCGTTTCATTTGAGAGTTTTGTTTTATTTTAGTGGACCCTTAAAAAAGTAGGACAGCCACAAGATTTACAGAACATTTTTTTGTTCTTTTTTTAATTGCCAATATGTAATATTGTTAAATGGAAGAAGGGACAGAGAACAGGATGAACATATAATTTCTCATTGTTTTCTTTGATTTAATAAACTTTTAGCTGGCTGGAATTGTGTTTTGGGTCACAAATATGCTACCAAGAGGCCTGTTATCTGAATTGTCCTGCAAATATTTAATTATACAATGTAACTGAGGGTCAGCCCTCAATTTTACAACACTTTATGGGATTTTATGTAAGTGTATGTGCTAAAGTGTCTCCTAGGTTCTTGTTAGAAAGTAAGCAAACTAAAAGAAGCAACACTGAGCCTGAAACCAAATCTAGCAGACTTCAAAGACAGAACTAACAAAACTGGGTCATGAAGAAAGATGGGAATAAATAAGTACGTTAATGGGAACATCTGTGTTTTAGGTCACTGACAGCTTTAGCAAAAAGCTCACAAGGGAATTCATTTCAGCTTGAAAGACAAACTCAGAAATGGCAGATCTTTGACTGATAGAAAGAAATATTTCCAAAAAACTATGATTTATGGTGTGACCTTTGAGACCACTCTGTCTGCAGACACATTATGATATTTATATTTCCAACCTCTCTTGAATTGGTTTAGGCCATATTCACGCTGGACTCAGACCGCACAACTATAAAGGTAGACTTCTGGGGAGCATCAAAATGTGTGCTTCCAATGACGTGGTGGAGCACAGACTCCACCATCTGTTTTGACTCTGAACCAAACATGACACTGGGCTGATTCATAGACGTGGTGGCAGAAAATAGATTTCAAAGAATATTACCCATGCATGTATGAGGGCGTGCCAGACAATGGCTGCCCTATGGTCTAAACTCAATAGTTTCAAAACTATTGAGATGCAGCTGGATTGTGATAAGTTTTGAAAACCAAATTATTGAGTGCAGGTAATAGATTGTGATTTGATGTGGAATAAGGTCCAAATGTTCATAATTATAATTTCCAGCCAATGTTTATGTCTGGATTCGGTTGGTGCAGAAATATAATGTATGTCTCACATCAATGACAAAAGTCACAAACTGTTCAGACTGAAAACACTGAAAATGATCAGAGATTTATTTGATTTAGTATGGAAGTGGTACAACTCAGATTTCTTGGGGGATGAAAAGATTCGAATTGGGTGTTTAAAATGTCAAATACACGTATTTGAGTCTCATTTGCCTGCTGTGTGAACATAGCTCTAGATTGCTCAGTTAGCTTGGTAGGATCATTTTGCCAATTGTCAAAACTACCACCTGACTGCTTAATGAATCAGCATAAATATTTGCACCCACAATTATTATGAGACTCCACTATTGCGCTGGTTTTTAACACGCTCAAACATTTGGGGTTATATTTAAAAGGGAAAACAGTACAGTGTGTTCTTGTTTCACCCCAGAAGAGCCTGTCCAAGAACCTTGAGACAATCTGCTGTCTGGCAGTTTTCATTCAGCACAAAGATCCGAACTAACAATTGTAAACTGATGTTATAAGAAGATTGTGGCTTGACTAGTTTTTTTAGAGGTAAGATGGACATGGGAAAAATCTAAGAAAGCACATCAAGCATAATCCACGTGGCAAGCAAGTTATACACATAGTCATGGGACTGCTTTAAGTAATGTCAGTCTGTAAATCAAAACATGACACAAATATGTAAAACTCAAGTTAAAAAAATAAGCTCACCATCCAAATGAAAATGTGTTTTTATGTTGTTTAATTATTATTTTTTTTCTATTTCATCTTACCTATAATAAAATAAATACATTAAAAAAAAAAAAAAAAACGTTCACAAAAATATTTGACTTTTCATTCTAAGTTCAAGTTTTTCCTTTGCAAACAATGAAAGTTGCATTTTGGGATGTATGTTTACGCATCTGGAATACAACCTGAAAACAATCTGCCAACTAGTAAGAGAGGAGGAGGAATTTGTAGTAATTGAAGCAGATGTTTTGCGTGTCATAATATCCTTGGCAATAAACCAGTCCCTTGCAGTATATTTCTCCAAATTCATTCCAAATAGATTCAGCACATACACAATGCACACCTTTGTTGATATCTTCATTTCAACTACTGCTGGCCAACACATAACAGAAACAGTGCCCTGCAGTTATACGCAAGATCTTACAATATACCCTGCTTTCCAATTTTCCATCTAATATTACACAAAATCATTATCATCACATCTCTGTAGAAGTAGATTTTATGTGTGTGAATACTTGCCTTGCATTGTCCTGAGTACTGTTCATTCAAGACAATCTGGTGAATAGCTTTTTTATGTTACAACCTCAGGGGTTTCATCTTACAATCATTGTACTAAATAGAAAGTCTAACTTATTCTCTGCCTTTCCCTTTGTCCCTCAGAATGTTTTCTTTTGGGGTATTTCTGTTCTCCTGCATATTATTGGGGACGTTCAGTGCATTGATCTGTGATTGATTTGAGTCAGATGAAAAACATAAAGGCTTAGACAAATTCTACTTACTTTTTATGCTGCTAATAATGCCATTTTTTTTTATCTGCTGGCCTATTGTAATCTTGTTTTTGCTGAATATGCAACGTTAGTCAGCAGGAGTTAGTGCAACGTTAGCACTAAATTTCATACTATGTAAAGTGTCAACTACTTTGAGCTCTTAAAATGCAACTACCAGTTAAATTCAAAATTATTCATGCACTTTCAGATATAGGTTTAAAGTAATCTTTTAATTTCACCATTATGTTATTTCACACTTGAAGTTACATTGATGCTATTAGTTTATATGAAACCTTTCCAAATTGGTTTGGACATCAAGTTGTTTGCTGACTTTCCAAGCCTCTTTGTAGTTTCACTTTTAATCTATTTAATACTTATTCCATTCCCAGTTTATTAATTAAGATAGACAAATTTAGTGTTTTTCCGTTTTTGTTACCAGATTACTTGTGTTGCAATGAACATCTTGAGTTGATGACATTTCAAGAGTCTCATAAGAATTATATCTACTTTGGATAATGTTTATTTCATCAATATTAATTCTCTGTGCCATGAGTACTTAATACTATAACATTAGTAAGCTAAAACACATGACAGTTCATCAACAGTTAATAATCCAGAAATAAATGGTTTACAATGATAAAAATAAATAAAACAGAAAACACACAAACATTTGAAATATATTGATAGGACTGAAGTCCAGATAAGTGCTCCTATCTATAAATAGATATTATGTGGGTATATAAATAGATGGATTAATAAAATAACGGTAGGGTGACGTAATATAAGAAACCAACAGCTAATCCGTCAATGTTCTCAGACTAATCTGATTTTAGTGGATTTGGTGCTGCTATTTGTCATATTATGCAATACAGTGACAGAAAGAAGTCATCTACTGAATAATTGTGGAGAATTTCTCAAGATGATGACAATCACTCAAAGGTATGACACCAAACAACCTTTTTGAAAGATCAGAACAAAAATTTATTTTGTCATGATCACAGTTTCGTCTGAAGGAGAAACCATGGGCAAAAGAGCCATGAAAGGACTCAACATAAAAAAGGACTGGGCGGTAAATTGAAGGAAAAGGTTACATTTTTATCTGCCAAATGCTATTAGTGCAAAGTAACATTAAAATTACACTTTGAAAGCAGATACAGGCATCTGTGGTAATTCTCAAAAACACTTGTGTGGACACGCACTTCCACTTTTAAAGGCATCCATGAGTGAGATTTGCTTTGGCCACTCAGGCCTCTCAATCCTTTTCCGTCTTTTATTGCAGCCCTCCATGTTCTTTGAGTGCCTCTGAAACTGTCTGCTTAATCAAATGTGATTTTCTCTTGCAGAAAAAAAAGCATCCTACAAATGTCACAGTCTGGGCTTTTCATCCGCCCATATTCAGAATGGGCAAAACCAGGCCATATTTTGTGTTAAGTGCTCAGCATGCTGATGATTGGGGATTATACCTTGCTGATGGTTAATCCCTTCCCCTGACAGCAGGTGTACATATTTCCGTTTTTGGTTGCATTTATGTAGCACACTGAAATGATTTTTGGTTTTCTTGTACAAACCTTGAAGCAGATTAGAAATGCACATACACCAACAACAAGTAGGAATGTCGGTGTCAGTTTGTGGATTTTATTGATTTATTTTCCGGTTTGACTTTCCAGGTGAGAATTATTATGACACAAACCGTTTCAGTGCTTCAAGAATAAATCAAGAACCAAGCAGACAATGGACATTTATTGTGAATTTTAATTAATCCACATAAGTTGAACATTAGAAATTTGGAAAACTGGAAAGGACTCAACATAGTCCTTTCCAGGACTATGTTGGAAAGTCCAGTAATACTGGTATACCAGTATCACTGGTATACCAGTATACTGGTATACTGGTATACTGGTATACCAGTATCACTGGTATCACTGGTATACTGGTATACCAGTATCACTGGTATACCAGTATACCAGTGATACTGGTATCCCAAAATTACCCAGTTCACAGCAGACTGGAGACATCAAGGTTGTTTCTTCCATCTAAGGTTACCAAATTTCTTCTACATTTCGACAAAATAGTCGAAATGTATAAACAGTTCACATAATTATTTAAACAAATCACTTTGGAATCATCAATTGTACAGAAAATATATGAAGAAAAATAACTGACATTAATTTAAAATATCAATTCTTACATTTTCAATGAGTGTTCTGAATATTTTTCAGTCTGAATGCTATGAAACGTTTTCAATCATCGAAATGAGAAAAGACCTTGGGAACTTAAAATAGTCTTCCGCACCATTTAGTAGAATGAATGTACATGTATACATGTGATACTATTTCCATAATTCTATATATACACAAAATCCAAATTTAATCATTTCTTATGCTTAGAGAAATTCTCTAAATTTGTTTACTTTAAGATAATTTTAAGCAGCCTCAAAGTTAAACAATAAAATCTACTAACTATTTTTGTGTTTATGATGGGTGCATGGAAATATCTCACCAGAATTGAGGTAGATAACTACAGCATTCTCAATAATCCAGGTGTCATTATTTTGTCTCTCTCTAAGCTCTGCATTCAGTACTAATGGAAAAAAATCTAATAGTTGTTCAGAATTCCCTTTTTCTTCTTAGAAATTATGGACTATGGGAAAAGTGTCTTCTAATTTCTATCTCAACCCTTCATTATGCTTTGAAGTAAAGTATTATACATTATAATAAAAAAAGTAATCAAATTTAACTGAAATGAATCACCCAATTATATTGTGTCCCACAATGCTGTGTGTTTGCAACACTTTCCCAGCATGCTGGCAGTGAATATGCTGCATTTCTTGAGCCGCTTTGTACTTATCACTAGCATAGCACTGCAGGCTGTTTGCTTGGTCACCTAGCTGGCAAACTCAATTGATAGCAAATACTAAGAAACCCCCCTTCCCTGCACATCAGTTGAGTACCTACACATTGCGCATATCAGTAGCTTGCTTGCCACTGAAAACCTGTCTGCAAAAACCAGATAAATTGAAACCCTCCCCCTAAATACTTACAGAACACAGTAGCTTGACTCCTAACCATAAACATCAACTGCTGAGGGGGTGAGAATGGAAATTTCATGATATGGAGAACAAAAAAAGAAAAAGAAAAAGAAATCTGACTAGAGGGAGAAATAAGCAGAGATATCTATATGTTAAAGCAAGGTAAATTTATTTGAAGTAACATGTAAAAGCTAAAACAATATGTTTGTCACCTTCCTAAAAATAATGGCCAAAGTAATTTTTGGGCCAAACATAATTTTGCCAACTAAATCACCACCTTTTCTGTTTAAGGCAAAAAATAAAACATAAAAATTTCAGATTTACTCTGTTTTCCATTGTCACCTTCCTTGCAGAATTATAACTATTGATCACAAAAACAGACAATATTTAGTTTTATTTAATATTTGTCAGCAAGGTGATTTAAACCTGTGTTGCAAAATCACAGCATAAAAGGCGGCTGGAAGGCAACTGCAAAAGATGCATTAAGTATTGGAAATTAAACTGCTTTAATTATAACCGGCAGATGTAAATGAACCTGATGTCGAATAATTGCTTAATTCTGACTCAACTATAATTTATAAAAATATTTTTAACTGTCCATTCAGGATTATTTGAGGCAACCATTGAACAGTGAAGAAACTTTGCTTCTTCCAGTCCTGGTTTTGGAGTTCTTGCAGTTTGACAAATCAGTTGTGCAGAGCTTTTTTTGTGTGGTGTCTAACTACTGTGTGACTGATATAAAATTTGAAGTGGATGATACTACTAGATTGACAAATGCTGCAGTGGGAAAGACCAAAATCGACAAGGCAAAAATTCTGCACTTGAGTTCTTCTGAAGAATAAAACGCTCACCGTAGAGGGAACCTTGTTCTTGTGCTTACCACTTCGAGAAACAGTAAAAACATCTCTCTTCTTGCAGAATATGGCTCGGCCTTTAGTTGAAATATTTATGCGCCATCACATGGATGGCTACATCAACTTAAGAAAATCAGATAATGTTTTGTATTTGATAAAGTTTGTATTTGTGTCCAGCTTATACAGGTTTAGTTCAATGTTTGATATTTGTAAGCTTCTGTGTTAATTATGGTATTACTTGTAGTTACCATATGTGGGAGAGAAAAGTAGTCATTTGTTCTTAAGTAAAAAAAAACAAAATGGGTTGGTTTTTCATCTCATTTCATGCTGAAGTTTTTACAAGTACTGCAGACTTTTTGCAGCAGAGGTTCCACATGGCTATTTCAGGAAGTTGCAAGGTTCTGTAGAATCACTCAAAAAAAAAATACAGCACTGTACTAATATTAGAAAATATAATTTCTACTTTTGCATACTTGAATTTACTTCTCAATATATACATATTTTTAAAAGTACTTCACAACTGAGTTAACCTTTGACCAAACGACTTTTACTTGTTGTTTGGTAAGCATTGACATTGAGAATCAATACTAGAGTTGAGTACATTGTCCATCACTGATCTGAACTTCTGTTTGATGCATAAAATAGTGATGAAACTCTCTGCTGCAACTTCAAGCCTCAAAACGGCGATCGGTCATTTTATAAAACTCCATCAATAAGGGCATTCAACCACAGGCATGCAAGTGTTATTAAACCCATGCGTCCCTCCCAGGGTAATTAAAGGTGCCTATGACATTGTAGAGTTTCCTTCCAGAAACTTCTCGTCTCCCTGTTGCTGGAATCAGAGTTAATGCAGCTAACTTTAGTTGATGAGGGAGAATCCAAGCACAGAGGACCACATCTGAATCAAAGCATGGGGCTTTTAAGTGGAAGTGTGCACAGTGTTTGGGGGCATGTTAAATTATCCTCTCTGCTTCATCGTTTGAACCGTCAGCTTTTGATGCCACAAACAGCTCTACACAAGCCAGACGCCACTATCATCATGGGGTTGGCTTCATTGTATCTGTGCACACTTTTATGTTTGTTGTCCACTGTTTATGACTTCCGGCTTCATCCTCCCCTATCAGGTCGTCCCGGGGTTTCCACCACCTCCCATTGATTTCTCTTAAATCAATGATTCAGCAGACTCTGTTCTCTGCTCAAAAAAGAATGTCTTGTTAGTCAATGCCATGCTACTATTGTGAATATTTTCATTTTTGTATCAAAATCAACTGTTGTAGGTGGCATGTTTTGCTTCGCAGACTACAGAGTAAACATCAGCGATGTTAGAATTGAATCAATCACTTTAAAACGATGCAACTTGAACTTTCCTAAAGACTTGTGAGAAAATATATTTTACCAAGAAGTCAAGTTCTTTAGCACACCCTGTTTAGAAGCTCCTGCAGAGATCATACACTGCAGCACAATTTAATTGTTGACAGAGGATTAATGCTGCCAATCTGCAAATGAAGGAGTAAATATAATACCAAAGAATGAACTAACTGAGAAAATCCGTTCAACACACCAGGGCAAAGCTTTGTTTAATGAAGAACACTTCCTCCATAGAGCTGCTCCAAGCTCTACAGAGCAACAATGCGTTTGTAGTATGGATTATGTTTGGATGGCTAGTTTGGAATTTAAACAAAAAATAAATACAATAAAATCAGTACATCTGGATGACAGCCAAATTCCCATATGCATGCTTCTGTAAAAAACATTTTTTGAGTGCAGATACTCATGTTTCAAAGAGCCTGAATATTCAGCTCTTGAACCACAAAATTTTTATTTCAGGAGATAATTAGATTTTTATTACAGTACAAATCATTAAAAATGCTTTAAATGTATTAGGGTTATAATTAAAAACTTGCAGTAAAGTTATAATTACAATCATTTTCTGTGGGAGAATCTGCAAGACTCCTCTGATAGAGTACTTCACAATTTCATGACGTGCCCTCCGGTGACTGAAAGTATAGAATATAAAGTACATAGAAATATGGATGGAAAGGTTCAATGAACTTGATATTTTTCTAATCTGTTAATGTGATCTTGAGTAAATATTCTGTGGAATTTTCCTTAGGTGGTTTATTCTGATTCTTGTATTAACTTTGATTTGATTGTGAGTCAATCCCTACCTTGGCATTTCTGTTAGGCAGAAGAAATAAAATTTACTTTTGAAATAAGAAAAGGTAATTATATAAATAAGAAAAATATATTAAAGGGAATAAAATGTCTAACTTACAAAGTACAATAAAATAAGTTTTTTGAAACCTGTTTTGTAGTTTCCCTTTTACTTGATAATTTATTTGTTAACTGCTGTATTTTAACTGTAACTTGACATATTTGAGTCATATTTTGGAGCGCAGTATGTGTGTTTATTCTGTCAACATGTGCAGAGCTTTCTGTTTGAGAATGCCATCGCTTCAATTCACTCCATCTCTAATAACGGCACACGCTACTGGGCAGATATTCATATCAACAGAGACTGAGAGCTGCTTAGCTATTAATTCCTGACAGAAGGTAATTCCAACTTATTAATTTTGACTCAAATGACCAACTCTGTTAATAATGGCCCTCGGTACTTAATAGTTATTCATAGCCAAAACAGAACAATCAGTAAAGGTACTGGTAAATTGAGCAAGTTTTAGTCCAAGTTATATTGTTGTATATGCATCTTTTTTTGAATGTTGTAGAACGTTAAAAGTTTTAAAGTGGAATTTATTTATATTATCAGAGTAAAAACAGATTTAATTCAAACAGGTGTGAGACTCTCACATAGACAATGCAAAACACCAGCAATACATATCTGCATTGCATTACTGTGAAGATTTAAAAAGGTTGTTTGGCACCAAAAGAAAAAAAAAACAAAACACTGACATCAATATAACCTGGTTCATTGTCTGGCCTGTCTGCTTTTCACACAGCAGGCAACAGAGACCCAGCAGTGACTTTGTAATGGAAACACAAGTACTCACAGTATGACATGCTAAAGCATGCTTTATTGTGAAAGAAAAGAAGGTATCAGACAAAGCACAATGCTGGGAAAATATAAGTCAATCACCTCATGGCTTTATACACAAATATCCCATATTTTTTTGCAATGTGGAACTTTTTCTTAATTTATTAAAAGTAGAACCACATTATGTAAGAAGTAATAGTCTTTGCCATGAATCCCAAAATGCAGCCATTTCTACTGATCATCACTGCGATGATTCTGCAGCTTAAATGGAGTTCACCTGACAGAAAATAAGTTGATTTGACTTGATTGGGAAAGGCACACACCTGTTTTTATAAAGTCCCACAGTTGTCAGAGCGCAAACACAAAGCATAACATCAAAGAAATTACGAATCGGTAGACCTCAGAGAAGGGAATGCCCTTAGGCTCAAAAATTTTTTGCTGCTATGAAGATCCCAACTGGAACAGTGGCCTCAATCATTTGGAAATGGAACAAGTTTGGAACCACCGTGACTCTTCCGAGAGCGAATCTCTGGAGAGATCTGACAATGGCTGTGTACAGAGGAGTCCCATCTAACCTGATGGAGTTTGAGAAATAGTGCAAAGAAGAATGGGCTGGGCAAAACTGCCTAAAGATATACACAAGTCGAGCTTGTGGCATATTAAAAACAATACATGAGGTTGCAATTGCTGCCAAAGGCAGGTCAACTAAATATCAAGCAAAGGCTTTGGACACTTATGCAAATATGACTACTTGTTTTTTTATTACTGTTATTTTTAAATTAATTTGTGAAAAAAAAATCACATTGTCATGATGGGAAAAATAATAGGTAGAATTTTTTGGAAAGAGATTAATGTATTACAATTTGAAACAAAGATGGAACTACAAAACGTGAATAAAGTGAAGTGCTGTGAATACTTTCCAGATACATTGTATAACTCAATAGTACAATTTTTATCTCAAAATTATTGTAGCCAAAAAGTATATTCCATTTTAAAGGAATACACTTTAAAATGTGTATCCCTTGGATATGATCGGGTGGCAAAGGCTTCAAAAAGGGACCTGGTATTAAATATAAAAATGTTTCTCCATTTAAAAATATTTTAGAGCATAAATCTATGTACATACATACTGCAACCTATTCTAAGAAAGGAAATCATGTTTTAAACTAATTAAGTGAAGGGTTTAAAGGTGGACAACTATGCAACACTTCAAAAGTAGAAATATTAGGATGTGTCCAATATTTGCAGCCTAACCAATGCCTGTCAGTCAGTAAAGTATTTAACTTGTTCAACACTTTTTCAACAGAGATTCTCAGCAAGAATTCGCTCCCACCTGAACACAAACAAATTCTATTCAAGGGTTTTTAAATACAATCAAAGGTGCAAAAAAACTGCACAACTATTTCTTAATGGCAAGTTAGCTTTGCTATTTAAATCAGCTTAGAGAATACCCGCCCTTCAGGGTCTCCTGGCCTAATTGTTACTGACACGTTTTAAACCAACTGTGGCTGTTTGCCAAGGTCTTGGCTTTAAAGCATATCTAATTTTCTCCTGTGGGTCCTCTGTCCTCCAAACCTTGTACTGAAAGCTGATGCTGGGAGACTTCTGAAGCAGGAACCATTTGCTCTTCCATGCAACCACAGGCAATTATGATTTGACCCTGTCAAATCAAAGAAAGCTGGGAGGGCAAAATAAGAATGAGTCAGGGCTAGTAGCCCCAACTAAACTTTGACAAGTTTTATGCATGCAACTTGGTCATCATTTTGAAGGGGGTTCAGACTTACGAACAGCTTGAAATCTTTGATCACCATTAAGCAAACCATTAGGGTGTTTTAGTAAATTTAATATAAACAAAAGAGGTGCTCTACGCTCACTTCCAAATGAACTGTAACTCACATTGCAATGTGCAATGAGGTGAAGCAAACTTGTTTTGGAAAGCATAAAGCCTTATGTACCTTTTATGAATTCCCAATTCTGACAAACTTGTGACCACTTTTCATGACATTGGGACTTACAAGGCATCCCCTGCTGGAGAAACGTCCAACTGAGCTAAGGTCGCACCACACACTGCCATGATTAGCGCTCTCCATGCACTACGACAGTCTCAGCATTGCTACCTAGTGCAGAATATCTTTCATGTACAAATGGCTGAGTGGGACCACTAGTGCCGTAGAAGCTATCAATCCCAGTAGAAAACAGCACAGCCTGACAAGGACTGATTTTAGCAGGTGGATCGTAGTGAGGTAGGCTATCAACATGTCCTGCATGACCACTGACAGAAAGGAAATAAATGAAGTCTAGTGCATAGTCCCAGAAAGACAATATTCTGTGCTGGGGCATACATGTTCCCGTGGTTCATCATGAAACCCAGATTGCATAGCTGCCGAATGAGTATCTGTGTGTGTGCTTCTGCTCTGAGCATCCTCTCTCAGAAGAAGTCAGTCATCCAGATTTGTGGTCAAACAAGATGCCATGCTATCTCAAGCTATCTACAGCATCCAGATAGCCGCTAACTCAGGGACAGCACAGGTTGAAGGAGAACACGGTGCAATTGCAACAGACATCCTGAAAAACAGATGTCAGGTCAACAGGTGAACTGATTGCTCCAGTGTAACAGACAATGAAAAGATAAATACGCCAGCCCTCAGATCCAGGATAGGGTGAATCCAGTTCCCCCCTTTTTGGGAACCAGAAAATACCTGAAGTAGAGACTTCTAATACAATAAGCTAATACAGGGCTTATTGCAGTAGAAATGTCCTCTTTCAGAGTCCAATGTGCCTGAAAAAAAGCTAAAATACTTTTTAAAAAAAAGACAAGAATGACCTTTTAGTAGGCATAATAAAACTTCAGAAAGTGAGCTTCACAAATCAATCAGGGAACATGTCTTCCTACTAATTTAATTCGTAATTAAATGTTTTTAGTTATTTTTCTTGACATCTTTTAAATTTTTCTTCCTGTGAAAAAAGTATGAGATACAGCAGTTGGTTCATGATTCTTGTCATGCAATTTGGAAACAATGGCTGACAGAGCTTGTGTGAGAAATGCAGCCTGAAGACATTGATTGATTCTTAAAAGAGTGACAGATGTATAGTTTTGCTTTAAAGATTGCTGGGGTGCATTAATCCCACATGTGAGTCTGGGGCCCCATGACATTGATTAAAATCACAGTTTGGACGCTGGCAAAATGAAACCATCTGATCTTTACTTCGGAATGGAGACTTTTGAGATTTGTTACTTACTTTTTCCTTTTTGTTGCTTGAGAAAAAGCCTTGTTGCTTTGAGGGGGAATGGCAAATTGTAACACCACATACAATTAACAAATGTCAATCTTTATCACGTTGATTTTTCCAGAGGCCTTTGGGATCCAGTGTAACCAACAATGGTTTCCGTTGTTGGTTACACAGCAATGGAAGTTAGAAGACTACAAAGAGTTTCTTCAAGGTATGCTTACTGCTAGATGTGTTTCATATGAAACTAAATGTCAATGAATGGAATGTTTTAATTGTTCAAAGTATACTTACACATCCAACTAGTGTTAAATTAAAAAAAATAATAATTGAAATAAGAAAAACAGTTTTGACTACAGAAAAACTTAATGTATGTCCTCAATATTAATTCATTGTCATTTGCTGGTGGAAGAAATAATATTTGACTAGTAGATGGAGTTTCCCACTTTCTGGTCCACTACTTTCAATACTTGTGATTTGACTGCCACTAAAATGTTTTCCAACGATGGTACAAAAATCATGCTCAAAGTTAATCTGATAGATATCTGATTCACCAAACATTCAATCATGGACAACATGCACTCCTGACCAACATCTCATGAACGTGGGAAATAATTTCAAGCATTCAAGTTTTGTTCTGGTGAATCAAAACATCCGATAGGTCATTTGTAAAAATAAGAAATGTATGCATTTCATTAATTACTTTTAAGAATTATAAGCGTTAAATGAAACATTTATTCTACTTTTACCTCACCTTCATCAACAGCAGAGAATGTACATAATCTTAACTCGCCCATCTGAGTTACTGAAATAGGTGTTGCAACAAATGTGTAAATGCTAGTACTGAGGCATGCAAACTGCTTCTCTAAACTCAACGTAGAAATCAGTTCAGTTTTTCGAAAGAAGACTGGCTGAAAGAATAACTACGTTACAACTCAGACGGTTCAGTCTGAGCTTCTCTGACACTCATTGATCCCTCTCCCGCTGACTTCCACCCTGTAAGCCCTTCTCCCTGCAGAGCTTCTTTCCCCTCTGGAGCTCCATCACTGTATACTGGAGACAAAACAGGCTTAGTGTAAATCAGAAACCAAATCCCACAGGCAACCGGGAATCTATCCTGTGACAAAAAAAAAACTTTTTCTCCTCTTGAAATGAGCAACAAAAGTCAATATAATTTTTCTCATGTTATTTCACAAGAAATGCTTAAAAAAACATTTTCTCAGAGGAGATGAATTTTGGCAATCAAAATTCATTACGTCGTGGAGTGATGTAAAGCATTATACGCTGATCCTTCAAAAAGTAATGAGGTTAACGGTAAGAAAAATATTACGCAGATTTTTCAACAGGGATGTGGGAGATTCTCAACATATGAGAACTTTAAGCAAAATCACTAGTCAGGCTAAAAAGTAAAATAAAAATATGGAAAAAGAATACATAGACAAATATATTGAAAGTTACCTAATTTAGACTTATGTAAGCCACATTGGAAATTTTATCTCAAAGATGCATGTTACAATGAGGGTGCTTCACAAGTTAATCCTGCATCATAGATGTCATGTCATATTTAGATTCATTGAAACTATAGTGAGCATTCTATTGTTCTTTGAATGTCTTTATCAAAAAAAGCACACAAATCAACTGTTTTGTCCGACATGAGAAATCACTTAGCAAACCACATGCATAAATTGTCCTCTGTTAAATAGATTGTGAACAGCTGAGAATAGACTTCCAAAAATAGCCTAAAGGAGGTTAATTAATAAATTAAAAGTCCAATAAAATTAAGCTCATTAAGAGTTTATTTGAGCTTTTACTTATCTGAGTTGTCACCAGCAGGGCAACTTTGTAATTGAATTCCTAACAATGAACGAGCGTTAAAGTACACAATAAAAGATAAACAATGCAAAATGCAGTGCCATTAAAAGGCAAGCTGGTGACATAATATGACTTATTTACACCAGGAAAAAGGATTTAAAAGGCTTCTGGACAAGTATAATTGTATCTTTTGAGCTTTTGTTGCAGTTGCTCTGTGGGAAAACCCCCCCCCAAAAAAACAGAATTTGTGGTGAAGACTCGTGGAAGTTATAAACAGAACATAGACCAGCAATAAAACAATATTATATACAAGATTAAAAGTGAAAAGAAAAACTGATATTTTAATGAAGACATTAGCAGAAAGGTCCAGTTAAACTAAATCCATGTTGCCCCGAGTGAGTTTATTTTATTAACTCAGAGGTGTGTGGCATAGCCCAGATTTGTACTCTCATAAAAGTTGGTAGAAAAATGAAAAGTCCAAACTTGTTGCAAAGGGAGAGGCAGAACCTCCAGGTGGTATAAAAATGGTTGTTTAAACAGGAGGATGTCATAATGAACCAAATAACCCTTAACATATACTGTGAGCACACCGAGGAGGAGGATTTTTGGAGGGGAAAACAGGTGAGGCTAATTAATTGAGTGGAAGAAGCTGAAGGCAAATTGAAGAAACAAGCAGCAGGGATTGGCTAAATGAGTGTTATTCTATCCTGAGGACATACTGTCTTGCATGTTTTATGTGTTTCTCTGCCTCTACACACCTGGCTTCATGCTTCATGTGTGCTGGAGCAGGGAAACATCTGAAACAGGAACAACGGTGGGTCCTGAGGCCCAGGATTAAATACCACTGGGCTAGACAAACACTAAAAGACACACAGATCTGGAACACTAATAAACAGGCAGAACCAAGGTCAACATATGAAGCTAAATAGTGAATACAAACTCAATGCCCTTTATGGTGGATGTCCAGCTCTAGTTCTGGAAAATGGTCAGAGTGCCTCCACAGCATGTAAAGCTCTGCAGGGGCCTGCTGATGAAACACTATTTTATCCAGTTGCATAAAAATGCAGGATGCTGGCTCTACAGGACTGTCAGACATATTGACACATCAGTGGTTTTTAATTGGTCATCACATCCTAGACATGCCATCAAGTTTTTGCAGCACACTTCTGGAGAATCAATTCAAACCAAGTGTGCTAAAGCAGGGTAACGCATGCAACATGTATAATGGTGTTCCATGGGACACACAATTGGACATGAACTATTATACCACATGTCCTCAACCTGACCACATGACATAGTGTTTTTTTTAAGAAAGAGAATAAATAAGTCATCTGAAAAAGGGTTGAAATTACTCAAAGCTTTAACACAAAATGTTCTGCTTATTATTAAACTGACCGGATAATGAAAACTCAATCTCAAGAAAAAGTCTTTATTAACTGTTGCCCCCAAAATTCTTACATGCAAGTCAATGGGGTTCAGAAGGACAGCGATGACTTACTGACTTTTCAGATTTTAATCATCTCTTTACGTAACCTTGCGTTGTTCAGGGTCTCGCAGGGGGACATTTGAGAGCTTGGATTTAGTCTTTACAGCAAGAAAAAGTACCCTAACATAACCTCCATATCAGTAAAAAGCATCCTCATAATGAATGTAATATTTTGAAACATAGGGTAGGCTTTATGCGTTCAAGACAAGTAAACAGCTGCTCCCAGCCTTGATTGAACACCTACTGCGTGTGGAAAGAACTAAAGCAACATCAGTGGCAGTAATTCCACTTGAACTGGATTAAATATCCGCCTCATATTTGGCTTTCAGATAAACAAGCTCTCAGAGAGGTGCTATGGGAAAGGATCAGCACATTAATAAATGGTGAAAATGATTTGAAATGAAAATCCAAGGCTGCTTTCTACCCAGATGCAGTTTAATAAGTAAACAAACTATTGCTCGACAAATCAGAGGGGGGAAGTTTATACAGAAAACAACATAAGGCAAAAACATTTTAAAAGAAAAAATACAGGAAAGAGGATGATAAACACACTATCATTTAGATAGGCAGTGTTAGTCCTTATTAACACAATAACCTTAAGAGTAATTTCCTAAATGACATTCCAAGGGTCTCTTTGTTGAACTCTAACTAGCAAAGTAACAAGTGAAGTTGGAACATAAATGTACCAAAGGAGAGTGATGTTGCTTTATGATCTCTGGAAATGCAGCAGTTCTGATATGTTTGTTCTAACAAGACAATATTGGCCAGAGTCTTTTTTTTTTTTGTTTGTTTGTTTGTTTTTTAAGGTTCTAGTGGCTTTTATTTGATAGTGAATCGACAGGTAAGTGGGTAATGAGAGAAGGGGGAAGACATGCAGCAAAGGTCACCACGCCGGGAATCGAATCTGTGACAGCCACGTCGAGAACTAAGGTGGGTTGTGCTTGACCCCCTGTGCCACCACTGCACCCCACTTCCGAGGTTTTTGTGCACAAGCGGCCACATTCTTTGCAGTTTGCTTTTATGCCACGTTCCATTTGCAATCAGTAGTCCCGACTTCCCAGTTGGAGAAACTAACTGGAACATCCCACCCAAGTTGGACTTCCCACACAGAAAGTGGCAGAACTTTTAACACCCTAAGTTAGGATTTCAAGATGGCTGCTAATTGCAAAATTTGTAGTAAAGTCAATTACTTTCACTGTTGAGTTTTTTTTTTTTTTTTTTTTATACACGTGAACTGTAAGTCTTTGGGGAAAAAAAAACTTAGATAATATGAGGGACAGCAACATTTAATCTCTATTTGGGATTAAAGTATTTCTGATTTGACTTGAACTATTGTAAAGTGAGGTACTTAATATCCTCTGCTTACCAAACTGCTCAAAGCTTTTTGGTGGTACTCAAAATATTACAACATATTTTCCAATGTCTTTTTGGAGACCTTGGGCAGCCCAAGTTATATTGGCCAGTGACAAAGTTTTTTTGGTTTTTTGCCTTGTAAAATTTAGACATTACAAAGCAGAGCTTCAAACAGTGCACACTGCATTAGAAGTCTGCAGTGGTGAAGAATTAATCACAGTATTTTCTTGAAGAATAAAGATCAAGTCTCTCCACAGTGAGTCTCTTACATTAGGGATACATGAAAAATGCATGAACTCTTGCTCCCTACTGGACCCATGGCATTTTGTTGCGAACTCAGAACTCACTTTTAAGATAAAAGTTAGGTTTCTCTAGTTCTGCAAGTTTAATTTCTTCATAAATGAAATATTAGTATATTATTGGAGGAATACCAATAACAAACATAGCAGTCATACAATTTTCTATTATTTTCCATGTCTTTTTGCACAAGAAAGTGAAACAAGGCTTCACACAAAGCCACTGTCAACGTGTCAATTACAATTGCTGGCTTGGCTTGAATATCAAACATTTTCCCTGAAAGAGAATTTAAAACACAGTCCACTGGAAAAATCCAATGGACTGTGTTTTAAATTGTTCTCTTTCAGGGGTGGGAATCTTTACCTCAGATCATTTTGTAAGCATATTTCAGTGGATATTAAGCCAACAATACTCTCAGGCAGAAACCAGTTCAAACTAAATATTAAGCACTGCAGCACAAACTCACTAATGTCATGATATATGTATGCAGCAAGAAACGTTTAGGATTCTACACTGGAGAAATTTAACTGCAGATACTGATCAAAACAACTCACAATTGCCTCATTAATGACTGATAGTCTTATAAGTAATTATCCTATACGCCTGTTACTTCCCATCATGTTCAGAACTGAAGAAACCTTTTAGATGGGAGACAAAATGTCAGTGACAGTCACAGTTTGAATCTAAATATCACCTGTGAAGCAAACTTTGAGAATTTCAATAATTTAAAAATAAAATATTGTGTTTGAAAACTGGATTTGTTTAGTCAAAATAACTTTGCACAATAGCTGTAAAAGCTGAAGAATGAAGTCTGGCGTTCCTCAGTTTCTTGCAGCCATAGCTTTGTTCCTATCATTTCAAATTTACAATTAAATACTTTGGGGAGCAGCACTGGAGATCAATAGCTTGCCTTCACCTCCCCTTTCCAAGTGTCAAAGCTACTATTAAGCTGTGTGCAACTCACAAACATGTGGAATCTCCATCAGTCTTTGTGTCTGCAAGTGTCACAGATTCAGCAATTACGACACAAGAGCCAACCAAACAGAGGAAGCTGAACTTTAAACTTTAACAGCAGAGAATAATTCAGTTTTAGGAGACTGGCCTCCTCTACACACTCAGGAAGCAGCCATGTAACCACTGTTGTAGCAGTCAGTGTTATTCAATATAATGGATTAAACAGCAATTACTTTGGAAGAGTCAACTTTAATTGACAAAGGAGTCTATAGGATGCTTAAATACATTGATATTTTTGGTACACTTAATGTTGTTAGTACTTTATTGAAGATGCCTATCCTATATAATCTCTTAACTCTTGAATTCTAATCTCAAACTCTTTAGTTACAGTATGTTCAAGTTTGTCAGATAATGTATCAAAATTATTACATACTTAAATAAAAATATAGCCAATTTTTATCATAACACACCAAAATACACATCACTATTGACTGTATTTAATGAAGGAGCCTAAAAACAAAGATATACAATTTAATCCTGAATGTGCTAAGACTAATTAGATTTAGTTTTTTTTATTCTGCTGAAATTTATTTGATTTGCATTATTTTGCCAATAAGTTGGTATGGCTAACTTTCAACTGACTTTGCACGCCGAATAGATAAACATCCAAGAAATCTTCTAAACGATTAGGCAGCAGTGACGGATTTAGGGCTTAATTGTCAACATCTCATCTCTCCCTGCTCAATTTTGAGGTCCCAGTTGAAAACAAACATTCAATCCTGTTTTCTCCTTTGCATTCAGCATGTAGACACTGAATATAATTAGTTCAAATTGACTGCTACTATTAAACAATCGTGTTAACTGTATTAAAGATCACAAATAAGAAATAAAAACATATGGCTTGTGGTTATTCTGTTACTTTGTCTTCTTTTTGAGAATAAATATGTCTGAGACATTGTCATAAAAATATATCGGATGTGGTTATGTTTTACATGCCATTATAAAATGTAAAGAAAAAAAAGAGTTCAAGTAACTACAGTTTCTGATCAGAAACACTCCACAGTAGCGTAACAAGGAAGTTTAAATGCCGAAGTCTTTTCTTTGATCACAGTTAATGCCTTCTCTAAGAGGATTATTTTGTCATTAGACAGATCTGCCTTTGAGGGGATAAATAAAAATCCTCCAAGTCTCACCAGTGAAATCTACAACCTTTTGTCTCCTGCCACATGTGATAGATGTGCTAAAAAATGCAAGCCTTCACTGTTTGGTTTAAAATCGCAGGGGATATACCAGGTGGAATCATGTGGGCTGTCTGATTTCCTCTGTGGTTAGATTTACAGGCATGACTTTTTATTTATTAGCACTTTTTACAAAAGTGTATTATGCAAACCGAATGAAGAGTCTTCTGGTAACATCCTACTTTTTGGAGCCATAAAGAATACACAAAAAGATCTATTTAAATCAGAGTAGAAACAGTTTATTTTTGATAGCTGTTGCATCGTTTGTGAAAAGTAAAAAAAAAAAAAATTCACTGTCAAGGTGGAATTGCCTAAAAGGAGCAATTAAATCATAGGATACATAATGACTATGAGCTTTTAGTCACATCATTTGAGAAATGTATGACTTAAACTGGTCCAACAATACAGAGAACTCTTGCTATGTAGAGCTCTTAAAACAAAAATGTTCAATTCAATTGATTAGTTAATTTAAACACAATCTACTGATGCTCTGTCATAGACAGCGTGTTTGTTGCCTTCTTATTTTTTAACTAAAACACCAAATTTCGCATTACTTCTAGACGTTACGATTACAAAGTCAAGAAAGCGTAACTCAGCCACTTCCCTCTGCTTTGCAGTTTTTTTTCTTCAATAAAACTTTTTTGCTAATCTTGTCATCAAGTCGCTGCAGTTTTGACAGTTGGCAGCAAAGCAGTGCATTCCTTTTATACATCACATATTAAGGTTTTGCGTGTTAAACTGACAACTTAACAGCTAAAAACTGATGGTAGTCAGGCAGCAGCTTTTTGCGCCGTATTAGCACTGCATCACGATTATGCAAATAAGCTGCTGTTGGCCAAACCCTCCTACTCAATATTTACATTAGTACCTCAAACATATAAAAATGGCAAACAGACACACAGTGGTGAAGCCTTACATCATTGGCCCCGAACCATACCAAAAAGCACAATAATTAATACAGAAATGCAACTTTTTAAAAATATACATACAATGTTTAATGTTGTATACATACAACATTAAAGAAAAAAAAAAAAGAAAACATTGTCAGCAGTATCCAGGTGTCAGTATTTTCACAAATACTGCATCTTCTCAGACTGTCACTTCCATTTTACAACAGTAAATGCACATATATTACCTGAGGTCAAACAAACAGACTGTCCTTTAGCACAGTGTTAACATTTTCTAACTGACAAATCATCTCCGTGCTGAACAACAATACAAGACACACAACACATTATTGTGCACTTACATCTCCAGATTTGTGACAAACACTAGGAACAGAACCTTCCTTCAGTCGAAGTCTTTTGGTAAATCCTGCTGTGTAATGTTGTTGTGAAGTTCCTTTGTCATATTGCCAAAGAAACTACAACTTTCTTTGGCATTTTCACAGTGACATTGTGAGCAAAAATAAAAAAGAAGCCACACAGCTTCATACTTATGACTGGGATAAAATAAATGCACACATTCTCTAGGGTTCTCAAGTCCAAGCAACCTTACCATAACAGACCCAAATCAAATGGCTAAATTCCCTCACCAGCAGTCATTCAACTCTGAACAGGTGTGGTAACGAGCCATTCATTTGATTCCGGTGTGTTGGAGCAGGGATGCGTCTGAAAGTTGCAGGATGGTAGCTCTCCAGGTCTGGACTTGAGCACCCCTGCTCTAGCCAATAAAAAAAACATGTTTTTCTTCTAAGCAGCCATATCAGCTGTAGTTTATTATCCTGAATGAAGTCGGTGGAGATCCACTTGGGTTGCCAGGTGAGGGGCTGAACTTGACTTGGGGTTGTTTGGTGACAGATTGTGACTCAACAATTTTTAGAGGTTTTTAATACAGACATCTTTGCAGACACCAGCAGAACATTTTGTTGTTCCCCCAAAACAGATGGATGTTTCTCTTTTCTCTCTCTTTTGTTTTTTCTAGAAACAGAAGATACCCATATGGTTGCATTTTGGGTTAAAGTATTGTGTTAATACAATGAAATGATGTACATTTTACTAGAGGCTGCCATCTTGAGAATCTCACAATGTCTATTGATTGTAATCTTCTATTTTATTTAATGAGACTCAGTGACTAAGCTTTTATATTGCTGCAATTCATGTTTAAGAGAATGTCTTTAAATTAGCAAAATTGATCATGTGTTACACATTTTCACATTTCATGTCTGCATTCATCTAACCTCAGTTTGTTTACAATTTTTATGAAAACAAATAAACAAGCAAAGCTGAAATATTATTTCACTTATAGTGCAGTGCTCTGAAAAATGTTTTGCAATATCTGGACAGTGTCCAATATCTGGACAATGTCCAGATATGGTTGGTGTCCTGCACCACTTCAATTTCTCTTCCTGTCTTTATCTGACACTTTACAATTCCCTGTTTGAAGCCTTTCTCTTTTTTCAGTTTCATGCTCATCATCCTTCCTCTCATTAATGTATTCACCTCTTATGATTATTTCTTCCCTCTGTGGTTTTTCCCTTGCTGTCAGCCATGCATTGTCTAGTCTCATTTTCATTCCTCCATATCTTTCTCCTGCCCAATCTTCAGCTTTCTATTTCTGAAAAAGCAAAAGAGAAATTGTCTAAAATTCTTCTCTGCTACTTACTAGGAATTATTTTCTACTTAAGGTGCAGATTGTGATGTTTTATTGGCATAAAGGCAACTTTACACTGTAGCTGTAGGATGCCAAAACATTAACGTGTAAAATTTTGACTTTTATAATGATAAACCAATATAATATGGTATTCTTTTTTCATTGCTGAGAAAGTTATGTCCTTTTTGTGGTTCTGCAGATTTTAAAGTAAAATAATTTAAGAAAGGAAATTGAGAATGCAATCAGTCACTTGCATAACAGGAAAAGCTGCTCACAGTTTGCCAACTGTACTTTAAGACAATCTTACCTTAATAAGATTGGTTGTGTTTTATGTTTTGCAAATGAAAAAAGACATTCTAAATCCTAAATTTGTGTTTGTGGTAGTGAGGAGAAAGTGTAGAAACCTTTTTTCTGTCAGCTGATTACGATCTGCAGCAAGAGATAGATGGAGAACACCCCAATGTTGCTCAATGTTCCTCACAGTCATTTTCTCTGACATCCCATTTAAACCACTGGAACAGCATGGCACACTGTTGCCTTTTATAACTGCAAATTCTCAAAGAAGTGTATTTTATGAGGCCTTTTGACAAAGTTATCCAGATGCCTTGGCTAGAAAGACATCTGTTGTGAAGCTACAAAAACACACATCAAGTTCACTCTCAATTTGTGAATGGCAAAGAACTTATGTTTTATATTTAGCTTTGTGAACTGAACATCTTTGAGTTGATTAACATTTAGCTGCTCTCACACAAGACATATTCAGGAACTTTATCTTTCAAATTTAGCCTTCAAAGATTATTCAGCAAATGCAAAAATATTTTTGACTATATATATATATATATACAAAATCTGCCTTTCCTTACACATAATCAATGAAAACCCTCCAGAAAGTGGACATTATCTATTTTTCAATTTGGATATGTGGCTTACTTGGTAGGTAACCAATTGTTTCTTTAACTGAAATCCACTTTCATCCACACTAATGATGTCCTGTCTGGAATCATAAGTAATCAGATGACATTATGGAAACATCTCTTGTTCCCACACCAAGCAGAGGCTGTTGAGGTTTAATTAAGGAGGCTGTTGAACAAACTTATCTTTGGATATTGTTTTATGCTGCAGCACTATCTCTTCATGTCCTCAAAAAGAGAAAAAAAAGTCATTAAGTGTGAGCAAAGGAGTGGTGAGTCATTGGAGCGCTGTTACCACTGCATCTGTCAGAATACAGAGCAATCAATTGAATCACTTCCCCCTCATCAGTCTCCCCTCACAGCTGCTTATAGATGAAACACTGGTAGAGCTTTGGTGTCTGGTCACACAAAACCATTTTCTCATTGTGACAAAACAAGAGAACTCTCTGTTAGCAGAGCAAAGGAAGAAAACAGATAAACAAGACCAAACTCAAAGCAACTGAGGATTGAGTCAGGATTGTTCCAAGATTGACAAGTGGGTTGAAAAATCACCACATCATGAAAGGAAAATTGCGTTTGCCTGAGTTAAACACTGATTGTTGGAGAGTAATAGTCATTCAGTACTGCAACCACAACTTCAAACACATCTCTGTGACAAAGTAACCAAAGTAACCAACTTTGCAAATAAATGACTAACAATAGTTTTATCAGAGACATATATATATTGTATTCCTGCAGATTTAGCTATTTGATATAAATAAACTAACTTCTTTAAAGTTGATGTATCTTTCTGCCACCACAAGTGTGTAAAGGTTTTCATTCTAATGATTTCACAAGTGACACATATAACTCTAATAGTCAAATGACCCCTGTTTCCATTTAGTACTTTCAAATATTTGGTAATCCAACGAATATCTCAAAGGAGTTGTCTGCCATGGAACCATTTGAACCACTCACTTGACAATTCGAATTAAGTTTTGGAACGTCTTTTACCCATATTGTGTAATATATTAAACTAATAATTGTCATTTATTGATTCTTATGGTACTAAAACTGAAAAGTATGGAAATAAGGGACTAAGATGGAGAGCACTTGCCAGCAGGCAGTTTTTCATATTTATTTTGAGATCAGGGATCAAATTATCTCAGCATACAGAAATGTGTTGTTGTAGCTGAGACTGGATAGTTTTTACATCTATTTGTATTTATTTTTTTGCCATGATTTCATTAAAATATTTTGTTAACAAGAACTCCAGGACCCTCCTACTACTTTCCATAAGACAATGGAGAAGTGTGGGCAAAAGTTAATCATCATGAGACATTTAAGCATCTTTTTTTTTAATTCATGGCTGCAAAAACATATTCAAGGTATAAGAAAAAGATGAACAGCTCATACACTGCTAATATCACAATTTTCACAAAAGTGTGCCAGCAATAGAAAGAGAATGATTCTTCCTGCACTTCCATCAGGTTTGGATAAATACTGTATATAATACTTCACAAAAATGACTTATCAGTTTACCTATGTTTGATTGTCTCTCTTGGTGTCCAGTTGTTTTCTTCAACAAGAAGGTGGTAATACCAGGAACAGTCGGGGCAATTGTTTTTGTATTCAGGTGTGACTATAGACAGTTTGGGCCAGAAAATTAGAAAGGCACGTGGGTTGAATGGTGGGATTACTCTCAGGTTTAATGAACCTCCCATGCACTAGCGATTATTTCACACAAGAGACAAGCTGTTTGTTAACTCAGGTTAAACAATGTGTGAAATTAATTTATAAATATTAATGTTTTTTGTGATGAAACACCCATAATCCTCCTGGATTTTGTTTGCATAGGTGGTGTAGATTAGGTGTGTCGTGTGCTGGCTCCTTCAGTCTGTATGTCTCAGGTGTTTATAATGAGAAGGGGATCAATGCATTGATTAAATAACACGAAAGATATATTTAGCTTTTTATCAGCCTCTTAACACTGCCATCTAGGCTTTAGGTTGGGTCTCCTAATGAGACATAATTAGAGGCACACAGGAGAAAAATGATCCACAAATGCTGCAGAGGGTGACTAATAATCCAGGCTGTATCTCCCACTTAAAAGTCGAAAATGGAATCGGTGGCCTTAGGGAACTGTATTTGGAGAGAATCGCTAATTGGTGATGGAAAATTACAAATTCTAAATGATAATATTAATATTAACCACCTAAAGTTTACACAATTTTACATTACGCATTTTACAGAACGCTGAACACTGGTTATTCTTTATCATCATATTTAGCTGTTTAATTCTCTAAAATATTGTCTGTTAGCTGAAATAGAGAGGAAACAAATGCAACTTTTATTTGCCCCAATCATCACAGCTAAACATAGGTAACCATTTTATTAATAAGCTCAGCATTCCCTCAGTGTATCGACCTTCTCCTGTGGCCTTTTCCCATGAAGGATGGAAATGCTGCAAGACAGCAGCTCTTAGCAGGATTAAATTGGTGCTGAGTAAAGCCTGTTTTATACCAACCGCTGCCTCAGGACGTGTAGATGCTATCATGAGGCCAAAACTTGGCATTTCTTTCCCTGAACAGTGGGTCTAAGGTACTTCACTGTGGTAAAAAATTATAATAAAAAATGCACAATTACACACACAATAGCACCTCTTTTAACATACAGTGAACATTAATGAGGTGGAAATGTGGTTATTTCATAAAATGCCAAGCGGTAATGTTGTTACAGATGATCTGAAAGCATAATATGGCAAGGTGTCGAATTTGTATGAAGATTTGAGAAGAAAAGAAGGAAAGTGGGAAATACAGAGACATTAAGGCAAACACACTGAATGGAATGAGCAATAGAAAGCGACACCAAACAAATAGACTCGCAGATGAATAGAGACAGGTAGCAGACCAGCATACAGTCTCTTACTATGTGTACCTGGGCTAATAGTACATAAAACAATCTGGATGGAACAAATTAGCTATTCTCAATGCAAACCAAAGACCTCTTGTAAAATATTACAAAGGTCTGTTCTGGTAGTCATCATGATCACTTTCTTATGTCAGCCTTGAGTTTAACACTTGTATAATTTCTAAGTGCTCATTCTAAACCGAATTCCACCTTTTTTTTTTAGATCTTATGGATATTCTCCTTTTGTTTTGTAAATTTTTTCTTTCAGTTAGAAGAATAGATGATTGTATTTTTGCCATATTTATTTTTTTCTGCTTGAATAAGTCCCCAACAAAGTAAGGCCTTGTTTCTTCTTTCCTTGTATTCCTCCAGTTAGTAGACAGTCCAACATTGCCTGTAAAACTCTGTCACCTCCTTCTGATGCCAGCTGATAGGCTCAAAAATTTGACCTTTATTAATAGTACAGGTCCGGGTTTTGCAACGTGTTTCACAATCTTAAATAAACGTGGAAGAAAGTGTGAAAAAAATTTAAGTAGAAACGGTGATGAACCCTGCAACATGTCATTGACACAAAAAATGCATTAAATCCACAAAGGAGAGAATGAAATCTGAGACATGGAAACTCAAGTTGTTTGTCCTCTTCAAATGCTGAGGGGTGACTTGAGATGAGGTGTAAACACAAGAAACCCATCAAACATTTCATAGCTGAATGTGATGAGTTTGGCAAATGGCTCCTCAGCTTGAGGTTAGAGGCTTGTAGATTGTTACAAAAAACATCTTGCTGAAGTTAAGCCAAACAGGGTAACAGCAATATTTTACTGCTGTGACAGCAATGGTGAAATATTAGTGGTAGAGAGTTTATTTAACTGTACTTGTATTTTTTTTTATTAGCCATCCTCCTTCAAATAAATATACTAAAATCAGAAATTGACATTTTCAAATTTCTTCGGTGTGGTGTTGGCTACTACTTTAAAGTTATTTTATTATGAAGATTTTAACTTATCTATACAAGAGGTTGCCAATAACTGAGCATATGTCTGTATTAGTGAAAAAACAAAACTTACCATTCAATCTTGTGATTTTTGTAATCCATACTTAGTGGGGATAGAGGATATGGAAATGTGATCATTTAAGGAGCAGCACTGAAAACAAAGCATTCATCAAAGCATTTTTGGAAATCTACTGTTCTGCAGCAGGTCCAAACACATCAAGATGCAAACAGATAGGCTGTGATTATTTTAACAGAATAAAGATGATACACTCCGTTGATTAAAAAACTGCATGTTTATTTATCTTTTCCGCTATTTGAAGTGGAGAATTCTTTTAATGTTTGAGATTCAAAACATCAACTTTGTTCATCACTCATGAATAATGATTTTAATGAATTCTTTGCACAAGACAGCCAGCATATGGTGTTTTACACATCTAATGCCGTAAGAAATATTAATCTGGAGAATTCATTTAACGCTCCAAATGACAATTCCTGCCTGGTGCGCCAGAGTGATGTGAGCAAGGAAAGGAGACTAAGTGTAACTATAAGTTGAATTCTAACATTTTGAGGTAAATTTATTTTATGTGAACTGCATTGCTCAGAACATTGAGCAGCACGTAGTTTGACTCGGCCCCAGCTAAACAGATGCCTTGTTGTAAATGAACTAACCTCTATTCAGACTTTGAATCCAAGTCAAGCGATGTTCCAAAATGACTGAATAATAAGGCAGTTGTATTTTCTGTCTCTCGTAATTGTTGAGGTGTCTACAAGTTCTGTAGGCTCACATTGCTTTTCATGTCACTCTTGCTGTTCAATTTCCCACTACCGAATAAATTGGATTTATTTGTTTTCAAGGTTATTTTGTATTGCACCAGATGCTTCTGCAACTCTCATTGTAAATCTTCTAGCTTGCTGAGCTAACATGCTTTGTCATACCAATAACATCACCCAGTGGCTTCAGTAATTTGCTATGCATTTCTATTTGTTTGTTTCCCAGCTTTGTGCAATGGTTCATATTCCAGTCCTTCCATTTTATTGTGGAGTAACTCTGACAGGAGCCAATGTGAGACACTTTGAGAGCATTAAGCCCCCAGCTGCACCTCTTTGTGGTCTTAGCTCACCCCCAAAGCATCAGCTTGTGGGAGGAATGATCACTTTTTGAGGATTGGCCTGGGATGCTGCAAGGCATCATATATGGCTTCATATATGCATCAGTTTACCTATGTAAGGTAAACTCATAAGGCATCATATATGGAGCAGTACTCCATCTGAGTTTGTGAGGATTGCTTTCCAAAGTCCATCACCTGAACTGGTAAACATGTGTAAAGAGGAGGAAAGAAGCCAAAGGATTGAACTAAAAAGGGATGGAGATAAGTAGAAGAGAAGAGAAGTAAAGGAGGATATGATGGCGTTTGTGTGGTGCCACTGTGTCCCTAGGCTCTGTCTGGACCCAGAGGCAACAAAAGTACCATCTGCTCTGAGCTACTAGAGAAGCGGGGTATAATGCAGCAGAGATAGAAGAACACGCTTCATTAAATCCATCAGTTAATCCTGCTTTTCCAAAGAGTAACCTTGATACTGATGAAGCTACAGAAAAATTTAGAGACAACGAAAGAGACAAGAAATTTAATTTTATTGAATATTTCTAACAGCATAATTATAAGATCTGTTCAGGTTTATGGATTTGACAGACACTTTTTTCTAAAGTGACTCACAAATGAATGCAGTAAATATCAAAGCTAACAATTGAATATTTGGAAGGAAGACCAGCTGTCAGGCTCTAACATCGGCAGGGTCCCCACACGTCCTTGAAGTTCTAGAAAACTAGTAACTTTGAAAAAATAAACTCAAACTCTTGGAGAGTTTTGGAAAGAGCTACCAAAAAAAAAAAAACACCTATTCTTGAAGGTCCTTTAATGCTTTTTGGCAATTGAAATTTCACATGCACGGTAATTTTTTTGGCTTTTATCCGCCATTTCTAGCTAATGTCTAAAGTCGAACTAACCTTACCAAAGGACACATTCATGGTAATAGTGATTGTAGGGAGGAAACTCTGCACCCACAGAAATTTGAAAGGAAACTGCTGTAACTTTTGTTAAAAACGTAAACCTAGAAAATGATGCAATTATAAAAACAATGAGCAGACTAAAATGAAGCCGACAGGTAATGTGGATGTCATCAATTATTTAGACAGTTCTCTTTCAACTCTAGCAGAATATGCAAACACCAGATTGTTATTATTCAATAAGGCTAAAATTTGTAGAGGGTTTAATTTCCTTTATGTAACAAAAAAAGGATTGCTAACAAAATCAGCAGAAGCTCACAGCATTGTCAAGTGTTAAGTAAAATATTTGTCTTCACCTGTAAGGGAGGTGTTACTTACTTGAACACATTCTTACAGTGTGAAGCATGCTGAGAGTAGGAACACATGATAAAATGAACATTGGATATACTGTAATCACCAGTGCCTTCAGGGACTCAGTCTGTCAGCATAAGCACCAATGGCCAAATTAATCTCCTAGAATAAACTAAAATCTGTGTTTTCTCTATGTCATTTTTCAAAATGACACAAAGAAAACAAGACTACCCTTGATGATTAAGCACATGGAATCCAACTCCTAATAACGCTGAGATCTGCCGGATGTTTGAGAGAGATAGAGGGCAGTGGGCAGTGCAAGTAAAAATGATGCAAAAAGAGAGCATAATGCCAAAGGCTAGTGGAGGTTTTGATCTCGCTTTTTGTTTGCGAACTGTTCAATCATGACTACCAAGTGCTTCACAAGCTGCCCTCTCCATCTCCCTCGCTCTCTTGTCTGATTTTTGATAGTTGTACCATGTCTATCTCCCCTAAAGCACCTCAACAGCTGCCCCAGTCAGAAGTTCTTTATGTCTTGATTGTGCTATATCATGCATAACCAAAATGAAATCTTTGAATAATGGAATCTGTACAATAAAATATCAATTATTCTGATTGCATCATGATTAAATCTTAATCTTACTATTTTTGTCACCATTGAGTTTGACAAAAATAGTCAACTCAGGAAATAAAAAAAATAATTCAAAATGTTAAAACTGACCCTTAAAATCTAATAAACACGTCGGAGCTCAGACAGACAGAGTCACTGCCGTTTTATGCTGAACTGGTGATACAGAAATAAAAAGTTGGAATTGATGTCATGGCTCAGCTCTGAGCTGAGACAACATACAGCTGCATGTTGTCTGCAGCTGTATGAGCTGCAGACAACATGTTTGCTGTGTATGTTTTACTATGAAAGGATGATTTTAATTACTAGACAATGCAATTTCGATTATAGGCTTGTTAATCAAGACAATCTGTAAATATTAACTCTAGTCACTCAGTAATTAGATATGACTGTATTAGTATTGTATTAGTCCACTTTTTACAAGAACAGTTTGAGCTGAAATTTTTAGTCATATTTCTCATTGCTTTAGGAAGTTCAGCATTTATTTACTTAATGAACATTGCCTCATTAATTATGTTGTCATTTCTATCTTAAATTTCAACATCTTTAAAGTTGAGAACAGCATAGAAGTAAATATATGAAAAAAATCTTGGTGGCACATAACTTCTATTGGTTGCTTCTTACCGGGAGCAATGTATTTCTGCAGGTGGCAGTAAGACAATAACATAATATTGAAGCGGAAAATTAGCTTTGAGTTTTAAAAACGGATCTATCGATTCTTGATTAGTGAACTGGTTCCTTGGGTGAGTTCCTGCCTTAACATAAAGGACTGAAACAGACCTTAAATTTTACAGAACCATAAAAGAGAGTCTGCCTCCAACAGACATTCTTTTTAGGTTTCTTCAGTATAGAAGCTTACTGTCATCAGTCTTCCTTCTCTGCTGCTTCAGGCACAAGAAGAATTTGTCACTAAGGTGCAATAAAGTTTCTCTGCACTGTAAGGGAGTCTAGTCTCTGTTTGAGCTGTCGATTGGTGAAGAATAGCAGTTAATTTAAAGTTGTCCTTAATCTCAACTTCTGTCTTCATTATGTCAGGATTCTGTCTTGTTGTTTTAAGTAAAAGTGCAGACACTGATTTAAATTTCATAATTACCAAGAAAATTAAGACAAAAATATACTGTGTCGTGCAGATTGTTTGTTTAGTGAAAATGACTATATCACAAAAAAAGCACCTAAGGTTAATTTTGTGAAAGCACTGACATACACTGATGAACTATTCAGGCTATCTTTGGAAGAATTAAAATAGAATTATGCAAATAATGTACCAAGTCTGGCAGAGCCATATGTGACTCAGACACAAGGCTAATAATAACATTGCCTAAAGATTGAGTTGTTGTTTTCCTTTTCCATCATGACAGCTTCAATCTTTGTTTTTTTTTGTCTTGTAACTTGCTCACCAGGTTTGTGATTTTAATTATAGAATGAGACAGAGGACATGTTAAATATTAATTCTGGTCTCTGATTATCTTAGAGTGTTCAACCTTTTAATCTCTTTGCACGAGCCTTATTTAGGATTGTATTCCTGCTGCAAAAACAACAGAATGTGATTTAGTTTTGTTTGTCAGGCAATGCAACATTTTGTGGCTGTAGTTCTGGTCATGGAACGGAACTACGGGATGTGGTAAGATTAGTGGACCACATCCTTACTCTCATGATATATAGTTCTTGAGCAAAAAACAAGATCAGGGATACAAGCAACTAAAATAGCCTTTCTGTTTTGAGTAGCCAGAGTTAGATTTAGTATGTTTTTACTACAGTACAGTCCAGCGAACATGGTTTGAATGGGCTGGGAAACTGAAAAAATCCACACTTTCATTTAGTTAAGTTTATTTTTGCACTAGTCCTTTGAAAACAGCCGAACCACATAACAATGTCATAAAGATGTAACATCTGCTTCTTCTTGCTGCTATCAAATGCTATTAAATTGTAGATATGTGAAATAAACATTTGTTCTAAGAATTGCATTTGCCCTATGCAGAATTTTCAGGTAAGATAGGATCAGTATATTTGTAAATAGGCACACCTAAAAAATAATCAGCAGGAATAAAAAATGTGAAGTCATTAATCCTAAGAACATCTTAGATTGCTGAAATGTTAACTTGCATTCAGATTGATGAGACAAATTATTCTGTTGTGACTTACCAATCCACAATTTAAAAGGCCTTAGATCACATCTGTAAATCATATCTGCAGACAAGACAACTCCCTCTGTTTAGTTCACTTCATTTTCTTTGTTTTTTAATTTTTTGTTTGATTTTTTTGCTTTCCCAATGTTCATGAACCACTCCAGTGTTCACTTAAAAGCAGTGTACCCCATCAATTTTCAGGTGGGGCATAGTTTGGCAGAGATTTTGAAGAAAAATTGTCAAAGGAAAGAAAACTTTGGTCCATCTTTCCCTTCAGTAGGGCCAAGTTATAGAATTTGCCCAGAATGTATAGTCCTGCCTCTATGCCCAATTTCCAATAAATCTAATCAGCATGCTTGCCCAAAGTGAACTAATTACATTTTGTTGTAGCTGTACTAGTGGGATAAGAAAGGACTGTAATATTATATTAGGAGAACACAAGCTTTACTAATTAACATATACGGAGCAGCTGTAGAGAGAACATAGACATCATCTTTTGGGAACTACTGAATAATTGATCTAGAAAGAGAATCATGTTACACGGGTGACACAAAGTATTCCTGGACTTCTGCTAAATTAATTGAACGTGCAGTTTGTAAATATGTGGGCCAAAGAGAATATAAATGTTGACCTAACACAATTTTTTTTATTTCAAAGAAGCATATTCAGCTAAGTAGAAATCTAAAGAGTGATCTGTCTTTACAATCTCTTGTGTTGTGTGGCAGCTTTGTGAAGCTCCTTGATATCAACTACAATGTTGCACTGCGAGAGCCTCTACCACGAGTAAAACAAAAACAGCTTATGAGAAAACATGTACCTGTGCACTGTTCAATATTATGTGACGTGCTTGCACTGTTTTGATATTGATTTAAATTAATCACTTCCAGATCGTGGATATTCAAAAAGTGCAAATAAACTGCTCTGCAGACCTCAAGGCAGCTGTCCATCCAAGAACATCAGAGGCAGAATTATCAGCAGGTGTTTAGTACGGGGGAAAAACGTTGCCTAGAACAATTTTAAAAAGACAAAAGAAAGCGGAAAGGAATAAAAATGGTGGTTCAGGTGCACCATATGCTGAGGCTATAGTCTTTGACACATCTCTCCTGAGTGTAAGCCCTGGGGCAATTTACTGCACATCTTTCCATTTTCTCTCAGCTCATCTTCCTATCCTGCTACTAACAAAGATGACTTCTGACAAAAATCTCTTTAAAAAACAAAATAAAATTGCTGCAGGCTACGAAGAAAAAACAAAGACAACAGAATCACCAATAAATAAGAGGAAATGCTCAATTGTATGGGAGATAGAGTGACCGTTGAGGGAAAATACCCAAATTATAGCATGTAAAGCCAGTCTTTATTCTGCAACTGTTATTTTTAAGGAAGATGTAATGATTCTTTTGGCAGTCCTTTTGGCCGTTTCAACCAGCCATTTTCACAGTTTTTTTTTTTTTTTTTTTTTAAGAAAAAGTGCTTCACTGTCCTTTTAACAGATGATTAAAACCATGCTACAATGTGCCTGGCCTGTTCTCAAGTAAGTGTTTAGTTCTGAATTTTTATTATTTTTTTATTGTACTTAAACACTAAAATTGCCTTAATTCAGCTCAAATCTCACCTCCTCAGTCTGTAAACAATACTGTACTTATTTATGAACTTATAATCTATATTGTATAACTGCTTTTGATTATGCTGATGTACATATTGGTCCTTTAGCCAAGAGATTTTGGCAAGCAGTTTAAATACCAAGAGGTTCATTTGGTGGATAAATGCAGGTTAAGCAAACTACTCCTTAGAGGGGAACAAGGCATACATTTTTTATACTGTCTGGTGCGTGCCAATTGCCCATTTGTTTCCTCCCTGTAGACAATTACCCTAAACCTCTATTTGCTGACTTATACATTTCACATGGTTACAATGTTTCAGAAGTTATTAAGCCTATAAAACTGCCCATTTTTCTTTTCTTTAATAGAAAATATCCTTAAAAATACATCAATGCTGTCCGTTTCCAAGTTAACTGGAAACTTTTTCCATTTTTCATTCAGAAAATGGACAAAGCACTCTTTTCAGACTATTATGTTCAATTGTCAATTTTTTTGAAGGGTTTCATTTCAGAGAAAATCTCTGCATCATCTTTCTTTGCAGCTCCTGATTTAAAGCTACACAAAATTATTCCATTATTATTATGATATTTATCACATAAAATGAATACAGTAATTCAAACCAATTTAAAGCAAGAACAGTTTAGTCTGATTCAATGTCAGTGAAAACGTTAGACTTCAACTTCAGATTACTGCACTTTCAAACCCTTTTTCTTTTCTCAAAGTTGCTATCTAAAGTGGTAACGATAGAAGTTTTTAACTAGTTTCAAACTATCAGTTGTTCAGAATCTGTTTTTATCTATAATTTACAAAAGTGTATGACACTGCAAGTCTTTGTACATTTTTTTTTTCCATTTTGACTTAATTTTGAAGCTCCATTCACAGAGTCATTGATGTTGAGAACCAGAGGAGCTGTCTGAAGAAAGTGACTCATCTCTGTAGACGGGCAAGAACAGATCAGATCTCACATTCTGCCAGTTGGATCTCTATCACCTGAGGAGACAAAAAAGAAAAGAAAAATAAAGTCATACAACGAGAACAGTACTGATAGAGACTGATTGATCAACATAAAGACGTGAAGGTAATGGAAACCAGAGCGACAGAAAAAAGCTCTGAAGAAATTAATCAGGAGTTTGAGGGACTACTTTACATTCACTGTAAATTGAAACAATGAAAGCAACCGTCACGAGTCCAGATTATGCACACGGTGTATATGTACGCCCTGTTTTAAAGGCAGAGAGAGGAAGTCTGGTAGTAGACTACAGAATTTACAACAATTTAGTTTGTACAAGGTTTAGAGGCCCTAAGTTCAATTTTATATATGGATAAAACATATAAAAATATAATACAGATATTCAGTGGTTACCAAAAAATTTTGGAGTAAAAATCTGGAAAGCCCTTCAGCATTTGCCTCACTCTAACAGTGATCACAAACTATGTTTATCATTCCTGGCCCTTGGGGACTACAGCCCTGCATGTTTAAGGTGCTCCCCTTCTGCCACACACCTGCCCTGAATAAATGGGTGATTAACAGGCTTCTACAGTCTTCATAGCATGCAGGCGCTAATGCTATCATTTAAATCAGGAGTGGAGCAGAGCCAAGTTAAAATAACCAGGGCAGTGGTCCCGTAGGACCAGTATTGAGAAACAGTGGTCTAAAACTTTTCAAAATCAAAAGTTAAGTTGAAATATGTTCTAATTTATGCAATTATACTCATCATAATTTGAAAGTAATTCTCTTTTTATCTCCTTGTTTTGGTCTTTATGTTGAATGAGAGCAATCATTTGACTCTGACAGCAGAGTGAACAAGTGAATAAAGGCAATAAAGGCAAACAACTGCATCGTTTTTTTCAGGCTTCTTCTAAAAAACCAAGTTGAAACTTATTTCGGTGGAATTCATTGCAATATTCTTCTTCTGGGTTACTGGAATTCAGCTGTATCTGTGTAAGTACCTGCTGCAGTATGATTCCCGACGGCAAACCCTCAGGGTAGCCTAGTTTTGGAGTGAACATTTTCACCTGGCTTCAGCATTAAGCTCCTGCAATGCATGAATATGGCTATTTGACAATGGTACAAACATTCAGCATGCATTCATTTTGGCAAAGTAAAGCATAATATACTTTTGCTTATTTTGTTTTAGATATAATTCTCATGTACACATGAAGGTTTATGTGAGTGCTGTTCTTTGTGCTGAGAATCCTCCTTCAAACTGAACCAAAAGCTAGACAAGAACCACAAGAAGTGTTTCAACCAAGTGCTGATTGTGGAAGTTCTTGTAGCTGGTAAATTATTAGACGATAATGCAAATTCTGACCAACTGATCACATTTGAAACTAGTTAGAAACTATTATTGTTTACCATTTTCAGAAAAGCAACTTTCAGAAAAGAAAAAGAGTTGAATAGTGCAGTAATCTGAACTGAGTTGAAAGCTAACGTGACATTGAATCAGACTAAACTTTTCTTGTTTTAAATTAGATAGGAATACTGTATCCATTTTCTATGCTAAATATGAGAATAATAATGATTTTGTAAATACCAAAGAACATAATATGAGATGCATTACATTAGATTACTGATTAGATTACAGAATACTGTCTGTGAACGTAACACAATATGTAAAAGTCTTGATCTCACACAAACTTGTCATGTAAATAAATGGAGTAGGTTGAAGGTGGAGGATTTGTTTGATTAGCTATGATTACCTAAACTCTTACAACTCAAGTTATGTGGCTTGCCTCTTTATCAGGTTTGCATTCACATATGGTTTTTGTTAATCATCTAGTTTGCATTTTCTCATGTACTTCAAAATGTATAAATCGCTGTTGGCTTTTTTGTGGCTTGTTGATGACTCATAATGGTACACTTTACATGTTAGTTCATTTATGATCTTTGCCATAAGGAAGTTTTGATTCTACTGTTTTGTTTTACTTATCTCTGAAGACCGGCAGCTTCAGCTATATTGTCAAGTTGTGTTCAGTGAAGTAGTTTTTCCTCAAGCCAGCTGTCTTTTTTTCTGTGCCAACTGCTTCCTGGGGCTTTATGTTTAGGATGTGGTCTCTCAAGTGCCTGGCTTCTCTCTTGCTTTGCCCCAAACGTTCATTCAGCTCTTCCTCTTTTGTTTCTCTTCTTATTCTGATTTCTTTGCAATGCCCCAAAAAACAATAGGAAACATATTTCAGATGCTCTTACACTGCAACTAATAGTTGTGTAAAGGGGGTGAAAAGAGAAATTGCCTCAGCTTTTTTATAAACTTAGAGAACTTTTTTTCCGCTTCAACGCCATTTAGCTATTTTTCTTTGTCTCTACTAACACAAAACCAAAACAATTGTTTTCCCTTTTTTCAGGAACAATACAAAAGCTTAAACACCGACTTAAAGGTGACAATTTTCTTCATACCAAACAAATCAATCCTAAAATAATCTTGAAGTTTTCAGAGGCAACGCAACTGCATAATATTTAGGCATACTCAAAAATCTGTGGAAACTATATTTATTGTTTGAGTGGAACAATGCGTTTACCGATGTTGGTAACGATTCAGGATTTTTTCACGTCTTTGTACATGCTTTAGATTCTGTGCATATCATATTTTGAATTATATGCCTCAGCTTAACTTCACTGTGATCGATCTAGGACTGATGATCAATGATAAAATAAAACAAAATGGAGAAAATGAATTGGTATTTTTCTTCTAAGCGCACAAGCATGCAAATCGGATTTTTTTACAAAGCCACAATATCACAAACTAAGAAATATATGCTATTTGGATAGAAAGATATTAATCTTTTATTATTATCATCATGCAAACTTCATCATTGGCTTGTTCTGCAGCTACTGAACAATTTCTGTGAACATTTGTGATTTCCATGCTGTTTAACTATAGATTATATCAAGATATAAATTCAGACCCAAACACAAGTGTGTTGCTTATTTATTTATTTATCTATTACAAGTGGTTTTTAAATAGTCTGTCAACTCCAAAGTACGATGAAACTAAGTCAGAGTACAGACATGACTCCAGAGAAATTCAGGTCGGGTGTGATGGGTTATGTTTAGCGTGCCCAGTAAACAGGCTTTTTTATATAAAAACATAAATTAATATTCATGTAACCTTTCAAATGAAATAGCAATGTTGGTCATCAATAATGATGTAAACAGTGACATGTAAATGTGCGTGAGTCATGAGAAAATGCTAAGTAATTATGCTCAGATTTGCATAAATGTTACAGAAATCTAAGAAACTAACAGATTTCTGCAAATCACACATCAATGATGTGTCTGCAAAGAAAATGGTATAGGGCCCATGTCAGCTTTTGGAGTGTGTATCAAAGTGACTTTGAAATATCATGAATCAACACCTCAAACTCTACTGATGTTTGGCCTTGTACGTTTTAGAAAGAATTCTCCATGTTGGAAATTTCGTCATTTGAACAGAAATTTTAAATAATTAGACTTAGCACTTGTCAAAAGAAAACAAAAATAGATAAATAGTCTTATGTACTGACTTCCTGTTGGTTCAGACTTTGCTCTAATTGGACTGAGTCCTTGATGTTTATCAACTGCTCTTTGGTGTGGAGAAGTTTCTGATGAAGCAAGAATGAGTGTGATTGAACAATTAATCTTTCTGCTTGTTGGAGCTCATTAGCTCTACTTTGCAGTTAATTTGTTTGCATAAAGCTTGAAAGTCATCCACCACTGAATCAGCTAAAACCAGCTGTTTTAGTCTGAGATACTCGGCTCTAAGACATGATTATTGGTTCAGTGTTGTCATCCATTCCCTTTCTCTCCGTTATTTTAATGGTTATACCACCTAGGGATTTGAGGTTTGAGTCTGCTGCCTCCTTTGCCTCCCCCCTTTCAGTCCCAGTCCCTGACTGCCTCCTCGTGCTCCAACAATCCCACCAGCAACTTTGCTTACAAGATAATGAGGTGTGCAGTGCCAGGGTTGGACACATAGTTGCCATCTCCTACATTTGTCTGCTCAGTGTTTGGGATTATGTTAATTGCTTTTCTGCATCTACGTCTCATGCAGATATGGGACACACATGGACACGCACACAGAGCAAGCAGTGCTGCTGAAAATCACCACTGCACTCACACATTGATTTGACAAAAAAATAAATAACAAACATCCACATTCATGTTATTTCCATAGGGAAATTATTGATTCAGACTTATACAGCAATCCAGAATTTCTAGGTTTTTGCAACAGCAAAGTGGCTCAATACTTAGATGACCCAGCAGAAATGTGTATCTGTTCACTGGCAGTGGTTTTAATGCCAGCAATGACTCTCTCCCGAGGTCCTTGATGCAACCAATGGAGCTTGGCTTTGCTTTTTGTTTCATTGAAGTATTTACCCAATCTGTGCAATACCCTTGTCACCTTTACTGATTTTCTGTCACTTTCACAGTTCTTTAAGGGACCACTATTGCATCAACTCTCCAAAATGAAAACTGCAATTTGTTTAATTGTATAATTTGTTTTGGAGACTCTTTAAATTTCATTTGAATTATTTGTCAACTTTAGTACAAATGGCAGATATTCATTTTGGTGGGGAATGCAAATGTCTTGGTTCTGCTTTGAAGAACAGTGTTGCAAAGGACTGATGACATGACACCAGCAATGCATTAACACCTTTGAAAAGATGGAAGTCTCTGACTCTTACTGATTAAAGAAGTCGTGAGTCTATCAAGACAAAATGTTCTTTTGGGGTTTGATTTGAGATGTCGCTGAAATCACTTCAAGGCTAATCAAACTGGAATATTTGACACTTTCTCTTGCATAAATGAACTGTATCTACATGGACTACATGGACTCTAAAAATGTATGATGTACAGGACGAAATAAATTGTTTACTGAAAAAAATTTTAATCAAATCAAAAACACTTTGACGAAAGCTTTTTCATCAAGGTGTTTCTCATTTCCCTGCATTAGAGAGTTTTCTGATAACAATCTGACTTTAAACGATTCAGTCAGGGACAACGTTATTGCAAACCTCATTTTCCTCAGACAACAGTTCTTAGAACATTTCCCTGTGACGTTCAAACCCAATAACTATATTAGGAGCTAATTCAGCATCAACATCTCTGGTATTTTGAATGAATGGACTTTAGAGAGCAGGAGAGTTTGATAGAAGAGTCTTGTGATGAAACAAAAGTTGCCTGAGAAAAATGCTGCCACACTAATCTCAACTAAACACACACCTGTTTAGAATTGTATTTGAAATGTAATATGTAACAATGTATTGTTTATTCTATGATGCATGACTTTGTGTTTTTGTGTTTATGATGTAAAGCACTTTGAAATGCCTTGTTGCTGAAATGTGCCATACAAATAAAATTTGATTTGATTTGATTTGGGTTGTGGGCCATAGCCAACACAAAATCTAACAAAACATCAGGGGTAGAGTTTAATCAGGAACTTTAAAATTGATTATTTAAAATGAATAACTTAATAACCAAGAAAAATTGAAAAAAAAAAACTCATTGTAGGAAAGGAAATGTACTTGTGGTTCAAGAACAAGTTCTTGCTTGGAATGGTTTGATAAAAGACCTGGAATCCTAAAAAAGTGATGTGCACAAATAGATTTATGATTACAGTAAAATGTCTTTATTATGACTTTGTGTTAAGGCACTTTTATGTTTGACTAATTGCCCCTGTTAAGTCAAACTATATAATGAAGAGATTTATAACGACAGACATTATATTAACTATCATAAAACTTGTTCTGACATTAAATCAGACTGAATTTTTCCTGTTTTAGTTTGGGTAGGATTATGATAATTACTTTTGTTTGAGTTCTTCCTAGACATGGACTGAAGATGTTACTTTGGAAATATTTTAAAACTTTTTTTTTTTTTTTTTTTTTGTACAAAATATATCCTTTTTAATACTTTATAAACTTTCGCTTCTGTTTTCTTCTTGATATCTTATTTGATATCTTTAGATTTTTCATTGTGTTTTAGTTGTTGCTTTAAAATACATTCACGTGTGATTTTATTTAACTGAAATGTTGTGAATTAAGAAAGGCAAAACATCACCATCAAACATTTTTTTGAAATTGCTTAAAGACAAAGACATTGTAATGTATGTAAACTTCTACATTTGAAGAAAATGATTTTATAGCATTAATAGATAATTGATGATAATAATAATAACTCTAATGGATGAAACACTTTGATTTAATGAATTATGTCTTTTTAAATACGGTGTATGGAAATACGGTGTGTGTGTATATTATGGAAGAGAGGAAGTGCCATGAGTGAGGCTGCTGAACTAAACGTGTTGTCTCCAGGCAGTTGCTGAGAATTGCTGATCTAACACAATATCTCCCAGCCCTGAGCCAAGGCAAATAAGAAATACAAAGCTCTGCATGCTGTAGGCAATGCTGACAGAGGATCAAGAGTAGCATATTGACCGAGCATGAGCTGCTCCATCATTTAAAATCACACCAATATAATGTGGAACCACTATTCGTTTGTGATTGTTGATGGGGGGGTTGAACCATTGTGAAAAGATTCATGCATTGGCTCAGTGTTTCCAGATAAATGGGTTTAGTTTTTCCATTCAACTTGCTATAAGATGAATTGTGCCTCTTTTTCTCCAAGTGCTTCTCCTTCCTATTCCCTACCAGGTTTGTGAAGATTTTTCAACCCTTTTTCAACAAATTAGAACAGTTATGGAAGACTCAAGAAATTAAAGGGGAGTCTTAATCACATGTAATTATGATTTCACATAAAAGTTGCTTTCTCTACATTGATTTTATTGTTCTAAATTAAGCTAATGATTCAAGAACAGTACCTTTCTCCAGTGATGATCTAAAAATTGTCTCTCTGGATAATAGCAAAGGAAACTTTAGGATCTCTGTCTGGGCTTATATCTGAAGTTTTTAAAGTTCATTGTCATAAAATATAAAAGTTACTGTGAGGGATCTCACAGTAACCAATAATTTCTCCATAAATTCTGATTAAAAACTCTCGGCTGCATTTTAAAGCTGCAGAGTTCCTATGGAGAATACTTACAAACATTATGTATGGCAATATAAAAGACTGAACAGTACATATAGGCACCCACAATTAAATAGCTGTAGGAACAATTACTTTTATGGATATAACTAATATTGGAAAGAGCAACTTTTAGTGAGTTTACAATTTGTTGTCTAATAGTTATTTTATTATTTATTGCATCTGCATGCCATTTTGTAAAAAATTTTTCTCTGCAAAATTTCTAAATATAATAATGTACTTTTGCATGATTTACTTTACTAATATAAGAAAAGAAGCTTGTGCATTATTGAAACCTTCAGAATAAGTGGAGCTATCAGCGCCTGCATCTTTTGCTCAACAGATCCTGGATAGCTGGTTCACAAACAACCAAGTAGTCATGCCTGCAAACTCACACATGCACACCAACATATACACACAGGTTGCTTTGAAAGGGAAATGAAGTGAAGCAGAAAATTGGCAGGAATGTGAGAAGTTTGCTCTGATATGATCTATGAGATGAAGCAGTGGAGCTTGTCGCTCCATATAATCCAACATGACAGCAGCATCTCTAGCCACCTATAATCCATTAATCACACAAAAAAGCTCTCATGCATCCGCACGTAGTTATACACCTAATTATACACTAATACAAACACAAAGAGGCACATAGTTACTCTGGTGAAATATTACAAAATTGTCCAAGAAAACTGCACCTTCCTCTGTCAACAGGCATTTTCTTGTTAAAACTAATTCACTTTCTTATATGCCACATTACCTTTCTTCAGATGTTAATAAATTAAATCATGTTTACGTTTATGAGAGCTGGCCAAAATCCCACAGTCAATGTACTTGTAGAAAACGTTCATTGCCTGTTCTAACTAGTGGTGAAATATACACAAAATAACATACTGCAAGAGCTCAGTACAAAGTCAAAAATATAAAAGAATTCATTTTGGCTGAATTATCAAATCATCAGTAGTAAATGCTTAATATCGCCCTGTTTTTCCCACAGTTACACAAAACAGTTGAAGCTGTACGTGTCTTACAGATTCACACATTTCTAGCCATAGATGTTTTTTTTTTTCTTCTTTGCTTAACGGCTCGAGTTCAGTTAGATTGGATTAATTAAATCTGAAAACATATTTCAAGTCTTACCATATGTTTATTATTGAATTAAGGGCAAGACTTTCAATTGGTCATTCTAACCCATTAATGACCAATTGAGCCAAACCATAGGACTGTGGTTCTGCTTTATTTTCTTTCTTTTTTTTTCAAACGACCCACTAAAAGTTGACGTGAATTAATGCATTGTGCTGCGTATCTCTGCAGTAACCCCAGATTTGCAAACTTGATCCATTTCCATCTTTAGAAGGCTGCATTTGGGCCGATGTACACTGATACCAAAAAAATGACAAAGTAATTTTTGTGCTTTATTTGAAGGTCTCTTCATTCCAGACTTATTCACTTTGGTATAAAGGTACAGTTTCTTATGTTCACAGAACTTTTGTTTTCTGTTTAATGTCCTGCATTTGCTGTGTAAAATCCTTGAGGTTGCAGTTAAGACACAGTTTGACAAATGCATTGATGTTGCTTGCTGCTTCTGGAAGTCTTCTCAGAACATGGTTGTTATCACATTGTATTTTAGTGTTGCCAATTTAAGAAATAGCCTTGTTTTTGGATCTCCAAAAAGAAGTATAAGGGAAACTTGGACAGAAAAATCGATTGAAATCACAGCCTGAAAATTCCTCAGCTTCATGCCAACCCTGCTAACCACTTTTTCATAACTGTAAGCAAAATCACTTTGAAGGCTAACCTGCACCATGTTCTTGTTGATATCTAAATCTGACCAAACAGTGAATGCTTTCAAAAACAAAAACAATGTTTTAAAGGTTTTCAGCTTTGTGAGCTCCTCAAAAGCCAAGCATTTTCATGTGTCACCCAGTAATCTTTCCAACCTTCAGGGCATCATGTATTTCTCAGACTTAATTTTTTTTTGTTCCAATTATGGCAATTTTACGATATAACAAGAGAGGATAGTTTTTAGATTTTGTGGTTTGTAACTTCACATGAAAGAAATTAAATAAAAAAGGGTTTGCAAAAATCAAGAATCATTCAACCAAGAAAATGTCAACCCAGATGTAATTTTTATGTAGTTAATTTTTGACCTATAAGCAAAAAAAGTACAGATGCCAGGAGTTGGTCTGTCTGGTGCTTATTATGGCGCACCAAACAGCTCCTGGTGGCACCTCGGGGTGTTGACAGAGGACAAGAGGTCCATTATCAACACTTTTATAACGTCGAATAAAGTTGAAGTCACAAGCAGTTTATTGCACTTAAAACATACAAGTGCGTCCTTCAAATTGTTCAACTTTGGGATGGCTATTTTCTAATCAAGTCTTCATTTCCACTTATTAGCAGATTTGTGGAGAGTTAAAGAGGCTGGAGATATGCTTGTCAGGATCCATCCCCTTGAGTGATTGGTGTTGTGTGTGTATATTAGCGTGTGAGTGACTGTAAATGTGCATGAGTGTACTGGGGCATAGATCATAATCCTTTAATAAATATTTGTGTCACTGTGACTGACATTTCCCGCCAGTTCTCCGATAAAAGTCTGTTTGGTGCCGTCCTTTTGTGAACCCAACATCTCTTTCTCTGGGAGCCTGTTTGTTTCAGTCAGAAACAATAGAAAACAATGTCGGCAAGAAATGTAGTGGAAGGGGTGCAGAACAAGAATGCTGTGCTTTTCAGCTCCTGCTTGGAAATTTCTTTCTTTTTTTTTTTTGTAGAAAATGTTTCACTTATCTTTTTCATGCAAGAATACAAATATGGTGACTCTTTTGTTTAATAAACCTTTAGTTGTTATGAATTATAAAACGAAAGTCAGAACTCATAGAAGAAAAAGTCTTCATAGAGGAAACAAATCTTTTTTTTGTTTTCTTTCCTCAAGAAACAACCTTGCTAGTCAATGAGTCTCCATGAAGAGCTTTTCATATTTTATGTGGTTTTGTGTTTTTACAGGTAATTTTACATGTCTAAAGGTGAAAACATCAAGTCCTGTTAGATCTATAAAGAATGTTTTGTGCTTATGATGTATCCCTGTCTTGTACAATAATAAAAAAGTTTCTGTTATCATGGCATCAGGGTTGCATCGCTTTGGTTTTGCTATTTAATAATCACTCTACCATCTTGGGATGAACATTCTGGGCTCAAAATGTTGTCTCAGACTAAACCAAACAGGTCAAATAATTACTTGGTAAATTAATTTATTAATAAGACTGTCATGTCTTTTGAACTTCTTTTGCACTCTGAGGTGAGTAGAAACTTCATTCTTATGAGATAGAGTGAGATTAGGAAACAATATTATTGGGTCATTGCCATATGGAATTCACACATCTGCTACTTGCACTATGTTGCAGCAGTGTTGCATATTTATAGTTTATACTGAGAGTCTTTGTGTGCAGCTATTGAAATCTTTTGGAAATTCTTAGGGTGTTGGTAGGCTGTCATTTACTTTGAGCACATTATTTTTAAAAATTAAGGTTGATACACAGCAGGGTTACAGCTGTGGAAAAAATATGTACATGAAAGCTTTTGTTTTATTAAATGAAATTCCACTCAAAATGAAAATGAATAAGCAATAGTGATGTAACCTGGCTTATAATTAAGCATTAGTTTGCTGACGAGCCAGAAAACACTTTACAGAGATTTTATGAGTTTGAAATAGTGATTGTATGTAGTTTGCTCATAATCTGAATAAATTACATAATACACTTAATGACCCTTAGAACTGTCAATATTTCTATGACAGAGAAAAAAAGGTCATTACCCAATGCAATTTGTGTCCTGGAAGGTAGTATTATATTGTTAAACATTTCATATATACTAATTAGTTGAGAATAGCTGTCGTATTCATGATCTAACAGTTTGTAAAAGTTTGTAAAAGGTACTTTAAATTTAGAAAAGAATTCCAAATGCAAATCCTCTAATTAACAAGATTTTTCTTAACAGTTAGTAGAGTCAGCTGTCTTTATATAAAACAATACTCAAATCACTTCCAAGCCTCCCTAAATACCTCCTCCTTTTTCGGTGTTCACACGTGCCCGTTTTCAAATATATGCTGATGTGCCCTGCTTATGCAGTGGCTCAGACTGCATTCATTCTCTTCTAACTAACAATGTGTTACCACTCTGACTTTCTGCACTGTCTTGCCCTTGCATAGCATGAGATCTAAAAGCATAAGCTTTGAGCATCACTAATGCTGCAGCCAACACTTTAAATTAGGCACTCTGAGACCAGGAAAACTTTCAACGTTCTGGATATTTGGGAAGAGGGTATGTACCAGGCCTATTTTGGGGAATATACTGGAGCACTCAAGTACAGCTGTGCTTTATACTTTATGTAGTGACGTCAAAGCCGCCACCAGTGATTTTTTTGACCAGATGTTGACACTTGAAGGCAATCTCCCAACATTTGGTTGTTTCATTCTTCCTCCTATAAAACCCCTGCAATTTGAGCAACCATAAGTATAAGTTTGGTATGCTTTGATTTGTTAACTCACGGATCTTAAACGGTTGTACATGTACCACTGGCTCTATTGTAGATGTCTTCAGTGAAAAGAATTTTGATTTTAAAAGTAATTTAATGAATAAACAAAAACACAGAGGAAAGGTCTGATTTCATCATTTGAAATGTTTCTCAGTATGCTGGTTCTTGGACCATTCTCCAAAGATAAGACGTGGATGTGAAATCTTGTGTGAGACGGTTCCCTACTTCAAGGAGGAACATAGAGAGTCACTCATTGTTGAATTTCAAAGAACAGTAATAAAATATTGATGATCCTTGACACTTGCTGTTGAGACAATCAGCATTATTTGAAAAAGTTATTGAAACTTATTGATGCAACAATAGACCTCAGTGATTCTCCATTGCTCCATTGTTGCTAATATTTGCTTAAGGCAATACTGGAGGGTGATGCCTTTGAGCTCAGTATTTGTGTCTGGGGAAGTTTTTTTTTTTTTTTTTTCTCAGTCTTTTCTGTCTTACAACCATATGGGTAAATTGAAGTGAAGCATTAAAGTGTCTATTTATTTTAAGTTAATATATTTATTTTAGAGAAAGTTTACTTCATTCAAAGTTTAGACATTTGTAAGGAAAGTTAAACTCTTCCCCTTCAACTGCTTTATTGAAATTCTGCTGGCGACTCTCCGACTCTTTCAGGTAAATTGAATTGTGAAGGTGTTTCAAGACCTTGTCACTCAGCAAAGCAGACTTATCCTGAAGTCAGCTAATAGCCTCTCTGTCTTTAATGCTACCCTACTTCAGTTCTTACCCTGTACACATGGAGATTTGTTGTTTAGCCCTCCAGCAAAGCAAGTTATTTTCTTTCTGTTTCAGCTGTAGAAGATATTCCAAAACTCTTCTCTGAGCTAAAGATGAACTACATGTGCAGTTCTTGTTCTGGGAACTCACTTTTACATTCTATTATCATTAAAGGCTGCAACATTTTAATCAGCCAAAAGTTACAGACTGCATTCGATGTTGTATCAAAACACAACAATTAATCCATGTCTCTACAGTTCATTTTTGCTCCAATTATACATGAGTAACATAAAGAGCCAGATTAAAGTTTTTCAAGGGACACAGGGATGAGAACCTTCATTTTTGGACAAATATCCTTCGGTACAATGAAATGTAGCAGAAGTATTCATCCATAAGGATCACATTACAATTGGACAAAAGAAAGGGAAGCTTGCAAGTCTGAGAACACCATCCTGGCTGTGGCACAAACAAGTTATGTACATATTTTGTTGCAAAAGAAGTTAATTGTGCTTCACGAAATAGCTGGCATCATTGGAAACAAATATTATGTGGAAATATGAAAGCAATATTTCAAGATATTAGCCAGCAAATTAAATTTTAGGTGAAAATGGGTCTTGCAAATGATTTACTGAATCTAAGCTAAAACACTTGCAATGTGTGCTTTGGAATAGTCATCACACAGCCATGATCCCTCAGAAAATATGTGGGCAGAAGTGAAAAGCAGCACACAAGGGCACTTAGAAACCAGACTCCATTACACCAGCTTTCTTCAGAAAATTGCACCAAAGTTCAAGCAGCTTTTGGGGAACCACAAAAGTCAACCTTTGGAGAATAAAGGAGACTGGTAAAAACTCTGAATCCCACAAAGCACTGTGTTTCACAACTACAAACCCAGTGATAATTAAAATATCACTTTTTAATTTTGATAATCCTCACTGATCTAAAACAGGCAGTTTCATTTGTTACATTTTTTGAAGTGTGACATCTCTGCAATTTTTATAGACTCTGTTAGGCAGATCAAATGTCCTTGTGTCCTTTTAATTAAGAATTGTTCTGTAAATTGTTATTATTATTCCAGCAAATAAGACAGGCATTTGGAGGCACTATTTAATTTCTAACTCCTCGATTGTTTTATCATTAACTTTTAAGTTCTGTTCATGAAATGGATCTACAGCGGGCATTTTATTTATCTATTTATTTTTTCATATTTATGTTGGCCTCTTTAGCGTAGGTCCTACTATAGATGGTTCAGGAGCTTTTTGGTTTTGTTAAATGGCGTTATTTGTCACATTTGCCAGACCTTCTTCTCGAGTGTCAAAGCACTGGCTCCTCTGCGCTCTTTTAAAGAGTGAGAGGTTATTTAAGTTCTCTTCTTCATAAAAACTGCACATTTGGATGAACGGAATACAAATCAGTATTATCCTCCTCTGTTTTCACTTACCCTCCTCTCTGCCCCTACCATCTATCAAAGGTACGTGACGTGACGACGACAAACACAGACTCCATATGACCTGGGAGGTGTGAGTCAGACTCCGAACAGATTCTTTCAGAGGGATTCTCCATTCATGTGCAATCATCTTCAGCTTTGTTGTTTTTTTAAAGATTTGGTGAAATGGGATTTCATCTGTCTCTGTCCCTTTTCTACCCAACATTAATTCTCTGTCTGCGTTGTTTCCGTCTGCCTTTGCCTCTGTCATTTGCTGCAGGCAAAATGAATAAAATATGGGGGACCAGTGGAAAACATAAAATGAGATCATTAAAAGTTGAAATAATACAGGAAAAGGGGTATCCTTAGAGGTTGAAGCTTAATGCTTTTTCATCTATCTGCATAATCAGGTCATAATCTCTCTAAATCCAGTTCACTGGTTTGTGTACAGAAGTGTTGATGCAATTTTTTTTTCTAAAGCATTTAACAAGGGTCTAAAAACACTTAAAAATCCAGGGAATGGATATTTTAATATCTACAATTATTACAGTTATATGAGTATAAAATGGTGTTTTCATACAAACTTCGGGATATATAAATACAATAAAATGAGGAGCTATAATTTTGATCAATAAATTCAAATGTTGATCCAGTCAGAAAAAGTCAGCATTTACTCAGTGATGAAAATATCACATTAAGAAATAATTGTTTTTCCTGAACTCACTGGAGCCACAGTCACTGAAATTCCTTTTTCTTAAGACAGTCAAATTATTCAACATTGGATCATGAAGAGAAAGCGTCCTGGGTCCTGTCATGATCTCTATTCTTTAATAACTCAGAATTGTAACTGATGTTGATTTTCTCATTCACAAGTTTGTGACTATGTTACCCACATTTCTTTAGGTATCTCTTTCCGTCAGTGAGGAACTTTGACAAAAAAAGCCTTTTTCAACTGTGTGCTTTAAAGTATCATCAGCCCGAGGAGCTTATACTTGCCGACTCATAAGATAATACAAGAAAAGTGTGATAAATCAAAAACTGAAGTGAAGCTTTTAAAGACAATTGTAAGAATAAAGATGATTGATATTAATCACAGAAAATATTAAACAGAACTGGTGAGCTATCAACTCCTTTTTTCTTGTTAAAAGCCTGCCAGCTGAATTCTGTACAACTCGATACATTTAATGGGTTTTTGGCTCAGGCAGGTGAAGAGGCAGTTGCTGAAGGAAAGGAGTGGGGAGACAGAAGTGCATAAAGTGATTTCCATTTCTTTAAATTCCCACCTCAGGACTCAGTAAGTCCCTTTAAACTCGCTCTGTAATATTGAAAGTCATATCTTTCAAAGTTTAGCCTCGAATTACATCAACCTGTGCCTTTAGTCTTTGTTGTTTAATCTTACACACGACAGTAATTCAAGACACAGCCAGACACCATCAGTCCAAACCGATCTGTTGAAATCAATCCTTGAAATCAATAACCTTCTGATGGGGTTTGGCAGGAGGAAGACTCTGTTTCAATTTGCATCATAAAATGAACGTAAGCTACAACAATGGCATTAATTGGTGTTGGTTAAACTTCAGTGTTTCCAAACATAGAAGCTAATAATACACATTTACATAAGAAGGTGCTGACACTCCTCACACAACACTGCCATCTAGTGGCCAAAGCTTTCACTTTATTCATGTAACTGTCAACAAATTGAAAGTCCATGTTTTCTTTTTTGAAACCACAAATTTTAAGAAACAATTTATATATGTGGCCTTCGATTCATAATTAAAAGGTATTTTATAGCTGGAAACCTTCTAATATATGGACATGCAAATTAAACAGACTGGTTTGGCAAGTGTAGCATTAATCAGAGAAGAGCCCAAAACTTAGGTAAGAGAATATGCTGACAACACAACTATAAGTCATACGCTGCATAAATGTGGCATAAATCCACTAGTGGTGATGTTTTGCTAATTTAGAGACAGGAAAACCTCTGAAAGTTGAAAGATGGAGCTAATGCAATCCAGCAAGAAAAAACTCTGAGGCAGAAGTTCCCCTTCAACCTGGACATGGACAATGACGCAAAAGCAATAACAATGAAAGAGCAAAGCATGGCTGTGTTTTAAAATTGATGATACAAATGAAGTCTGTATCGCCTTTGGGATCATTTTATGTAAAGAAAAATGCCTGTGTCAGATTCAAACATTACAACAGCCGCCATTTTGCTTCATCCCTAAATAAGGAGCAGTTCATTTTAGGATTAGCCATGCTTTGTGAATGAGCATATAATTATGAAACTCTACTACTCTACATAAGGTGGCATTTCTGTGACTTATCCAAAGAGAGCACAATATAATAAAACCAGAGATTTGGTATTGAATAATGAGATTTAGAGCCAGTTTGTCCTCTGAGGGTTCATCAGTGAGAAGTTTTAAGTCTCTTGAGTGGTCCATAATGACACACAGTGATTTACTGTGGAGCTATAATCTGGCTATGAAAAATTAATTTATGAGTAGCCTTTTCCATGAAAGGTTCCTATTGTCTGTTAATTAACTTTTTTTCCCCCACAATGGAAGTGTATATGTGGACTTTCAAAGTGTATTGAAGTCACTTGTATAAGTATTAATTCTTAAAATATTTCAGATTTTGTCACATACAGCCCCAGATCTTATTGTATTTTAGAAGAATTGTGTGACAGACCAGCAAAAAAAAAAATTCACTGCAGCTAGGAAGTGGAAGATACATATGCAAATTAAGTCTTTACATATTACTCTGAAAAATACGGTGCATTCAATCCCCTGGAGTCAGTATTCAATATAAACACTTTTTGCTGTAATGACAGCTGCAGGTCATTTGGGGTTTGTCTTTAGTGCCTTTGTTAAATAAGAGTTTAAAATAATTTGTTTTTCAAAATGTCTGAGGCCGAGTGAGGATTGGTTAGAGAACATATTTTCAAGTGTTACCACAGATTTTATGGGGATTTTGAACTGCTATTTGACTGAGCCATTCTTAAATGAAATATTGTGACGTAGAGCAATCCCCCAACCAATCATTCCAGGGCACTTGTCACCAAATCGGCGTTGCAATTATACATACTCTGACAACATTGCCAGTATCTATCATAACGAACATGCTGGAGTCAGAGAGATTTTGAGGAAAATAGTAGATGATCACGTCCAAGTTGTCAGTGCGAATATGCGATCCCGACAGCCGTTACCCAAAATGTAGAGGGCGGAATACAATTTATTACATTTCCAAAACCAAAAACCACTTTGTTATATTAATAAAAAAGTGTTAATAAATATTGATGTAAGGAATGACATGACGAGAATATGAATGCATTTTGAAGGCGACTCATTCATTATTGCACAGTTAGTTCAACTGACTGATCTGCTAAACACTAATTTTCAATTTGATGTCTGGACCTAATGACGTTGAGCAGCGTTGTTAGCTAAACTGAATGGAAAAATGGGATTTCCATGAAGCATTTCCACTCATTTTAAAAGCTCATACAGTTTGGCATCATTATGTTGGTTGTGAACACATTAATAAAATATGCATTCATGGAGCTCTTTTGTGTTGGTTACTTGTAGAATTGACCAGCTGACATTTTTATAAGTGATCAGTATGTTCAATAAAGCCCAAATAAAAAAATGACCATCTTTAAAACTTTCTTTTGAAGGGAGATAAAAACTGAGCAGAATATAAAAGAAAACAATAAATACATTAATAAAGGTTGAATCTCCCAATTTTACAACCACTGATAAAACCCCTTTGTTTCCTGCACTTTGGAGGATCTTGCTGTATAAGCTCAAAGCAGTCTTGTCCATTAAATTGCTTTATTGGTGTTACTGAACTGTTTATGATGTCTTCATGAATATTTCATCTATGTTTAAGATAAGAGCAATATAGACTAGAAGTGTTTATTTGGTATTTAGCTACTATACTGGAGTGTGTTATTGTCACTTTAATTCTTTAGTATTCTGAACCAGACTAAAAATCAGTCTGTGTTTTTAAAATGTAGTTTTTTAATAATGGTAAATGTCATACATTAGACCCTGATTGCAAACAAAACAAATGGAGCTGTGTATCATTTGTTCATTACAGTAAGCATTTGCTTCCAGGATGACTTCCTACATAGAAACAAGTTTTGTCAAAAAAAAAAGTCCATCTCTCCATTTTCTAACACCTTTGTCCCTAGAGGGGTCGGAAGGGGTGCTGGTGTCTATCTCCAGCTAACGTTTTGGGCGAGAGGCGGGATTCACCCTGGACTGGTTGCCAGTCTGCCACAGGGCAACACAAAGACAGACAGGACAAACAACCATGTGCACACACTCACACCTAGGAAGAATTTGAAGAGACCAATTTACCTGACAGTCATGTTTTTGGCAGGGAATCGAACCGAGGACCTTCTTGCTGCAAGGCAACAGTGCTACCAACTACGCCATTGTGTAGCCAAATAAAAAAAAAAGTTATTGTGAGAAACAGAAAGTTAATGACGAGGCAAACATGAGGACAATCACCACGAAGCAACACATTCTGGGATACAAAATTCTGATTTAACACTGATGAAAAATGGACCAGAAACTATGATATTTTTAAACCTGATTCCAGAGTGTATACTGAACATAGGTTTCATGTTTCTGTTTCCAAGAGTCCCATTGTAACTCTGGTGGAGGTTTTGTAGAGATGCACTATTCATGTGGGAGAACTTGAAGAGCAGATGACACAGTTGGGAACAATTCACACAACTAAAGACTCTGATGCAAGATCTGCAAGAAGAAAGCCGTAAAACCAGCTTAAAGTGTGCTTGGAGCAATGTATGTATGCTACATTTGTATTAGTAAATTTCAATGCCATATAATATTATATATATACAGTATATATATATACTGTATACATACAGTGTATATATGCATGTGTATACTGGACACACCCTTGCTGCGTTGTTGCACCTGTCTCACTGGGGGCTCATCATCAGCGATTGCTTCCCTGCTGCCTGCCTGTCTGCCTACTCCTGGGTGTACCAGTCTGTGAAATCACTGCTAAGCACCGCTGAGCCTGCCAGCAAGCATGTATTATTGATTTAAATTGAAAACTGTTAACAAGATAAAGTGTGGACTTGAACTGCTTTTGCCGAAATTCGCGGCAACAGAAAGTGCCAGGTATGCCGTTACTTTCTGCTGCAGTTTATACATTCTGAAAAGTTGTCTTCTGTAACAAGCATAATTGAGCTCATATTTATATGATGCATTAACTTATATTAACTTATAAAGGTTTGTAGCACACTATTGGACATTTCAGTTCCAGGAAGGATTTTTAAACTTTTCTCAATAACGTGAACTCCTCCACAGTCAAAAATTTTGTGTTTAACGAATGAAACAAAATGTCATTAACTTCCATAAAGTTTAGAGTGTAGCACAGTTCTTTCACTGTTATCCTATCACAAAAGTATAAGAAAAAGGCAGAAACGAGAGAGCTGTCTGTGAGGACTGGGGTAATAGCAGGGTACCACAGTTATAAGCACACAGTTGCAAATAATTTTCTGGTCCAATTTTGCAAACTCCCTTCAAACAAACACTACTGATATAAATGTCATTTAGTAGATGCAAAGAAGACGTATTGACCTAAAGATGTCACACTTTGCCAACAACAATGTCCATCTTAGTTTGTCACAGTCCCAGTTCTTTCAAAGATTTTTTTTTTTCATTCTGCATATATGGGTGCATCTGCAATAATTGAGGCAGATGCTCTATTATTTAATATTTTGAAAAGTGTTTATTTGAAACTGGCCTCTGGGTCACATGCATTGATAAATGAAAGTCTCAAGTTGATTGACAACTTAAACAAAATAAAATATTATTCAAATGTATTGCAATTTGATAGAAATGATTAAGCTGCCAATCAACATTTTAGTGAAAAATGTGTTTTTACTTCAAATTCATGAACAAGTTCAAATGAAAGAATGTTTTTTTTTCAGTTGTTTAGTGTGAGAACACTTCAGTGCTATTCTGAAATTAATAAACTGCTTAGAAGTTGTTCAATATTACAACTGGTGGAAAATTGGAATAATATTCATTAAAACTAAGCTGCAGGGACAAAGCTCTGATTTAGAAATGTTCAAGCTACCTCTAGTGGTCAAAAGATGTACTTACATGCATACCTAATGTTAATAATATTCTAAAGACTTGTGTGTGTGTGTGTGAAAATGTGATAATTATTGTCAGAAAATCCTTTGTTGTCTCTTTTCTTGTATTTTCTGACAACAAAAGAGACTGAAGAGCATTGCATTGTTTTAATTGTATATTTGTCTCACAAAGGCCGACAAAGTGTTAAAATATTTAAAAAGACAACCATTTTGAGGGTTTAGAGTTCTCTTCAAAAATGTAACTAGATGACAGAAACGGTTAAAGGTGGGATTTTTTGTAAAGTAAATATAGTCACCAGCTTCTGTTGCTCCAACTTCTGGTTTCCAAAAAGTTGGAGAAACTGGGGGTTTATTGTACTACAAGAAAAATTAGATAGTGTCCAACTGAACTCACTCCTGGTGCAGTTGCAGGTTGAAAAAAGCAAAGATGAAAAAATAAAAGATGTACTGTAGCATTCTTTGAGGCCAATAATACAGTTCTTTATTCACTTGAGCATATTATGACAAACCAAGATGTCTATAAACATTGTCTGTACAATTAAAAACTAAGAAATTATTAAGATATGTTACACAATTTAACTGCTGGGCTTTGAAAAACAAATCTTTCTTTTTCATTGTTTGAGACTGAAACACACATTGTTTGAGGCTCAGCTCTTTGAAACAATAGAGCTGAGTTTAGGCATAAACTGCAGTAGATACATCACATACCGTTACAAAAAACCGAGTACATTTACAGCTTTGATCAATAATTTTCTGGCTCGTGCATTACTAATCGCTGCGATTTCGAGAGCTTGTCACTTTGTACACATCAAATTCGTTTTAATGGCTGCACCTGTGTCCCTCCTGCCTCCACCCTGTTGTGATAAAAGGTTTGCCAAATGTGCAGTGACACAAAAGTGAAGGTAGTAATGGCAATTTGTCAGCTGAGTGAGAGCATGGTCAGATTTTATTTGGCCTTCTGTACATTGCAGAATTTTTTTAGTACTTTTTTTTTGTATGAAATAATTCTTTCTTTCGTAAAATCATTTAAGTTTAACAACAATGGAATTAAACACAAGACAGGAATAGAGGATAACAAATCTTTATAATTCAGTTATATCAAAAAATGTAATAATGATCATTACACTACCACATTCTACGCAGGAGTACAACTACTTCAAATATTTTGTCTACACATACCATTTTCACATCCGACAGGCATTTTTACCCGAGAGATGTTTTAGGAACTTTCAAACAAAAACAAAAAACAAACAAAAGGTTTAAATAGATCTGTTTTTCTCACACTAAATGAGAGGATTGTAATTTAACATTGTTTTATGTCATCTTAATACTGAGGGTTAAAAAATTAGTGTTAAAATACTCAAGAGATCTAGAGAGAAATCAAAACTTCTAAACTGGCAGATTTAATACAATTTTCAAATATTTCCCGTTTAATTAAGAAAAATGTACTCTAATTTCTAATCAAAGAATAAAATGACTGAAAGTTTTTTTGCTTGCTTTCTCCCTGTAATTATTTTGTTCAAACTATTGAGAATTTAGTTTTGCACTCTCATCCTGCTTTTGAAACCTAATTCTGCATGTAAACAGCTACTGTTGCCATGATAATAACACTGTTAAAAATGACAAACAATGCAAGAATTGGACGAAATATCAATAATATACAACAGCAATTTTGTAACTAAATTACAATTACAAAACAAACAAAAAAAGAAAACAATTTGAAAAGCATCAACTTGCAACCGGAGTATTCTAGAACAATAAATGGAAACAAATAACCAGACTGTTGCTAAGATATTTTCAAATTTTAAATATGCCTTGTTTTCCAATCAGATAATAACAAATTTAACTTCAGCTTCAACATTAACTGGGGTCTCCACCTGAACAAACTAAAAGTAAGTGAATCTTTCCAAGAGGTTGTGCTATGTTTAATCTTACTCATGGTGTTGTACAAATACTACAATATCAGTAAAATATAGTTAAGATAAAATTGTTTCTCCTTAGATTTTTTTTTTTTTTACATCATCTGTGGTCTCTCAAGTTTAAACATCCATTTCATAATACAGGAAGTGAGACACTAACACAGACTCAAAAAAGGACTGCTAGCTTTTTAAAAAGTATTAAATATGTCTATTTTTTTTCCCTTGTTTAACCAGAAAAAAATGGATGAAGCTGAAGATCTGCAACTGAAGTCTGACACACAAACAGGGGAGAGAGCACCAGGTGGCCAGGACCCAACCTTCTTATATACTAAAGAAGACATAGGAACACAAGTCAAAAAAAATATTTTGTCTCGTCATAAGAGGGCAAAGTCATTTCAGAAATTCAAGAATAAACGGTAATCAATTGAAACATTACAATTATTCAAGGTTTATCATAAAAAAAATCTATTAATTACAGTGATGTTTAAACATTTATTTCCACAGAAAATCATGAGTTAGTCATTGAGACCTATTATCATTTTCTGACAGATTAACAGTCATTGAGACTAATACTGATAAATACTGATATTATTAATACATTAAGCTTTCATTTTATTCATTCATATTTCAATTTAATCTTTGAACTATTGGCAAAGATTGGAGATTAAATAAAATGAATACCCAATATGCTACCAAAATCACAGATATATTTGGCAGTGCGTATGTAGTCCCATTTGTAAGAATGTTGCAAGAAGCAGGCAGCCATATTAATTCAAGGCACATAGATCTAAAACGCTTGATGCTACACGTACTGATCAGATATACTTTATTACGTTGCCATCTACACAGGGTTGAAGAATCCTTCAAACAATATAAAGTCAGGATGACTTCAAGACAATGTGCACTGAAAAAGAAAAATTCTGTCCCTGTGAAAGAAAATGAGGTGAGACCAAGCTAAGTAACTTTAACAACTTTATTTTAAAAGCACTGGTTTAATCTTTCAATACTAATCTAATTATCTATAGCATTTGTGAATTGTGATTACCTGGAAATCCTTCTTAACTCATGAAGCTAGAAAGAAAGACTGGACATAAAACATCTTACAATTTCATAGAACTATTCTTTTCTTCAGAAACTGAGACATTAATTATCACAAAGACAAACTGACTTTATTGGCTTTCAAAAAAAAGTATTTAACAAATCTAATCCCGTTTCATCAGAAAAAAATGAATGAAACTATGGATCTGCCACCAACATTAGAGAGAGCATCAAGTGACCAGAACCCAACTATCCTATTTACTGAGGAAGATATGGCAACACTAGCCCAACAAAACGTCTTGCTTCGTCAGAAGATGGCAAAGTCATTTCAGCAATACAAGAATAAATGGTAAGCAGTTGAACCATTAGAAATATTTGAAGTTTAGCAAGTAAACAGTCTACAAATTGTTATCATTGTTACCTGGTTACGTTGGATGGACCGAATGTAAGGTGGTCACTTTGACCTTTCCATATGTGACACTGCGATATTAGAGATTCCATTAGCAGTGAGGTTAAATGCTAATTCTTTTTCTGTCTGACATAGTGCGTATTCAATACTTCAGGTACCAAATACTTCATGTATCTCTAAGTAATTGCAATAGATAAGCCTGAGATGTCATCACAAATGGCCATAATATCCATTTAAATCGAACGATTTAAAAGAATATTCATAAAGACATTAAGGATATCCTTTTTATTCATAAGAACATTGTATGTCATAAGGACATTAGGAATGTTATAAGTGGCTTTTAATTCTGAAAACATTATTTTTTTAGTTAGTGCTTTAACTCAAATACCTTGTCCCTTCTTCTCAGACCTTCTGTATTTTTAACTGGCAAACTTAAAATATGACTTTGTTTTTAGCTATTTTAATAGCTTTTACAAGTTTTACAAATAAGTCAAGTTGCACAAATAAAACATGCTTTAATATTAAAGCATTTCAGCTTTCAACTGTGTTCATTGCTTTAAAAGAATAACAGTATTTTATGTCTTACATTAAAAAATGTAACTATAAAGCTATGTTTAAAGCTGAGTGTCTTTACTCAGCTTTAAACATAGGCAACCATTATTTCCTCATCAAATGTCATAACAATATGGTTTCTCTGGCTTTTGCAATAACCCACAAAGAAATGTCCAAACAAAACTATGTCCTTCGTGGGAGAACCGTTTTGAAAAGTGCAAAAATACAGAAGGAATTCTGTCATTATTCTGCTGTTTGTTAGCTAACTCAACACATGTACAAAGTTTGCTAGCATTAGCATTTAGCCTCCAAACATATGTCCTGTTTTACACAATACTGATCACAAACTGCATAACATGGCTCACTTTTTGTCTCTCGACTCAATAACTTCTTCAACTCTAGAAGAGCTAACTGACCTGGATATATATAAAATATTACACATGCTTGGAACTTACATTAACTTCCAAAAGGTTTATTCTTCTTCTGTGTGACCACCCTGCTCTATGCCATCAATAAGACAAGCGCCCCCAGCGGCTATATGTGGAATTGCACCGAATGACTGAAAAAACACTAAAGAACATATTACAATGAAAAATTAAGGACAGAAAAATAAAAATAATGTTGGGTGCCTATTTTTATACATAGCGTTTATTTACTGATGACTTGTTTTTCACCTCTCTACATTATGTTCAAGCATTTATCTCCATAATCAATCAAAAATCAGTCAGACAGACTTTTTATTATAACATTCTGACAGATACATGTAATTAATACTGCTGTGATTATTTATAATATATTAAATGGCTTTTTTTTTTTTTTTTTTTTTTTTCCATCGCATGTTTCAATCCAATCTTTGTGCCCCTGACTCACCAGAAATTAGAGGCCAAATATAGCAAATTCTCAATCTGCTAGCGAAATTATGGATAGCTTCGGCAGTGCATTTATGGCACAATGATCAAATGTCTTTTTTCACCTTGCCATCTACACAGGGTTGAAGAAACCTTCAAAAAATATAAACTCAAAACTGCTTCAAGACGTTATGAAGCGAAGGACAAAATTTCTGTTATTGTGACAGAAAACAAGGTGAGACTAAACTGTATAAATTGAATAATTCTTAAGTATGAGGTATGTTTTAACTGTAAGGTTAAAAAAGAAAAAAAATCACACAGCATGGACACTGTCTCCCTTTCTTGATGGCCAATCATTACTATGTTCTATGTGCTGTATTAAATGTCTATGGCTCTGAATTTTTAAGGCATAAGTTTAATCCTTTAAAGAACATTTCATAATTGATCATAATAATCTAAATAATCATACAGCATGAGTCAATTCTTATTACTTGGAAGTCCTTATTAACTCATAAAGCTAAAGCTAAGTTGAACAAAACCATCTTACAATTTTAATAACGTATTCATTTCTAACTTCAGAAACAGATTAATTAATTGTCACAAACACAAAAACACAACTGCCTTTCAAAAAAGTATTTATTAAATCTATTCTTTACCTTGTTTACTCAGAAAGAAATGGATGAAGCTGAGGATCTGAAAGTGAGCTGTCATACTCAAACAGGAAAGAGAGCATCAAGTGGCCCCGACCCAACCCTCTTATTTGCTGAAGAGTTGGCACAAGCCCACCAAGGCATGCTGCATTGTCAAAAGTTGGCAAAGTCAATTCAGGAATACAAGAACAAATGGTAAACAATTGAATCATTAGAATTATTTGGAGTTCAGCATGAAAATAATCTAGTTATTAAAGTCATGTTTAAGCATTCATGTCCATATGCAATCAATAATTAGCCAGACAGACATTTTATTATAATGTTCTGACAGATTTACTAGACTTATTAATTGATAATGTAGTAAAGGCTCTTCTTTTTTTCTTCTTGCATATTTTTATAAAATGTTTTCTCTCTTGGCTCTCCACAGACTAGAGGCAAAACAAAAAGAACTCTCAGTATGCAGGCAAAATTTTGGATATATCTTTCAGTGCAGTTGTAGAATGGTGATCAGATGTCTTTTTTACTTTGCTATCTACACAGGAGTGAAGAAAACTTCATAAAATGTCAGCTCAAGGTGAATTCCATATCTTGTGAAGAGGAGAAAAATTATGTCTCTGTGTCAGAAAATGAGGTGAGCCCAAGCTGAGTAATTTCAATAATTAGTATGATTTCATATGATAAGTCATTAATCCTCCCAGGAACATTTCAATTTATATTGATGAAATAATCATATTGAATTTGTCTATTCTAAATGCCAAGAAATCCTTCTTAACTCACAAATCTAAAACAAAAGACTGGACATAAACATTTTGCAATTTTATTTATTTCTGAAGTCTGATACACAAACAGCAGAGAGAGTATCAGGAGACCAGAAACCAACCTGCTTATTTACTGAAGAAGAGATGGCAAGACTAGCCCAGCAAAACATCTTGCTTCGTAAAAAGATGGCAAAGTCATTTCAGCAATACAAGAATAAATGGTAAATGGTTGAAACATTAGAAATATTTGAAGTTCAGCATGAAAATTAAATCAACTAATTATTGTCATGTTCAAAACTGTAATAAAATAAGCAATCGATAATTAATCAAACAGGCTTTGTATTATAATCTTCTGACAAATGAATGGGATTAATACTGATATTAATTAGAAAATATTAATTTTATTTTTTTTTTCTTGCACACTTGTTTCACCACAGATAAAATGAATACTCAAACAAATTCTGAAATCAAATAAAATTTATTTTTAACATGTAAAACAAGAGTCCAAAAAATCAAAATGTTGTATTATGCATTTCTTTGGTAGTGCAGTTGAATGACCGGGTGTTTTATGTTTTTTTTTTTTTTTTACCTTGCCATTTCACAGGATTGAACCAACCTTCCAAAAATGTCATGTTCGTGTGACTTCAAATCCTTATGCAGAGAAGGAGAAAATTTCAATCACTGTTACAGAAAATGAGGTGAGACCAAGCGAATTAACTTCAACAATTTCTATGTATGACTTTATATGTTTACAATACGAGCTTTTTCCTCCCAAGAACATTTAAATGAATTTGGCACTGATCGCAAATGATGCCACTATTGCCTGGATGTTCAGGTGACAGTGCAGGAATCTTACCAAGTTTTTGCTCAGCAATTGGTGTACATGAAACCATTGATTCATCAATGCTCAGCAGTTAATTTTTCTAATTAGATATCAATTTGGAAAAGCAAATGAGTGTAGTGAGCAACACTGTTGTGAGCAACTCCTACCACTATATTAGCTCGGTGTCATATAAAAGTTTTTCATCTTGAGTTTATTTCTGGTTAGCAAACAACAATTTGGTGGGCATTAAAATGCACTTCTTTATAACTTAAATCAGCCAATCACAAACAAAATTAGCTTTTCAGACACACGGACATTTCCCCAAAAATACCACTCTTGTTTGCCCGAAACTAAAATGGTTAAGGTGCAGTGATCTAGATTTGGTAGTTTGATGTAATTTGTGATCATTGCCATTGAATCTGTTAATTATGCACAGGCTCAACATTAAGATATTTATCAATTGTGCCATTCATCCTTTTTATTGTAGTTGTTAACAATTTTATAATTGTTCTTTACGTAAATATGTGCTTTCCTGTGACTGGTAGTATTGAAGTAATTTTGTGAGACATTCTCTCTGACATAGAAATTTGTGCCGCTGAGAGTGCAAAACACTGGTGTCGAACGTGTGTATTTCACCTTTAAGCCCTTTGATTTTGTGAAAAACATTTTCACTATCAAAAGTCAGGATGGAAACATTATCAAAACTATCAAAGACCACCTTCTCAGGCCAGGTGTGTAGACCTCTGACACAAAACATTAATTCCACATCAGTCACTCACATACTGCAATTTTAACTCTGAAATCATAAAATTAGTGGACCAAAACTTATGACAAGCTGACCTAATGAAATGAAAAAAATATTTCCTTACATTTTGGATCCAGGAGAATCATACAGAATGAAAATTCATTTCTCCTCCGACCACTCCGGCCTCTTTGAGCAGCTGCTAGTCTTTAAGTTTAAAAGAGACTGTCAGCAGTCAGAAACATTTGACATCATGCGCCTCTTGGAGGTCATCCGTCAAACACCTCAGAATGAGGACTCTCAAGCCAGATCAGAAGTAGAGAAGAGCTTTCAGACTGCGAAGAAGACATCTCTGACAGGGTAAGTAGTGAAACATTTAGCAGTTTGTTACTATTACTTGATGTTGCCTAATGTAACAAGTTTGTTTTTTGCTTCTGCAGATGTGAGGTCTTTCTGAGACCAGTGGTGTATCTCAGGAAATATTTATTGCCTAAGAACATTGCAAACATCAAAGGCATAGATATGTCTGTTCAATTTTTGATCTCTCACATTTTGTTGTTGTTCTCAAATGTTTAACTAAGACTTTTGCCTGTTATTAATTGTCACTGAAAGCCTTGTGGCTCTAAATGTACTGTCACGTTTACCATATCATTTCATCTTTTCAGAGATTTGGAGAAAAAGCCACTTAATTGGAGGAACTACTCTTGGCGATTTCACTTGCTTCTTTATCTAGAGGAGTACGCAATTTCTACCGAGCTTGAGAAATGCAACCAAGAAGATATACTTGTTGTCACTCATCAAAGTGAAAAACGTATACTGATTTTAAAGGTGACACTTCTAGCTGAGACACAAAGTCTAATAAATTACAACTTTGTGTCACATTAACAATAAACGTAAATCTTTTTGGTAATGTTGCATCAGGCGGAAGATGTCTCAAACATGTCTAATGTTGTTCTGACTGGATGCAAGGCACTGGTGGCTCCGTTGAAACAGCAGGGTGACAAGATATACAAAGGATGGGTCGATGATGTGGATGAGGAGCAAATCTACATTAGATTTGAGGAAATGTAAGAATGCATCAAAAGTAATTGGAAACTTAATTTTTTTTTTCTTTATAACCTTGTCTATTTTCAGACTATTAATTTAGTCTCCCTCTGCAAAAAGAAGTATCAAGTTAATAAAATTAGTTCAAACTATTTTCCAACAAATGAGTGAGTTTACATTTTAAATTTAGGCTTGAATGTGCAGACACTCTATGCAGTTTAATTGAGGTTGAGATATTTTCCAAAGCACAAAAATCAGACAAACATTTCTGTAAATAAAGGTTTTATTTAGACACCCCAAAGGACTTGTATCTACAAAATACAGTAAAAGATGGTTAGAAAGTGCTGAATATACTGTGTATGTAACAGCACAATTTTCAGATTTCTGAGTCATGAAAAAAATAAATAATTCCTTTCAGTTCATGGTGCTTTTCATTGGTTTATCACATAAAATGCTGATAAAATAAATAGCAGTTTGTTGTTCTAGTATTTCAACAGTGGAGAATTTCCACAGATATAAACATGATTGCAAGCTACAGTGTATTTTTAATTTTTTTGTCATGTTCTTGTTTAGTACTGACTCAGTTGCTTTGAATTTAAATTCAGGTTTCCAAAAGAATACGATGTAGGCGTGAGGTGCAGCGTTGTGTTTTCACTTCAAAGAATACCACTACGTATGCAACACAGAGCAGCAGCACTAGCGCGCAAGCATTTACTAAGGGATTTACTCTTCCCTGTTGGGCTATGTTCTGCATACAATTCATGCCTTGTACCTGTTATCCCAAAATGCTCCAGGTCAGTATGTAATAAAGTCAACACTACCTTGAAAATCAAGTTGCTTTGCCAGGTTTACCACTAAAGTAACTACAAATGATTTCTCCATCTCCAGTTCACCAATGATTGAAAACAACCCAGAGCAACGAAAGGCTATTCGACACATTCTAGCCCGTTCTGCAAAACCTGCCCCTTACCTCATATTTGGTCCACCTGGCACAGGTATGGTATGAGTTTTAGTATGCCAAGACCAAACTGATTGGCATGTAATACAATTTGCATTTCTCTTATCAATCGTGGGTCAGGCAAAACAGTAACTTTGGTTGAAGTCATCAAGCAGATTGTGTCAACTCAAGACTCCAAAATCCTGGTTTGTGCACCCTCCAACAGCGCAACAGATTACCTCTGTGAGAGGATCCTGGAAGAAAACATTGTACCCCACAAAGTGTTTCGCCTTTACTCCATAAGCTACAAAGTGGAAAAGATCCCTCAACATGTGAAGGTCTGGATTCTGTTTGTTTTTATTTTCTTTATTACAACTAAAATGAAGGAGAGAAAAGACAGCATGACCAACAATGGTCAATATTTTAGAGGGACAGATACCATAAAATATTTTTTGTAAACGTTAACTTCTATTGTATTCATATTAATGTGTACTAGACATGCTTTTATGTGTCTGTTTTAACTACAGATGCACTGTAGCTTTAATGTTGCAACAAACTCTTTTGAGATACCGACCAAAAGGGAGCTGATGACATACCAGATCATGGTCACCACCCTTCAAACTGCTGGAAGGTATTATATTCTACTGGAGATGTCACAATCAGAAAGCTTCTCTGTCACAAATACTAATCAGAGTGATTTTAAAACAGGAACCAGGTTACAAAAAAAGCCCAATTTAACATTTTATTAAAATGGACATAATGCATAAGATTTAACAGTCAGTAGATTTATTGTGCATCAAATTAACATTCTCCATTTTATCTATGCTACAAATTTTACACTCAAATCTCTCATCAATGTTGTTACAATTTGCCAATCCATATTGCAGTTATACTCTGTGGAAGTGATTTAAAAACCCAGATAGGAAACAAGCAACAGGTAAATGAAATAAAGTTTTATTAGGGACTCTGACACCAAACATAAAAAAATAAAAATCTTCATAAGTGTGCTGAGCCCCACTTGTTACTGAAATTGCAAAATATTTCAGTATTTTTTGCCAACTTTCTGCTTCAGGGAAATGATTTCTTTGATGATGGCACAATTTTTACACAAATTCTCACATATTCAGAAAGAGTCAGAAAGGCTAAATTGATTTAGTGAGTTGATGTTCAGATCTGTGGTATCTCTAGCTGATCTCAAAGTTCTCGTCTTTCCCGTGATTATCCTGAAGGCTCTTATTTGTAATTTTTTTTCACCCATTTCAAGGCATCAAAGAAATTGGGCCCATTTGCAGCAAGTTGAAATCTTGTGAGAAATTCCTTATCGAAACAAATGAAATATGATGTTTATCCAAGCTGCAACATGTGCAATGATTAACCTTAAATTGCTGAATGTAAACATGCACTTCCTTTTTTACAGACTAGTGACAGGTGGCATTCCTCCAGACCATTACAGTTACATCATTGTGGATGAAGCAGGCCAGGCTATAGAAACAGAGTGTTTAATTCCAATAGCTGGTGAGCAAGGTGACTTTGTTTAAAATACTATATACTAAGCATGTATTTTATAATGTATTCAATGGATTTCTGACAGGATTGCTGAAACCACATAGTGGCCAAGTGGTTCTGGCAGGTGACCCGAAACAGTTGGGACCTATTATTTTATCAAAAATAGCAGAGAGAAACGGCTTGGGTGAGCACCTTGCATACAGTGTTATTGATACGTAAAGGTCTAAGTATATAATCAAAATATGATTCAAAACATGGCAAACATTTCTGGATTAAAAAATTTGATTATCTGCTTTGGTAATTAGATCATCTGACTACCTTATGAAAATGGAATGAAACATTATCTTAGCTGTAAATGCTGCAAAATCTAATTTGTAAGCTCAGTTTTTGCCTTTTTTAAGTGTGTGAAACAGTCAGAAAATGGTGACTATTCACGTGTTTCGAGTAGGATAATAGTGTTCACTATTTTCAGGTGTGTCCATGCTGGAGAGACTAATGACGGATATCAGACTGTACAAACAACACAAGATCAACGGCTTCAACAGTCGCTATATGACTAAACTACTCAGGAACTATAGGTTTGCTTTTTGTGAAGATGTTTTTGTGGCATAAATTAGTTAATCTCTGTCAATTTGAATCTGGTTCATTCCTACTTCATCCCAAACTTTAACCATTTTCAAGAAAACCTTTTATATCAGTTTATGGGGATAGATTAAAGGCTCAGTCTTAAGTTAGTTTTACACTATACAATATAGATTTACATTGTTTCTAATCATTTCAGGTTTAATATCTGTTTTGAACTAGCCTCATTTCCTTGTTCTAGAAAACCAAGTAGATTATAATTACTTTTAGATCAGTATTGACCAGAGTGGATAAGCAATAATTCCAAAGTTTGTGCAAAAACTTAAATGGGGTTAAATGATCATCACTGTTTTTTTTTTGTCACTATCAACAAAAAGCTTCCTTCCTCAATTCTCTCCAAACGTTCCCACATCTTCTTTGCTTTTCCTTAGATCTCATCCTGCGATTCTGAAAATACCCAATGAGTTGTTCTATGACTCCGAACTCCAGTTCTGCAGTTCCCTTGAGGATTGCTTGTATAGTAACTGGGAACTTCTGCCAAGGAAGGTAATTAGAACCAAGACAGAAAATATCTTGCCATCAACTTCTCTTCATCTCTAATCTTATCTCGTTTCTCTGAGGATCAGGATTTTCCTCTAATGTTCCACGGGGTTGCAGGCATGAAAGAACAAGACCTCAACAGCCCATCTGTTTACAATATGGCTGAGGTGGATGTATTGAAGGAATACTTAAAATCCTTAATCAAATATCGCCGCAGAAATGGTCTAGACAAAATTGGACCCAAGGAAATTGGCATTGTTACTCCATACTCAAAACAAGTAAGTATTTAAGCTTTATGTTCATTATTAATGTGTTCGTAACTTCTATAACTGCGGTAAAGCTCTGTAAATTCTGTGTCAAATAAAGACTTTTTAAGGACAGTCTTTATTACCAAAGCAGCAGAATGTGCAATTATCTTTGTCCTCATTGTCCTGCTTATGTTCTGACAGGTGGAGAAGATTAATGCAGCCTTTCACAAAGACAAGGATCTAGTCAAAGAGGACTTGGAGAATGTCCTGGTATGACACTTTTCAGAAATTACTACAATTTCGTTCACATATTAAATAAACTCTCAATTTGTTTCCTTTTTCTGAAGGTTGGCACGGTTGAGATCTTTCAGGGTAAAGAGTCAGATGTGATCCTGATGTCCACGGTGCGCAGCAATCCCGTCCTGACTGCACCTAATCAACATTTCAGCTTGGGCTTTGTAAAGGATGAGAAGGTGAGAAATATCTCACTGTTCTTAGATATGTTCTCCTCACATGTTTTTCACTCATTGCCAGAGTGGTGGTAGTTTATATAACGCAGCAGCATCAACAACTTCTACTCTACTAAGATTAAAAAGGCTTCCGTTTTCTCTCATTGCAATAGCACAATCTTACAATTTCTTTGACACCATGGAAAAGCTTTAAAATACTTCCCGTATGTGCAACTTTTTTTCTTTAGTTTTGAAAATGATGTTTGTTATAGGATGTATTTGATTTTCTTCTGAATCTTCCACATGATTTGTTTGAAAAGAAAAGAAGAAGAATGTTTTATCATTTATTTTTACTTCTCAGCCTAGTGACCAATTTATTTCCAACACAATCATTAGAGTTCCCTCTACATTTATCTGCACTCAATCTAAAGATGTGCAAAATCCTGAAAATAACTGACTTTTTATCGCAGTTGCATAATCTCACCCTGTAGCAAATTTAAGAACCATAAAATAAATCTACATTTATTCCAACACTTTTTTAAGTTTATACTACTTTGATAAACGTTTATTAGAAGACCTTTGTCATTGGGCTGTCAATATATTTGACCCTATGTATTTACAATCTGAATCTCTTTAGAGATTCAACGTGGCAATGACTCGAGCCAAAAACCTGCTGGTGGTGGTTGGAGACCCCAGAGTCCTGGAAATAGATCCTGTGTGGAATAAGTATGCCTATGTATTTTCTTACAAGTACAAGTACAAAGATTTGGCAGAAATCAGTCTGACATGTCTTGCTTTTATTTCTTAGGCTTATCCATTACTGTTTAAAAGAAAGAGCATACCGTGGCATCAATATTTATGATCTGAAGGAAGGCACAGAGGTTGCTGACCTTTCCCCAAGCTCTGGGTAAATAGCAGATTTGCAGATCCAGAGACATTGTTGTCTGTTAATTATTTTAATGATAAATGTTTGTGTTACAGCTGTCAGCAGAAAGTGAGACCAAAGGTCGCATTCAGCTGGTAGAATAAAAAGCATTCAACACAGAAATAAACTTCATCCAAACCCTGTTTCACTATTTCATTCTGAAGGTAATCAAGAATCTGAAGTTTGTTGCATATTTAATGTAGCATGTGCAAGACATACAAAACAATGTACCATTCAGACAACACAGTACAAATCCTTCATTCAAAACCATTAATAACATTTCATTTCATGGAGACTTTCAGACTCCAGAGTGAGAATATGCTTCAGTTATCCAGTATTAAGTTTTTACCTGCCTTCCTATCCTTCTTACTATGTGAGGTGTTAAATTAAACCCACATCCTGGAAAGAAATGAAAGAAGTTATTATCTTGTGGCTTTTTGTATCTCAGTATTCCTAACTCTTTTTTTTACCTTACTGGTTTTATATAAATAGAAAAAAAAAAACGAGCTAATAGTCCTGAATATTTTTTCTATTTTTAAGAAAAAAATATTTTTTTTCAAGTATTGTCTTGTTGCTTTGTTTTTGTTGTTTTTAAGGCACCAGACGATTTACTGGGTGATTTATGCACCCAGTAAATCAAAAGAAACAATTCATTTGAATTTATCTATTAACAATTTCATCAATGATATAAAAAAATTAACTTCAGAGCAGCTAAAATTGGAGGAATGTACTCAATTTGACTTTAATAATCATATATTATGTATTTTACATTACAAGAACTCTTATTGTTGTACAAACACGCCCTTGCAGAGGTCATGGAGAGACAGGGTGCGCCCCCTTAATTCTCCACAAAGCAGAACTGTCCACCGAATAGGTGGAGTTTATAGCCATTTTACATTTGAAGCAATTCGTAGTTGGTTGCATAAATACCAACATCGTCTCAAACAATGAATAAATTAAACGATTAAACGATGGTAGTCAGTGGATATGACGTAAGGAACTCAAATCCCTCTAGCAAGCTGTTCTCGACGTTACACCTCCGTCGAGAAAACTTGTTTTCCTCAGGAAAACTCCTCTTTCATATTTCGGTCATCGCCTATTCGTAGGTCTTCCGGCGGCTGTCTGTTATAAAACACACCCAGTCGCTGAAACTCTCGTCTTTTTATTGGTTAACCTGGCTGTTTACAGGTGTGTCACTCTTTCAAAGTAACCAATCCGAAAACGGGAACCAGCTTCACATTAACGGAACACTTTGTAAGGGTTTCCGTTTTTGTTAACGTTTCTCTATACACTTTTTCACAATAGGCGTAAAGCTTAGCAATAAATATCCATAACTTCGTTTTGATATATAGAGTCATTTTCTGTTTAACCATGGCTTGAAGGAAGACCTCTTTATTTATTCAGACGGGAACGCGCCTGCGTGCCCACGCCCTTTGTTACAGGTGCGGTCCATGACCTCATCCCCTAGGAGGGCACACAGACGGCAGGTGAGGTCGAGTCTTGTTGTGAATCCCGTGGGTGATCTCACTGTTCATAGTGTAGTATTTTGTAGATGTGATAAATTCCACCGAGGAGTCAAAAACGACTTTGCAAAGCTTTAGAAGAGAACAGAAGCTAGTTTTGTGTGCAGCGAAGCACTTTTTATTCATGCCAAAACATTAAAGTGGCGTAGCAGGCTATTTTTTTTTTTATTTTTTTACTCGCACCTAACGGCTACTATGAGCAATTCAACAGAGAGAGGAGCCGAAATGGAGGATTTTTTTAAAACGGTAAGTTTGCACCTAGAACTGCTTTTAGTCACAACATCATTGAGACCAAAAGCTTTGGCCACATTTTGGTTGCAGTCATTGTTAGTCATTTGTTAGACCTAGCAACAGACGCTACATAAAAACATATGATTAAAGTTACATTTTACAACAGTAAAACTTAAATGGACTGCACAGCTGCCTCGCAGCAAAAGCTCCAGGGTTTGAATCTTTGGCAGGGGTGATTTTGGATGGCTTTTGCATGGTTCTTTCTGGTTACTCTGTAGTTTACTACTTATATTCTTTTGCAAATTATATTCTGCTAAATATTAGGAGACTATATGCTCCCTACTTTCTGCTTGGAAAAATTTTTTTAATTTAATTCTTGCATTTTAATTAAAAGGGTGCATTGGAGTCTTAAATGTGTCAAACTATTCCTTTTGCAGCTTAAATATGTCATAGTTATATAGATAATTTTCTTTAACCAGGCTGATGATGCCAGTTTATCTACTTTAAGCTCCTAATGTGAAGTGACGGACCCCCAGACACATTTTGTATTCTTTTACTGTCACAGATTCAATGTAATTACAAAGAATGAACACTTGTAAAAAGAAATGAGGGAATGCAAGTTTGTATATGTATAACATCATGTACATAAACAGTAATTTAAAGTTCTATCCAGAAAAAAAACAAAGAACAGAGATGAAAACATTGTCAACATTGGTGGTTGTTTTTCTTGGCTTGTTCTGACATTTCAAGTAGCCTAATGTTGGGATTTTTTATGTCCAGGTGGGTGAGGTAAGAAATCTCATTGAAAAAATTTCCAGCCAAACAGAGGACATGGAAAAAAGACACTGCTGCATCCTTTCCTCTTCAGACAGTGGTAAAGGTAAGACTTTCTGGAATAATTAGTGAAATATTTAAATTGTGTAGCGACTCAATGTCCTAGTAAGCTCCTTAAAGATACATACTCACACAAAAAACAACAAGAGCAACTGAAATATGAGAAGCTTAACAGAGCTTTATTTGTTGACAGAAGGGACACAGAAGCCAATATAGCAAAGCCCTGTAAACATATCTGTGCTATTTGGAGGTGAAAAGATTATGTGGCCATGTTTCCAGAATTTAAGATGTGAACAACCAGTGTTTTGGGACGTTTCGATACATTTTCTTTGTACTGGCTAGATTTTGCTTAAATACACCGTTTTATGTTGATACACAAAAGTATTGATTAATACAGTACTATCATAAAGACAAATGTAGTCAAAGCTTTTTAGATTGGTTTAGACACAGAAAATGCTAAAAAAAAAAAAAAAAAAGTTCCTCCTTTTGTAAAGCAAATTTGTTCAATCTGTTTGTTCTTTAGGAAGTAAAGCTGAACTGGAGCTGATAAACAACGAGATCAGAAACAATGCCAGCTTGGTCCGAACCAAGTTAAAATGTAGGTGTTACAAAATGAAGTCAAAACTACTCTCTGCTGGAACCCTTGTAATAGTTGTGTAGATTGTTAATACTTCCCTTTGGACAATCATTTGAAATAGTTGCTGCTTTTCCGAACACCAAACTTGCTTACATACTTGGAGTGAAGTCAGAATAGTATCATTTGACTGGCAAATGAATAGAAGAGAAAATAAAGTGTATCACTGTCCACGACAGCTCATCAACATTCAGTCATAAAAAGCTCTCAGAATATTTTGGTTTGCTATGTAAATTGTGTAAAAACCTGGAGCGCATGTTAGTTCCTTATGTAATTACTTTGGATCTGTTGTGTGTGTTTCAGTAATGCAGAAGAACTGTCCATCAGAAGAGAACAGAACTAATCACTCTGTTATCTATCGAATTCAGATGAATCAGGTTGGTACCTAATACTTTAATTTTTCTCATGGGTAGTTGCTTCATTTTTTAAAATCAAATCATTGCTTCTATTCTGATCTTCTGAGAAACTGGTGCCCTCTCACTAGTTTCTCAGTCTCTTTGAAAAAGAAAATAATCCACAGAATAACATATTTGTTTACAATGAGCATGAGGTGCTGTCGTACAAAGACATCTTTTGTTTAAAGCCACACCCACCAGAAGCATTATTTGTTTAAAAAGCTCAAATTTGGTCTCATCTGACCAAAACAGCATTATCATATGCTATTTTGCTGTCCCTGCAAAGTTCCTGCAGGGATTAGAAAACTACACTTATGTTTGTGATGGTAGAAGAAAAATGTTAAATGAGTTCAGTGAAGCTCAACAAACGTCAACCTTAAATGGCATTTTCTTGTCTTCCACATTTTGTGGAAAAATAATGAAATTGGTCTCTGTGCCACAACAAACAAAATAAAAATACACTATTGATTTTCTTAGGTGACATTATGCTGCAACAATAATCCTAATGTTTAATTTACATAAAAATATAGAAATGATCAAATAAGAACCTTGTATCATACCGGGTTGTGATTTTAATTGCATATGGCCTGCTTTATGTCATAGGCTGTCATTGGACTGGTCATTGCATTGCAAATTTTAACATTGGCTTCCAAATAAATACTTTTGCCGACTCCCTTCTGCCAGCACTCACACCTGACTCGTTGGTTTTCTGAAGTCATGAAGAGTTACCATGAGATCCAGATTTCCTTCAGAGAGAAATGTAAGGCCCAAATTCAGAAACAGCTCGAGATTGGTAAGTTATTATTGCAATAATAATTGCTTTTATTTCCAATTTCAATGCTTTTCTTTCAGAGTAAACAGAGATCAAAGTCAAATCCCTTCTTTGCATTCATAAACTTGGCCAATAAAGCAGATGCTGGTCTTGCTCTTTACAATTTCTAGTCATAATATTGCAGGATTGTTTTATTTAGCATGTAGATACTATGACTTACATTCACTCAATTTCCTGCCAAGATTGATTGGAGTATTGTTACTTTATGTATTTCTGAGCCAGAATAGGTTGATATGTTCTAACAGAGTATTTGTTTATCTCTTTATCCAGTTTGTTAATTGGGATAACTTTGTGGTTATGTTTTAGAATAGTATTTTGTCTTAATTGAGGCTTAGAATAACACACTAATTGTACGGCAAACAGTAGTGCATATCATTTTTCACTTCTATTACTGCAATGATTCTGTTACTTTGTGTGAAAGGTTTTATTTCATTTTGTAATTTCTAATTTGCATCCATTTCACATGCTAAAGATTCTAAGTGCTAGTTTCTCATTTGTTTCTCATAGTGAATAAAGTCACACCAGATGACGAGCTGGAGGATATGCTGCAACGTGATAATCTTGGCATTTTTATATCTAATGTGGGTGAAATCCCAAATATTCTTCCAATACAATCTTATGGTATTTGAATAAAAAAATATTTATAGATACATGTATATAAAAATAATGTCCATTCTTTTTATCCTCCAACAAAGATCCCCTCTGATGCCCAATTTTCAAGTCATGCTCTCTCTGAGATTAAAAGACATCATCAGGACATCATCAGCCTTGAATACAGCATTAAAGAACTACATGATCTATTTACAGACACAGCCTTGCTGTTGGAAATTCAGGTAAAATGTCTGCCCCAAAAATAAACGATCATGGAGGACAGATTTAAAATAGAACTGATAAAATGTGTAACATTGTGTCTTTTTTTAAACATCCATCAGGGGGAGTTACTCAACAATATAGAAAAGAATGTCACCAGTGCAGGAGAATACGTAGATGCAGCAAAAGAAGAAACATATGAAGCACTTGCATACAAGAAGAATCCTTATAAGGTTGCATCGCTCCCAAGCTTCTTCAAGTCCTTTAGGAGATAAGCTAGTTCTCAAGCTGCTGATAAAAACTCCTCTGAAGACTGCATCAAACATTCCTGATACACATCAAACCTGTCTGAGCCTTGGAGAATTATTTTTATAAATTTTTTGCAGTTCTTCATTCAGTCACACCACTCAGTCCCTAGGTGGCACTGCAACAACATTGAAATATCAGGCTGAACCTCGACTAAAATTTCTTTTCTTTTTAATTTTTTATTTTGTTTTTGTCAAAGAACTTTTCAAACTATATTAAGCAAAAAATAATAATATCAAACCATATGGATGTTGAATAAAGATCTAGTGTTTACAATTGTATGTATTTATAATTGCAATAAAGCTCTAAAATTGATTTAGAAAAGGCAGCCTGAGTGTCCAAAATGTTGACGTGTAAAATTCTGTTTTGTGCATACTACTTGTTCATGATGAATGCTGTGAAACAGTTTTTAAACTTTGTGTTCTGCCTCTTCAAAATTTGTGGTCTCCTGCTGCAATGAATTAACATAAAGCGGTTTAAATAAAATGTGAGAGAAAATCTGTACAATATAAAAATAGCTGTAATAGTTGCAGTCAACTTGTAAATGAAAAATTTACCAATCAGAGTTTTACTGGCTTATGTGTCTATTTTTGCCTTTTTGTAGGTCTGATCTGCTAATTGTAAACTCTTCTGTTTTTAAATTAACAATGACATGTAAATAATGTGAAGTACAAGGAACCAAAACTTGTTTTCTTTAAAAAACAAGTTTCTTAATAACTTGTTTTTTATGATTATTGGAAGAAAATAAAACACAAGTAATTAGGGTAAATATGTTTTATCTACAAAAGATGAGTGATCCAAATTTATATTTTGGTATCTCATGAAATATAACTTTTCCTACTTAATATGTCTATTAGGTTATTATGCCCAAATTAATTTTATTTATTTTCATGTAATTTAAATGTTATTTATCCATATTGCTGCTTCAGTTTGTTTTGAACCTGCCAACTGGAAAGGTAGTGCTCACTTCTGGTGTATTTAATAAACAGGGAAAAACAGATTTTTCAGTGTGTGGCTTCCAGTTTCTAATCACAGACTGGTCAGTTGGTAAATTACTTAGAAACTAGACAGCATCAAGAAAAGTGTTCCCAAAGAGTGTATGCATCACATACATTGAGTCACTTCAGTAAACATATTTTGATATTGTGACCTTTGTAAAAGTGCAGTCTCAAGTAGCATTGGATTTAATTTGATGCTCTGCTGAGAATAAAGTGGGACTAGTGTGGCTGTAAATATACTTTTTAGTGATTGAAATGATTTTACTCATGCCTCAATGTAAATGAACTGTTAACACTTCTAATAGTGCACATTAAGTACCACATCATCTTTAATGCTTATTAATAAATATAAAAACTGAGAATTTACATAAAGCCTTCACTTGACTTTTATCATCACCACTAATTCTTATTTGTAATGTTGTAGAACACTTGCATTAGGCATAGAATACCTATAGGTTAATAATTTAATGACATTTGTGTAATTTGCTACTGCACTTGCTAAATGGAGTGATAACAAGAGTGTTGCTATATCTATGTGTAATGTATTATTTCCTACATGGTCCATATGTCTCAAAAGCTATTGACTGGCTGTTACTTGTGTGATTTGTAGTTACTTAAAACCATTTTGTTATCGCATTTTTCTCTTTGATCTGATTAGAGTTGAAAACAAACAAGCCTGCATTGTGGGCGTAGTGCCAGGATGAACCCATTGACTTTTCTCTGCATTTCCCACCCAACCCCTTCCTCCCTCCGTTTGTGCTACCTCAAGATAAAATTTCACAGCACCTTTGTGCTTTGCTGAAACCACTGATTTCCAAATTGCTATGGAAGAGTGTGGGTGTATATATAAAAAGATGACTGTGTGTATGGGGAGAGAAAAAGGAAAAGATGTGAGTGAGGATAAGAAAAATGCAGACATACAAACATGACTCATTTATTGGATGTGCCAGAGTGGTGAACCCAAAAAATAAAGCTTGACCACAATTTAAAAGGGCTGAGTGATGTGTGGCTGTGTAAAATGTGGGGGCCTGGCCCTCCTCCCAAAGAACCATTAACCATTTCCCCAATCTGGAATGAAATATGAGGGAAATCTGGAAGAATTAGGGGATGAAAAGTCTCATTTTCTGCTTCCTCATGGAGCCTTCCTGGCCGGCTTATTTCTTGGCTTTTCCCTGGGCAGCCACAGCCTCCATGGCCTTCTTCACGGTTTCCTCATCACCGAGGAAAGACATGGGCTTGACCGGCTTCAGATCTGCATCCAGTTCGTACACGATTGGGATTCCTGTTGGAAGGTTCAACTCCATGATGGCTGCATCAGACATACCTGGAAAAGACAACACAAACAAACCCTGAAATCAGAAGTATGAGTATTTGAATTGATATAAATATATGGCAAGATGACAGTACTAATTGACATTATTCCTGACAAATTGCCCCCAACCTTTTTTTGGTTAAATGTGCACAGGAAGTCTAAAGCAGACCAATTAAACTATAGCACAGTCTTTGGACCTCACACTGACTTGTTATGATGTTATGACAGACTGTTTAAATTAAAACTGATCTTTTGCACAAAGTGAAAATAAAATTACTTGAAATATGCATGAAAATATTAGATGCTTTATGTGAATAAAATAAGTATTTCATGAATGGCACATTCAAAGGTCTATTTTTCAAATGATCTGATATTTTTAATGAATCGATGACAAATTTAAGTAATTGTTTAACTAACCATTGAGTTTCTTCACATTTATTCTGTTTTAAATTCCACACACACACACACACACACACACACACACACACACACACACACACACACACACACACACACACACACACACATATATATATATGCCTTTCTTATTGTTTGCCTGACACTTCTACTATTATTCCCGTTGAATGAAACTCCCTTATTCATCCCTGACCACTGCTTAAAAATGTACAACCTTTCGACATAAAGGTCATGACTGTAATGGGAACCAGACTCATGACCTTCTACCCTGCACTCCAGTGCAAGAGTCTTTGCAAGCTATTTATAAGCAGTGGAATCAAAAGCTTAGTATCTCAAGGTCTTTTCTTCTATGTAAATCCATTCACAGTTGTGTTGTTCTCTGGAATTAAGATTTAGATTTTTATAAATAAAAACAAAACAACGGCCCGCTTACTAAGTGCAAAACTCACCCTCTAGGTGCTTGACTATGCCACGGAGGCTGTTGCCGTGGGCAGCGATGATAACATTCTTTCCTGCTTTGATTTGTGGAGCAATAACCTCATTCCAGAATGGTAAGGCCCGTGCAATGGTGTCCTTCAGAGACTCGCATGTAGGCAGTTCACCAGCCTTCAGGTCTTTGTAACGCCGGGACTGGAATTAACCAAAAAAGAAGCAGACTGTTGCACTTGTAAAGAACTATATGATGGTAAAGTTTAGGTATCTCACCTCACTGATGATTTTGTGGTAAGGGTGGTCCTTATCCATAGGTGGAGGTGGGATGTCAAAAGATCGACGCCAGATCTTCACCTGTTCCTCACCGTGCTTCTCTGCGGTCTCTGCCTTGTTCAGACCAGTGAGGCCTCCATAGTGGCGCTCGTTCAGGCGCCAGGTGCGAATCACGGGCAGCCACATCTGGTCAGTTCCCTCCATTATGGTCCACAGGGTCTGGATAGCGCGTTTCAGCACTGATGTGTAGCACACGTCAAACTTCAGACCTGCCTCTTTAATAGCCTGGGCTCCACGCTTGGCCTCTTCCACACCCTTCTCACTGAGATCAGCGTCAAACCAGCCACAGAAGCGGTTCTCCTGGTTCCAGGCACTCTCTCCATGGCGGACGATAACTAAGCGGTGGACAGCAGTCATATTTAATAGTTTTTCTTGGATTTTTAGCTTTGAATTAGACACAGAGCCCTTCTAAGCTCTTCTAAGTTGCTCTTTCACACACTTACTGGCTGCCCAACAGTGAGCCCAGGCCAACATACCAAAATGTTTTTATAGCGGACCAGCCCCCCAGCATTCCACCTGTGAGGGCATTTCACCCTCTGATCGACACACAAAGCAGGCCAATAAACCAGACCTCAACTGGGCTTATGGGAGAGGCTGGGAAGGCCAGAGGTCAGGGATAAACCAAAATAGCAACATGACTTTTAAAATGAGATCTGTGGAGCAAAAGTGTAGAGCAGAGTTGGTGGCACATAGTTTCCTCATCCTAAAATGAATGGCTAAAAAGCTGACAACAAAACTACTGTGAACAATTCTTAGTGACTTTTACATTTGCCATTCATTTGTTTGCTAAACCTTTGACCTTTCATCAATCCATACATGCATCATCCACCTGTGTTTCTATTTGTCTGCCATCCATCCATTCTGCATTCATTCATCATCGACTTGTGTAAAATCTGTGTTTCTGTTTTCTATCAATCATAGGTCTACCATGCAGACATTAAAAATTTTTGTTGTCATTCTTCCATCTGTCCTCTTTCCTAACACTCACTGTTCTTGATTCTTTTGTCATCATTTTGAGTCTATTCATCCCTAAATCTGTCAATTTAAATTCAGTTTTCATTTATCCATCCAGGTTCCATTGTCCACATTTTTTGTCCATACATAGTATTTTTAAATCCATTGCATTTTGAAATTTCTAGTGTTATATTTTTATACTATATAATATTTTAAACTTTATGATTTTCCCTCCAGGGATTAAGAAACTAACTACTATAACTTAATCCATTCATACATCTGTAGTCCATTTGTCAATAAAGGAAATATGCAGAATCATCACTTATTGGTTTAAATCTATGAATGTGAAATTTTGTACAAAATCTAGTTTTTCAGCATAAATCCACCATAGAATTCTTGACAAATATTTAGTCTGATTTTTAGTGTTGTATCTTATAATGACCACTAGGGGATGATCTTGTAAAGAATGAGCAAGTGATGTTTTTACCGGTATTATTCCTTCTTTTTTCACTTTTAGAAAAGATGAATTACAACAAATTGTATCAGGTTTAATCAAAAAAGTTTTTAAAAAAGAACACTTTCATTCTTTTATATAAAAAAGTCAAACATTTGATTTACTCTTCTATGTTCTTGTGTTGTACTGAACAAATGCAAGTGTATACAGTATTGTACAAAAACAAGTCTCAGAAGCTGAATATTCTGCTGCATTGTATAGGAAATGTAATGCCAGGAAAGAGCAATGCGCAGAAACTCCCAGAACGGATATAATGGAGCTGGCTTGGAAACTGAACCACAAAATCCAAAAGCTGAAATATGAAGCAAAGTGTTCTTCTGTCATCCTCCTGTGAAATTATGATCCACTAGAAAGGCAGAGGTCCAAAAAAAGAATATTAATGGAATTCTAGGAATAATGCCAACCTGCATCATGTGACCTTGGATTGTACTGTACATGAAAAAAACTGCATTGTAAGGAAAAGAAAACTTCTTTGCCTTAAATTTCTCTAGTTATATTTTTTAACAACCATATTAAATTTTATTAATATTGGAAAACTGGTGACCGCATTCACCCATTTGCTAGCTACAGGTTTTGTTTCAAATTGGTATAAGAAAATGTAGCCTTTTTCATGTTTTTGTTAAATTACTGATTCACTATCGGTGTTTGTTAGTACCTGACATTCAGTACTCATCATCTTTCTTGACCTAACAAGCCACAAGTTTGCTATTACGCCTTTAAGCATTTTCATTTGGTTGAAAAGGCGACTCAATGATCTGATGCCTCGGTTGTATCGCCCAGAGTTTTGTAAGCATCTTGTCTGCAACAAATTGCCTCGGTGCAGATTGTGAAGCTGCTGTTAGAGATGGAAAAAGTGGACACGAGGGAGTTTGCGTGATCACAACTGTTCCGATGACTCAGCCTGCAGAGTCATACAGCTTTCACTGTATATAGAAGCATAGAACTGCCTTTGAGGGCTCTACTGGCCTTTGGTGCAAGGAAAAATTACACAAACAGCACCAGTTACAGATCAAAGCACGGTCAAATCCCATACACCGCACTCACATTCAAACTATATTGAGTGATATTGATGCAAAGCGCTGCAATGACCAGCAAAAATGTATGATGCTGACTGGGTGAGATGAGTCTTCATGTGCAAAATGCTGAGCAGGTCATTGCACATTGTATGCACAGATTCATGTAATCATCAGGCATAGGAAAATAAAAAGTGTAAGTCAGCATTTAAAGGGCATCTAATTAACTGCATGTATAGCCAAGCAGCACTTGAAAGAAATAGTTTTTGCAAAATGAAAGTCAACAGACAGCAAACAGGAAGACTTGCCTTCAGTAATTTAAAATATGCCTTTTGAACACAAACATTCAGCCCACAATATGTGTTTATCGCAAAGTAGTATGAAAATGTAAATGGGCGGACAATTATGGGCAGTATATTCTTTCTTAATGAAAATAAAAATGTAAATGGTGTGGTCTGCAATTAAATTCAGCTTCACTTTGTACAATATTTTACCGCAAGCAGCAATTACTTTGATGTAAATATGGAAATTTAAATTCTTGTCCAGTCCTGCAAAGCTGTCCAACCTCAGGCGTACTGGACGGCGTTAATCTGTAAACATTAACATTTATGTCTTGCCAGACATTGAATTTATGTCTGGAGTTTTAATGGGCCATTCTAAAGTGATATATTGTGTTGCTTGTGAGAGGACCAAATACAGGGAGCGGGCAGAGTAATTGCAAAAACATAGTTCTCTTGAACTTTAAAATCTTGCACTTTTAGTATAATAATTTTACACCAATTTTTTGCTGGTCATTTTACATCTCATGGATTATCTTTAAAGATGATTTATTTACAGTGATCTATCATTCCTTCAGGAGCTTTAGACAATGATTATTTTGTTGTTGTTGTTGTTGTTTTTTTCCAATACAAGTTTAACTTGGTTGTACAAGGCTACTAGTGACCTAAACCTTAGTAGCTTCTTTATTAATTTAGAATTGATGACGTGGCTCCCTGTGGCTTCAAAATGTCAAGAAAGGCACATCTTGCTCTGTTCCAAATTTTTGCTGAGGGAGGAGTTTAGAGAAACTTTTTTTCTCTCTCTGTGATGAGGCCTGGGTTGTTGTATATCTATCCATCCATCCATTTTCTTACAACCTTATTTCACTGGGGTTAGAGGGGGTGCTGGTGCCTATAGCTGTCAACAGGCGGGAGGTGGGGTACACTCTGGAAAGGTCGCCAGTCCATCGCAGGGCAGGATGTTGTACATGTTGTATATACGCACTTAAAATTTATTATGTGTGGTCAAAGCTTACCAACAGAAGCAAAACCTTTTGCCTTGCAAGTTGTAATTATTAATTAACAATTTCTGGTCAGTTGAAGTCAATTCTTTCTAAAACAACTGACTGATTTGAGGGAGAACCAAGCTTGAGCTTTGTGGGTCACAAAACAGACAAACTGTGAAACAGCAGCACTCTTAACAACCTGCCTCTGTAAATGTCAATGTAAGGAGGGTATACTTTGAGCTTTGGATATTTCTAACATCTAATGCAAAAAACACCAAATTATATTATATTCCATAATTTGTACGCCAAAATCAGTGATTCACCTTGAATTGGCAACTTGACTTGATTTTGGACTTGACTTGCTTGATCTGGACATTAGTCAGAATTTTGAGTAGTATCTATACTCACCTGAACACTTCTGGGAGTTAGAAGAGAATCTCTGACCCTAAGGAAGTGCTTAGGTGGTAAAGAAGCAGAAAAGTACCAAACAGATGCTGGCAGCAGGCAGAAGCACAGAAATTACGCTGTACCTTCCAGGTTTTCAGCCAAATTGTTTGGATATGTCGGACATATTCAGCAGAGAGTGAGAGCAATTAAGTATGAAGCAGCTGAAGTGACAAAAAACAGAACCAATAGGAAATAAATCAAACCAGACATCAAAGAAAGGCATATTTCAACATGAAGGAGGAAATAAAATTTACTCTAAAGAAAATTGCAACTGGAGACTACATCACGGATCAGATTACAAAAGTCTGAAAGTATAGAAAATTAACCTCCAAAATGTCTAGCAAACCAAATCAACATTATAAGTAGACTTTGATCTAAACTATTTTAATGTAATTTTATATGTATGTTCAGACTTACTGATCTACTGGAGTGTGATGCTCTCATAAGTCTCTAGCAGCTTCCAGTAGCCTTTGCTAGTGTATCCTTAACTGCAAAGAAAAGCATACAAAAGGGGCGTCTTATGGGATTTTTTCAACAAGACCAAATTTGGGAATCACACTATTATTAGTTGACCTTCCAATAGATTTTCCCAACTGAGCTGTGGATCTCTGGTTCAGCTTGTGACCTCAGGACGTTTGATCCATGTCTTCCTAGCCTCTCTCTTTGCTTGTTTCATGTCTGATAAATGATTGATGGGTCCACTGGTCCCACCAAAAATATCTTATGGGGAAAGAAAATGACATAAATATTAACTTGATCCACAGTTAAGATGAGGCAATTTGTTGTACTATTTTCTATTTTTTAGGGGTATGCCAGTAAAGGAGGCTGAATACACTTTTTTAGTTTATCTATCATTTTTGCTTTTACTTCAATATTAGAAATTACTTTGTGTTTGTGTACATACAATCCAAGTAACGTTTAGCAAAGCTTGTGGTTCTAAGTAGGCATGTACAAATTACAGCTGAAAAGTTGACACACACCTGATGAATAAGTTGAAAGATGATGTCTCTCTCAAGATTACTCTGGACTCTCTTAAGAGACAATTTGCCTTATTTAAACTTTAACCTGCAGTTTAAGCAGATGTATGTTTTATTAATAGTTTTAATAATGCTTTGCTTTCTTTATGCATCTATATTATTAACAATACATATTCTGCTCTGGGACAAAAACAGAAAGAACCAACTTAGTCTTAAAAAATTACATATACAAGAACTATTTTTGCTGCTTTCACCATGTCATTCTTTACCTTCTCTTTGTGAGGAACCCTAACTGTGCAGGTTTTTGAGGTCAGAGCTGTAATTCTCATCTCTACCAGAAGAAGGCAAACTATGTCACAACTGATGCATCAGGAGAGCCCATCTCCAGCTGTATATGCAGTTTGTTTCTTCCATATTTTAGAAGAATATAAATAATGAAGACAACAAACAGCTGTCTGTGATGCTGTAAAATCCAGTCTCAAGATTTTAGATAAATCTGGATGTTAATTAAGATTTTTTTTCTTTACCTATAGAACCTTAATGTGTTTGCTGCCTAAAAAAATTTAATACCAATTTCATAGGAGTCTTTCTCCTCCTACGCCTATACCTATAGCAACTCTATCTGATCTTATGCTGCTGCAGTGAAAGCCTAGAGAGGCTGCATTGTCAGAGTTTGAGGAAAGTGCTTGCGTCAGACTCTGATCTGCTATAAAAGCTCAGCCTGCCGCTGCAGCAAGCAGTCAGGGCTTAAAGCTGAGCCCTCTATACACCTTCCCACCCACACAGGCACAAAGAGAAGAGGGAAGAGCAGCAAGTCCCTCCAACACTCAACCATGAGTAGCATCGGATATGACCCCTACTATGCCTCCTCGTTGTACAAACACCTGTATGTGGAGCCCATCTCTCGGGTGGTGGTGAGAGGGAGGACTCATGCCGGCTACTCTTCCCGTGCATCCCCTCAATCTTCTTCCCGTCTGCAGTACTCCTCCCCCAGCCGGGTGTTGTTCTCCTCTTCCTCCCCGGCCTCTTCCTTGGAGCGGGAGCTCAGCCAGGCAGCCCAGATCAGCTCCGACTTCCGAGCTGTACGCACACAGGAGCGCAGCCAGCTGCAAGAACTGAACGACCGCTTTGCAGGCTTCATCGAGAGGGTGCGTGAGTTGGAGCAGCAGAATCGTGCTCTGGAGGCAGAGCTACTGCTGCTGAGGCAAAGGCATGCTGAGCCATCTCGTCTCAGAGCATTGTACGAGCAAGAGGCCAGAACTCTGAGAGCAGCTGTGGATGAAGCAAGGGCAGAGCAGCAGACTGTCCTTGGCCAGAGGGAGAGGCTGGAACAAACCCTGAATTCACTGCAGGGTCGATATGAGGAGGAGATGTTGGCTCGGGAAGAGGCTGAGGGCAAGCTGATGGAGGCCCGTCGAGAGGCAGATGAGGCCGCCTTAGGAATGGCCGAGCTGGAGAAAGGTGTTGAAACCTTGCTGGACGAATTGACCTTCCTCAAAAGGATCCATGAGGGGGAGGTGGCTGAACTTGAGGCTCAGGTCCAGCTGGGGGTCCAGCTAGCAGTTGAATCTGAAGCTGCTGCTCCGGATCTGTCCGGTGCTCTCCGGGACATCCGATCCCAGTACGAGAGGCTGGCTGCAAGGAACATGCAGGCGGCTGAGGAGTGGTTTAGGGGGAAGGTGGGCTCCTTGACGGAGACTGTGGCTCAGCACAGCAGTGCAGTTAAAAGCTCAAAGGATGAAGCAGGAGAGTACCGCCGTCAGCTGCAGGGCCGCATACTGGAGATCGATGCATGCAGAGGCCTCAATGTGTCCCTGGAGAAGCAGCTGCACGAGATGGAGGAGAAACAGAGTGCAGAGATAGCTGCTATGCATGTAAGTACAGGCATGCTGTTGTGTGATGTTCATGCAGATCTCATATCATATTTAGGTTAGTCACCTTTGCTTTTCTATTTAGGACACGATTGGAGAGTTGGAGAATGAGCTGAGGGGCACCAAACAGGAAATGGCACGCTACCTTAAGGAGTACCAAGACCTGCTGAATGTCAAAATGGCTCTGGATATCGAAATTGCAGCATACAGGTGAGATCTAAACACAGATGCATAGATCATCAGTGTTGATTAATCAAGTTAAAGTAGTCCTAGAAAACAAATGTCTTTATTTTTATCAGTTTTTCTCATTTAAAAGAGCAGATGCGAAACTTTTAAGACACAATGTCAAACTTCTCTGTTGGCCATAATAATGGCCAACAGTACCACAAATCAACATGAAGCAAATAAATATTAATATACATAATAATTTAATAAATATGTAGAATTGTATTTTTTGAATAATAAATGTCTCAAAATCTTTAAACATTTAATTAATTTAGTAAATAATTAAATGTGAAAATAATGGCTTACAATTTTGATTTGTCATATTTAAAAAACAATTGTATGTATTATCTAAGGATTATTATGAATTTAATGAGTTGGTCAGCCATATCTGTCAGTGAGTGAGCGGGGCTGGCCCTGCTATGGACAAAATGAGTGTTTGTAACTCAGTAACTATGCAGATTGGCTAACATGTGCTAGGTTCTATTTAATTTGACATAATGCATGAAATGAGACAAATATTGTCAAATATTAATGAGGTAAATAATGAACACATACATGTTATTTTATTTTTTTCATTTATTTATTTTGGATTAAATACTTATACACAATATGTTTTTAGGTATGTATTTATTCATGTATTTGAATTTAATTTACATTACATATATAAACATCTAACAAAATAATTCACTATTGAAAACACTAATAATACATGTTTTTAAATTATACCATGAATCAATTCTATCAAATAATGTTTACATTTAATTGGAAAATATTAAAAATCCTAGTTTCAGTAATGACTAGACTAGTAATGACTGTCCTCTTTAATTATAGCACATTCAAACATTTATTTATTGATTTAATTGAATTTTGCCTCTTCCATGTTTCTTTTGGCTGAAACAGGAAGCTTCTGGAAGGGGAGGAGTCTCGCTTCAGCGTTGGGGTTCCTGGGGGCGTGGCCTCCCTGTACAGTCACAGTATGGCGGCACCCTCCTTCGCCCGGCCCATGCTCTCCAGTCTGAGCTCTGGCACCTCGTACTTGTTGACCTCCCGCCTGCTCAGCTCCAGCACCACTGAGGGCATAATTTCCGCCAGCCACGCCCAGCAAGCAGAGGCCAGTCCCCCTGCAGAAGAAGAGGAGGAGGAAGAGGAGGCTGAGGAGGTAAAGGAAGAAGAGGAAGAGAAAGAAGAGGAGGGTGGAGAGGAGCAGAAAGAAGAAGAAGAGGTAGAAGAGCAGGAGGAGAAAGAAGAGGGAGGAGAGCAGGAGGAGGAGAAAGGAGAAGAAGAAGAAGCAAAGGAGGAAGTTGAAGAGGCGAAAGAGGAAGAAGGTTAGTGCTTTTACGTTCAATATTTATAAACTCAATAATTGAGGCTGAGAATAATTTTAAAAGTTAATGCGTTTTTTTCAGGTGGTGATGGAGAGGAGCAAAAGAAAGATGTAGAACAGGCTGAGGGAGAGAAGGAAGAGAAAGATGAGGAAGGAGAAGCAGAGGTCAAAGCAGAAGCACAAGAGGAGGAAAAAACAGAAGCAACAGAGGATGAAGATGTAAAGGCCAAAGATGAAGAAAAAGAAAAGGGAGAATCAAAAGAGAGTGAAGAGAAAGAGATGAAGGAAGAATCAAAAAAGAGTGAAGAGAAAGAGGAAAAGGGAGAATCTAAAAAGAGTGATGAGAAGGAGGAGAAAAAAGAATCCCAAAAGAGTGAAGAGAAAGCAGAGAAAGCTGATTCCAAGAAAGAGGACAAACCTGATGTCAAAGAAGCTGCTCCAAAGAAAGATGACACCAAAAAGGAGAAAGTTGAAGAAAAAGCAGCCAAGCCCGAGCCTGCTGAAGATAAAAGCACAACTGGTAAAAAGTGAATTATTTGGTTGCGACAGTAAAAATCTCAGCTCATTAATCAGATAAAACAAGATAAGATGCTGGCAATGCTGCTTGGCAACATGGTGCTCAATAAAACAGTCTGATAGCCATTTACAGCAACAAGTCAATCTAAACTGCTTCCCAATATCAAGAATAAACCATTAAAGTCTGACTGCACAGTTCCTCATGTCTGTAAGATGTATAACTGCTGAATGCTAACTTGAGTGTTGGTGTTTTGGGTGAATAAATAAAGAAATGCCTCTTGAAGCAACTTGTGTGGGTTATTTTGGTCTCTGTATTCAAATTTTGAACTTCCACAAACATCAGAACTCCTTCATTTAAGTACATTTCTGTTAGTATCTTTCAGATCATCAGTTACAATATATGTTAAAAATGCATTTTAAAATGGTGAAACTTTCTGTTTTAACGAGACAGAATATCTGAGCTCCAATGATAAAAAAAAAAAAAAAACACCCAGTTTTTGAGTTATTGGTGACTCTTTGGAAACTTAAAGTTTTCAAAGAGTGGTCAAGCTCCATTGTGTGAAAAATCTGAAAGCCTTTTTGCTATGGCTAGTAAAATTGGTAACCACTTCCGTATCCTGAAAAGCTGACAGAGATAAATAGTTTTTTAAATCACTTAATACTCTTAAGCTATACATAAGACACAAACACAGCAAACGTCACTACTTTGCCAAAATGAAAGCAAAACTTCACATTTCTAGAAGTAGGACTCTGTTGTGACGTAAGCAGTCAATACTCACTTGTATAAGACAGATGTCTTGTCATTGAGCTGACTAATACGCCAACAACTAATCAATTTCCCAAAGTAGCATCCACGAGACTTAGTGAAAACCCTGTTCTATAAACCTCAAACCCGCTGTCATATTTGAAATAGATTATTATATAGAGATCCTAGATTTTTATTTTGGTACAATTAAGATAATAGTATTGTGTTTGCAAAAAATATGAAACACATCTAAGCAAATTAGATTAATGGCAAAAATAGTTTATTTTATTTTCTAATAAATTTTTGTTGGGAGGAAAAACATGGACTTCATTTAGACCTAGTACCTAATCAGAGTGGAGCTGAGATAAATTCAGACTTGTCCCATGTTAAAAAGTCTCACATCACAGAAAAAGCATGAGCAGTCAGTGGGATTGCTATTTATAATCCCTACAAACTATCAGGTTTGAATCAGATGACGATTTACGGAGAATTTTATATTTTTGTACAATTAAGATTGTGGTTGACTGTCTTTTGCAGGACCAACTTCCAATGTAAAACATACCACGACAAAAAATAGCTGAAGATATAGTTCCTTATTAAATTGAATTGCTTAGTTTAAAAAAAAAAAACATTATGACCAAAAATATGTCTTACTTGCAGTAGACAATTAAATTAAAACCATATCAGAAAAGATACTTCATACCTACATTCAAACATGGTTCTGGTAGTGTGTTGGTCCAGGGCTGATTTACTCCTGTTCTACTTGCTTCAATTAATGATACATTGCTTTTCAGTCTTTACCACAATATGCAGAACAATATCCTTTAATTTTCTTTAGCTCACCCAACTATGAAAAGAAAAAGAAATTTATGAATCCAATTGAGATGCTGTGGTGTGACCTTGCTGGAAGAACCCTGTAATGAGCTAATGAATTAAAACAATTTAGCAAAGAAAGGTGGGCCAAAATTTATCCAATGATATTAAAGACCAATAGCCATTTATTCCAACTGAAAATGCTTGATATGCTTGAAATCCTTTTTCTGTTAAGGGGCCAATTATTGTTTTTCATATAGAGGCAAGTTGGTTTGTATGTCTGTTTTCCATAGAATGTGAAATCAACTATTATAAATTGCTACTCTTAAATACTTCGCTTAAACTTCCCTGATATTTTTTTTAATACTTTGAAACATATATGCATGACAGAAATCAAAGAAACAATTAAACTGTGTGTTATAAACTTTTATAGTCTGTTATGTACTGGCAGCCATCTATCAATTTATTTAAAAATAAAAAGTCTGCTATATCAATGATGTCTACTAACTTATGCATTAATATAACTATGGATATACTGCAGCACTTATAATCAGATAGGCAACACAAGGTTGCCTTTGTGGTTGTTTTTCGTTTTTTTTTTTCATTTTTTTAAACAGTCTTACGCAATTTTTGCTGACTAATGTGTGGACATTTACTTTCCCTGTGATCAAATTAATCATGTCTTCTTTGGCTTATTTTTATACTTACAGAAAAAAAGTCCTTCATATATCTAAAAATAACCAATAAAACTTCATTTAAAGTCATTATTTATATTAAAAAGAAGAGTAAAAGAGTAAAGTAGTTATTATAATATGAAATAGAAACCATTTCCAAAATGTCTGGTTTATAGATTTATTCAACGATAACCCAGTGTGACTAGAAAAATGACAAGAGACGATGTTGTTTTGGTTTTGTTATGATATTTATTGAGCAAAGGCTGCTGGGAAATAGTTCAAGATGAGTAAAGTTATGGGACTGCAAACAGTAGCACCTCATTTATTTCTGTAATTAAATTCAAGTTCATTCTATGCATACAAGGATGCACAATTACATTTGTCTAAGTTGCTCTCAGGTAAACATAACAGACAGTGATAAAAAGCATGTTTAAGGCTAGGAGTTTTCTCAGATTTGTTAAGCTGTCATTGCTTCAGTTACTGGATGTATACTGGTGTGGTTATGTGTTTCTCCAACTCATGTTTCGTATTTATTGTTTATTACTGTTTCTGGCTCAGATGGCATCTTCACAAGTCAAGTAAGGCTTCTTCAGTAGAGTGCATGTCTGCATCGAGGACCCTCCACCAAACCCGCCCCCACTACTTTAACTCAAAAATATCCTCAACAGTCTCATGTTGAGTTATCTCTTTAAAGTGCATTTCTACCAAACAAACAGAAAAGAGAGGAAAGTACTCCACTCTTCTGAGCTAGCATGCAGATACCCCGTCCATTCTTTCTATTCCTGGGATCACCTTATAAAAGCAGAAAGAACCTAAAAGAGGATAAAATGTCTCAGTCGCTTGCTCTTCGCTGCATCAGCGGCGAAGCTCGCTTAAAGCTTTCACTCAACATGCAGGTTTGAAGTTTGTCATGTTTTATTTTGGCTTCTCTCTATAATTTGCTTTTAGTGTGGTTTCGTTACATCGCTCTAGCTGTATGGATTTCATTGTTACGTTAGTTCTTTGTGGATTGCTTATGTTCTCTCCTCTAGTTTATGCCCTTCTCACGATTGCCCCCTCCCCTCCTTCTACTTTAGCTACGCCGTCTGCTCATTCGGCTTCTGCCACTTCCTTGACGGACTGGGTAGACTGCTTCTCTGTCTTCTTGGTGGAAACCAGCTTCTCCTGTAGCACCTCCTCCACTTCTTTCACTGTTTCTGTCACGGTGATGGATTTTGTGACGTGCTTGGATCCATCTTCTCCTGTGGTGATTGTCTCCACGGTCTTTGTGATCACCACTTTCTGGCTGCCATCTTCCTTAACAGGGCTCTCATCCACACCGTTAGCAATCACGTCTGCATCTTTCTTCTCTTTTTCCTCTGGGCTGCTCTTCTCCACCTCGCCATTCATAGCAACATCTTTCTTTTCTACCTTTTTATCTTCTGTTGAATCACTCTTCTTTTCTGATTTGTCCTCTTTGGGAGCCTCAGCTTTGGTGGTGTCAGACTTGGGGGACTCAGTTTTGGGGGAGCTAGGCTTTAGGGATTCTGCCTTGGGTGAGCTTTCTTTGGGTGATTCAGGCTTTGGAGAAGCAGACTTGGGTGACTCAGCTTTAGGAGACTCTGGTTTTGGAGATTCAGCTTTAGGAGAACCTGGTTTGGGTGATTCAGACTTGGGAGAACCTGGTTTGGGTGATTCAGACTTGGGAGAACCAGGTTTAGGTGATTCAGACTTGGGAGAACCAGGTTTAGGTGACTCAGACTTGAGAGAACCAGGTTTAGGTGATTCAGACTTGGGAGAACCAGGTTTAGGTGACTCAGACTTGGGAGAACCAGGTTTTGGGGTTTCAGATTTTGGGGAACCTGCCACTGGAGATTCAGACTTTGGGGACTTTGATCCCTCTGGTTTTGGGGCTTCTTCCTTGCTGGCCTCAGTTTTTGAAGCTTCTGACTTTGGAACAGCTTTTTCTGTTTTATCTGCTTTCTCATCTGTTACCTCCTTTTCATCTTCCTCTTTGTCCTTCTCTGCTTCATCTGTTTCTTCCTTGTCATCTACACTCTTTGATGCTTTATCATCTGCACTCTCTTCTTCTTTTTCAGCACCCTCCTCTTCAGCTCCAGCCTCCTCCTCTTCTCCTGCACTACCTTCTTTTTCTCCACTTTTCTCTTTGTCAGGAGAGGCTTTGGACTCTGGAGCTTTGGAGCACAACACTGTTTCCTCAACTTCTTCCTCTTCTCCTCCTTCTCCACCCTCTTCGTCACCTTCCTCTGCTTCACCCTCCTTTTCTTCTTCATCTTCTGCCGCCCCTTCTTCATCTTCCTTTTCTCCTTCATCACCTTCACCCTCACCTTCTTCTCCCTCATCATCACCTTTTTCCTCCTCATCTTCATCCTTAGAAGGAGCACTCGCACTAACTTTGGCTTCGGTGGCAGCGACAACTTCCTCTTCTTCTGCTGCCTCTTCCTCAGCGTCCTGCTCTTCTTCTCCCCCCTCCTCTTCCCCTTCTTCCTCTTCGCCTCCTTCTCCTGGTGCAGCGGAGAGCTCCTGTGCTATCTCTGCCAGAGCCTCATCAATGTCCACCTTATCATCCTCCACCCTTGTCTCTTCGATGATCTCCTCCACAAACTTGTGTTGCACTTTCAGCTTTGAGGCCTCAGATTTAGGTTTGGAGATTTTACTCGAAGTGACGGCCTGGCGATATGGGAAGCTGCTGAAGTGGGTCTCCTCTCCCTCAAGGAGTTTCCTGTTTAGAGACAGAGTCCATTTATTGAACACTTAAATTCTGGTTTGTGTAACTCCAGAGAAAGAATTAGGAGCAATGTTTCAATATTATACCTGTATGCAGCGATTTCAATATCCAGAGCCATCTTGACATTCAGCAGGTCCTGGTACTCACGGAGATGACGGGCCATCTCCCACTTGGTGCTCTTCAGTTCATTGTCCAGCTGGTGGATTGTCTCCTAAAAAAAATATAATAAAAAAAAAATAAAGAAACAGGAAAAATCAATGTATTTAGAGTGACAGCACTATTCTCTTATGCACAACCTGTTGTGTATCTGGGACTTTCTCAGTTTTCTGTCTGAGCTTCCACTGTAGTGAAACTCCTTCTACTTTTGCCTTGACTGAGGGTGTTGGTCTAATATATTCTGACGCAATTCAGCATTCTAGAGATGCTGAGCCTCTGTTTCAAGGGTAGCCTCCGCCACCCCCACCCTCCTCCAAACTCTGAGCGGTGTGATGCAAGGACAGAACCAATGAAGGCATCGATCCATGCCTCTGACTCAGCAGGAAAGAAGGGAGGGAAAAAGAGCGTGCACTGCAGTCTTCCTTTAACCATCTGGAAATCTCCCAGGCTCATAAAGAAATAGGAAAGTCCCGCAGTCATAATGCAGCGGGAAAAAAACAAAAACAATTTAACATGCCTGATATATTACAAGTTTGATATTGTTGTTTGCGGAAATTATTTTTTGTTTAAATGTGTCAAATAACATATGCGTCATCATGTCAAAACTGAATATTAAATTATTCCAAAACAGAATACTTTATCGCATACACATACATTAAGACAGTTCCTCAAATTTCAAAATATGCATCTATATTTCCTTCCATGTTATTCTCTAAATAACTGTTCGGAGTGTCTCCCTACCTGCAGGCTGGCCAGGTCGCTGTTGTGTCGGTCTTCAATATCATTCAGCTGTCGCTCCAGGGAGTCCTTCATCCCGCGGACGGACTCCAGCTCCACTGTCTTTGCCTGGAGCTGGCGTCTGTAGTCGGCAATCTCGTCCCGGGCGGACTTTATCGCGTCCTTGTTCTGCTCCGCAGCCTCGGTGAGCTTCGCATAGCGGCACATGAACCAGCTCTCCACCTGCTGCAGGTTCTGGTTGGAGTGGCCCTCCAGTTCGGTGCGTATTTCCCGCAGAGCCTCTGTGATGTCGGTCTTCTGGAGGTCCTTCCTCTCCACGGTCACCTGGGACGCCTGGATCTGGGCGATGAGGTCGCTCACCTCCTCCTCGTGGTTGTTGCGGATGAAGGCGATCTCGTCTTGCAGCGACTGAACTTTCTTCTCCAACTCGGACTTCACCAACTCCGAATCACCTGTGTCTTTCTTCAGGACGCGAATGATGGCCTCCGTCTCCTCACGGATTCGAGCCTCCTCCTCGAAGCGGTCCCGGAGCCGCTGGATGTCCTCCTCGATGTGCTCGGTGTCGAGCTGGATCTGCGCCTTGTCGCGGTGGATCTGCTCCAAGACGGTGCGCAGCTCTTTCAGCTCCTGGTCGTAGAGGTCGTCCAGCTGGTTGCGGGACACCTGCTTCTGCCGCAGCGCCTGGATCTCAGCCTCGATCTGCTTGTTCTGCTGCTCCAGGTAGTGCACCTTGTCGATGTACACAACAAACCGGTCGTTGAGCCCCTGAAGTTGTTCTTTCTCGTTAGATCGTTTGTAGTCACCGTTAAGCATCGAGGTTTGACTGTAATCAACACTGTCGGCGGAACTCAGCACAGTTGAGCTGTACGCCCGGGGAGCTGGTGCGTTCACGGTCCTCTTGTAGGATGCGGTCATGGTGGAGCCCGGGCTAGTCCGGGACCACGACTGGGAGCGAAAGCCGCTTGAGGGGGTGCCGCTGGGGCGGCCGTAGCCGTAACTGCTTGTTCTTGTATCCATAACTCTCCTGAAGGGACTTCCTATCGTGTCCACCGGGTAACTCATCCGGTCAGACTAAAGCAGAGGATGCACACGGGAATGAAGGGAGACAGTGCTGGCGGTGCAGAGGCGTGTGGGTGTAAATGTGTGTGAGGGGTGTGTGGCTTTCACAGCGACAGAGAGAGCCTCCGTCTCCTCCTTATATACCGGACTTCTGCCGCTAACACGGGATGTCCAAGCAGTTTTGTTTCGTCCTATGAAGGAAAGGGAGGGGATAGAAGGGAGCGTCAGCTGATGGTCCTGGGACCCTGCTCGGCCCGAACCACGTGGCTCGGATGAGCTGCGTGGGTGTGGGATTTAGGATAAACTCAGAGACAGAGGCGATGTGTCTACTTACGTTCTATCCAAATTATAATTGCTTACTCGTCCCGATCGTTTCAGCACCACGGACAGCAACAGTCAGCTGTCAGTCGATTCCCCGCCGATAGGAAACAGCAGCATTTCCGTGTCACAGAATATTGACAGCAAAAGAGCAATCCATCACAGCTTTGCGATTCTGCTGACTGCTGCTGAGCCAAGGTCTGCAAGCAACTCTGCTTCACTTATCTTGTGAGTTCAGTGACTCAAATCCAGGCTAAGCGAACATATCTAGAGTTTTTATGTGGTGTGCAGCTGAATTCAACACCCTGGAATTTCTAACTTTTAGGACCAACTTCCACGACAATTGCAGTTGCAACTGGTTTGGGCATAAATGGTTTACACTTCATCAATATGGATAAGGCATGCCTGTAGACAGGATTGTTCACATTCTGTTTTGACCAATATTTAGTTCCATCTCTCTCTCCATTAGCAGACTTCCTTATATCAGGTGAGAAAAAGCCTTCTTCCCACAGCATAATTTTGCTGATATTATGTTTTACCTTGGAGACGATGCTCCCCGAGTGTGCAGAACAAAGTTATGAACAATTCAACAAATTCAAATTGCACTAGAAGCAAATGAAGTGAAGCATATATATGTGATTTGCAGCCATTTGTAGGCTTACCAGTGAGAAGACAGGCTGCAGCATTCTGCACTAGTTACAGATGATCCATAATTTCTGATCTATACCAAAGCCATGATGATATTTAAGCATTAATTTTATTCTCTAGATCAATGTGAGGGGTGCCATGTTTTACGTATCCTTTTATTTATCTGCTAATCTAAGGTAATAAGCCTGATTTAATATCAGAGCTCGCCAGCTCTTCAATTTTATAACCTCCATTAAAGGCCACAAAGAAATGTTTCTCTACCAGATGAACACTGAAATACACACCCACACACTCACTTGTCTCTTTGTCTATGTTGAAAACATTATATCCAACCTTTTTACCTGGGGTAACCATAGCATTGATGTCCCCCCCTTCCTCTTAGGTTGTCTGAGAGTTTTCTCAGAAGGCTTGGCCTCATTAGCCGATTATTGATCACCATCATTCTTGATGCCTTTGTTCATTATTCGGTCACTTGGATCGATGTGAAACCATTAGTAGTTGTTAGAGGTAAAGTGTTTAAAATCATGGTATTTCTATATGTTTGTTGTGTAATTCTTTCTAAATCAGCAAAATGGGAAAATTCATGAGACATTGAGTAACAAATGTTTCTCAAGAATTATAAAGATTTTGAGTTAGTGCCCCCCCCCCCTCCACCAATAGAGCAAAGACTATCTGCATTCCCCTGCTGCTCTCTCCTTGGAATTTCCCTGGAAGCTTTCAAGAAGCACAACTAATGCATCAAGGTTAGCCAATTTAGCTTGCTCCAGAGACAAGAAGGCAGACAATGAGAGACAGTGAGCTAAAATACAAAGAGAGAGAGACGGACACAGTGACTTCCTCACTGTGTATGTGGCTTTTTAAAGCTGTGATACCTGTAGTGAATTACAACACTTCACCAATAAGCAACTCTGTTGCTGATGTTGCAGTGTCCATTGCCTTTGTCCCATGACTTGCTTTTCTTTTCTTCGATGTCATGCTACCAGCTGTACGATATCAGGTCTAGTTCAGCTTTTCATGTTGGATCTATTAAGGGCAGTGGTTGCGTGATGAACATGATGTACTGAGGGTGAGTGGGTACACAACAGTTCTCGGCTTCAGCGCATTGCAGGAGTGTTGGAGTGTTTTAAAAAGGCAATGCAGCAGAAACAAGCTCGAACAGCTAAGACAAGCCCATGCTTGTCGGTGTCAGTCCGTCCCACTCTATAACCTGCGGATGCACATCCACAGGGGAAGAGAAGCTAATAATCCTCTGAATGGGGTCAAAGACAAGTATTGCTGGGATAGGAAATATATGTATTCACATTTGTAGGCATCAAAGTCAACATGACCTCATCTCCACTTCGTATACTGTTCTGAACAGCATATCAGGTCCAGATATTGATATATTGACATGAGGTTTTAGACAAAAAATTAAATCAACTATATCAAGCTAAAAAAAAGGTTATACTATGTCATGTAAACTTTCAGTGTTAAAAATAAGCTCTTCTGATATTATTTTCTACATTTAGCTCATTTTATTTGGTCTAATAAATTTAAGGTTTTGATACAAAACTTACAAGCTTGATAAAAGGCTCTGAAAAGCTGTTTTTGATGTTTTCACTGTTGGCGGCTCGTTTTAGCTTTGTGTTAAACATATTCAGGAGCAGAAATGGAGTGGTGCGACTCAGTGGAGAGGAAGGACACATTGATAAAGTCATAAATAAAACAGGATTGAAGCAGCTCAGTGCTTCCTTTTGACCTCATGGGGGCTAACATCTCATTATATGTGCAAATGTGTTTAGAGATGATTAAATAGGCAAGTCAGTAATTATATTGGTACAAAAGCTGCATCAAACTGCCTTTGGCTTATAATTCTCACCACACAAGACTGTGTGCGGTGCCCACTCTGTTAACCCACAGTCTTAATTTACCTGCAGTCATTATGCAGGTGTCCTTCACCACAGAGTAGGTTATTGTGTCCAGACTTTAATTAGTGTGTGTCTTCAGGCATAATTGCGCCTAAGGCTGTGAGTAAAGAGTTGTAGCATGAGGCAGACTAAGAAAACGTTTATAATGTTAAGATCAACTCATCCAATCCTTCTGGTTATATGCATAACTTTATTTACATAATTAAGAACTGATTTTAATTAGTGGATACAGAAATGCATCAAAAACTAATGCTTTCACACTCTCCCATCTTGCCATGAGTTTATGTATGTACTGCTTCAAAATTAATAATTTGCTTTTACTTTTTTATTGTTTTGTATATTTTACAATCATTTTTAATGTATTTCTTGGCCTGTGTATGGCTTTAGCTTTTCTCCTTTTGTACATGCCACATCTGTGACCTTTTCCCATTGTCAATAAAAATGTAGTACATAAATTTGAAAATTGAACTGTAGGAAGTTGGAGATTTCTTCAATTACTATGTTTAATACATAAAAAGAGTGTGTAAAATACCTAACTAAAGCTGTTTTTTTTTTAAAAGTATGTCTATAAAAAAGCATTTTATTTTCCAAAATACAAAGAGTTTAATTATTTTTTTTACAAAGTACAACATATTGTCTAAATGCTGCATTTGTATGAATGCAAAATTAATTTTGCCTATTAACTTTGTAATATGCTTCAGATGTCCAAACGTCCCAGATTGATTCTACTTTATAATCTTACTGTTATGCAAGATTCAACACTTTGAATAAAAGTGTTGAATCATAAAACGTTGTCCAAAAACTGTCTACAAATATTATTACTTTAAATACCAAAAGTTAAAATAAAATGTAACTTTTATCCAGTGAACTGATTTGTAAAACCGTGTTTTGCTACTTGTGCAGTGAAAAACTTTTTCTTCACGGTCATTTAAAGGGCTATGACTTTCTTGGTTTCCTGAGATGGATTGGTTGGACTTGTGAGGGCAACAGGATCAGGTGGTGAGGTGTGGCAGCCTGTGGCAGGTTGTAGATATCTGTATGGGGTGATGACAGTGGGTGGTCTGAAGGCAGTGATGTCATTGAATACATCAACAGTGCAAGGGGGGAGTAAAAGAAGGAAAGAAAAGGAGGGGTTGCACTTGGATCTGCAGTTTATCTGCAATGCATCAGTAGGTCCTCTCTGCCTCCCCACCTCAGAGAGTGAGTAAATGTAGATAGGTCTATTTCTTATAAGTGATCCACTGTGGACATCTCAGTAGCAAGAGAAATCTGATTCTTTATTTGTGTGTTTGTTGAAGATGGCTGGCGAAACTCCAAGCCCTGTTACCACATATTGATTGCAAACACATGCACACACATATACAAAAGGGCTCAGCCAAATGGGATTTAACAATGTGTATGCAGATGATGTATTGCTAGGACTGGCTGTTATTAATCAGCTGGGTTAATATTCTAAAATCAATTATGCAAATATGTAGAAAATAAAGACAACGATTGAGGATATACCACAATATACAAATCACCTGCTTATTTACACTCTCTTGTCGGCCATAACTGTAAATCCCCCAACTCTGCCTGTTTTGTTGTTTTTTTCCCCAGCCAGGAAAAAGAGTATCTATAGGGGAGTCTCACGTGTTTCGCTTCCACTACGCGGTATAGCATGGATTGTCAAAGCAGCCCATATTGCACCAGTCAAGGAGCTCCTTTAGTTCTAGGTTCATAATGTTATGGTATGGTTATTCCGTCACATAACATGGTCCATTGACTGAGAAAACATAAAACGTCACTCCTTGTGACAAGCACAAGACATGCTAATGCGGATGTATTTGTTGCCACATTAGTATAATACTTTGTTAGGTGCTTGCGTTTGATTTGGAACAACATAGCATCAAAACTCCACCTTCTTGAGTTTCATTCTCAAAGGGGAGATTCAAAATTACACACCGGATTTTCAAATTGTGTTACTAGGCCAGGAAAATCCAGAGTAATGCTAAAATATTTAAACCATCTTTTATTCAGAATATCAGAGAGCAGATCCAGCAGAGATATGAATACAATTAAACCAATTTTCTATTTTAATGCACTTAATATAAGAGGTGGGTTCTAAACAGAACCCACCTCATGTGAATGAGGAAAGGTCTGGAATAACTCATGGGTGGGCAAAACAGGAATGCAATACACACACATGCACATAAAGCAAGTGCAAAATATACACCGCTCACTTAAAGGCTGCAGATCAGATACTAAATTTAATATTTTCTATCACAAAATTAAACATGTACATCAGAGAAAACTTTTTTCCCGTTGTGGCATCAGGACATGTTGTGCTACAGCCAAATACTGTATCATAAATTGTCAATGTGTAGAGCAACTTTAGACTGTGGTGGTGCAGGGAGTAAAGCATGTCTTCCTGTTCTCTCATATCCCACTTTTATGTCTGACAACTGTCAAATTAAGGTCCGCATAGAAAAACCTTTAAAAACACAGTTGTAGATCTGGCTTTAATTTAACTAAGTAAATATTATTAGCATGAACGTAAATCCCTCACATTCTAATGATCCTCCACAATAAACTGTCTGTCAAATTTTAGAGCAGAATCTCCATCTATCAGTTTACTGAGCAATTGAAAACCTAATCTAAAATCCAAAAACATATGTTATAAATTTGTTTCCTTGTGTCTCAGCGATGAATGAAAATAATAATAACATTTAATCTGCAATTCTTTCTGCTGTTTGCACCTTATTCAGCATTTGTGGCCACAAATAAATGACTTTGGAGTCTAGCCTGGTAATCACAGTGTTTACTCTAGCCATGCATTATGTAAATGGATGGTCTGACTTGTAGCAAAGCCACCATCAGTTACTCTGAAAGCTTTTTGCTTCTGCTGTGTGTTAAATGTAATGCACACTTAATGGTCACACAACAGTAACATGTTCAGCAGGACCTTGAATTGTTACCTGACATCAGCTAGTCGATATCCTTGTGGGATTTGGTAAAGTTGTCTTTTTTGATTTTGCTTTTGAGTGTCTGGCATTTTACAGACATAAAATATGGGAGTGCTAGTGAAGTGGACTTATTTCACATAAAGAATTGTGTAGAAACTGATTTTAATGTTTACACAGCATCTCATTTTGACAGTGAAGCAACAACAGAATAAATCCATATGGGGCATTTCTTTGCAGAATATTTGTATATTTTTCCATTTCTTCCCATGACTGTATTAAATTTCTGGGAATGTGCATATGAGACCCTGGTTCTGAAACGGGTGTCAGCAGGTATTATGTGATTGTGTAAGTTGTCAATATGTCCTAGCACCAATGTCATCTGAAGAAATTTGTTTACGCATGTTAGTTTGTAAATAGATGCATGCAGCACACCCGCAGACTTATATCTATGTGTTGGATGTGGTGGTTTAGGCCTGAGACAGAAATATGGTCCACAGAAGATCAGTGTTTTTTTGGGTTTTTTTTTTTGTTTTTTTCCCTGTCTACATCACATGTTTTGACGAAGATTTTCCCTCTCAACTAATTATCAAGCCAATTTTAGCAGCTTTCTCTCAGTAGTAGCCAACATCTTTTTATCACAAGCCAAACGCATTAAACTGCATCATCCCACTGAGGGTGATCACCTGAGATGCCATAGTTATTGCATCTTCCTTTAAGAGAATCCGCCTGACTCAGGCACAAAGTTTTCTTTAGTAGGAGAACTTTAATTGAGTTAGGTACCTGGTAGGTCGGCCATAAGCTCCCAACGACTATAAAAATAAACTGAAAGATACAGTCCTGTGAAGATGGCAACCCACACATCAAGAAATCTTTCTTTTAATCCAGCTTTCTTTCCTGTTAACACTACTAGTGTTACAGATTTCCTCAAAGATGTTAACTGGGATATACTTTCTGGTGTTCAATGTCATCCAATTACATGCTGGTCATCCACAGTCCCCAAAAGTCAGGTATTTATAATTTTGCAAAGTCATGCATCACCTTCTTCTCCTGCTACCCCTGCAATCCTTTCCTCTACTGTCTTTGCCCATACACAAGCAGTTTTGCAGTCTCTTATTTATGTCTCCATGACCTCCTAAATCATTTATTGGACATTTTAATGTTAAACCCCTCCGTGAATTGTCTCCATGCGCTTCCTCGGAAAATTACTTCAGTGCGTATTTTCTGTTGCACCCTCACAACGAGGGAAACCTGAGAGAAAAATAAAGACTTTTAATGACGCTTGCACGTGTAACTGCAGCAAAGACTGGGCATGTCTGCCTCATAGCCAAGGATGATTCTTTTAATATTTTCTTTGAGTTGAGGTCACAATAACAATGAAAATCATTCAGATCAAATCTGCAGTCACACAGAAATCATTATGAATTGTCAAAAGCATATTCTCAACACATCTAAAAGATTTTGCTAAAAGAACAAGATGAGGTAATCATACTCTAACTGTTTTTAATTTTGGTTCACCAAATGTCAGGAGCATCTTTGGTCCTTATGATATTATGCTGAATCATTGTGCAACTGATCAATTCTTCATCTGTCCCAACAAATTTAATACCTGTCAGAGAAAATACATTCACAAAGGCCATAGAAGGATCTCTCACTAGAGAGATTTTATGAAGGCTACAACAAGCAGGAACGAAGTAAAAAACCTGAAAGTCGGACTCATATCTTTGACTCAGATTTTAAAAGATCTTCAGGAGCAATTAACAGTTATGAAAGGGATAAGCTATGATATGCTGAGACCTCTGTATGGTTTGGCTGACATTGCTCCCCAGTGACTTGTGGAGAACAAGGACACTGCCTGAAAAACGTTTGCTGTTAAGTAATGGTAAAAAAAGAGAAGGCATCAAATCTCATACTTAAAAAGCAGTGATGAAGAACATGAGAAGGTTTTCATCAATATTTGTAAAATGTTATGAGGGTTCGCCTGTCTTAAATGTGGATGATTTATGGTGGGTTTTCTGCATTATCCAAATGATTTTCTTAATCAGAATTTGAGGCAAATATGAAACCGAAAGAACCTTTTGGGTTAAAGCAATGGAGCCTGTGTGTATGTCTGGTTCCCCCTCAGTATTTCTCAGACCTGTCAGGGGTTTGCTGTAGAGGCTGATTGAGGTGCAGAGAGGAAAGTGGAGTCATGCTGCAGAGGCTGAGCTGCAGAATCATGATACAGCTGAAAGAGCGGGGATATAAGAGCGAGGAGGGGTGATTCAGGAAAAGAGGAATAGAAGTAGGTAGGGAGAACATTGTGTTGTGTGTGCTTTTGGGATGTTAACTACCAGTCAAAACTTGTTATGTAACTGTATCTGTTGCTGCAGAGAAAGCACTGATGCAGTGAAGGTGTGGTCTGTCATTTTTATTCTGACCTTGTAATTACTGCTCATCTGTTCATTCAAAGTCATTGTGTAGTGCAATTTGGATAAGAGAGTAAGGGTTTTATATGACGAGGTCTGACTATTAACTGCATGAAGCAGCTAATAATAATAGTATATTTGAGATAATTGTTTTTCCAATGTTCTTTCTTTTTTTAATTTCTTATTATTTAGTGGAAAAACCTTTTAAGATGTATGACTTGAGCCCAACATCTTGGGTATTCTCCTACAAGGCCTCTGTGGTCACCTAACCCTCCACATCAGCCTCGTATTTCAGAGCCAGCAGTAGTTCTTGCAAGCTATACAATTTGTTTGAAATACAACATCAGTTATTATAGCCAAACACTCCAAACCAAGACCATGGATTTTTCAAAAAAAAAAAAATCAGACTTGCCTAGGTGGCCAAAATGAAAAGAAGCATCTTAGTGGTCGGACAGGTGATGACTGTTGGATGTAACATAGACCAGCTGCAGTATTTTGGCTGCAGTTCCATCAGTAAAATTTTTGATTCTTATTATAATAAAAATGAAAATTAACTGTTTCAAAAACGCTCTGATTATTAAGTCCCAATTAGCGGGCACTGGCTAATTACCTAGCAACGCCCATTCCCTCACTTCATTATTTGAAAATGAGCACAGCTGGTTTTAGCATTGCACAATGGCTTCTGGAAAAGCAAAGCATCTCATTTTGTTGGCTGCAATGAACTTTATGGTTTCATGCTTTCTTATAGTCATGAACAACAGAGACACCTCACTTCATTTTGTTAATAAAATATGTTTCTGTAAATGTTTTTTATGTGCATGTGAAGTATTGCTTTTGAAAAAGGTTATTGGAAAATGCAAAATTTAAAATAACTACCTCAATTTTGCAAAAAACATGTTTCAGATTGTTTTTCTTTTGTTTTGTTTTTTTGCTTTCCTTAAAAAGAGTGAGTACTCTAAAGAGGACATGGAAACACATTTGCCAAATGAGTTCTGTGGTAGCAACTCCCATCCAATGGTGGGTCTGCGCCTTAACAGAGGTACAAAACTGCAAAATTTCTAAATCCAAACCTTCAGCACAAAGAGGAGAACTGTCAGCCTGGAGTGGCCATCTGTAGGCACTCCAGGCTGGGAGGGGAAAATCTATAATTTTCTTGCCAAAGAAAATTGTAGTTGCGCTTATCACTCCCTAAAAATGCTTGAAAAGGATGGGTTGTTCTTCTAATAGAAATGACTTATAGATGTTTGAAGCCTTCCATCAGGTTTATGTTTGAGGTTTTCTCCTTTATGCTTGCTTCTCTTTGAAGTTAAAGTTCCATATTTTTCTACATGGTCAAATTCCACTTTTCTCTGATCCCACAACTACTCACACTTTCATTGTGAGGGAGACACACTAAAAGAGTGTAATTATTTTTTACATTTTGGAGTCCAGATTTAATATTTATATATTCGCTGCACCATTAATCCTATTTCTACAGTGTCATTGATTATCAGCTTCTCTTTGCTGTGTAGTTTTATAAGAGCAGCAAGCCAAGTGGCCCATTGCAGCAGAATATAATGTGACTTGTACTTACAGTTTGGTGTTTTGTAATTCCCTCCTGTTTTTTTCTGTTATCTTATTGAAAATCCAAAAGCTTTTTTTTTGATCAACTTACTTGGAGTAAGGTTCTTACTATGAGCAGTGCTGCAGTAGGGTCACGGTTGAGTAAGCCGTCTCTTTGGTTTGGTTCATGAAACTCAGAGTCTAGCAACCTGTGCTATTGCATGGCGGTGGCTATGGGTAGTTTTGCATATTTCATGAGATTGATGCAGCCTGCAGAAAACTGCTGTACTCTGGCAAAATGTGTATTTTCATGTGTGTATGTTTTAGACAGGCCTGCTTTGATATGCTACAAACTCTTTAAATAATATTTGATATCACTTTTCTTTTTCTAAAGACACGGACAAAATTAAGAAGTGTTGATTTCCTTCCATCTAATTCCTTTTGCTGATCCACAGTCAAAGGCAGCACTTTTTCTTTTCGGGGATAGATCAGAAGGTCCTAGGCTTGCCCGAACATTTTTTTCTTCCAGGAAGTACTGTGAAAATCTCCAAAAGAAAACATCTAGCCTGTATCTTTAACGGATGTCTGAACCACATCACAGGACTTTCCGAAATAGGGAGAAGCTTTTATTCTGAGGATGTTTTTTTTGTTTGTTTGTTTTTCAGTAGTTTGGGATCCCAGTCTTTAAGCCATGAAAGACTGGGATGGCTATGGGTGAGGTTTGGACCTCTGGCAGAAATTACTCAGCTGCTTCTTCCTGAGATGGCATGTAGCAATCATTCCTGAAAGTGAGTCTCTATTTTTTTTTTAGTCAATCAGAACTGATAAACAAGACATCAAGATGCTTTAAATCTTGAGGCAGACTCACCAATCACCCAGGAGACAATACACTGGTGTATGTACATACCTACCACTAAAAGGACTGGTGAGAGAAGATCGGCATGAAGGAGATCAATACACATTGGTAACAAGCTAAGAAGTGCACTGTGAACTTGGGCACAGTTCAAAATTTTGGCTATACAAGGACTGGATGACCTCTAAAAGAAAATGCAGCCCACCATTGTGTTAATGCAATCCCTTTAAAATGCCTAGAGGGAGACCGTCATAACTTTGCAAGAAAAAAATTGAACATTTGGTAAAAAATAAAAATCTTTTTTAATTGTACATTTGCTTGCCGCCTTCAATTTTCACAGTGATAGGCATTTATATTTGCATTTATTACAGCTTTCCAAGCGATAAAATCATCAAATAAATGGTGCAGCAGAATATCTAAAAAGCATGACAAGAGATTTGGACTTTCCTTTGAGAGACTCATGCTATATTCTCAGAACACCCTCAGAGAGAGAAAAACAAAAGGAAACTGGCAGAAGCTGACATTCTTCCCTGGTTGACTTACTCCGATGGCTCTGATGTGCTAAAATGCTTTGTCTCAGCCACATGGGGCAAACCTTCATCAGCATATTGGGTTTCCTCTGAGGATGGAGAGGTAGATGAAAAGACTGCAGTGTAAAAGATGTGAAGTACTATTCATAATGCATAAAGTTTCTTTTTCTAAATATAGCCACAAAACTTTTCCTTTTTTTCCCTTTTATTATACTCTTGTCCCTGTTTGTACTAACTTCTCAAAGACAAATGATGTTATTTAAATGTAGGTTGCACTGTGGTACTGCAGTTAACTCCTCCCTGCAGTGAAATGGCCTCCAGTTCCAGTCTTGACTCGTCTTTCCTTTGTATGTAAAGATTGCATGTATTTAAGATGAATTTGTAATGAACTCAAGACCCTTCATTTCCTGATTGACTGATAGTTTCCCTGCAACCCTCTATGTGAAAGGGTACATAAAATTAATAGCCATTGCCTTGCAGAAGTATTCATAAGCCTTTAAGGTTTTTACATTATGTTGTATTACAATCTCAAACTTCAGTGTTCATTATTGAGCTTTTGTATGAGAAGTTAATACAAAGTCCTTTACTTTCTTCTCTAAGAGGATTTGTTTTTCAGGAATATCCTGTATTAGAGTAGAATTGATTTGCACACAAGATTCAGTTTTTTTGTTTTGTTCTATTTTCTTTTTGTTTGAAATTTAAAATGCCCATATTACTTCCACTGTTTCACAGGCATGATCCAAATAATATCCCCAAAAAGCAAGTGGAGTTTGTACTTTAAGGTGACTAAATGTGAAATGGTTCAAAAGGAATACTTTTGTAAGGGACTATAATTCCTCGCAACTAATATAAGTTTTTCAATTAAACTTTTTGAACTGTGCAATGTACACATGATTTCCCTTTTGGAATAACAAAGTATTTTTAATAGTGCTGAATTACTGAATTACTCAAACACTGAGGAGACAGAAACGTCTTCTGGAACTTTTATGCTTAAACTTTTTAAAGTCATGATTATTTTTTAACAGAAAATTCAATTCTCTGTTTATGCTGCTTACAAATAAACATTTGAACGGGACATATAAAACTGCACCAAACTAGAAGATGAAAATGTGAACGAAAGTGACAAAAAAGACCAGAAAAATACGTCAATGACTGAATATTTTAGCACACTACTGCAGGATTAATACAGACAGTTTCTCAACCCAGTACCTTGTCTGATATTTTTCTTTATCCTGAATCTTAATAATTTATGTAACATCAACCCTTTTAAAAGCTAAGTATGTGTAAAAACTACAGCCAAATCTTGTTAACTTAGCCAATTCTGCCAACGTCAGTGAAATATGCGGGTAAAATTATGTTAGACATGTGTTGATTACTGTGTAAAAAATGCAAGATTTCTCTGCATGATGCTAAGTAACTCTTAAGTGAGTAGTGGTTGTGTGAATCTATTTTTGTTTCACATATTTTTCACAGATAATCTAAATATTTAGAGTAAAGATTAGCTTTATGTTGTGATCAAAGTGTTTTGGATGACCAAACCAAGTCATCTGAAAGAAACTGTTAAAACAGGACAATCGGTTTTTGCTTGCAGTGACATTTTACATGCTGCCTTGCCTTCCTTCTCCTCTGTTTTTTCCTGCCTCCCTCCATGTACCAAGCCAACGCCCCGTTGCTGCAGTGCAGCTCCTTTCTGTCTCTGCAGTGAGACAGTGAGGAGGCAGCGGGACGGGTTTTACATGTTGGCAGTTTGTCGTGTTGTAGTTGAAGAAAGAATTTTGCTGGGACCTTTTTATTTTTTGGGTAGATTCAAAATGGCCTCAGACATGAGAGTGATGTGTTTAAAGGTTTTTGGAAATTAATCTGAAAAAGTCCAGCAGCTCCAGCAGGTCATTTCACTTCAATCCTCCCACTTCCTAAAACATAGTTTTCTTAAGCTATTCTACAAGTTCTGAGGAATCATTAAATGTCTAAACTGAGATGTTTCCAGGCTAAAATACAACCTTCAAACTCAGACGTCTGTAAGACAGCCACAGCTTGCCTCTTCCTCCATCTGGATCACAAACTAATTTCCAATTGAAAAAGCTGTTCTTTTTCCCTCAAGTAAAAGGAAACATTGCTGCAGACAAAACCATTTTTTTTCTGGCATCCTTGTCATTGCTGCAGGTGAACTAAAGGAGCTCAAGTGAACATCTCCTCCCACATTACATCACGCAGCTGTCTGAAAATTCAAAGTGGGATAGATTTTTTTTTAAAGCAAGCAGTAAAGCATGGTTTTGGCCTTTGAGAATAATTGAAAGGTGAGACCAAAAGCTTAGATTTTATCTTAGAAAATGGATGAGGCCATCAGAGAGTATGGAAGAGTCGGATGCTTGATGACGATGCTGCATGGAAGTGAGGGAACTGATAAATGGAGTTAATCAAAGCCTCACAGAAAAAAAAAAAGATTAGGAAAAAATCTCAGTAGTTTTTAAACTAACATTGATGGCAAAAAGAAAGCAACTGAGAGCTGAAGTCTATCTAAAGCTGTTTAGAAAACTTAGCTTCAGCATTTTCCAATACACCAAAATGTTTTACAGCAATTTAATTTAGTATTGAATATGTGTTTTGATGACAGCAGTGGTCATAGCTCAACAATAAGTAGGAGATACGCATATGGAGTACATCTGGACTAAAAGCTAGAGCTACAGTTTTTCAGAAAAAATAAATTACCAACACGTAGTTTGGGAATGCTTTGTTACTTTTCTCAAATGGCCTAGTCAAAGTATGGGTTCAAATACAATTGAGATCTAGGACCATTAACAGGCCCATTAATGTTTCTAGAGCACTATTTTTCTTCATTAGACCACTGCCATATTGACTGAGCTGTATCTATCCCATTAAATTATGACTTTATTTGCCTTGATTTCTTACTTCTGTTACTCCATCATAACACAATATGACATAAATCGAAGATTACAACTGCGGTAAAGAGAAATGCTTACTCTATCAGACTCTGAGAATGGAAGAGGATCAGACTCCTGGCATCTCTGCAGCATCTGCTAATCTATGGAACAATAAAGTTTGCTGAAACACTGCATGGCAAACGCATTTACTGTAATCTAGCTCTTGTAAAATTCAAAAGAAGAGAAAAGATACAAGGCACTATAGATTAGTATTGATTGGCAGCAATGCAGGTCTTGTCCTCAAGTGCTTGTGAGTTGCTCTCTCAGGGCGTTGCCAGGTAATCCAAGCCTCAAAGGTCAGCAAGATTCCTGGCAGGTTGAATTAGGCATTCCTGCAACCCTAAAGGAAACAAAGGCATAGTTGTTAATACTTATGACTCTCTTAGAGATAGTCACCTCATTTCACTTTCATTTCTGTTTTTGAAAACTGTTACAAGATGCCTATGCGGTGCTGGATGTTGTGTGTTTAAGGGGAAATACAATACAGTTGATGAATATGCAAGCTGAGCTTCCTGAAAAGGTTGTAGCAATAAAAAAAGAAGATTGAACTAAAACCAGGAAGAATTTCCTGTGTGCAAGTCTTTCAATCAGCAATTCAGAACAGAAAGAGAGAAAGTTTTCATTATTCCTGTTCTGGGAAGGACAAGGGTCTGCAGTACTGTGATGCCTTGGCTTCAGCGCGGGTGACTGAGATAATTTGCTGGGCGACTGCCAAGTGCATTTCACCCCCCAAAGCACTTTGATTCTCACAGACTGCGTCTGCCTTGCTCTGCTCCAGTGATCAATGGTTCCTAATGGAGGGACGTTCATGTGCAGCAAAAGTTTTAATTAGAACGCTTTTTTTCTGAAGCCTTAAATGAATTTAGACAATGATTTTTGCCTTTCAGATGTGTGGGAACAATTTTGAGATGTCACAAAAAGGCTCCACCAGACATTTCAAGGATTGAATCAATAATGGAGCAATTTACAAAAACAACTCATAAAAAGTAAAAAGTAGATTAATTTATGTTAATGTAAGTTATTTATGCATTCTTGTGCTGCCAGTTTGACTGTCTATCTATCTGAATGTATATATTTGAAAAGTTCCACTGGACAAAATTACACATATATAGCACACAACAGAAAAAGGAAAAGGTTACTTGTTGACAAAAAAATACACATTTTGAAATAAATAAATAAATGAATTTAATTTCCAAAACATTAAATTAATGATGTAGGAAAACAAATTAGGCAAATTCTGTTAAATGCATTTTCCAGTGGTCTTTTGGTAAGACATGTATAGGCCTTTACAATAAATAAAACAGAAAAAAATATATACTATTCATTTTAAATTACACATTTCTTTAAGAATAAAAACTCAGTGGTTCAACCGCTGAAATATTTAGCAGACTAAAGTGCTTTTTATGACAATTATGTCTCTGTGCTATAAACTAGAAATACAACATGAGTTAATTGTTCTGTATATTTGTGAATTTCAGCACAGCTTAAGGTATGTAGCAAACATTTTAAAATATGCTGTGTAAAGTGGTTGATCATTTTTTAACGATATAAACATTAACACTTTGCTGCCACCTACAGTTTAAAGTCTGTCAGTGCATGGACTGACGTAGACTGCGGAACCAGTCCATGTTTATTCTTATTCCAAGAATAAGAATAGAAGATGGAAACAAACCAAAACAGAAACACATTTTTATTTTCACTTCTTCTAAATAAAAGAGTAACTAGGATGTCACATGTATTTGCAGTAAAGTAACAGTGTCTCAAAGTGAAAAATCATCTTTTTTTTTCATTTTAATCTGGCACAGGAGTGGTTTCTTGTAAAGGTGAACTGAAATGAAAATAACTGAATAAAAACAAACAAAATAAAACAAGTGAAAACCAGATAATGTCCAAAGAGAGTTCCTCTCGTTTTAAAAATATTTCTCTGACAAAACAGCAAAAATGTTTTGCACTGTTTTAAAACTTTCCAAAGCTATATAATATTATACTTCTCCAAATCTGACACTCTGAAGCAAATTCAGTAATTAATGCATCAGTAAATAGACAAACACATTGTAAGTAATTCGAAAATAACCAAAGTAGAAAGTTTAAATCAAGGTGAAGGGGACGGTGTGTCCCTTGTTGCAGTGACTAGAGCTTTTCAATCTACTGTTTGCACTTTACATTGTCCAGAGCAAAACTGGCTGAGTCCCAACGTGTTTGGTGCTGAGGTAAGCACACGTCATTGTCAAGGACAAACACTTCAGGAGACTCAGTATGTTTTGGAGTAAGGCCAAATGGCATCTGACAGAAAGGTAAGGGTGGTGTGAAGGAGTTTTAGGACATTTTGTAGACATTTTTTTTTTTTAATATGGGATGTAATATTTATGTAAAAAAAGAAATATAAATTTAACTGAGATCTACATATGAAATGATGCCAAATGAGAAATATATTTAGAAAAGTTTGGTAAAACAACATTACACTGTAAAAAATAAATATGTAAACATAAAAAAAAAATATTTTGTGTTGTTTATATGAACTTAGGACAAATCCGATCATACTGTTAATAAAACATCAGTGCTGTTAATTGTTATAGACACATACATTCACTTCTCTCCATCACAGCTGAAAAAATTACAGTAAATATTTAAAAATACAATTTAATAAAGAAGCTATACAGAAGTTCTTTTTAACATTCATTAAAAACCTGAGCAACCTTTTTTTTGTTTGAAAAGGAAAAAAAATAAGCACAGAGAGAGTAATAACATCTTTTGGCCACCAGGTGGTAGAATAATGCAAATAATGTCACAATGCGAAAGCCGTTGCCAATTTCAAACAGCAGTAAATCATCAGACATCATCGACTTCTTAAAGGTGTAGAACACCTTTGTGCTTTTAAAGATAACTCTATCCGGTGAGAGTGAAACACTCTCTGATTTGGTAAAAAACTTTGCTTGCACATTTTTTGTGAATAAAATCTTAAATGGCTAAATCATGACAATGCAACTTCTTTTTGAATGTACATCAGCAAGCTCCAAACATCAGAATTGTTCTTTTATGTTTAAAATGTAACATTACTGTGGAAAAATGTTTTTTTTTAGGTTATTGATGTAATGAGCTCACTGAACTGTGTGTTACTTGACATCTATGCGTGTCTACATTTGAGTCCACCAACAAAAAACTCATCATGATGGAGACTCATCACCTTGTTTGTATGTATGGGTGTTACCATGGAGCACTAATAAAATATTACTGATGCAGTATTTACATTCATATTCCTTACATATTTTCAAAACACCATGTAGATCTGGCAGCGTGGAGTGCAATAAGTTAATATTATCTTAATATGACAAACCCTGACTGTTTATGTTTTTATAGCAAGTCAACAATAATTGCAGCTAATTATTCATTAGACACATTTAGGCCCATTCTATTTTAAGCTGCTGAGCCAATTAGTATTCATGTACTCAAAGCAACGGTCAACATGTTTTGTTTCATAAAATTTTTTACGAGTTTATTAAAAGTCTCATCTTTATGCCATTTGTAAAACTAGAACAAATACTGGTTGTTAAAATAAACTATTGTTGCCATTAAGACAAATTTACAGTCTGTATTGGACAGATCCTTGTTTTGTCAGATGAAAATGAAAAAGAAAATCTGAATTTATTGGTAATGAACTTTACATTTTCATCTTTGTGAATAATTATCTGTCAAATATTGAAATCTGTGCCATGCCATCTGTGTTTACTGAATTCTCTGCATGTCAGCCACTGAACTCCAGCATCAAACATCCATGCGGGCATTTCTGATGTGATGGTAAGCGGTGGAACAAAAAGAGGGAGAGGGAAGACATGCAATTTTAATGACCAGTTCATGTTGGTTTTTTTTTCCTCTTTTCGTTTCTCTGACACAAAAACGTGATAAAAGCAGCCTGACATTGTTTCCATGCCGACACAACATATGATATTCAACGCATGACCAAGACACTTCAGATAAATACTGTATTCTGTCACCTCATGTGTGTTGTGCACCTATTTCATGCATTTTCTCCCCTCTCTCCATCTGTTCTCAGGAAGGAGGTGTCACAGTCAGAGTCGCGGACGACGTGAGAGTATTTGGAGGCATTCCTTGTCTTTGGCGCCCTTTTCCTTTTGTACCTCACTTATGCAATGTGCAGCAACAGCTCGTGTGCAAGATGCGTCTCGCAGAGAAAGAAAAGACGCGGAGCGGCTTGAGTAGAAGGATGCTTTACAGACAGAAAGGAGAGAGCTCTGCAGCAGGATCCCCACGGTGCTGCTGAACATAAAACTGCGTGACTGGTCTCCGCAAGCAGAAGGGAGGAGAGAGGAGAGAAGGGAGGAAGGCAGAGAAGAAAGCAGGGGGAGGGGAGGCAGCTCAGTTCAGTGCGGTGCTGTAGCTGAGTGGATGAGGCAGCAGCATCAGCACCACTAGCTGTAGCATCCTCTCCTTTTGTGGAGGCTGGGGCGGGGGGGTAGGGGGAGCTGTCTTGTAGCTGCTGCAGGACCAACATTCTCTGCATACGCAGAAACGTATCCGGTCACCTCGTCACACGCACCCATGCCGTGGCGGCCAGAGGCAAGGAGGTGGTGGTAAGTGACGGGGTAAGCTCGGGGGACAGGAGGAAACAGGGACGGCTGGAGGGATCCCAAACGTGAGGAGGGCTGGAGCGACGGTGACTGGAGCAGAAGCAGCAGCAGAAGCAGCAGCAGTAGCAGCGGCACCATGGCGCAAGCTGCCAAGCAGCTCCGCAAGACCAAGGACCTCGCAGAGGCCGCCGCCCAGGAGCAGCGGGAGAAGGAGGAGGAGAAGATCAAAAAGAGGAATCGATCCAGAGACCGCAGACGCAAGGTACGGAAGCTCCATCTCAGGAGGCTGGGCAGGTGGTGCTTGCATCCTTGTCTCCATCATACCTTTCATTTCCCCCCTCGCAAGCTCTGTCACACTGCAAACATTGTGCATGATTGGCTGGAACGCAGTTACACAAGTATAATTGCACAGATGGATTTGTAGGCTCAGCGTGTGTATCTGTGTGTGTGTGTATGTATGTGTGTAACCAGTCAAGCATTGATGCTCTGGTGCAGGTTTTGTCAGCGCCGACAGATATTTAGCCATCGGGGGAAATGTCTCTTAATACCAGTAGGGATGTGACTAATACCTGCTGTTTGCAGAATAACACACTATGCCATTCATTTCTTTTACCTGAGAACCCTTGCAGTGGGTGCAGCTTTTTCATGTTAATGAGATTCAGTATTTGAAATGTATGTGCACATATTGTTTCCTTGCGTAAAACCCTAAACAAGCTCTACTCTCTCAAAAAGCTCTGCCATAGTTAGATTTGCTGTCTTCCCCCATATTGCATCTTTTTTTTTCTCACTGGGAGAAAATGGAGGGGGAAGATGGAGGTACAGTCTAATAATAGATGCCGTTTTAATGCTTTTGTGCATCTTTTTGGGCTGCAGGTGTTATTTGAAGAAAAAATATAGCAAATGTTGATAAAGTAATGTCTAAACCTTTTGTTGCAAACTTGATACATGGAATAATATCAGATAAGTGTGAGGCTTTCAGTCACCTTCACATTCCATGCCTCCTCCTCACGCTCCTCTCACTGAGCCACTAAGTGCAGATTTGACTGAGGTTGTGCTTCCTTGCTATTGTGTTCGGGTGATTTATAATTATATGTTTGAGAAAAATTGGCTGTTTGTGGCTCAGTCAGAATCCCTTTTCTGATTGGAGAGAGACACACGACTTCATTGTGGTTTTAGGTGCAGTATGTACAACATAGTGTTACCATTAAAGAATGTCTTTGTGTTTGTTCGAATGCATTTGGGAGTGAGAGCATGCTTTCATAGGATGACAAAATTGCACCAATGAGTTGAATATCAATCATTTAATGGAAACTGTGGAGTATGCAGGTGTTTGCAGAGAAGAAAGCTGCTGCACTCGGGGACTACAGACTTCTTCTTATTTACTGGCTCTCAGTGTAAAACAGACCATTTGTTCTGAATGCCAAATGGTGAGGATGCACTGCCATTATGTAAAAAAGTGAGAAACTTAACTTGTCAAGCTGACCAGAAAACTAAAACATTGTTTTAGTACAACATAATTATAACACAATGTCTGTCATTTTAATAAAAAAAAATAAAAATAAAAAAATAACTATGATCAGGTGTTTCAGTTTAAAGTACTGATTTTACCAGATGCTACATGCTCAGTCTGCAGAGCACAGAAAGGACACAAACAAAAAAAGAATCTCTGAAACATGGATTAGTATTCTGAGACATTGCAGATGCTTGAGCACAAGCTTTGGATTGCTGAGAATGGATTTGTGTGGTTTTTGTACATGCATTTATCCCAACCAAACAGACAATGGTTTCTCTTTTATCACAAAGCATCTATTCTTATTGGCTTATTTTGTATTCTCTGACCAAAAGTAGACTTTGTACTTGAATTGTTGGAATCCAGTTGAAGGTCTGGAGGCAGTGTTTGGTGTTGCTGTAGCAGCAAAAAAAATGAAAGTTTCATGATTCTGCTCAGCTTAGCGAGATAACTTTTCTCAGCAAATTGATTGTTTTAAAAGAAAGGAGCATGCTAAGAACACAACTGAAACTGTGTTTCTCATCAAAAGTCGATGCTGCACATGATGTTGTTTTAACCTTGGCAGTTTATTGCCTTCATGATAAAAGTTTCTTTGGCAGTGAGCCATATTCCAGAGTTTGCATGATCAGCAATATATTGATGAGCTAAAAGTGTCCAATAACTTATCTCTAGGAAGAACCTACTAAATGAAATTGATCTAACGCTTCTCCTTAGAAAATTAGCCTCCTATGTGGTTGTATCTGAATGCATTATATAATTGTCTTAGACACAACATATCTATCCAAATCTGACTCTGATAGTTAGATTTGGACAGAGCTATTTATCAGTTGATCTGATTTTGCTATTTATGTATATTTGTCTAATAGAGACATACCCTATAGCACCTGCATTTGCATCTGTGACTGCAATGAAAGAGGATTCTTTAAAGTGCTCATTGAATACAAATTCATGCCACTCTGAAAATGTTTTATTACATAAGCAAATAAGAGAATCTTGAATCATTTCATATTGACTTCTCAATATTGTGAAACCTTGTGTTCACTAATCAGACACAAGTACCTTTGTAGTCCTCTGTAGGACAGAGAGGGTTTCCCATTTGTTTAAAGTGTTTTGCTGGGTTTCATAAGCTCAAGGCATATGCAATACAGCCATAATGGAATGTCCAGGACTAAAATGCAGCTCTGCCTGTCCTCCCTAAGCAAAACTAGTCTCAGCAACCAGGCCTTCTCACTGTTTTTTCTTAACATGAACCAGTCTTCCTTCTCTCTGAAATATTCGCTACTTGCCCTGAAGTGCAAAGTCAAAGAGATAGAGGGGAGAAGAGGCACGTGCAAGCCTTAAAGATATTAATTAGCTCCAGTCTACGTAAATTAAACTCAGAAGCATGGGATCTCTCTTCCTTACTTGTCCCCCTTTAACTAATCTTTCTGTCACTGCCCTGAACTGATGAGCCCTGATACAGCAGCAGGAAAAGTTCTGCTGGCTCAGGTAAATGCTATGCAGATGCAGAACAGTTTGCAGTCATTTGTTTCTTTGTCTCCACATCTTTAAAAATAAAAGTGTATACCACTAATGTTTGCTAATCTCGGTCTACTCTAACCGAGATTTATGTTTTGTGTAGAATTGTCAGCTTTTGATATTTGTGAAAGATGTCTGACTAAAGATTTAAACTGATGTGATTAAATAACTTTATATGCAATACATGTTGTTGTGGTTTTAGACATGGAAACTTTCAGACCAGGGAGAAGTAAAAAGTGATGTAGCAAAGGATATGGATGAGCAGAAACATGAGTTTTTTTGTTTTTTGTTATTTATTTTAATTAAACTGTACAACCATACAATGCATTTGATATAACTTATTGAAGATGGCCAGTGGAATAATTATTACTATTGCAGTGATACTGGGAAAGGAGCAATGGACTTGAATGACAGGTCGGAAAACAACCCCTCACCATGATAATACAATCATTATGATTGGTAACATTTATTAGTTTGAAAGAACTTAGGCTTCTCCACACACGTATCTTGTTCTTGTGACCACACAGTTAAATCTTTGCCTTGTCTGGTCAAAACAGTTTCTTCAGAAGGCGGGTAAATTAATTTTGGTGGACGGACTTATTCCTTTTTAGACACCTTTGTCCACTGCAATGTGAAACTAATGTACAAACAGATTCCAGCTATTTCCAGGTTTTTCTGATCCCAGCAAATTTCTCTCTTTTCAGAGTGACAGTTTGGATCAGAGGCCTAAAAGTTACATCAAATTTGGTGTCCCACCAAAACAACGGTTTCAAATACACATCAAAATTGATTGTGGAGTAGATAAATCTGCCTATTAGAGTGGCCATTGCAAGACTCCCATCTACACCTTGCTGAAAATGTGTGATCTCTGATTAAAATCATTTCCGAAACCAGTCAATTTAAATGAGCACTACCAATTCTAGCAGCAAGAAGGGGTTAAATATCCAACTGGAATTAGTTCACAAGCTACAAAAAGCATGTGGTTGAGGGACAACTTGGTACCAATACTTGTTTGTTGCACAGTAGATCTGTCCCTTGTTATTTCTGATTGTCAGAAAAAGTATTTTCAATATTCTTATATTGTAAATAAATTCCACCTTCAAAATAGCTTTAAATCAAGGATTGTTGTCAGCAGAAGTCTGATGCATTCCAGTAATACATTATTTTATCAATGGAGTTCATAAAAATGATCAAGATATCATTACTCATGATGTTACTCTGAAGCATTAACTTACTAGGAAGATCAAGCTTTCACTGCCATGAAGCTCCTTAGGCCTATGCATTTATTTGTTTGTTTTTATTTGCTTCAGGCTTGCACTTACATATAAGTGCCAGATCCAAATGGATCGAGGATTTCATAATGGACATTGCATGCTCTCTTTGTTGCCTCTTTTCAGATAACTTTACATGTGCACATATGATATCTTATTCAAATTGCCAAAATTCTGTCTGATATGTTCTTGTACAACATAGATGGCATTATCATTGACATTTTGGAGAAACTACATTAAAATAAGCAAAGATTGCTCTTATAAAACAAGACAGAATTTTGAAAATCAAATTTTTCTTCATTAAACTCTAAAGATGAGAAGGAAATTATAACAAAATTGCTATAATGGAGCTTCTACAGTTCTCTACATACAAGGTGAAATTGTCCATAAATGGTGTAGATTATTCTATACTTTTTTCAGATCTTACTGAAACTATATTTTTTTAAGGCAAGGTAGATTGAGGAGTAAGTTTCTACATTCCTTTTTGAAACAAAATGTTAAAGTTGTTTCCTTTGAAAAAGTCTCCAACAAAGTGATAGAGCATTATTATTATTGGCTCCTTGTGGCCTAACATTTTTTAAATATATTGCTTAATTTAGAGAGATGTAGTCAGAGAGGGGATCTATACTACATACTACAAAGAGGATTGTTATTGTAGATTATTTGGACATTTAAAATGAAATTGTTCTCAGTATCCACTACAAGCTCTCTTATTATGAAAACAGTTTATAACAAGATTTGGCTTCAAAATAGCCACAACTTGTTCATAACAACCATTACAATGCTTACTGTGTACAGTTTTGAAGCTAGATTAAGGAGAGAATAAAAAAGAAAGTTTGTATAGTTGTATAGATATTTAGATGTTTAATATCAAAAGGCAAGCAGGTGAGGAAAAAAAAATCATCCACACAGACTCATAGAAGTTTGACATATTTTTGCACAGCAGTGTACATAGGTGGCACTTCTAGAGATTGTGTTTTTCCTCTCTTTAGAGGAGAGGAAATGTATATGAGCCAAGGTCGAGCAGAGCAGACAGCACTCATCTCCAACCCAAAGCTGCCAGAGGCTATATTTACCTGGCTGCCTACGATTACACTGTATCTGAGAGCAGAGCTTTCTATCTGTCTACACACCGCTACAGTGTGCTAGCTAAGCTCCTGCTCATATACTTTATCTGATGTTTCCTCGGATCTTTGGCTGGCGAAACAACATGGATGATTCCAGAATACAAGCACAATGGAGGATAGTCATCAAACTTCTGTGAAGTTTTATCTAGAACACTGACACTTTGTGATCTGCAGATCAAAACCATTGCATAAAAAGTATGTCTGGTCGGACATCTTTTATCTGTGGAAGTCATTTTGTTCTGTTAATGCTAGTCTTAGTAGACATTTTTCATTTATATGCCTACAGTACTACACTGTAAAATGTTGAAGATTTGTATCTTTCCTGCCAGCATTTTCCATAAACACTATCGCTGTTTGCAAGTGATGGAGTGTAGCTCTAGCCTGGTGGGATGGGATAAGAAAAGGATGGGCGACTTTCAGCAAAGTCTTTTGTAATATTTCGGTAATTCAAAGTGACAGATGTTCCTGTAGTTGAAGCAGTGGATCAGCGAGTGTCTTGTTGGTGCAACATTGTACTTTTGACAAATTACTGGTAAGACACAAATTGTTGTTGGGATATGAGTTGGAGCTTCTTACACTGAGTCCTGGAATTCTGCATATTCTGAGCAGGATATGTGAGAGATCTTCTGGAATGTGTCAAAAAAGATGTGCACTCTATTAATGCTAGATGGCACAACAACTTTTCACTGGGAAGTTGTGCCCACAGTGAGATTGTGATGTTTATTAAACTTAATATTGAGTCCTGGATGCAGTGTGGAAGAACCTAGTAGCAGTACAACATGTGGCCTACACTGTGGATCAGTGACAACTTATTGTTTTTAAACAATGATCATTAACCGTGATCCATGTTCACAATCCCGAACATGTATTTTTCTCTAATCCTTCCACATGTGGAAATACTCACATTAGTGATCTGTTTGACCCATCTGAGCTTATTAGCAAAATCCCTAACATTTTTTTTTTTGAGATTAGAGGAAAAGTGAAAGTGAGTGATGTGGACTGACACAGTGCCACACACAGTCTAATATATAGACAAAGAATGTACACACGCACATGCACTTAGAGCTGTAACACGGCCTTATGTAATGGAATTAGAGCTCCTGAAGGTCTGCAAGGATCATGTGGCTTACAGGAGCCAACTAATGCACAGAAGCAGCCTCTCCCAGGCACACCCCGACTCCATCATTTTCCTCCGCCGCTGGCCTGAACCCATTTTATAGTGCATGCAATGTCTAATGGATGTAGTGGTTGCATGTTCAAAAATCCCATCAATGAAATCATGAGGTTGTGCATAGAGTACATTGAATAGTATATTATTGCATGTTTGAGTTTATTTTGTGAAATTGATCTCTGGTTGCTAACAAAACAAAATTTGACAAAGACTGACTTATTAAATTATAGGAAGTATGAGTTAAATGATCACTATTCAGTAAATCAAATTTTTGTCAGTTATTTTATAAGACTATTTATTGACTGATATATTTTTCAAGCTAATCTTTGGCCCTCAATGGACAATTGAATATATTTCATTGAAAACACAATGAATCCACAAACCACAATCTAAAGTTTTAAATTGAAATCAGTGGAAGCTAAATTTCTCTTACTATTTTCTAGTTGGTAAATCAGTTAATTATAAAACCATTTAGGGGTCAAATAATTGGTAGCATAAAATGTGACAGATAGTACGATATTTACTTTTTAAATGAAATATTTACAGTTTCAGTAAATATTTGTAAACATTTTTTTCCATGCTAATTTTTTTCTTTACAAAAATATTATGACTCTTAAATTTGACAGATTTTGCAAAACCCCTCGAGGTTTCTCCCTAGTTTCTACTTCTTCAAACATACGTCTATGTAACTGCTGTAGCTGATGTGATTTTTGTATCTTTGCACAGTGGAAGGGGGTGTTATGTGTCAGAGGAAAGATGGAAAGCTGTCTCCGTTTTCTGGCTTCCGTCTGTCAGCATAACCAACGTTCAGTTATGAACAACTTTTTCAAAATTGCATCCAGACAAAAATAAAAATCACAGAAAAGAAAAGAAAACATTGATAAAAGGCAGCACATTTGTAAATTGTTGTGATTTTAATGATTGGGCCGACCAAAAAGGTCTAAATAATATTATATAATTATCTGACCTTCATTCAAGCTTTTCTCTCAGTGAAAGCAGCTGAGTTAATGGAAACACCAGGGTACTGACTCAACGCGGAAAAAAGAACAACTTTTAAAGAATTTACTGAGGATGAAAATGAACAAAATGCCGTGTTTGCTTGCTGTATCGCTGCGTTCCACTGAACACAGAGGCATCGAGCTGGAAAATCCACACTGCACTTGTATAAATACTTTATTGCTAAATTAACTTTACACTCAAGATGGAAGACAGAAAACTACAACTCTTTGTTCCCTTCGTTCCATCAGCTATGTGTCTGTTTCTCCGATGCAGCTGTTTTACATCTAGCCGCATTCTTCCATTTTAATCTGATCATTTACCACTCTCTCCGTTTCCAACACTCTGTTTGCATCGTCCATCGTCCTTCATTAACTGCTCTCTTGATTGCCTTTTTATACTGCAAGTGTAAAGTGGTCAAATCTTATGCTCCAGTTTTTGCTAACTCAAAGGGGCTTCATTGAATGAAAAGATTAATGACAACGTAAAACATTTATAGTGTTTCAAATGTGCAAAAGACTTGCAGGGACATGAACAGAACAACTGAATAAGTTATTTTCTGTGCACTTGACAGTCATTTGAAAAGAATAAATCAATTTAAAGGTCTGTTGAAAGAATCTATGAAAAGTGGAATCGAGCATGCATTTTCTTTATTGGTTTTACAAACAGAAACAGATATATTTTTGTTTATTCATAATTAACAGAATCAATATTCCAATATTTTCAACTCAGGAAAGTTGAAAATATAGGAACATTTATTCCTGCTAACATGAATGGATGCTCCTGTTAGGAGGAACATTTATTTGGGTTTTTGTGCTCCATAGTTTTGACCTATCATTAATAATTTGCCTTTGTTGCTCACAGCCAGATGATTTCTCATCAGCATAATTAGCCTTAGCTGTCGCTCTATGATTCACTGGATGAATCAGCCACAGCAGAACAGCCGGTTTAAGAAATCACTGAGAAAAAGTATGGTGAAACAGATGAATGAATATCTGACCAAACCACAGAGAATCACAATTCATCATCATTTGCTTTGCCTCGCTTGTGCTATGAATGCACTTCACCAAATTTTCTCCAAAGTTCTAAAAACCGTTTTGTCGTGTAGGCTCCTTGTGACTTGCACAAGCTAAAACTGCTGTTCATGGCCTGATTGTAATGAAGCAGCAAGTCTGAGTCAGCTTTTTTGAGGTCATATGACTGACTGACAGGGTGACAGGGTGTGTCCTGCTGGCTCTGCACCAGTACTCCCAAAGGGAAGATGACCAAGGTGAGAGAAAAAGCATACAAAGACTTACATATGCATGTAGCATAGATTAAATCAACACAATAATCTTCGATTTGAATTATGACCTACTCACCTTCATTGAAAGTCAGAAACACAGCTCAGGGAAGCACGCAAAAAGACAAAAATAATTGATTACATAGCAATTTACATGTTTTTCTTTGTTTTTTGGGTTGTTTTTTTTGTAAAAATAGAAAAAATGACTCAACTAAAAAATTCTGTTTCTGAGTTCGTAGAAATGTTTGAAGTAATATACTCATGAAGGATGAATGTTACTCTTAGGTTCTTATATTTAGGACACAAGCATCAGCAATTACCGGTTTAATCATTCTGGTATTCTTGCATGATGGGAAAAAAATCCATTCATTTGGTCAATCTTCTTTGTTTTGCGCAAACTACTATTTCCAGTAGACAGCTGCACCCTTTTCTGGTCACGTGTTCAGCGCACAACTCAGAGAACAGGCATCAGCAACGGGTGAAGGATGATTGATGGCGTTCTGAATGAAGTGCAGCTTTCTGTAAATGCAGTGTGTCAGCTTGTCTTGCCCATATTTTTAGCTTTCCCTTGTGCATAAGATTTATTATAGCCTGAGCTTTGAAAATAGCTCAATATCTTCCCATTGTGACACTGTGTGACTGCTACCCTACTTTTCACTGTTCACAATGAGTGTGGGGAATAGTTGATACTGCATTTCAGTGAACTTATTTAACCTTAAATTAAATGTGGAATGTTTTAAATGACTTACAATTGTGTAAATGTGATTGACTGGAGAATATCCAATTTTAATTTTTTTCATTCTTCCTTTAATGATTCCTGTAAGAAAAAAACCCAAAACAAATTCATATATTGTCATCATCAAGCCAATCAAGCTTAAATCCATCTGGTTTCAGTTTCCTACTGGGCAATCAAGGCATTCCTAATTTTATTAGCACATATCTGTTCCTATTCCCATTAAGCTGACAGGCTGTAGTTGCAGAACATATTGGACCTTGCACATCAGGCCTGACCCTGCTGTCTGGAACTGGCTGCATTGATGAAGGGCTCTCTGTTGGCTAAAATGACCCTTTTTTGTGAGCTGGGATGCTGAGTCATGAGGAAATGTTTCTGTTGACTGATTTATGGAGCAGTGAGAGTCTTGTGAAGTCACACTATCAGTTTCAGCATATTTCTTTCTTATTGTCATGGATGAAAAACCTTTCTATGAGTTTATGTAACCAACATAACTGCATTGTTTAATAACCAGGAATGCAAGCAATTGACTTTATATATGTGTCTTAAGATTACATTTGTGGTAAATCGCCCCTTTACTTATAAACTGAGTTGAAACTAAATTGACTCGTGTAATTAGCTACTTTAATTGCACATCTCAAATGTTTGTGATAAAAAAATCGGTGTGATCGAGGCTAATGTCCAGACCATTAACAAATGCAGCTTTGCATTATATTCTGTAAAGTAACTGCTGTGTCATTGCTATTTTTAGCAGATACAGGGTTCCTCACAGTCATGGTGCTACTTGCAGCCGCACAGCTGAAGGTAGTCATGTCCTCCTCTTAGCTTGTCCTCCACTGTCTCTTGTGACTTTTTTCCTCCTTGATCCTCCATCAGCCCCCCTACCTGTACACCTATCAGTCTCTCAGAATGATACGAACTGGTGTGGATCTCCACCCACTGGGAGATTAGCGATGACCTGCTGTCATTTACAGACATGCACAGCGGGGAGGCCTTGTGTTCATTTGCTCAACCTTAAGTGTAGGTCCTCATGGGTACTGTAAGCATGTCGCCACAAACAATGGTGTTTCCTACAAGCAGAATTGATTTCCTGTCACTTAGCCGGAAACAATTTTTTTAGCTTGGTTAACATTTTAGGAGCATTTGTTGAGGTTTCTTTCAGTTTTTACAACTATGGTGCTCGATTTGCTAAGAGTCCATTGTTGCTTTAAAGACTTTGTCACATGCTATTTTATATTTTCTCTTTTTAAGTTTATCTCAATACTTTGTAGTATTTGTGATGACAATAAAGAGATCATGCAAACTATGGATGTGAATTTGTAACTGCATACAATCAGAGACTTACATACACAGAACTTGCTATAAAAATTTAAAAGAGTTCTTCAAAAGTCCTGTACAAAGTCCAGGCTGAGGCCTCTACTTGTGTCTTTTGGAGTTTCTCACAGAGCATATCAGATTGAATTGTATTAAATGCACTGAAGAAATCAAATAACACAATTCTCACAATGCTGCTTGCTTGGACCAGTTGACAGTTGGTTTGTTGAAGCAAGTGTTTGATGGCATCATCAACTTTAGAGCCACACCGATAAGCAAACTGCCGGGTGTCTTGATATGTGATTATCTGCTTACTTGGGTGGGGCAGCAAGATTCTGTCCAGGACCTTCATAACGTGGAAATGTCAAGTAGAAGACAGAACATCTTCAATCTTTTCTTGGGTCAACTAAGGTTGAAGCGTTGTTACAGAATCCCACAGAGCTTCTCTGCACAGGCCTTCAGGACTCTGGGTTGACCCCATCTGGACCTGCAGCCTTGTTCTGATTCATTTTCTCCAGCTGCCTCTTCATCTGACTTCTAGAGTCATGGGAGATGGGAGGCAAAGAGCTCAGCAGTATCTCCTGATCAGGTTTAAGACACATTTGAAGAAACTGAGGAGATCATGGCCAAGGTAGATAAAACATCTCAATCTGGAGAGACTCACACAGAGAAGAACATAGCAGTTAAAAGATCTTTTTTTTTAATTGTAAAGATAAATTAATACCTCTAATTTACTTATATTTTACTATTACATTTTCAAATAAGAAATGAGAAAAAAAACTCATATTTTGCAGAAAAGTAGTGAATAAATACCTATTTCATGGAGTGTTGACCTGTTGAGGGATTCTACTGTTGTCAACTGCTAGTACCAGGATAAATGGAAATGCTAATGGAAGACCTTAACAATGTTGCTAACCACTGCTGTCTCAAATGCTTTTAGGAGATATTACAAATATGTTACAGTTGATTTGAGTTGCTTTGAACCATTCTGTTTTGGAGGATTTGTCTCTGTTGTGTGCCCAACATTCTGCTAATGCTAAGCTGACATGCAGGCTTGTATTTGTTGGAGTCTACATCCTGCAGTGAGGAGCATATGTCAGCTTCTGTTGGCGTAGAAGTCAAAGATGATGTCGCATGAAAGTGATGAAAGTGTGTTTATGCAAACATGTCTGCAGCAAGTATGTGGTCCAAAATCATGATCATGCAGGCTCATGGTTATCAATATTTTTACCCTTCAAGCCCACTCGCATTCACATGTGTAAGACAGTGTCACACTAAATAAAAGTTTTACATTTTAGAAACTATAAGCATGGCGAGCCATAATACCGACAGAAGTAGTTTTGTTAAAAACATTTATGTTTTTGAATGGTTGTACTTGTATGATCTTATTTCAATAAAATATGAACACATTTCAAGTCTATACATGCGTCTTTTCCCTCATACTGGTAAATGCTGAATAGATTTGTTCAGTTATAGTAGTTGGTATGCACTGGAGCCTTATTGCAGCTTTAAATCTCAGATGATGTGGTGGTTAATCTGTCAACGCTGCGATGGGACAACAGCACCTGCTGAGCACATCAATCAGACATTTCTACTTGTGGACACACACACTCAAACAGCAGGACAAAGCCACAATTTCTCATGATATCTACCATGTAACAGAGGCTTCGTGTGACTGAGTGATGCCTTGATGTTGTTAAATTGTCTTTCCTGGTAAGGAGGTTAATTCATCTGCAGAGGCTTTTTTTTCACTTAGCTGTAAACAAAAGTTGTTTTTGTTGCCATACTGACAATAAATTGTGAAGTTTTTCTGCTGAATAGTTGGCATTTCTTAAAATCTGAAACATTTTTCAATGCAATAAAAAAAGATAAGAACACAAGATGACTCACAAAATACATCAAAAACAAGTCTGACACTTCTAAAATATCCCTTTGTTTGATATGTTGAAGGCCAAATCCAATGACACTGAACTCATAAATCAGAGACAGAATAATATGATCACTGAAACCCAAAGTGGGAGCACAGACTGAGCTGTGATAAAGAGCTGTATGAAGCAATTTTTTCTGTCTCGATTGCAAAAAATTATCCAGAGACAGCTATTCACAGAGAAATGAACAAGTTGATGGACTACAGATGCGTTGCTCTAAATGCTGAGGTTATAGCTTCGAACTTTCAAATTTTACCAGCTGGGACTGAGTCATGTTTTAACTGCCATAGCAGGACATTAAGATCTGTGTAAATTTACCTCCTGGCGTTTCTGTCAGGACACCACTGACCTTGGCTCAGATTCTTTACTGCGTCTCCTCAAGCCGGTGGAGCTGTTGTGTTGTTTTTGACCATGACCCCCTGACATCTCCCTGTCAGCGCAAAGCGAGTCAAGAAGCGAACCTCTCTGTGGGGATTCATCACTCTGGGAAATCCATCTTTGCTGTTACACACAGAGAAGGATACTTCAGCGTATTCCTCCTGTTCTATTGCTTTTTTATTTACCTTATTTCTAAAAGCAAGTGCAATTTATAGCACTTTTATTAATACTTCAGTCTTCCTCTTTCACCAAAACTTACAATATTTTTTGCACTCACCAGATTCTGAAGATGTGTTTGCAATGTATAAATGGGATTGAGCAGGAAAACGTGCCAGAATGAACAGGAATGTTCAAGCAAAAAATCTACTAGTCATGTTTTGATTTAGTTTACATTTTTTTAAACTTAATTTAAAGTGAATTATAGTTGTAAAGCCACATTTTCTCTTCATGTGTTGTTCTTTTCTATCTCTTCTTTATCAGTCCGGCCCCTCTATTTGCTGATTGCTTTCTCCTTTCATAGCAGATGTGAATCCGATGGGAAGTATACTGGAATCGTAGTCAATGTGCAGCTGAGTTCTGAGCTTTAGTTACATACACAAGACTTTCAGACACAGGAGTTCTTAGTTGTTCTCTCTCTGTGCTTTTGCTGTTTCTGCATATTTGTCAAGTCTCAGTGCTAAAAAAAACCAAACTGTCTCCAACTGATGAATACAAAGGTTTCCACAATAGTGTTTCTGGTGCGACAGAGTTGATTTAAGAGGCGCTCGTTTGCTTGTTCTATGAATGAAACGGTTTGATTTTTTTCCCATCCAGAGAACCAATCTGGTGCTCTTCATTATGTGATGTAAAACATCTCTGCAGTAAATGTTTCATCTTCCATCTGTTGTAAATTTCTATAGAGGATCGATCCACAGAGATACACTTTACCGAACAAATCACATGATTTCTCTCAACACCCCTGGAAAAATTCATCTAAATAACAGCAGCTGGGGACCAAAGCTGGAGGATTTTTTAACCAACATTCTGACAAGGTTTTGAGAAACTTAGAAATTTAATCTTTTTCCAATCATAAATTAGGAATCAGATTGACAACACTCTTCAATGTGGAGTTTGTAACAGAGAAAAGAAAAATCAAATTGGCAAAGGCGTGAATTGAACTTACACTGCCTTCATTAAATCTCAGTAAGGTTAAACATCTCGCAGAAAAGATATTTATTCTTTCTGTTCAGGACAGAAAGAATAAAGAATGTCCATGATGCATTGGGAAATGTTGGCAGCATTTTGGAAAGAAATATTTCTGATTATTGTTAACTATTATTATTGTTATAGTTCCAAACTGTAATCGGCTAAAGTTGGCGAGACAACAAGATTCTGTTATTTTGAACAATGTTGAAGTTGCATGACTTTACTGTTTGTTGTAGATACAGCAGATCATAAACAAAGCATTTCAAACCATGACGCTCACAACATTTTCATTTTTGGTTGGTCTCACTGAGCCTGTCTTCATTTCGTCATGAAGGCTTATTTTTGGTCCAATCAGCATGTGGTACTGGAAACAGAAAGAAGTGATGCTAAGCAACTATAGCGTCACTCTTGCATTGAAACCCAAATGGTTGAAAAATTCCTTATGTGTTGTTTTTTAGAAAATAAAAACTAGAGAACAAAGTAAGAAGGAAACGTAAAAAAGCAACCTCCATCTGATGAACTGCATTTGAAAGGCATGTTTTGCAAAGCAATGAGAAAAAAGCTTAACGAGAAAACCCTAGGGACGCATCACCGTGAGCTTGACAGCCTTTTTATGGGAGTGATCAACTAGCAGCTAAGCAAATAAGTAAAAAAATAAAAAGTATATTCTTATGGATATTACCAAACACGGACAGAAACAGGCAGAAAGAAAAAGCAGCATTAATTCAAATGTAAACTTTGAACATCTTTCAGAAACACTGCTAATTAAATTTTGCGAGACAGTCTAGCTCTTTGGAAGCTACATACAAAAATAGTGCATTCAGCTGCAGCTTTATGTTTCAGGAGGCTTATTGTGTAAGAGGCGTGTTTCCTAAAATATCGAGCTCCTGCTCACAATGAGACGTAGACGGCAGACTGGCTTCAGTGTGGTAAGATATGTGATAAGTTTTACTGATTTTATGTAACTGTAGTCACAAGTATCAAATGCAGTGACTCCAACTGAGTGTGTCCAACGTTCAGAGCTCGTGATAACTGAGCATCAGCCACAAATGGTTTGAGGAAGATTGGAAGATGGTTAATTAGAGAAAATAACCAGCTACTAACAAATCAAAATCAGTAGAATAAGTCAGTGTTGTGGTTATTTCTGGAGCTGGGTGATGACACACTGCTTCCTGTGTGCTGCTAAAATATATCAGTTGTTCTGGCAGGGAACTTCACTTTGGTAAAGACACTGAAGCAGGGCAGGGAGCCCAGAGTGTCAACACTGAGTAATGACGTCAGGAGCAGGCTTGAAGAAGCAGCTTTACCCAGCATGCTTTGCCAGCAGCATTTCTGCAGTGCTTATAAATATTGAAAGATTACAAAAACAGAAAGAGAGGGCGGAAGGGGATTGGAAGAAGGAGACATACACAGGTGAAAGGAGTGGATAAATAGATAAAAAACTGAAGAAGTGAGTGGGGGACTCCAGGGTGTGGCTCTTATTATGTGTTACAAGGAAAAATACTCCTATCTGTAATGGAATAGCAATCCATCCAGCCAGTCAGTAATTTCTGGCACATAGAGCAATCATGATAATTCACAAGTAGCCCTCTAGTTCATAATTTTGATCATATAAATGGTTATTCAGTCCACAAAGATTCATCACAAACCTTTGAAAAATAACTGTTAGGAAGCTTTTTAAAAAGTTGAAACGTTTCTCATCCACAATCCTGCTTGCATGTGAAAGAGACAGAGATGATGACTAGACTTTCAGTGTTAGACTTAAGTTGCAATTAATGAGGTGGAATTATGTATCATATTTCAGGCACACAGTGGCATTTTATAGCACAAGCAAGAAACCGTGTTACCTTCAGTTATTATAAAAATGCTGTGTATTGAACATGACTTAAACTAAATTCGACTTTGCAATTTGACGCACTGAGATTGGGCCTCTGTCTCTTTAAGAAACTCCTGCTCTTTGTGACACACGGCCTTCAGCGTGTCATCAGAACAATGTTGCTTCATTAAGCCTTTTACAAACTTTTTTATGAGCATTGGACTGAGAAGTAGTTCGTATGATATGCTCAGCAGCCTCACTTTTGCTACTTGCTGCTGCCGTTGGTCTGTGGCTGCAGCTCTGGAGGAGGAGCTTTGTGGAAATAGGTGGCGCTTTGTGAGAGCGTGCATCTGAATGGTTGCCAGCAGGAGTTTCAAAGAATCCTCAAAGAATGAGAGCAACACTTCAGGGTGTGTTTTAGTTGAGGAAATAAGACTTAGACTTGCACTCTAATGACTCAAGACCTGACTTGCTGTCTTCATCTTGTGTAACAAAGAAGTGAAATGAGTCTGTATATATTCTCTCCCAGCTCTGACAGATGATGTGTCTTAAACTGAAAACTTCCTTTGCCAGAAATTATGCCCTTGAATTATTAGCCAGTGACATTCACGGAGTGTTGACAAAACATGGCCCTTCTGGTTTGTTAAAATAATTTCACTTGAATAACTGCCTTCAGTCATTCGATACCTTCTTTCAGCTACTCTCTGCATTGCTCTTTACGCTGTGATTTATTTATGAGTACCTTTGACAGTGTTAACTGTGAAGACTTGATAACAACGGCTTTAAATACAGATGATGAACACAGCTAATAATAATGGTTTTCATCTCAATGTAAGAAGAAACTAATTTTCCAAGGCCTGTTTAGACCAGTACAATAGTAAACAAGTAGCTACTTTATGGACACAGGACAGGTTCTTTCAAAGTCATTATAAAAACAAAATAAAGATGTTTTTTTTTCTTTCTCGGAATGAATAAGGACATTTTTTAACAGGTAAACATAGACCTGGAAGTTTTCAGATGTTGTTGATTTTATGTTTTCTAGTTATCTTGCTTCTTGCAATTTCCACGTGTGACGTATGTCTGCGTGAGCATTAGCATGCGGTATGACAGCGCGCACATTATGCGTGTTCATCAAAATACAAAAACGGGAAAAAAGAAAGCATGCTTTGATTGTAATATGCTGCAGAAGCAGTGGCCTGACAGGCGCTATAAATAATTTAGCTGCTCTGTTTTAGCACAGAGACAACAGGAAGATCCTCGTTTTGATGTGTCCCATCTTTTCGGAGGAGAAAGGAGAATGTTGTGTTCTGTGAAATATATTAGCCTGGACGAACCGTTTAATGTTTTATTCAGTCTGGGTCTGCTTTTAGAGTGCAAGATAAAGTACAGATCAGCTTGAAGCGGACACATCTGTGAACATTTTATCCTATTTGACTGAGATGTTGGGATTTTTTGGTGTTATTTATTATTTCAAATATTTTAACTTGTTGATTTTTGTGAGAGCTGTGCTCCATTGTCATTCTTTCTGTGCATATCTAAATTAACCCAAGTTTGGAATAGAAATGATTAGGTTGTCTGACCTGTATGCCTCATACACTTCCTCCATTTACCCATCAACTCCACTGAGTTCACTTCCATTCTGCTGACTATTGATTACATTTTTTTTTTGTTCAGTGACTTCATCTTGTCAGTCATACTCTTTCTCTTCAGTTGGTTTTATATTTCCTTGGACGACATCTGTCTTATGATTATCTAAAATGAACTGTTCACATTTTATTTTGCACTGATTTCAAGCAGTTTTGATCAATGCCAAAATGCTTTTTACTCCAGCATACAGTGAAATAATGAGCTAGCAATAGATTATAGGAAAAAGCATATTTCCTATTAGAAAAGAGCACCATGCCCTCCACAATTATTGCCAGCCTTGATGGTGTGTAAAAGATTCCTTTGCCAACAAGTGTACAATTTCACGCCAAGATTTTACTTTATTCAATTTCTCAATTTAGCTGGATTTATTCAATGGAAAAAGAAACATCTTAGGAAGTAATTGTTTGGGTTTTCTTAAAAAAAATCTGAGCATCCATGAGACTTCCATCATACTGGCTGAGCAAATCAATTTGCTCAGCCAGTTTTTTAGACAGGGAAGACAAGAAAACATGTCGCTACAAACACTTTTTCCACATTCAGTTGTCTAAAAGAGGAGGGGAAGAAAATTACACAGCTCACTGTGAAAGCTGCAAGAAAAGAGACATTTAGGGGTCAGAGCTCAAAATCCATAGTTAGTTTAATATTGTTTAAAGTCTCTACCGCCAGTGCCAGTCATTATGGCAAGTGTGGTGAGATCAAACATGAACCTCGTCTAGATATCAATATTATTTTAAAACAAATCAGAGTACAGACACGAAAAACATACTTTAAAATCATATTTATATATTTCATGTGATCACAGCAATCTAGATATTATTTAGCTTAAGATTTTCTGAACCAAATAATATTTAGAAAACCACATTTAGGGAATTAGCGACTGTTTCAAACAACCCAAGGGATATAAGTAATGCCAGGAATAGTGAAGTGATAAATTAGGTTGCCTCTGCACATTTGTTCCTGTGCTCCACATTTCTGTATTTTCCCACAAATGGTGCCTCCAGGTGTGGAGGTTCCTTTTTCTTGTCCAGACCCCAAGCATGGCATTAACTCAGGTGTGTGAGTAATCCTGGTAAATTATTTGACACATTTTTATAAGGGGATGATGAATTGTTTTGATTGTTTTACACAGAAAACAATCAAATGATTGAAATTAGATCAAATAAATTGGACAGGATTCTATGTAATTTGTTGTGGCTATCAATAAAAAAAGTGATCAAATTTATCTAAGTCAGAGTGTTGTGCAGTGTGAAATGTATAGGTTGCACAGACAATACTTTGTATTTCTCATTTACCAGCTGCCTAAAAGAGAAAAACTTTGTATTTCAAATGAGAAATACTTTGTAACCCTGGCTGTGGCTGCAAATCAACTTCCAGTATTCAAGTACTGAACAGAACCATCATGCCATGTTATACAGAGTGAGTGTATTTAATTATACTGTTTTGTTAAATTAAAATCAGTTTCTGTTTTTTTTTTTTTTTAGCTCTGCATGAAACAAAGACCTGCAAGGCTTAAAATTGTTTTCATCCTGCTGTCAGAATCTAAAATACTTGTTCTCTGCAGATTTGTGTGTGCAATAGTTGCATGTTTGCAAACGCTTGTGACAACCTCGCTCACATATGTGTGTGTTTGTAGGTTTTCTTGGGAATCTGTCTCCTGTAGTTGAAGTGTATCTTTGCGAAAGCCCATGAGAGTTCATTACTTTGATCTATCTCCCTCCCTGATGCTGCCAACACTAACATACCGTGGCGTTGATGCAACTATTTTTAGTTTTGTCCGCATGTGTGTATATCTGTGTGAGTTTGTGGTGGTAATTTGTCTTAATTTGTGTGTTAATCATAATGAATGATTTTCTTGTTTATGCTCTCAGCCACAAAGTACCACCATTCCTTCGTACACAAACATAATCAGTTAATGTCCTCTTTAGTAATTTGAGAGACCAGAATCCAAGCTTTGGTTTGTGCGTCATTGGTTTCAGTCTAACAGGCACAAGTTCTTTGATGCAGAGTCCACGGCTTTGTAAAAGCCTCTTGATTTCTTCCCTCTCATAAAATGCATAAATGTCATCCCTTATTTCATCTGAGCTTTTTTAAATGTTACACTCAAAATCACATAAGTAAAAAGAGCCGTCCTAGAGTTGCCCAAGTCCTGTGACTTGAGCGAAAGTTTAAACATCTTATCTCTTGTTTCTTCCAAATCGGGGTGCCTGGGAGATGAGATTCATGTTGAAATGCACGGAGAGGTCAGAGCTTGAAGTGACACAAGAAGTTACTTCAAAATCAGAACTGACAGGAGCTGTCACTGGAAAAAGTTTACATATTTAGGATTGTGCCAATGACTTCTGTCAGAGGAGAGCCAGAGTGCACAAAGTCATCAGATATTTCCAGGAGAGGCAGTTCTTTAAAGTTCTGGTTGAATTATTGCGTTTCTAAAATAATGACAGCTTTGACACACAGAAGTCATTAAGCTCAGGAGGACAAGACACTGTAGTATCATGGAGTAGACACTGCTTAAAACCATTAGTGTTTTAGTACATTGGCTACCGTCCATGAATCCATTTAATCTAATCCTTATTGCTTTGAATTTTATGAGATAAAGACATATTGATTTAAATTTTCTTATGTATTTCAAACTGTTTAAGTGCATTTAATTGACATTTGATCTGAAAGTGCAACACAATGCATAGTTTGTGTTCAAGCTGATGTGCTATGTTAGGGTTTGGTTTGGCATGGTTAGGTCACCTTCAAAATGTCCATGACAGGACATGTCAACAGAAAGACTCTCTGTTGACATCGAGTTTATTGTTCATAATCTTTCCATTCTTGGATGATGCATCAAAGTTTTTTAAATATAACCCCGTTTAAAACTTCTCCATAATTTGAACTCTGACCTGTCTGCTGTGTTTCTTGGTCACACACGACTTACTTTATTAATGATTTCATTCCTAATTGACAAAAATTGGTTGCACTGAATTTGTCACTATTTGACTAAAAGTAGCTCAATACAAATACACAGCATTGTTTACAGATTTGCATTTGTAAAATAAGACATGTATATCAAATGCTTCTGTATGTATTCGAAAACCGTGATTAAATAAAGTCCTTTGTGTATAAATTCAATTTTATGACGCTTTAATTAAAAACAGACCTGCCCACCAATCAAAATAGGCATTTCAATAGTTATAATTAAGAAAGTTTAAACACGTACCAATCTGATGTTCATAATATAAACTTTTCATTAAGTCAGAAAAAATTTCCATCTTAACGATCTGTTTTGTGGTTTCTGTTCAACGCTGCAGCATTTTATGCTTATTTATGATATAATATTGCATCATTTAAACAAATGTTTATGTGGGTTTTCTGTTCGAATGTCTCTACCAGTTTCTTTTGCTCCTATCTCGGATGTGTGGCTTAGCTTTGCACTCCTCCATGAGTCACAGACTTGAGGTCTGCTGTTCTTTAAAAAAAAAGTTTTTTTTCAGTTTTGCAGCGTATACCTATCACTTCTTTGTTGCACTACTTATTTACGTTGGCTATCATCTGAGGTGGTATTTCTTACCTTCATGATAATTATTATGATTTCTACCATACTAAGTTTGACTAGTTCTACCAATTCTGTGTCAGTACATCACTTCACACATTTCTTAAAATTTAAATAAAAAGACATACCTAGGGGTCTGACCAAACCACAGGCATGAAGTTGGAATTGTTATTGTTTGGTGGTTTAATGATAGATAAAAGGAGAATTTACAGCAGGAGTGTCCAAGACTCAAGATCTACTGTTGTGCAGTCCCCTGAAGGGGTCGTAACCAATTTGGAGAACAAGCGGTTCTCCAGACTGATTTGCACTTCTGTCAGTTTGTGTCTCATTAAATTTTCCAAAAGGATAGCACTATACAATCTCAACTGAAGTTTTTGAATACATTAAGTGCAACAAAATACATGCATTTTTTGTTATTTGTCCATATTCTACTATTAACAACACATAAAGGATTGGGAACCATAGTTATTATTAATCCATAATAGCTTCTATTGCTAATGGTAGACAGCTTGTCAATGACCACAGTTGTTAGCTGTTAACAATTACCAAATCGGAACTGAAACATGGAAAATTCAATTGAACTCAAATCTAATATGAAGTAGGTTTCGCATAATTTAAGATCCATGTTCTGCCTTCACAGGTAAAGAAGGAGACACAAATAGTAGTTCTTTGTTCTCTGCTTTGTCTGCTTCAGTTTATATTAGGAGTTATGGAAATAGACACAGCTGCTCTTTTGTTTTTCTGGTTAGGAAAAAAAATCAATCTGTCTGAACAATTCAACTGTTCAGTATTAGTCATGGATATCTGCCATCTGTGGATTACACAAATATCACAGTTTGATTATTTTCTTTATATAAAAACTTTACCTTCCCCATGGAAGAGGTCTTTTTTCATGTTTTGCAGGTGGGGAAGGCTTATACACCTATTTGTATTAACGGTGTGGATTTATTTTTAGTATCTTCTTACTAGATGCTGGAGGAAATGTTCTATTTAATGGATGATAAACTGTCTTATCTCAAGCATAATAAGCAGTTGCATTATTTGCAGGTTATACAGACATAAAATTATTCATTACAGCCGTCAGGTGGCAGTAAGGCAGTGTAAGTCGACATTGCTAATACAGTGAATTGTGAAGAAGGTGAGTCCATAAAGAAAATAACTTGACTTGACCATTGGGAATTTGAAGAAAAGTAGATTTTGTTACAGGAAGGTTAGAGAGAGAGAGAATTTATGCTGTTCAGAGTTGTGCAAAGGGAGGGGTTGAGTTAATCAAATTACTTGATGCAATGGACAGCTTGATTGCAAATAGAGTTAAAGAACAGAAAAGGGAGTGAAAGGCTCGATGATGGGAACAGAGAAGAATGAAATAGGAGTGTGAGAGATGGTGACCAAACAGGAAGGAAGATAGATTGTAGCCTTGGAGCAACATGAAAACCAACTCTCCTTTTGTCAGCAACACAAACCAAGACTCATTAACAAGCTCAAAGACCTTCTCCACTGAATTCAGACAGAAAATGTTGCCTGTTATGAGGTAGTAATGTGGTGTGAATACAGGAGTGAGGAGGGTGAGGAGTGACACAGGTGTAAACTGTACACAGGACGATAAATGTCACTAACAGAACAAAGCAGCATGAAGAGAAACATCAAAGGAGCTTCCAATGAACAGCTTTTGGCTCTACATTACTTGTCAAAGCATGTAAATTTATTCAACTTTGAAAAAAAACAGAATGAACTAAAAACTCTTTCTTCCATGCATTAAAAAAACACATCTAAGGGTAGAGGAGCTTCATTTTTTATTTGATTTTGTTTTTACGGATTAATTGACTTGTAACATACTGTCACAATAAGAGACAGTTTTAACAAATCTGGAAAAAAAACATATTTTTTTTTTCATACTGTAGAAACAAGTATGGAACATGAGAAAATGAACTGAAGGGGTCTGAATACTTTAAGGCCCTATGAGTTCAAAATGAATCCATTCACTTATTTTCTTCAAATTATTCCTGACTGGAGCTGAAAATAACTATTTGGTTAATTTAATTTAAGTTTTAATCTTTCATAAAAAAAGGTCTAAACAATGTTTAATTTATAGAAATTGATAGCTGTCTGATGCATCTCCACTAATGAATTTCTTACATAAGAGGAGAGAAGAAGTAAAATGTCTTTTGGTCTGAAAAGGTTTTGTGCTTCCTTCAACGATTCAGTATAATTAAACCACTCGGGAATAAAAAGCTCCAGCAGATTCATAATTTAGTCGGTGAAAGAGGTGGAGGCGGGGTCAAGATTACGGCGCAGGCATCAGTTATCTCCTCTTGAGGGGAAGTGAAAATATTTCATTGTTCAGGGCAGCCGTGTTACGTTAGCTGTCAATGAATGAACTTAGGAGTGGGCGTACAAACACTGACACAGGCCAAAAGACAAACCACAGGCTGAGATCAGACACACAAGAAAAAAGCAGAGCTCATGGCAGAATGTGCTGAGTCGGCCTGCCAAACTCATAGCGTGGGCACAAGTGGGCTTGCAAGGAGTCTGGCATTTTTGTGCTTAAAGGGGAAAAGATTAATAAATGTATTCTGATTTACTTGTAACCTTTGTGGCTTTATTTGAAAAAAAAAAACGGCTAAAAATTGTTATGGTCGTAACCTTGGATTACAGCAGAATTTGTTTTTGCAAAGGGCTTAAACACATTTCACCAACAGGCTCTCATTGTTGTCTGTTATCTGTTTCGGTCCCAGGCGGATGCAGCCACCAGCTTCCTGCGTGCGGCTCGATCAGGAAACCTGGACAAGGCCCTGGATCACATCAAGAACGGGATAAACATCAACATCGCTAATCAAGTAAGATGTCCTAAGCTGACTGAGTCACACTTTGGTAAAACATATGAAGGTGTGTCAGTGAGAGTAAGACTTCGATAAACATGACAATGGATTACGTGTCAAAGTAGATTAGAAGATTTAGTTGGTTTAACTTGAAATTTTAGCGTAATATACGTATGTACCTAATAAATACAACTAGTATTGTGTGCTAAATTAAAATATTCTTTTGAATATCACCCAAATATTTCTCCTTTTTTTTACCTTTATGTGCACTTTGACATTTTTACTTCTTTATAAAACAATATTATTTATCGTTACTAGCTAAGACTGCAGTTAAATGAAAAAATGTTTTCCACCTATACACGGAAAAGTTAAAAAAAAAAAAAAAACTGTGCTGAAGCAGAGCGTGTTGAACTTGCCTTCTATGGCGGGAATGATTCATTTCTTCAGTTATTAATGTTTTAAGTTTCCACCGCAGCAGAGTAGACATGTTCACAGTGTCTGTGTTTTTACCCACAGAGACAAGTTAAAAGTTTTTCCTCGTTGCTTTCGACTATTTCTGTAGGAAAAGACTTTTTCTGTGTCAGATCAGCTGGTTTAACTCCACATTCATTTTCAAGTATCTTAGATACCTTTTGGCGGCCATACAGAAAACGTTCCCTTTACATTCAGTCCATCCATGGTGGTTAATTTGTTGTAAAGATTTGCCCTTCCTTCCCTAATGGTTGTAATTTGATTTTTAGCCTCTTCCTCGCTTTTCCTCTCTTGTTGCTCTGAACTCATTTTATGAGAGGTCCGGTTGTGATTTACAACATTCTGTCTCTGGTTGATTTATGTTGCTCGGCTGTCTGGCTGTTCAGCCCCTTTGATTTGTATTCTGTGTGTTGTAAAGCATTTTCAGCTCCTCACCTGCTTTATCCATACGTTTCTGATTTCTTTTTGACTCCTATAATCATTTTTCAATGTCATTAAGGCTCTGAATTACTTATTGTTTTACTATTGGTAAAACATTTGCATTTTTGACAAATATCAGGAATGATTGGTGAAAGCAGGACGAATCGCTCCTAAGAGATGTTGTGAACCCAGAGTATTCCATATTATTTATACAGAAAGAAAAGCTGACAATATAAGAAGCAATAACAATAACATAAAAATATTAATGGCTTAATAGAGTATTTTAACACTAAGATGAAAAACATTTCTCAATGAATGTTGTAAAGTAGTTGTCTTTATACAGCTAATCCACCACATTTAGTGCCGCTTTTATGCAGAAAATATCTAATCTTTTCTCAGATAACCACCGTCTGGGAAGTAGTTGATTTGTTACTTTAATTGGCTAAAATATAAAGTGATAACAGTTCCCAAGAAGAAGATGTTACTTTAGTTTGGAGACAGTAAACCGTATCTCTGTGTCCAGTTTGTTGTTATTTGTTCTTCTCAAATAATTCTTATGCATAAAAAAGATCTAGATCTATTTAAGTTAGATGCATGCTTTAAAGTAGAGGTATGACTTTTGACACGTCAGACGATAAATCTCAGCGGAACACTTGTGTGGAGAATCAGCAAATTGAGTCAAATGAGAGGCTATGAAGATAAGATAATTAAAGATTCATGCATTTTCTTCTGTCTTTGTCTAACATGCATTAATAATGGAGATATTAAATTATAGTTTCATAAATGTTTAGTTTTACCTCCTGTTCTTCTGCCCCTTGCTGAATCAATGTCATAAAACAAAGAAGTTTGGCCACACACACAGGATAATTCCTGGTCAATCACATTTTTCTGTTAGTTGTTCTTTCACATGAGTGTGTATCAGACACTTAATCAGATTTTGAAAAAATAACTCCACATTTTGACCAAATAAAAACACCCTTCACCAACTGGATAGAAGCTTTGTATACATTATCAATTACCTTAACCCAATATAAATCCTCAAAATCAGCTACGTTTCCAGATTCGCAAGACGTTCCCTATAATACCCACATTTTCCTATATTTTGTATTCCTTCTGTTTCTTCCCTGCTTTGTGCTTGTACATTTTTTACTCCACGTTGACACAAGGGCAGGTATTTTTATTTGTGATTTATTGGGCTCTCTGTCCTTGCTATGGTCACAAACCTGTGGGCTATTTTTAGTTTTCTCCTTTTCTCTCTTTGTCTTCATGTTCTTGACATCACCTGATCTCGTTCAGACATCTAATTACCTTTAATTTTTATACAGTAAGTTTTGTGACTGTCACTAAATACATGCACATATTTTAAAAAATTAAGACGTCTACAATATAAACTACACACAACTGTAATAAAAGAATGTTCATCAGATCTCGCAGTTGTAGAGGAAAGAGTTTCACATAGCAGGTTGTAATAAATATGATCTGGTCTGTAGATTCTAGAGCTATTTATATCTTATTTGATCAAAAACACACCACTGATTACACTATTACTACTGTTCTAAGGATAAAGCCAAAATGCTAAGAAGAAAACAACATAATGCAATAACTTGTGGAGTCATCTTTGGCAGCCATAATCTGAAATAACTTTTTTCTCTTTTCTCTACATTGTATAATTAACAACACTCCAGTCTAGTTAACAATCAACATTTTGTAACATCGCCAAAAGAAACATTAAAACAGAAGTGGTGTACTTAGTTCTTTTTCTTATACTTTTCTAATCTTTCTTTATTTATCATTTATTGACTTAAACAGGAAATGTAAAATATAACTTACAAGAATGACCTGGACAAAAATAACTAACACTGGACAAAAATAACTAATACTTTTTTTAGTCTTTAGCTGATTAATAATGCCAGTGTGTTTTAGTAGATTTCAGTTTAGATTTAAACAATTCTGCCACATCCTGATATGTGTCTCTTGGGTTTACATTTCGCTGACGCAAAATTACTTTTCATATTCAGCTAAACTTAACTCACTATGCTAAAGTACTCTGTCTTCAACAAAGAATTTGATTCATGTAAGGCAATTTTAGGTGCAGCAGCTAAAACGTTCATCCTCTGTCTCTAACATTGTTATGGAGAATGTCTTGCCTTCTTTTCTTTAAAACATGTCCGTATTGTGTTTTGCAGAAACCAATATTTCAACAACTCTCTTCAGGTTTTGCCACCGTTTTTTTAACCACAGAAAAATATTTCATTCCATTGCAGATGAGTGTTTGCATTTTGTATCTCCTAACTTATAAATCAGTTTAGACGTGTGACAGACGGCCTCACATTTGACTCCTGAAGTCTGTGGTGTGAAGTCGAGATAAGAGAGTGTGTAACTGAGACTGATACGCAGCTTTCTCCCAATTACTGTGTGCAGACTTTACACAGGGAGCTGCCCACTTGAAGTGAGTGACACTGCGGTACGATGAAAAGGCGGAGAACAGAATGGATCACAGTGACCCCTTGTGGAGAGATTGATTACAGCAGACTAGCTACAGCTAAAACATCAATAATTCAAATTATTGTAATAGGAAGATAAAAGAAGTCTGGCCAAGAGCTATGTGTAAAACAGCTGAAAGTTAAATGATAATCACAATAACTGAGTAACTTATTGTTTTGGTTTATGAGTTGACGTAAGATGTCTAATTATTTCATCTCTTGTGCCTTCATCTCTCTTTTCTCAGAATGGTCTTAACGGGTTACACCTGGCCTCTAAAGAGGGCCATGTCAAAATGGTTTTGGAGCTGCTGCATGCTGGCATTGAACTGGAAGCTACCACCAAGGTAATCTGACTTCTGAGCACATTGAAAACTGTAGCTTTAGCTCTGGGTCATGGACACTGGATGTGACACTAGAATTAGAAGATTTGTATAAATGCAAGTTATTTATCTAATGTTTTTTATTATTACTATTATTATTATTTCAAAAGAGAGATGAAAAAATCGCAGGTGTCTGTGATGTAATTCTATGTAATCTGTGACTTTTTTTTTGTCAAATGGATTCAGGGAAATTGTCCACTTTTCACCTTTATACTGTAGCTCGATTGGCGGTATTTAGTACCTCCACAGAGATCTGAGTAACCTTGATGCCTAAAATGTAAATTTAATTACACTGGACCTGTTTCCACAGCTTGTATTTCAGTGTTAAGTGTGGAGATCTAGGCCATTAGGCTGCCATAATTGTCTTCTCACTCTCTTTAATTTCCTTTTTCTGACCTTCCATGTTTTTTTTTTATGTGTGTGTGTGTGACCTCCAGAAAGGGAACACTGCTCTCCATATCGCAGCTCTGGCAGGGCAGGAGAAAGTGGTGGCTGAGCTCGTCAACTACGGTGCCAATGTTAATGCTCAGTCACATGTAAGTCTCTCAAAGCTGCTATTCAGTTCAAGCTTGTTGAGCGAGTGTGCAAATATTTGTCTGTGTTTCTTGTCTAACTGGGACAAAACTGCTGAAAGTCAAATCTTGGTTGCATATTTATGCAGTGTCCTCTAAATTTAGGTTTATGGGCTGTAATAAAAATGTGTCTCTCACAATCTCACTCAAATGATCCTGAGAAACACAGAAGTCTACATGCGTTTGTTTGTGCTTCATACGTGATGTTTTGATGCCCAAACAGAAAGGCTTCAGTCCGCTCTACATGGCTGCACAGGAGAATCATTTAGAGGTGGTCAAGTTTCTGCTTGAGAACGGTGCAAATCAGAGTCTCCCAACTGAGGTATGTGTGTCTGAGATTCTCATGGTATGAAAAGCTTGGACAAAAATACAACAATTTTCATAAAAAAATATGAAGCAGAATGAAGTAAAATGACCTAATATCTTATATTTAATCATAAAAACATAAAAGTAACTTTTTTTCTTGATGTTAAAATAATCAAAGTAATGTTTATGGTTACCTTATGTTAACTATAATGTTACAGAGCAAGTCAATACAATTAGAATATTATTGAAAATATATTTTATTGCAACTTTCCATTTCTCTATATAGAAAAACTCCAGTACCTCTGGTTTTTGCTTGCCATCTTAATATAAACTTATATTAAAAATGTTAAGTTTATGGTTCTTTGAAATGAGTCGTTCCCATTTTTTTTATTGCTGCGTTTGAAGTCAAAGATGAAAGCTGGAGTGTTTTGCAAAGATAAATTAAAAAAAAATCTTATTAGAAACTAATGCAACATTGAATCCAAACAAAAGTGGTAAATGTTTTCTTTTGTAAAAAATTCTCTGATTTTTCTGAACTGTTTCAATTAAAAAATTTAATGCCAAAGTCTTATGAAAATCATCAATCACAAAATAAGGTTCCGGGGATGATAATCCTTTTTTTTTGTTTGTTTGGTGTTTTTTAAAATATATTAGATATGTGACAAAAGCATAGTTGAAATGTTATTAAAATAGATGATCTCCCTTTTCCAGAAATGATAACGGATTTTTCTGGATGAGGTTCAATTCATTTTTGGCTCATTAAAATGGTTCCAGCACTCAACAAAACTTCAGCCTAAGGCAAACACGTCCAACTTAAAGTATGTGGATATCATCCAATACATGGTCAGCTTAGATCATTAATCATTGTATTAATTTCTTCATATCAGCAAACACGTAGCGACTGCGGAACAGAATTGATTCAAAAAGGAAAATTAAATCATGATAATATTTTACAGGAAACAGAAACAAAGAGTGCAAAGAGTTAATCAGAGCTACACCTCATTCAGTGACTCTTTTACATTCACTTGAAAAGAGAAATAAAATCATCACCAATACCTGGCCAAGAGTAAATTTATTTTATAACGATGTTATGAACACATTACAAATTCACTTTGGCAAATGGGTCATCTGAAAGCTTAAATATCATGCTGCAATGATAATAATGCAACAGGTTAAAGAAGGAAAAATACAAATAGCAGTGTTGTATTTTACTGGCATATGCTCATAAATAATTATTTATACATTATATTTGTCTGTATTATTTTAAAGCATCTTGTTTTCTCTCCTTACTTCTTCCCCTCCATCGTCTGTACCGTCCCTCAGGATGGCTTCACGCCCCTCGCGGTGGCCCTCCAGCAGGGCCATGAAAACGTTGTGGCGTTGCTCATCAACTACGGCACGAAGGGGAAAGTCCGCCTCCCAGCACTTCACATAGCTGCACGAAACGACGACACTCGCACTGCCGCTGTCCTCCTGCAAAATGACCCCAACCCCGATGTGCTTAGCAAGGTATGCACTGCTCCACATTAGGTTTGCTGTGTAAAGAAAATAGCAAATTAATTAAACAAGATGGAGAAAGAAACCAGAGGGAAAGTGCAGGAGTTTGTAAATAAGACTTAGTGGTTATATTGAAAGTACAGATTATGATTTGCAATACAAATAAATGTGTGAAATGTTGTTCATCTCCTTCTGACCTTCATGTTCTCACTTCCTTTTCACTGCAGACTGGTTTCACCCCGCTACATATCGCAGCTCACTATGAAAACATGAGTGTAGCGCAGCTGCTTCTGAACAGAGGAGCAAATGTAAACTTCACCCCCAAGGTCAGTTTTCATGAGCCTTGATGCATTAAACATTAGATCAAGATGCTGCAGTGTCTTTGCATGAGCCAGGTACAACAAAATAACAGTGTCTCAGCAAACATTCACATATAATAACCATCTTTTAAGCTCTACCAAAAATATAGATTCCCTTGCTTCTTCCACTATCGACCCATAGATTTCATATAATTACACATTCTCATTATCCAACAAGATGAAGGAAAATTGTTTTTCTCCTCCAGTACATGCTGCATCCAATAACTCCTAGCAAAGGGCCCATGATGGTTATGGGTAGTTTGTACAGGCTGTACAGAAATGGATAAAAATCTTCCTGTTAGAGAAGAATTGCTCACCAGCTATTTCCCTTCTCTTTCAATAAACAGCATAGTAGAAATCTACCAAAAAAAAAAGGGAAATTATTACTATATTTGTGATTATTGTTTTGTGATTATTCTGATTGTCACTCATGGGAAAATGTCCCATCTATGCAATACCATTAAACAAATGCAATTTAGGTTTCTAGAACCTGAAATATGATTATAACACTGACACAAATCAGTCAGATTCACCATATTTACCATTATTTTACTACAACTACTCAACCCTGTAATGAAATGTGAGCGAGAGTCTCATAAACTTAATATAATTGATTTTTGAGAATCAGCTGTAAGTGTCAAAGAAAACCAAGCACAAAAACCCCATGTTCAGGATTCAGATACATATTAAAGTTTTGGGCATCATGGAACCGCGTTGCCTGGTTGGTAGAACTTTGCAGAGGTGCATTATGTGACTGAGCTGGACCTCTGGATGACCGAGTGGTGTTAAGTGGTTCTAAAATCTCCTGAAGTGGAGCTATGACTGCTGGGAAGATTTCTCAGAAAGTGATTTAATATTGTCAATTGACCTATAAAAAGTTTTAAGTAAGGTGGAGGATCTACAATGCCAGACGTCTGTTTCTCTTCCAAAAGCCCTGAAAACCTTTTCTGTGAAAATCACCAGAAGAATTCCTTGAAAAATCAAGAAATTTTTACATCAAAATGTGTTCTCTGCAAGAAAGCTGAAAAAGGTTATTATTTAGCATTTTTGCATGATGATGATCCTAAACAGAGATATACACTGCCAGTCAAAAGTTTGGACACAACTGCTAATTCAATTCAATGGTTTCTAAACAACAACAACAACAAAAAACTACTTAAATTTATTTCAAAGACTTTTTCAACATTTTCTGTTGTAGGTTGTGACCTACAACATGCAGCAGCTTATATAATTCATGTGTTCCCCAGAATGGAATCACACCTCTTCATATAGCCTCCAGGAGGGGCAACATGATGATGGTCAGATTACTGCTGGACAGAGGAGCTCAGATCGATGCCAAAACAAAGGTAAACATTTCAGCTCCAGTCGAATTCCATTTTCACGGGAGCTTGTTGATGTGCAAAACCATCCCACTGCTTGCTGATTATGTGTTCTGGTGAATTTGAAAGCTAAACGACACTGTTATTTAACTATTTTTTATATTTACGTCTGACTTCATTTATCTTTTCGCAGGATGAGCTGACTCCTCTTCATTGTGCAGCTCGGAACGGTCATGTTCGCGTTATTGAAATCCTCCTGGAACACGGTGCTCCCATCCAGGCTAAAACTAAGGTAACATCATTGCCACTTTCTTCTCAGCTGATGACCAACACAAATAATAACTTGAAATAGTAAAGCAGTCACACGGCAAAAGTTGGTCAGAAATATGCCTCTTTCACAGAACATTTCTGTTCTAAACCAAAGATCAGCTGCCTTTGAACTTTTACTGGCAGCGTAGCATGAAATGTCCCCATCCCACTATTTTCAAAGCAATGATAGTGAATGTGAAGTGGACCACAGAAAAGGCTTCAAATTTAAGAGATGTATCCCATCTTGCTGCTTTTGTTGTCAGAGGTTATTTCTGAATCTTGTTTATGCTCTTAAATCCTGTGGCTGACAAACTGCACTTCATCACTGCATCACTTCTTCAGTGCTCCAAGTCGGCATGCTCTCTTACAAATCAGCTGGTGTGGGGCTGTGACTGCAACCCTTAGTGAGTTAGGGACATAATAGAGGAGGGTTGACTTCAGCCTTCCTCGCCAGATTGGTCTTTCACATTGAACACATTGAAATAGCAAAAAGGAGCCATTATCCCACCTTGAAGTGTCTTTTTAGAGGGTCTAATGGACTATTCAATGAATACTATGATGTTTTTCAGCTGATTTTCAGAATAAATGTTCCACTATTAAGAGATTTACACTCAGACCAATGTTATGCTATCATTTCTTCCAAATTTACCCTTTTCTGCTTATATTCCTTTATTTCTTCTGTAGAATGGTTTGTCCCCAATTCACATGGCAGCTCAGGGGGATCACATGGACTGTGTCAGGCAGCTACTGCAAGACAATGCTGAGATTGACGATATCACACTGGACCATCTAACCCCGCTTCATGTAGCAGCCCACTGCGGTCACCATCGCATGGCCAAAGTCCTTCTGGACAAAGGAGCCAAAGCTAATGCTCGTGCTCTGGTGAGTTTCTGTTTGGTTTTGAGTGAAATTTTCTCACTTACCCCAGTCATACTATATTGAGTAATCTGAAAGTGATCATTCCTTGAAAGTTTTTCTGCTGGAAATATTTTATGCATTTATCCATGTTGTGTTTATAAAACAGAACTTGCTTCAAAGATTCAAAGTGAGTCCTGACCTTTTTTTTTTTTTTTTTTTTCTTGTGCCCTCAGAATGGCTTCACACCTCTTCATATTGCTTGCAAAAAGAACCACATGAGGTCAATGGACCTGCTGTTAAAGCACTCTGCTTCCTTGGAAGCTGTCACGGAGGTGAGATGATGGGCCCAAATATCGTGTCAAAGTTTTCAAATAGAAAACAACACCTGGCAGTTCTATTCCACAACTTTGAAATAAAACTTCATTCAAACGTGTAATCATAATCCTACTCAAATAATGTTAAAAGTACTACATAAAAAAACAAAAAACATTAATTTAATGTTGTTTTCATTGTGAGAAACAATGGCATTAGATAGGATACCTTACAAAAAGTTTTCTATTGCTTTTTATGCATGCATTTTCATTTAGGAGTGAGGACACTCTGCTTGTTGCAACTGCATTGCATTTAATCCTGCCTCAGACTTTCATTTTTGATTGGTTGGGAAATTCATTCAAGAACTAACACCATCTGTTTTCATTTTTCAAAGTTTTACAAAAGGTCTCTTCTATTTGAATGCACTAAAAAAATGCTACTGGTTGTAATGCTTCCTATTTAAATCACTGTGATTTTTTTCTGTCTCTTCCTGTTCATATGTACAGTCGGGTCTCACTCCTCTTCATGTAGCAGCATTCATGGGCCATCTAAACATAGTAAAGAACCTGCTCCAACGAGGGGCTTCACCTAATGCTTCCAATGTGGTAAGAACCGTTGACATGCTGAACCCAAACAGGTTATTTTCATCAGTCAGTGATTCTCATCTTTATCACATTTTGAATACGATCCAGAAGCTTTACGTAAAAGATTAAAACATTGTATTCACGTTTAGATATCATGTATGAAATTCATAGATGGGTGAACCTTTGATGTAATTGTGTTTGTTACAGGAGTGTGAGTGGACTACCATACTTATTTTAAAAAGAGAGAAATTATTTATTTGATTTAAAAGGGGGACTGTGGTACAAAAATAAGTAGGTCTTGTGTTGCATCCATTTTCATCACCCAGTACAACACTGTCACAACCTGGCTCATTGACTATTACAAAAATGTGAAAGAATGGTTTCGAGGCACTCATTTTACAGAAAATAGCAAAAACAATCTATCTGTGGCGCCGTTCCGAACTGACCGCCTTTATAGAAGCTGAAGTTGGCTTCCGATTGCAGTTTCTGATTCCGAAATGGCTAAAGGGCGATTTTAAGATGTATTAGAAAACTACTCAACTAAAGACTAGAAACATCAGAGATTTAAAATTGGATGCCTCGTGGGTTCTGTGCGTTATCCAATCAGTATCTGATTTTAGCCATGCTATTTCATTGATCAGCAGGATCAACTGTCTACTACTTAATAGAGTAAAATTTTCATCAGTTGAGTATTGGAGCAGCTCGATTTGTACTGTCTCTCTGCATCAGAAAGTGGAGACCCCCCTCCATATGGCCTCCAGAGCAGGACACTGTGAAGTGGCTCAGTTCCTGCTACAGAATGCAGCACAAGTGGATGCAAAGGCAAAGGTATCATCATTTGTACTTTTATTATCAAGAAAAGCAATTTTTTTCTTTCATTATTGGCTCCTTTTAGCATTCACAAAGACTCACTTCTGAATATCAAGTCTGCAGCGTCACTGTGATTAATATCATCATTTAATTTGCTGTGTAAAACAATTTCAGCACTATTGTTATCTCCCTGCAGGATGACCAGACACCCCTACACTGTGCGGCTCGTATGGGCCACAAGGAATTGGTCAAGCTGCTCCTGGAGCACAAGGCTAACCCTGACTCAGCGACGACTGCAGGTCACACGCCCTTACACATCGCTGCGCGTGAAGGACACGTCCACACCATACGGATATTATTAGACGCAGGAGCTCAACAAGTGAAGATGACAAAGGTGGGGTAGATTATGAAATTATGGCGTCACATTTTGCAGTGTCCATGTGTAAATGTGTCTGTCAGACGTTTTTTGTGTGTTTGGTTTTTCCCGTCTCTGGAGCAGAAAGGTTTCACTCCTCTCCATGTAGCTTCGAAATATGGAAAAGTGGATGTAGCGGAGCTTCTTCTGGAAAGAGGCGCCAATCCAAATGCAGCAGGGAAAGTGAGTCATTGCTTAAATCCTGCACCTCAGTTTGTAAAACCTTAGTGAGGAAATGTTGCTTTCTCTGCTTTTTATCATATCACGGGTCCCATACATACATACATACATACATGTTTCTGTGTCATATTTGTGTATGTTCATCTCTAGGTTTATATATGTTTACATGTGTATATGTGTGTGGTTGACAGAACGGTCTGACACCTCTTCATGTGGCCGTGCATCACAACAACCTGGATGTTGTTAAACTCCTGGTCAGCAAGGGAGGATCTGCACACAGCACTGCCCGAGTAAGATGCTCACCAATGAGTGTGCACATTGCTCACACAGGCCCTCAGCCTATGGAGAAATTCTTGAACCTGTCCTTGCCAGAGCTCTTTAACAGAACAATTCAAATATTTACTGTGAGTTGCACTCGGACAGGTGTTCCAAAGACCAATGTCCATGCTGGTGTGTGTGCCTTTGTCTATTTCTCCAGAACGGTTACACTCCTCTGCACATAGCTGCCAAGCAGAACCAGGTGGAGGTGGCCAGTGTTCTGCTTCAGAATGGAGCGTCCCCAAATGCAGAGTCCCTCCAAGGCATCACGCCCTTGCACCTGGCTTCACAGGAGGGGCGGCCCGATATGGTGGCTCTGCTCATCTCCAAACAGGCAAATGTAAATCTAGGAAACAAGGTAGGCTAAAATGGAACTAAATGTTTACCTCTTGTATTTTAATATACAAAAGGTGCTAAAGGAGGCAAGCTAAACTGAACTTGGCTGGTTCTTTTTTGCCGTTGCTTTTCAGAATGGACTGACTCCTCTGCATCTCGTAGCTCAGGAGGGTCATGTGGGCATCGCAGACACTTTGGTCAAACAGGGCGCATCCGTTTATGCTGCTTCACGGGTAATTCACACCACCGGACAAGGGCATTGGTCGACAAGATTCGTTGGATCCGATAAAATACAGAGACTGACATCAGAATCTCAGATTGGAATCATTGGCTCATTTGAACAGAATGCTGCTTCATAGTTCTTTGCCTAATTTTCATTTTTGACAGAGGTCAAAACTGAGAAAAGGGAATTGAGATGAAGAAAAATCTATCAGTCGGATTTATTGTTTTCAGAAGTAGAGGTGCTAACCAAGATGATGTTAACTGTAGCAATGTTACAGAGGAGAAAAGAAAAACTAATCAAAACAGTTGGTTTACCCTGTGTCAAACATTTAGGCAAATAGAAATCGTTGGCAAAAAATAGCTAACAGAACTACAAACATATTTAAATGGTAAAGTATTCATGCCAATGTGCTCATTAGTTCTTATGTTTTATAATTGAACTGCTCTTAATAAACAAAGGTCTTATTTGTCAAGAAGGTGTGTCCTGTTTAATAATGCATTTTTTGTATTATCTATTAATAAATCTAAATCATTTAGATTTTTTTAATTATGTTGAATCAGACAATTAGAAACTATTCATAAAGTCGTTCTTATTTTCCTTCAGATGGGCTACACCCCACTCCATGTGGCCTGTCATTATGGAAACATAAAGATGGTGAAGTTTCTTCTGCAGCAGCAGGCTCATGTGAATGCCAAAACAAGGGTAAAACTTTTCTGCAACTTTAACAGCTAGAAACTTTGCTTTTTGTCTTCATTGAATGTACATTTGTTGTTTGTACTCCTCCAGATGGGCTACACCCCTCTGCACCAAGCAGCTCAACAGGGCCACACTGATATTGTGACTTTACTACTAAAACATGGAGCCATGCCTAATGAGATCACATCAGTAAGATATTCAAATATTTTTTTATTATTTACTTGCACCTAACAGTATTAAATTATAAACTCTGCACAGAAATGAAATATGCTGATATTTTATTTGGAAAAGGAGAAAATTCTTGAAGTATATTTCTATATTGCAGAACGGGACGTCTCCTCTTGGCATCGCTAAGCGATTGGGTTATATTTCTGTCATCGATGTGCTAAAGCTGGTTACAGAGGAGTCTGTTTCCGCTGTGAGTAACGCATCACCCCCTGTGTACAATGATTTAAAAAGCAGGCTTCAAAATTAACAGAAAAAATATAACTTGTTTTTTATAAAATTCTTAGAAAAAAGCTGAATTCGATGTTTTCTTTCTCTACTTCCATCATCTTACTTTACTTACTTAATCTCTGTTTGGTTTTTCACAGATGACCACAGAAAAGCATCGGATGAGCTTTCCTGAGACAGTAGATGAGATTTTGGACGTTTCTGAAGATGAAGGTATGTTTTCTGTTAGAGTTATGTTATATCATGCAGTTTTCAGCATCTTTCACAGTTATTGGCATCACAGTAAATGGATGTTATATCTAGTCGTCAGTCAGACATGTTTTCTTTCAGGCTTTAAATTTATGGCACACTTGCATTCCATGGAAGCAGGAAATCATTGAGATTGTAATTGTAGCTCCTGATCACCACAGCTTTGCAGAAATAGAAATTATTTTATTAAGTTTGAATCTTGCACTTGTAATTATTGTTTTGCATGCTGTACAATGTGCCTCTGGTTCATATCTCATTCGAAAAGTAGATTTTATCTCAAGTTTTTGTAAAAATGCTATTTTTTATTAGAATTGTTCAGTGTTACTGATAGTTGTGGCTTCAGTGATTTTTGCAGTTAAAAAATAATTTTATAACGTTAGCTTTGTATCTCTAAAATATGGTTTTTCAAAGTGTGATTTATCTGTTTTTCACTCATCTTTGCCAAGTATGCCAAGGGTGCTGTTGCGTTCATTGTGTTTATTTCCATCTTTTCCTTAGTTAGCTAGAGCAAAACGTCATGGGAAATATAAAAAGATGCCACTATAGATATTTGTGTTCATATGCATACAGTGTATAACCTTTCCTTCTATTTGTTTTGTAGGAGTTTGCCAGCTAACTTTAGGTATGACTGTATCTGTTTCTCTGCCTTGTCCGGTCCGGTGGCTAGTGAATGTGTGCCGTCATCGCAGTTACTTTCATTATCTCTGTGTGTCACTAATTGTCTTTCTAATTATTCTTTGTCTTTCAACTCCAGCACTGTTTTCTTGTCTTTATCTTCATCCTCTCTATTTTATCTCTGTTCTGTTTTCTATTCCAGCTTCTTCAGAAATGTATTGTAAAAATATTATTCCTGCTTTTCATCAGCATGTGTAGATGTCTCATTTTGCTTTCACCGGCGCCCGATGCAAATTTGAATGGGTTTATTATAGACAGTATTCCAATTAGTCAAAAATGGCAAATATAATGTTGCTCTTCTTTTTGCAACATAAATTAAACACATGCTGTGCAGCAGCTGTGACTCTCCTGACAAAAACACACAACCCCATTTGCCGTTTGATATGAGCACAGGCAGTTGCACATCAGCCTCGTTTTTCAATCCTCTCGGTCTTGTTTAACGTTTTTTGGCGTTTGCGGAACAGCCTGTCCTGGTGGATGTCTGTAAACATCTCTGTTTAAGTGCCTAATTTAGAAGTCATACATATTATTTCTGTTTAATAACAGTTATTTTCTCCTACACAGAACCACGTTATTTCATCCTTTATCAGCATGCTCACAATCAACCCAGCTGTCACCAGGTTGCCTTGCAGTCTCCCTTCCATGCAGTGTACTAAGCTGTCCTAATGATCACTGTCTTACCGTTCTTCATTTTTTCCACTTCTGTAGTTTCCATTTGTTCTCAGTGTTGTTGGTTTGACTCCATTGCTTGGACTACAATGTTTACAGTTGCCTTGTGGCCGTTGTACTCTGTGGTTTCTCTCAGGCAAAGGGATGGGAAAGAGGTGTATTACCAACTATCTTAACTTTTTGGATAAAATCAACTGCAATTATTGACATTTAAGTGTTATAGATAAGTTTTTAAATTACACAACAAATAAATTATATTGGCATGCATCTATGTATAATTTTTTTTCTTGCTATAGGAAATTTGTAGAACGTAGGAGATGAGATCGGCCATCATTTTGCATGGGCTACCTTGTTTTTTCTCCTAATCCTGTTCTCTTTACAACCTGTTTTTTACCTATTTGAGATTTTTTTTTTGGCTTTCCTCTTCAGCCTTCCTCTTCATTTTTATTGTGTCAACAGGAGATGAATTGCTCGGGCTGGATGGAGCACGCTATTTGAAACTTGATGACTTCAAAGACCAGGATGATGACTTTCTCTCCCCAAAGAAAACCCTCAGAGATTTTGAGGGTGGGACGGGAACCACGTAAGTCAGGTTTCTGAGGTTCATGCCACACTTGCTGACTAAATTAGATCTTTTTGGCTTCAAAGGTAAAGTTGTGCAGATGGTTACTGTTTAAGGTCTTCACTGTTCAGTGGCTACATTGTTAGTTTCTCCTCATGTTGAATCAGATTTCTGGATTTGTTTTTGTCAAACAAAATGTTTTATTTTTTTAAAATCTTCATCGAAAGTTTAGTTCAACCAAGTTTACGACCTTGTAAGGATTACAAAGTGGTCTTTTATTTATGACTAGTTAGAAATCAGATTCTGTTAGCTCCACCATTATTGTCTGTCTATATTTAAAACAATAGCATTGCTTATACATTTGAATGCCACTGTATATTTTGTCTTAATACATAACATCATGCATTCCTGTTAAGAGCAAGCATGCATATGATTGTTCTTGACAATTAGATGGAGGAAAAATAATTACCTAATTAATATTTTATTGCATAGCAATATTAAGTCACTGTGTTCTGCCTTTGATTTTCCTCTTTTCCTCCCTTGCAGGCCATACTCCCCTGCTATTCCCAGGATTCCTTGTGTGTCCCCGGAGACAGTGCAGCTCGACCAGGTATCCTTCACCTTCATTCACATTTAACAAGCATATGTTCCTCAATAAAATAATTATTTTAAGAGAGTTTTTCTGGCTGTTTCTGTCCTTTCTTTACATTTCTTACATTATGGAGCATTTTTAATCATTTATTTTCTTCCTTGTTCCTTTTCTGGATCTTAATCTTTACATTCGTGGTTGTGTATTTTTTTTAATTATTATATTATTATTATTATTGTTCTCAGCACACGCCCATCCCTTTACCAAAAGAGTATGATGAGGATTCTCTTATCCCAAGTAGTCCAGCTACAGAGACCTCAGACAATGTCAGCCCTGTGGCCAGCCCCATCCACACAGGGTGAGGGAATCAGTTAATAATTAACTGATTAATAAAGGATTAATCAGTTAATCCCTTATTAACTAATTAGCTTATTTTTAAAGCTCCTATTAGTACTATTGCATTAAAACCACCTGTCACCCAACAATGCCCAGATTCCTGGTGAGTTTCATGGTGGATGCACGAGGAGGCTCTATGCGAGGAAGCAGACACCACGGCTTGCGGGTGATCATCCCTCCCCGCACCTGCGCCGCACCGACACGCATCACCTGCCGCCTTGTGAAACCCCAGAAACTGACGACGCCTCCTCCACTGGTGGAGGGAGAGGGCTTGGCCAGTCGCATTATCTCCCTGGGACCCTCCAGTATGCAGTTTCTAGGGTGAGTTAAACTTGGATTAGGTCAGCGTGTGTTCAGCAGTGTTAAAGTTTGCAATTTTAAGTATTTCTCAAATATGTGGAGGTTATTTAAGAAAAATAGTTAGTATTTTCATAATTACACATTTTTTTCACAATAAACATTCAGCCATTCATTAATTGCTTTTCAATCTCTGGCTTTTGCAGGTTTTAAATTTAAAGGCAGACCACACTAAATAAATATCTATCTCAAAGTCGGAACGATGTTGTGGGTAAAAAAAATTCTGGAAATTATAATCTAGAAAGTTTGGATATTTAACCTGAAAAATGTACAGTAAAAAGTGTCAAATGAAGTTTTACATGGAAATATATACAACAGAACATCCCTGCCCAACCAATTCGATATTTATCAATTAATAAACATCATAAAACTTTTTTTTATTTCTAATATTTGCATCATCAACTAAAACTTGTTAGTCTACAAAAGAAGTTTTAAGTTTTCATTTTTATTGTTTGAAACTTTTGAATGTCTTCTTTTAAGTATTGTTTGTGTTTAAATGCACTAAGTCACACATAGCATTTTGTGACTTAGTTCAGTCTCTTGACTTCACATATAAATGAAGTCAAAACAGTAATTTTGTCTTCATTGTTGTACCTGTTCGTACTTCGGGTATATTAGATAACGAGTAACCATTTGGTCTGCGCATTCCTTTACCTCCATCCTGGAGGGAAAGTCCACGTGATGCAGGGGAGGGAGACACCATCAGCTTGCGCCTTCTCTGCAGTGTTATTGGTACTGTTAAAATGTCTCCCTTGACATTAGAAGCAGGGAGAAGGAGCAAGCATAAGGACTTCAGCCAATTTGTCAGGACACATTTCAGTGGCTATTCGGCTGATTCATAGAAGCTCCATATTGAGTTGTTGTTCTTGGTCTGCAGAACTCAGTATCTTTCAAAAATGTTCCGGTGAATGAGCAGTGATGCTCAGTCAGGACTCATTAAGACAAGTGGAGAGTAAAGACTGGCCCTTGAGGTTTTATCCATTATCTGCTTGATGAGCAAACTCTGGCTCAATTAAGGAATGATCACAAGAACGACAAACATCCTTATTTCAGTTTTTTTTTTTTTTCATATTTTCTCTGTCTGACCTCTACAAACAAGTTCTATTTAGAGTTCTGCTAAGAACCCCCAGTTATCCCACAATGCAATACAGAAGGACATCCATACCTATTCTCAATAAGAAGTTAATGCTGTAAACAAGTCAATGCTGGTTGCAATAAAAACGTTCTAAAACAGACAGTGCTCCACAGTTTGTATCATTACTGCATTCTGGTCATAATTTTGTGCCTTATTGGCCTATTACTCAGACTTTGGACAACGTTGTTGGTCCGTTCATTTTGGTTTGTTGTAATTCCCACTCTACCCTTGTGATGTCCTCAATTGTCCTTGTTTTCAACTCTCACCACCCCCATTCTTCACACCTATCAGCTCTGCACATCCTCCTCTGCTCCTGCTCGTCATTGGTCTGGTTGTGTTTTGTTTGCCTCTGAATTTGCTTTGCCTTTGCTTTACTGACAGTTTGTTCATTACAGAAGTATCTTGTGTTATTCTGTTGAAAACCAAAAATTTCTTACACCAGCATAAATATGTAATTGCCTCTAACTCACTGAAGACTTTTGATTCAAACTGAAAAGTTGATAAAGACGTTAAAGACTTTTAAAAGTACTTTTTATCTTTACAGGCCTGTCATAGTGGAAATCCCCCACTTTGCCTCGTTGGCCCGTGGGGACCGGGAGCTTGTGGTCCTCCGAAGTGAAAACGGCTCCGTTTGGAAGGAGCATCGCAATCGCTATGGAGATGAAGTGCTAGAAACCATCTTGAATGGCATGGATGAAGGTCAGTTTCATTTGAACAGGTACTGTTTTCCACAGCAGCTTGCATGTTCTCAGAAAAGTCACTTGTCATCTTGAGAAGCAACCCTCAAAGGAAACTTTCTCAAGGTCACTCTCTCAAAAAACATTGAAAGTCAGCTTCTCCTGATTTACATTTAACCGATAAAAATCCATCGTTTTGCCTCCTTCTGACCTTTGTTCACTTTGCTATAGACTTGGAGAGTCAAGAGGAGCTGGAGAAGAAGAGGATACGTCGAATCATCTCCACCGACTTCCCCCTCTACTTTGCTGTGGTCTCTCGCATTCAGCAGGAAAGTGATCTTATTGGCCCTGAAGGTGGCCGGCTCACCAGCAAGCTGGTGCCCCATGTGGAAGCCATCTTCCCTGAGACGGCTGTTACTAAGAGAGTGAGGCTGGGATTGCAGGTACAAAAACAGGAAGACATTTCTGCAGAAATGCATAGAAAATAACTGTTTCAATGTTTGATGTTTCACACTGTCTTTGAGCGAGAGAAACTTTGTGGTCTGTAGTGGCACCTTTACCTGCTGGCTTAATGTTGGCTTTCATTGATTTATGTTTTTGAGCTGCTCTTTTTGGCAAATAAGGGAATATACTATACTTTTAGTTTTTAGGACTCATGTTGACTCTGTGCTGCCCATTTAAGAATATCTAAGAAACGTAAGTCACTTCTTTTCTCAGCTGTAAATCTGCGTCTCGGCCCTTCTGTTTCAAACACAAGAAATTTGCCAAACTCTTAGTTAACACCCCTTTTGACAAATCTAATACAACACATGCATTAGAGTCTAAAAAGAAACAAATAACAACTGGTCACTGTTTACTATAGTTATTCCTGATTGCAGTGAATATGAAATAAATGTGTGAACAAGTGTAGATTTCAAAATGCGTGTTTAAACTTCAGTCCTGACTATGAAACCATATGATGGACTGTATAAAACCAGTATAAAGCACCAGTCATGCAATCTTTTTTGTTGTACATAACATGGGCTTTTATTGTATTTTGTTGTCTTTGTTTTGGTTACATACCTTATTAATATTTTTTTGTCTTGATAACAGTCAATGTAAAATAAAATGCATGTGTCTGCATTTTGGTTTGCCTTAAATTGGTTTGTTTTATGTTTTGCTTTTATCCAGCCGTTCGTCTCTCCTCAGTTGCCTGATTTAAGTTGTGAGCCACACTGAGCTGATGCACTGGTCTGAGTTGGGTCAGAGTGAAATATGACTTTGTTGCATGTGTGAGTATGGCTGTGAGTTTGTTGTTTCAGTTTATTGCACATTTTTTCTTCAGTTCACTTTTGGCATTAGTTCCACACTTATTCTTTGAAACTTGATGCACTGTTTTTCTCTTCGTCTTTCTTTCATTATTTTTTCTCGCTCCTGCAGTCATGTTTATTTCTAGGTTTTCTTAAGAATATTTTGTCCCCCTGACTAAATTTCAGGCACAACCAATCCCAGATGAACTGCTAACTCGGCAGCTGGGGAACCAGGCAACCTTCAGCCCGGTGGTTACAATTGAACCCCGGCGGCGCAAGTTCCACCGTCCAATTGGTCTGCGCATTCCTTTACCTCCATCCTGGAGGGAAAGTCCACGTGATGCAGGGGAGGGAGACACCACCAGCTTGCGCCTTCTCTGCAGTGTTATTGGTACTGTTAAAATTTTTTTAAAAAGTCTAACTTTGAATTGCTAAGGACTGTAGAAAGCTATGCATTTGGCGATTAAACTCACGGTTTGTTTTGTGACTTAGGTGGAACAGCTCCAGCTCAGTGGGAGGACATCACTGGAACCACCAAGCTGATGTACGCGAGTAACTGTGCCAGTTTCACCACCAATGTGTCTGCAAGGTAAGCAACTCAGCACGAAATTTGTGAAAAAAAAAATCTATTGCCACCCTTCTTTTTCTCCGTTTTTATGTTCAAACATTTAGTGTCTCCTGGCTTGAATCATTTGTTCTTCTTTCCCATCCAGATTCTGGCTGGCAGACTGTCCGCGTACAGCAGAAGCAGTGACCTTTGCCAACTTGCTGTACAAGGAGCTCATGTCAGTCCCATATATGGCCAAATTTGTCATTTTTGCGAAGATGAACGAGGTTCGGGAAGGTCGATTGCGTTGCTACTGCATGACAGACGACAAGATGGACAAGACTCTGGAACTGCACGAAAACTTCTCAGAGGTGGCCCGAAGTCGAGATATCGAGGTAAGAGCAAAGGACAACAGTAATAATGCTGACAGAAAGAAAAAGTGGCAAAGAACTTACTTTTCTTTTTTTTTTATGTTCTCTCTTATTTTACTTATCAGTCTCAGGGATGTACATTTTAGAAATGTATTTAAAAGTGGATGGTCATAGCCTGCTTGTTTTCTGACATTGGAATGGTGTTCACAGCTTATGGAGGGCATGCCGCTGCACCTGGAGTGTTCTGGGAATTTAGTGCCCATCCGGAAGGCCACTCAGCAGCCTCGCAGCTTCAGCTTCCAGGCCTTCAGAGACAACAGGCTGCCGGTTTCTGTCAAGGTTTGTCTTCACGAGGCTGTTCAATTGCCTAACTTTCTATCACTTACCATTCATTCCATTTGGTTTTTGTTTTTATTTTATTTAGTTTTTTGGGTTTAACACACCAAGAATTCTCTCGACAGATGATCGATATTCTTTCCAGATGACTTATTGATGAACAGACACTTAATTATGAGCCGGACAATAACTCTTTTTAATGGCATCATCATAGAATTATATTATTATATTATTATTTATTATTATATTATTATATTATATTATTACTTGGACATGCTGTTAGGTTTTATGAGGGAAAAAAGAATGAATTTGAATGATAAGGACTGAGACAGAATAGCAGTTTTAATGTAAGAATGTCAGATTTCTCCTAACATGTTCCAGCTTTCAAAGCCAGAATGTGTTGAAACTTAAGTTCATTCAAATATCATATTTTTCTGAAATCTTTGAACCTATTGGAACTTATTTCACATCATCTCAGAACGATGTGAAATGGTGGTTTGGAATGTTTTGCTTTCCCAGGACCTTTAGCAAAAAGAAATGGACAAAATATTATCCCTGCAACGACACGTTCATGAAATGTTATCGGTTTAACTCTGAATTTTTAAGACTGCTACGATTTTTAGTAGTCTGCATAAATACCAAGCATGGCTCTGTATAATGTAGTTTCCTTTTTTATTAGCTTAATAACTTTTTCTATTCCCCCTTACTTACTTTTTTACACCTTATTTTTCACCAGTCTGTCTCTCAATGCTGGTTAGGTTTGAAAATACCTGCGGTTTGGTTTTGACTCTTAATGTAGTGTTTCAGCTCCTTCGCTGTAAAAACAAAGAAAAAGTTTTTAACACTTTTTTTTTTTTACGTGATCTCAAATCAACAAAATCAAATCTGTATGTGCAAAGAAACGAACAATAAATGCATGAACGATGTGTAAACTGATTCAGAAGAGTCGGTCCACAAGTTGATGGAGCTTCGAGATTAAATTGAGCCTACATTTGGGAGCAAAGTCTTTGAAAACTACATGGAATTCTGTGTATAAACCTTGTTTTGTCTGTCCTGTGACCATATTGATGTAATTTCATTGTGTTGTACGGTGTTCTTTTTTTCTTAAGCACAGTTGTTTTTTTTTTTCTTTCATCCATGTCTGTCGGTGTGACTTATGGGACTATGTAGTATCTCCTACCTAAATTCTTGTAGCCATGCAACAAACAACTTACCTATCTATCCCCTGACTCTCTTGGGTAATTGTTTGCATGCCCTGTGTCTCCCTCACTTTCTTTGCCTGCCTTCCAATCTTTGCGGCCTTGCCTGTCTGTACGTGTCTGTCTCACTGTCTCTCTTTCTTTCTCTCATGGTCACTCTGTAACTGTCTGATCTGACAGACGCCCAGGTAAAATGTGCAGGTAAATCTCTCTCTCTTGCCTGCCTGTGGACTGCTTCCATCCCTGTTTCCCCCTGCTTCTTGTCCAATGTTACTGCGCACCAACCTCGTGGCGCTGTGGAGAGATCTAACTCCTCTTTCTGATCTGTTTGTCCTTTCCTCTTACTCCTCCCTTCTTTTTCTCTGCTTCACTCTAATATTTTCTGACGTGCATCGTCTTGTGCACTCTTTCTTTCTCATTCTTTTCTTATCTGTTCTCCACCTACTTCTTTCTTTCTATTTTTCTGCTCTTTTCCTTCCTTGTTCTGTCATCTATATGTGCCAGGTCAGGGACAGTAACAAGGAAGCCACTGGGTTTCTGTCTTTTCTGAGGAAATGCACGAAGTACGAGGACTCACAACATGTCTTGTGTAACCTTAATATAACCATGCCACCTTGTGTCAAGGTAAGAACTTGCCATGATACATGAGCACGAATTTAAACATGAAAGCTCATAAAATGAATATAAATGAATGTTGTGAGGCCAAGTTCTTACTGGGTTAGGAATTAGTACATATCTCAAGTAGCACAGGATTAATAATGAAAAGTTATTTTTAGTTATCTTGAGAATTTAATAACTCAAAAATGTCCCATTAAAACTGTGACCAGTTAAAAATACTTGCGGTTGTGATAAATTTGCAGGAATTCTGTTTTACTGTTGGACTTAATGAGCTCTTTGAACGTATGGGGACATGCATTTTTGAAGATTTTTACTTATAATTTGCTTTCCATATTGACAAAGTAGATTTAATGACAACTCTCTTGCTACATACCTAAAACCACTCATGCCTTCTGTTGCATTTTTGATTATGTGGGCCTGTATTTATATTACTTTGTAGAAAATTGTAGCAATGATAGGATGTTATTAAAATAAAAATGTGTAATTTATTTCAAAGTTTTTCAAAGCATGTTTACCAGAGATGCAAACCAATTGAAAGGCTCCTTCATTCCATTTATAGAGTAAAATGTTTTATTTTACTTTTGTTCTCTCCATGTTTTCCAATTAAGATGTTTTCCAGACAATTATTGTTCACCATAAGAAATGATTGTTATTTGGTCCCTATTTTAGGTTGCTGGGAGCGAGGAACGCAGGCGAACTTTAACCCCTCTGGCCCTGAGAGAGCGCTACAGTGCACTGAACGAGCCTGGTGTGGGTACGTTTATATTGTCTGTACTTCAGCCCTCTCCTCATAGACACACACTGGAGATGGGCACAGAATGTTGCTCTGCCCCTTTGCCCAGACCCCCGCTTCCCTAATCTGCCCCTACTCCACCCTCTCTGCCCCTATTTGTCTCATGTGCACGCATGGCACAAAGACTAAAGCCTTGGATGCAATGCACTGCTGTACAGTATGCCCCAGAGTTTGTGGCAGTGCAGTTCGATGAAAGCACACAAGAATGTGAGGCCGAGAGACAAGCAGCCGTCTGGAACATGGCCTGAAGTAGCTCCATGACACCTGGAAAGTCTCTCTTATTCTTTCCTGAGTGTCTTGGATGTTCGACCAACGACTTCTGTGATTGGTTAAGCATGGCGCTGGTGTCTCCACTGCGACATCCAATGGCATGGCAGCAGATACTATTAGCTTATGAGCACTGAGAATGAGCAGGACCTCCCAGTGGAGCTAGACAGAGGAGCCCTTTATGCTGGTTTTTGGTAAATGCGTAATGGTTACTCTTAAAGTTTAAAAAAAATGTGGTTTTCTGATGGAGGAGGAAGGAGAAAAGGTCTCTTCTGTCTATCAAGTACACAGCGCTGCTACGTTGCACCTTGGTTCCTCTGTAATGGTTACGGAATGCTACTATGGGACTAACATTTCAGTGAACCCCAAAGTCTTACATGTTATACCCACTCTCAGTCCTAACATGACGATTACTTGGATAAAAACACTGTTGTGGTTAGTGCTCATTTGGCTGGACAGAGAAGAAAAGGTATGTATTATTATTAAATCTTAACAGAAACTTTGCTCAGTTTTGAATCTTTTTAGTTCACACATGACAAGCTGTGATCCTATAACTTTTTTTTATAGCTATACTCAACTTGAAATGTTCCTGACCAAATTAATATCAGGTTTTTGCCTGATTTTGAGTCTGACCTACAGAAACTAAAGTTCAAACATCTGTCACAGTCAAGGAAAGCAGACAGAACTGACCTCACCATTCATAATGTCATTGGAGAGTGAGGAAAATGCTGTGCAATCAGAATACTATTGTAGTCTACATAACACTTATTAAATATAGTTTGTGAATTCTTTTCAAGGTACTCAAGAAGATAGTATAAAAAATGTCTCTTTTTCAATGCCTCTGTATCAGGGGCTAATGCATCCTGACCGGGACATCCAGGATCCTAACATTTGATCTATCCTTATGAAGTTCAATGCTAATGAATGTATTTTATTAGGAAACCTGGAATCAAGACATTCTTGATTACAGTGTTCTGAGTTTAGAAATCTGGTGTTTTTGACACTGTCTTTTCATGATGTTTGGTGGGTCCTAAACTGCTCCTATTTTCTCTTTAGCTTCAGTGAACGCCATGGAGAGAACTGAGATCAAAATCAACATCATATCTGATCAGCTAGGCTTAAGCTGGGCAGGTTAGTAACTTCAGATTTTTACACGCTTGAAACAAATACCTCATTCAAATCACTCGTTTGAATGAGGTCAAACGAGTGATTGACCTCATTTAGTCTTGGCCAAGGAAAAGTTATTCAGGTTATGTAAACTGTAAGTGAACTTGCAGTTTACAGGCCAGGAGATAACCTGTGGTATTTACTTAATTTGTAAGTGACTGCAAAGTTTACTGGTGCAGATATTCAGTTTATTTTTATCTGCTTTTTTCTTTCAGAGTTGGCGCGAGAGCTTCAGTTTAGTGTTGACGACATCAACAGGATCCGTGTAGAAAATCCAAACTCCCTTTTGGACCAGAGCTCCGCCCTGCTCAACCTGTGGCTCAGCCGAGAGGGCAAAAGGGCCAAAAGTGAGTGAAACATTTCAAATTCTTATTAAACTGACTACCGATTTACTGTAGCGGATTAAATGCAATATTTAAAGCGGTGGAAAGGCTTTAGATATCAACCAACAGCAAGCAACAGAACAAATGGATCCGTATTAAAAGAAACTCAGAAAGAATTTGAAAGTGTAACTTTACAGAGACTTCACTGTAAGGCAGGTTCTCTGTTTATCTCTTCTGTCATTTTCTGTCTTTGTCTTTCATTTTGGTGTGTGTGCTGCATAGTGGAGAGCCTGTACACCGCTCTGAAGAACATTGACCGTGCAGATATTGTGTCTTCACTTGCGGGTCAGGCCCCACCACAGGGGCCCGGGTTGTCAGAAGAGGGGGCCTGTCGTCTGGCTGACAGAGACTCTACGTTGTTGTCACCCAGTGTCATTAATGGTAAGAAACACAAACATAGCATCAATTTAAGAGAAACAATTTTATATATCAGCAAAGTGTTACCTTTACATATGTAAATCTCATAAGCTTATGCTTGCTCATGATTATCTTAAAGATGATGATGAAGATGCCTAAAATCTCTTCTACATGGGCATTTGAGTTTAAAGAATAAAGTTTTCTTTATTGTTTTACATTTATTCTCTTTGCTATGGTTCAAAATTACAATCTTGACAATGTCCCAGTGTTTAAAATAATTTGGAAGCAAAGGTCATTAAAAAGAAAATAACTACGTAAAGTAAGGAATTACAAACATGTCGCTCTAAGGAAACAAGCATTTAGACAAAATCTCTGTTTTCAAACAGCAACTTGCTATTTAATTGAAACATTTACCCTGTTTGAGCCCCAGAAAGTGCTCTGCCGTTCCCCTTCATCTGTGAAAAATTGCCTGCTTCGTGAGAGTGTGGGTAACAGCCACTGTGCCTTGTTTCTGTTGCCCCACAAGAGATCACGGACACAAGGCCTTCACGCATAGTGCACAAGCCAAGAGTTATTAGACCCCCGTTTTTCAGAAGGGGTAAGTTGCTCAGAAACTGGGGCTGCATGGTGGTTTGCTGCTCTTGATGATGATGATGATGATGATGATGATGGTGATGAGTCTCGGACGATGATTTTGAGGTCTGAGGAATGGTGTCGTTCTCCCACCATGAAAATGGCTTCTGTCAGCATGCACTAACACCGCCTCTGTGCATTTCTCACTGGGGCACAAGTCATCTTTATTTTTTTAAACTTACACTTTGTTGCACCTCATAATTTAGATATGAATTATAATGTTTCTACTCATCTAGGAAAAACCATCATAGCTCTCCTTTATATTTTGGATTTTAAGGCTATACAGCCACAAAGGTATGAATCTGACAAGCACAGCGTCTTGTGAACATATTCCTTGAAGTTTTTTCACCTACATCCACATACTTCGTGTTTCTAAAATGAATCTTATGTGACAGACCAACAAGTGGTGCATGACAGTAAAGTAAAAGAAAGGGATTAATTAATTCATCTTTTTTTTTTTTACAAATAAAAGTCTGAAAATGTGACCTAGCTGCATTTATATTCAGGTCCCTTTACTCTGGATGGTCTTCCAAAAATCACCAAATTAAAGTGCAGGATTCCTGGAGAGCATTAGTAAACAAAAAGCATGAAGGAGGGTAATGTTATGGAGATGTTTAAGGCACGGTTATAAAACAGGCTTTACATATTGCATGAAGCGCTGCAGAGATCCATGGTTCAGGGGGGAGAACCAGTTGACATGACAACAATGGAAAAGTTTTTGTTAAACAAAAGCCTTTAAATTTACTTGGGCGCAGAACGAGCATGAGAACATTTTGTCCCACAAGCAAAATACTGTATGTGGCAAAAAAAAAAAAAAGTACTGGAGATCAGCCCATTATCACCATCAATGCTCGGGAACATGGCAGTTTCATCAAACAGAGACTGGGAAAGTGGTTTCAGTTTATTGGAAGATGATGTGGCTAATATCATCCAGTCCTGAGAGAAAACCTGTTAGAGGCTGCAAGACGTGAGACTGGAGTGGAGGTAGTTTAAAACAAAGCATGTTTATATTCAGGTGTCCTAATGGTCTAAGGAAAGTTCAGGCATAACAACAAAGGAGAATTTCTGGCAAGACTTGAAATTTTTAATACACAGATACTTCCAAACCAATCCGATGGAAGGACAAAACTGGTGGAGGCATAACACAGAAGATGAGTTCAAGGTATAGACTGATAAATACAAATTCTAATCGCCCTTTTCAGATTTTTGTTTGAAAAATTTTATTCCTCTTTACAACTATGCTCTCTGTTTTGTCGGTCTGACACATAAAAACCGGATCAGATATGCTGAAGTGTTTGGATTGTGATTTGAAAAAAATACATAAAAACAAGGGTATGTGTACCATCTCAATGCACTGTGCAAGAAATTCCTTCCATTTACTATGGATGTCTGGATTACATGTGGGATTGTTTGCGTATGCGTGCACATGTGTGTGTGCATACATATCTTTGTGTGTATGTCTGGGATGGATAAAAGAGTCAAAACTGAACAAAATAAAAATGTGCTCTGGGCCTTCATTCCTTGTTTCTGTCTTTCCCTCTTCCTATCTCGCTCTTGCTTTCTTTTTACCTGAGAAAAAGACAACATTCCACACATCTTACTGCAGATGATGTTGGAATTGTCTCTCTTCCTCAGGATTCTGTCCAACTTCTTCCACTTTCTCTGAATCTGTGACACAACATACCAGAAGAGCAGGGCCCAGCCGCCCTGCTCTTTCTCCTTCTCCTCCTCCTCCTTTTTCCTGCTCTTCCTCCTCACAGCTCTACCTGTCCGACCTCTGACCTCATAAGAACCTCATTTTGACCTCTGGGCCTCCTCTTCTCTTGTCATCTTATTTCCCCCTGCGCTCCTCCCTCGTTCAGTCGAGTGGGGACCCTCTCCTCCTCTTTAAATCCACAGCTCACTGTGTGTACTACTGTTTGTGCACGTGCATGCTGCATGCCTTGCTGTTGCCGTACTGGAGTGTGAGTTTGCGTAAGCATAAAAGTGAGCTTTTTGTTTCAGACTAGCTTTGAAAAGATACAGTCGATTAGGTTTGAGTCTTATTTGGACAGCAGACAAATGTTTAAAATATGTTCCAACTGAGTGAGGTTATTATTTCCAAAGCATTCTTTACAAATGGATTAAGTCAGAAGTTTACATGCACACATCAAAGGCATGAGTGTCATATTAATTTTTGGGTTTTACTCATCCTTTTAATCCCTTTGCATAAAGTTTGACTGGAGATCAGCCCATTATCACCATTAATGGTTCAGCCATTCTTAAAAAAACAAGAACTAGTTGTACAAGTTGGATGTTGTTTGTCATTGTTTGTAATCCACACAGGATTAAAAATATTCAAACTGGCTCAAATCAATTCAGTTCAAATCAGATAATTACGTACACTGTATATAAAGCCTTGATGATGATATCATGGCTTTGTAAGCTATTCACAACATTTGAGTTAAACAAAGGCATACCTGTTGGTGGATTTTAAGGCAACAGGTCAACTTCCTTGTCTGACATTATATTAAAAAAATGTAATTGATATGAATCAATCAAGAATTCAGAAAAAGAATGGTGGATCTACACAAATTAGTTCTTTTTGAAAAATTTAAATATGTCCTGAAGGTGCTATATTTATTGACATTGCTTTAAATATAACCCATGTATATCCATATTGATAAAATGTTTGTATATATTTGGGCCTGTATTTCTAATTTTGAACCTGTTTGGAGTAGAGAAAATTGACCAGACAAAAAAAATCCAAATCTCGGGTCTTGCATCTGTTCTATTTCCAGTCCAGCACCAATAAAGAGGGGTTTAAGGAAACAACCAAAGCTCAAAGATAATATATTATTAATGCTGATGATGAGTAAATGTACATTTCTGATAAATACTGTGTATGAGGATTTTGTACTGGTGAATTGTGGTGTCTGCAGTTTGCCGTTTATGTTCTTGACATCAAACTGTGCATGGCATGCTTTCAGTGTCTGAGTTCATCTTTGCTGTGTATAATGTTCTCTCTGTTCAGTGGGTGTATTCTAATCTTGTTTTATGCTAAATTAACTCAAAAAGTGTTTCCTTTTCTTTACTGTGAGATAAATGGTGTCATTTTAACAATATGCTGTTAACACGTTGACTTCTGCATCGCACATAATGTTCAGAGAACAATGCTGCTGCAACATGAAGTCTTTCTTTCTTGGGCAAAACTCATTAATCAGCCAGTTGTCTTTAAGATTGTCAGAGGTTGGTGTTACTGAGGAGGGCTTGTTGGGTCTTTACACTTTTTACTGAACTTAATGCAAACATTTGCACAAGTCTGAAGGACTCTCAGCATTGTTGAAACATTATCTGCTGGCAGGGATACCGGTGTGAGGGTGTGTGTTTGTGTATGGTTTGGATGTTCAGGATTTATTACCCTACATTTTAACCTCACCTGTGACCCATAAAAACTACTTCATTCATCATGCATAAAAGAATGCGAGTGTATTTTTGTGTGTCTGTTTTTATTTGACCGTTGTTTAAACACTTAGTGTACTGTGAGGTGTGTTGTGAAGTGTGGTGTCCATTTTTTGTTTGATTTGAAGGCTTTTTCAGAGCTAATCTGTGCGTCACCATGTGTTGTGCCTTGGACACTTGTGTGTGTGTGTGTGTGTGTGTTTAAACAACAGGAATAAAAAGGACTAACCCTGACTCAACTAAACTCATTCAAGCTGCCATTCTAACTCATTCCTTCCTGTTCACCCTCATTCTGATGCCACCTCTGGCCATCCTGGCCCTGTTCCATCCCAGAGACACACACTGTAGTTCATAAGTCAATAAATTCTGGGAATAAAACAAATGCATCATAATGAAGTATTTCACTCACATAAGGAGCCATAATAATAGATTACTGCCGCTTTAAAGCCTTAAAATCCTTCTTTTAATGCAGAAAATTTGCGTCACACTGAAAAATGTAGACAAAATTGATCTTCGCTTTGCATACGTTCATTCAGCGGGAGGCAAATCCCATAAAAATAATTGCTTTCAGCAAAATCAGTTGTCACAGTTGTTGGTACATCGACTCTTTAATTTTCTTTACAAACAAGTTTTGGCTGTAGGATACCATTTGGTCTTGTAGCTTTTTGACCATTCCTGGATCTCTTGTTTTCAGAACAAGCTTCCAGGAGGTGGAACTGATATTTCCTTTGCAAAAAGTTGATTTTTATGTCTGCTGAATTATTTATGTGTAGATTTGACCATATGATTTGCATGATTATCCATCACCTTTTAAACAGTCCATGTAACACACTCCGTGTTATGTTGATCTGTGTGAAGGTGGAACAGAAAAAGCTTTTTTTTACATTGCTTCCACATAATCAGTTGGCCAACAGATAAATTATAATGTTTTTATTGAACCTCAGAGAAATGCTCTGATCAACTTTAGAAACTAAAGGATAAATTAAAATATTCTACAATTACACATTTTTCCAACAGTATAAATGCGCTAAAGTTCCTGCTTCCGTGCTCAGTGTGACATTAAGCTCCTGTAATAAAAGATGAATTTGTGTGAAGGCTTTTTGCACATTTTTACTATGGGTGCCAAAAAGTGTTGCGTTTATATAATAGATAGACTCTGTAATAACATGTGTCAGCTGTTCTAAAAATTTAATTAAGCTGTAAGCCTTCAAGCTACTTCATGCCAAAATGTTCACATCTCCATTACTGGGCCATAATGGGTGCTGCTTTAAACATTAAAAGTAAGACAAAAAAAAAAAATCTGAGCTGCAGATCTGCTGAATTTCACCTTTGTTAAATGACACATTAAGCATCAAAAACATGTCATTTATACTCAAACTTGATAGCATGTTGGTTAAATTCGTCAAGTTTGGGAACCTTTACCACATCCACATCCATTAGTATCTAGCTACTGTGTATGCATTTCCTGAGCTTTAGCTTGTTCAGTTAATCACTGACAAAATCACATAAGACATGTTTTCTGAATCCATTTTCATTTCTTTAGCTAACAGTCAATAGATTTTGCTATTAAAATTAACAATATTTTGAAAATTAAGATTGAAATAAACAATCACTAAAAGTTTGAGGCTTTTAGGGAGGCCAGGTTTGAAGGACAACATTAAAAATGTTTAATTAAAAGTTAAGCTGAACCCTTGTATTAAAACCTGTACTAAGTGTACTTTTCTAGATGTATTTGCATGGATATGTTTCTCATAACTATACTTTGGGTTTGACTTTAGATGAAGATCTTTTCACCTTCACTAATGTAAAAATTGCATATATAAGAAATCCTAACAGCAATCCTCTCACGTTGTCCATGTTATAAAGACATTTTTAACTTACGTTTTACAAGAAATCGGTATAAGTGACGTGCATCATAATTTTCTAATTCTGTCAATTTTTGCAGCCGTTTGTTTAACTAATGTTTAAAGTAATCCAAACTACATTCCACAACATTTAAAGTGTAAAATTCTTTCAATTTCCCTTGCTTAATTTCTGCAAAAATTGTTCATTGTGATTCAAGTGAGATTCAGAGTGCACATGGTGTTTATTAGAAAAATCATAATTACTTTTTGAACTATATAATTCCCACCAAAAATTGTATTCATACAATTTTGTTGTTCAATGTGTATGTTTGTGTCATGTACTGTCTTTGAAAAGAAAATGGAAACTTTAGTCACCTAAACTAATTACAGGTTGCACTCGAAGTTAAATGGCATTCAAACACAAAAAAGATATTTGAAAACATGGAATATCTTTCATATACTTAAAGAAACAGTTTGGATTTTTTGAAGCGGAGTTCTGTGAAAAGGTGTTTTGTGGTTATCATCTTAAATGCTAAGACCTCAGATTAAGCATAGAGATTGTCCATCATTTTCTGATGATCTAACAAGTATTCAGAGGAGAGCTCAAATAAAAGTGGATTTGCTCACAGTTGCATTCATAGTTGTTCACTATGAAGATTATATATTAGCTTATGTTGTGTAACAACTGTTATACAACACTGTATAACAGCAAAACTGCAAAAACAAAAATATGAGCTAAGTTGATGTGAATGCTTTTCATTGATTTTTCTTTTTTTATACATTTAAATTAGATTGTTATTCTGGTCAAAGTGTGCACTGAAACTTTTTATTTCTTCAATTTAAACTGGAAGTGGAGGTCCAGATAAGTTTTTATTAAGGGAACCATACAAACTGGTGCAGCTTAAAGGAGGTGTTTTCTGCAGGTGAAATACTAACTACTCCTAATGACTCCATCGTTTATCCAAATTAAATTATTTTTAAATCTATTTACCACGCCTAATGTGAGTATGTACAATTATGTGTGTGCGTGTGTGTGAGTGTTTGCAGAGGGACTTATACTTAAATGCCCGAGGTATAGACTAGGATGCATGTTTCTGAATTGCTGCTGTAATAAAGGAGGATGCAAGAATAACTGTTGCTTGCATTTTTCTTAGCAAAGCCTACTGCTGAGTCCCACTCAGGAACTTATGACATGGGTTGGAACGATAACAGATATTTCACAGAAATGTTGTTTACTGTGTTACATTTAATATTGCAGAGCTGACAATTCCTCCAAGCTGCTTTGCTTCAATTCTGATTTGTATGAAATGAAAGATCTTTAATTGGGAAAACTTAAAAGACCCATCTGCAAAAACGGATATCCTCACTTTAATGTAAATGAATATCGTGCCAACCCCAATATCAACATGGAGCTACTGTCACCTTTCTTTTTTTTTCTTTCTCGGGACAGTTTATGTTCTGGGAATTCACTTTCTTTCTTTGGTAAAATTTTTAAAAATCAAGAGCCCTGCATCATTCGCCTCACAAACAAAGGATGATCCACGAAGCTCTGATTGTATGCCCTCACAACTTGCACAGTTTGCTGTGTCCCAATGACAAAGACCTAGACTGAATTCTTTACATCAGACTAACTTTCTTACATCAACTGGGCAAAGTATTACTCAAAAAAAAAAAAACTTAATTTCAAATGTTCTTGTGTTCTATTCAAGGGCATGCAGATAAAATATAATCGCAGGAGTACTGCAGTTCTGAATTGAATGACTATTTTTAAACATGAAAATCAAACTCAGATAACAGGAACTTTGAACCAATTTGTGCTTAATTTGTCCTTCCATCATTTGAATAGGTTACTTTATCTAAAATATAAACCAGCTTCGTTTTGTGACTTGAATTATTGTAACTGTAGAAATCAACTTTGCCTTTTTGCCCCACTGCGGCTGGTCATTAGCTGGAAAGCTAATCTGTGTTTCATCAACATAGAGAGTCTATTAGTAGAGATCTAGTGGATCAGAATTTTGTGGTCAAGCTCCAGTCTCTGATTATATAATGCTTTGACCTGCTAATGCTTTTAGCCATTTCGCATCTGTTTTTAAAAAATTATGATTAATATAATTCAAGATACTCTTTTAGCCTTACATCTGTTATTAGTGATTTATATTTGGGGAACAGTTGTGCGTAAGAACGTAGTATGTAACACAGGATTTTACCATCCTATTATTACTAAAAGACCAAATGAATATTGCATCGATATTGTAAAGTCCATTATCCATTATCAAACACTGCAGTTATACACAACACTTTGATGTTTTTCCCCTCAGTAACAGTGTCCACTCTGAAGATGGTTGTCAGCATGACCTGGTAGCTCTTCCATAAAGTGACTCTTCCTTTTCAAGCATTTAATTATCGAAACTTGTTGGATGTTTCTGTTTTTGCACATTAAAAGAACTCCTCTTGCAAATTCTGAGCATCCCAACATTTAAAATCACTGAGGTTTTTATAACTCCTGTCATCTGAGCCTGGTTTTCATGAAATGCAGTAGCGGTCAAAATGTATTTCTGACTGATATGTCCAAATTCTTAGAATGTAGAGTCTCTGCTTGTGTATTGGGACATGGCTAAGCTCCACTGTTTCTTAAGTAGGTTGGAGAAACAGTCGACATATAACCTCCCGACCCTCCCCATGGCTGTGCCTGCTCGGTGTTAGTGTTTCTCTTGTCTCGCCCCTGTCATCCTTCCAGGTTATGGGCTGGTGCAGGAGGAGCTTGTGTCCCCGGCCTCCATGCAGTACAGCTTGCCCTCTCCATTGGGTGTGGAGCCATACTGGCAGGAGGTTTCCAGCCTGGAGTGTGCGCCCATTGCCACTACGGAGGAAGACACACTAATGGAGATGTCGGATGTTCAGGTGTGGCCAGCAGGGGTTAGCCCCTCGCTGGTCACAGTTGAGGACTCATCGCTAGATGGTAGCAGTCGAGCAGATGACTCTGAGGGTGCGACGCTTTCCTTGCCCTGCAGCTTGGGCCGCCCAAGCAGCGGAGCCAGTGGGGCCAGCGGCTCCATCATGGAGCTGGAGGAAGAGGAGGAGGAGGAGGGGGAAGTAGAAGAGGAGGAAGTGCCACAAGAGCCAGCGAGTGCACTGGCAGAACAGGACAGAGTGAGGGCCAGTGGCGCTGTTCCCAAGGTCAATCTGAATGGGCAACCGGGAGGTCAGAGGTCAGACGCAAGGAGAGGGGACGGTGTGGTGGTGGGAGGAGGAACTAAAGGAGGAGTTGGTGGTGTGGGGTTGGGCTCAGTGGAAGGGATTTCTCTTGTTGCAGGCCAGCAGGTGTATGCCCAGCATGGTGACATGACTGGGCTGAGGCCACCAGAACACAACGGGGACAACCGGTACGTCATCTTTAAGGTGCACTGCCTCAACGCATTATGAGATCATAGTTCCCCTGCTAACATCAAGCTGTGCTTCATTCTTTGCAGGATGGTGAGAGGTGGAGCATTTCAGCCATACTTACCAGACAAGGACTCCCTGCAGGGCTGGGTGGGCTCGGCATCATCAGGACATGATGGAAGCTTGCCAGGCTTGCACACAGCCCAGGAAGCCTTACTGACGCCGGTGTGTGATACGGGTTACTCTTATGTGCTGCTTGGGCACTTCCTGAAGGGCACGCAGCCTTTTGACAAGGGGCTGGGCTCCTCTCATCAGGAGACGGGCCAACAAGCTTGGGAGCAGGAGCAGAGGCGAGGCCAGGTCAGGTTGCAATGCCAACCCCTCGCCGCTTCCTGCGCCTGGAGAGGGAAAACATCTTCATTTTGTTAACTTTTTTTTTTGTTTTTGAAAACTTAAATTTATATCCAGCCCTTTACTTTTTTCAAATCACAATCATCTGTACTTTTTAATCTTTTTAACGAGTCAACAATCATCAGGCCTGATGATTGGTCATTTTGATAAATTCAGAGACCCACACTAAAAGGATTTTTTCAAGTGAAAAAATTGTTTAACATTTATTTCTCCAATTCAAGAAAGCATCTTAAGCATTCAAAGTTGATAGAGATCATTATTTGATTGTATTTTATTATTTTTTCTTTCTTCAGAAAGAAGACAAGGCAGACTTCTCTGCTGAGGGAAAATGTGTTGAAGAACGCGGAATTGCACTCTCTAGAAAAGTAAGATGTTTCACCTTTTCCATGAGTCACACCTGAATTTTCAGTTTCATGTATGCTATTTTCATTCCACATAGTGAAATCATTCATTTAAAAGTACCATAAAGGATATTGGTCTGTTTTAAACAATGAAACAGATATTGCATTTGCACAGCATTTGTTTTCAAAGATGTAGTATCACATTAACTACTTTAGGTTTTACGTTTCCAGATAAATATGCATTAGCCAGTGGAAGGATAGGCTTAGTTTCTGAACTAAATACTTGCAGGCTTTTTTTTATTAATTATTTCAGAAATATACAGGTAACTTTCTCATTACCCCTGCTGTGTTTTTGTGTGCACAAAAGCTTGTCAACAATCCAGTTGTTCAGTTTAACTTCCGAGGTTTTCTAAACGTTGCAGGATCTTGTTGAGTAGAAAAATATGGTCAATGCTTGAGTAGCATTTACCAGCTGAGAAAAATGAATGAGAATGCGTTGTAATGATGTCATAAAATAGATCAAATGTGATTGTGTAAGAGACTTATTTAAACTCAGCACAGTAAAGGCATGGTGGATTTGCTCAAGGTTATTGTGATACCAAAATCTCACACCAATCATACCATCACACAAACATTACGGGTCTGAACTCGTAATGTCTGACTCTTGTCATCGTAGATCAGCTACATAGAGTGAAACACACTGACGATCATACATAGAAGCCACAAGGAATTTTGTTCAGTTAAACAGATATATTAAAAAAACAACTATGACTCAGATCTTTCAAAAAATGAGAAATTTCATATAAAACAAAAAACAAAATGAGTTAATTTGGTGCCTGATTTGGTTGGTTGACTGCTAAAGCTCTTTGAGACCCTGAACATGTGAGCCATAGTTAGTTTCCTACTCTGGTTTCAGCACGTAACTGGACCAAGTGTTGTCTCCTTCCTTCCTCCCACCCTCCTTACTCCAGGTGGGGATGGATGTAAGAAAGGGTGCTCAGTCATTGCAGCGCACCAGTCTCCGGAGAGTTAAACACTGAAATACAAATACTGCCCGGTCCTCCAGGTACGGGACAACAAGCACTTGTGCATCCCAGTGCTTGGACAATAACCTGTGTGGTGACTGCTACCAATCTGATAGAGCCTAATAGTTTCTTACACCAACTTTGTTTTTATTTATTTATTTAGTTTTGTTTGTTGTTGTTGTTGTTTTTGTTGTTGTTGTTCAAAGTTAGAATCCCTTTTTGTAATGCTTTGAGTGAAAATGTTTGGTTGTTGTGTAAAATGCGCAGTCTGCAAGGATTTGACAGTCATTTAAATTCTATTCTAAACAAATTAAATACAAAGACATGAAGCTTTTCCTTTTTATTTGAAATATAAGTGGTTAATTCTATGCGATTGCCATGAACATGCTTCAGAAATGACAGATTACTACTTTTTACATCAACTGTAGGAAATAAAGTTGATTTTAAGCCTAAAAAAAACTTACTATAGCTGAAGCATAGAAAGAAAAGAAGTTAAGAAAAAACAATGAAGTAAGCTTAAATTTGGGAATGGAAAATGATAGCATTTAGAAATGAAAATATTGTGGTAAAACCTACAAAAGAGACTGTTGTTTGCCTGCCTCCTGTGAGCATACCAGCACTTGTGGCAGCCTACATTCTTTTATGCAGACTACAAAGCAGTAGCCATACTATGGTTAATATGTGCACTCCTACTACCTGTTGTCAACTCTAGTGGTATTTGACAATGATTATATTCCGATTCTTTCATTTTGAAATTCATTGCTGCAAATTTAGCAAATCCATGGTGTCCTGTTTCTCCTGTTTTCTGTTTCAGTGTTTGCAAATCATAACAGCATTTTACACAGCTTCCCAGCCTTTTCTGAAAACTTGATGATGTCATTGTCTACTCCTTCATTATAAAATTTTAGAAGGCCAAAATCATTTTGAATGCATATTGAATCTGTTTTTATATTGTTATTGTTGGGGGGGGGGGTTTCAGGACCGGAAACCCACTGCCAAAACACCCACCACAAAAACACGACCGGAACGGAGATGGAAATGAAGAAGAAGGAGAAGAAGAAGTGGGGAGCAAGTGGAGAAAATATACCAGGACAACCAGAAACATCCTCAACCTGTGATCATGAAGCACCACAAAACAAAAGAAGATGAAAACAAAAAGAGGAGTTGAACTTGTAGTTTTATAACATTTGTAAAGAAAAATATAACTAAACAGAGGCATGGTCATTCATTTTTATACAAAAAAGAAAAACTATCAATGTTCGTAAAACAACTAAGAAAAAAAGCAACAAAGTGCTTCCTGTGAACTGTAATCGCATGATAACTTCTGGTGCATGCCCTTTGACCTTTTGAACTGTCATTATCTACAAACTGAAGGAGTAAAAACTGAAGGTACAGGGGCTGGGCCGTGCATGGGTCATAAGACCTTTTGAAGGACCTCATGCCCACCAACTGGAGTCGTTTGTCAGCGAGTTGAGTCCATTAACACTGCAGCCAAACAAAAAAACAAACAAACAAAAAAAAATACACAACTCCCTCAAAGGATGGCTGTATATGCAGCAAAGCCTCTGCTGAGCCAGCGCTTCTGTCATCGGACCCTTTCTCCTCTTATTCTTAATGTGATATATGCACTCTATGCTCTGTGGACATGTGTGTGCGTGCGTGTGTTTAAATTGCTCTGCAGCATGTGTTACCTTGCTTCGGGCTCTGCGTTGAGCCTCGCCTGCCCTCCCCTGATTGGCTTGTTGTCTCTGTGATGTCACGGCGTGCTCGACCTCTGCAAAGAGAAAGCCGCTGGCTCTTCCCCGCTTGTGGGTTCTCGTCTGCGTGTGTCTATGTTTTTATTTAGATTTATCCTTAAATGAGTTTGCTTCCTCTTCGGTATATGTCCGCTTTGGTTCTCCACTTTATTTGACTTTGGTAGAGAACTGAATCTCTTTAATTCCCTCGTGTCTTCAGGAGTAATGTGTTTTAAAGACATCGGAATGTTTTCCTTGGGAATGAGTCGGTTGCTTGACGCCATTGCACAGCAGCTCTGATAAATATCTTGACTTTTTCCTTCCTTATGAGCTTTTTCTGTTTTTTCTTGGTAGCATATCTCTTTCTGAGCCATCTTTATTGGTAGCCCTCGTTTATATGCAGTGAAAATCGCAGGTCTCTTCTATCCATTTTACTTCTCTGCTTCATCTTTTTTATCTGTTTGTTTCAGCTGCGGCATCTTGCTGTCAAATATTTATTCACCCATTCAATACAAAAGACATAGAAGAAATACTGAAGAAGTTGACTTTTAAGGCATTGCTTGGAAAATTCCTGGCAAGTGTGAAGTTGCAGGTGACAAAATGTAAAGCGTGGACAGAGAGGTAGCACTGTGACTGTCCGGTTATCACTGACCCCAGACTCGTGAACTTTCTGTATGTGGCTTGCAAAGGTATTTATACCTCGTGAACATTTTCTCATTTTAGAACTTCAATGCATTGCATTGAGATTTTACATAATGATGAAACAGAAAGTATTGCATAATAGGTAAAAGGATATGTATGTGTTGTAAATGTTTTGTTACAAATGAAGTATAGGATGCATTTTCAATTGCAGCCCTGCAATTACAGGTTGCACACTTTTTTTTCTGTGCAACAAGTTTTCTCATTAAGTCATCATTTTTTATTTAAAGCGCACCTTTTAGGCTTGTTGTTAACAAATGGCAAAAACAGTGCTACATGTGTCAGAAAACATCCCCAAAATATACACTGAAGTTTGTAGTTGTCACAGTCACATGACAAAATGTGAAGATGTTTTATATAAATACCTTTGCAAACTTGAGGACATTCAGATATAGAACATGAAAAAGCACATAAACAAAATAAACATATGGTTGAAAGATCAGAATGTCAGACAGCTTTGCCACAGCAATAATACCTAACAAAAAGAAAAGATGATTGTCCAGCAATTTTGATCTCTGATGTATTTTTTTTATTATAGTTACTCATTATTTAAAACACTAATGTAGAAAATCTAATTTCGCTGAAGTTATTTTTAAAAAGTTTGTTTGTTGAGATGGAGTCACCTAAATTCGGTTTTGCTTTCACTGAGTTTTTAAGGCTATTAGTGTTTCACACATAAAAAAATAAATAAAAAATCAAGCTCACATTACTGAAAATCACGTATCTTTTAACAATTTATGCAGAAACCAGACAGCAGCACTATGTAGATTTTGTATCACAGTAGCACACATTTCTGGATCGTCTCAGCACTATTTTATCCCACAAGTACTGTAAATGCTACTGTAGCCTGAATGAGTGCAGCACAGAATGAATGCACATATTTTTCATATGCTCTCCATGCAAGCAACCTTCATCAGATAATAGCACATGTTTTCTAACATCATATTTTACACTCAGGTTTTTTTTTTTTTTTTTTTTTGCTCTGTAAAATGAAAATGGGGTGGAAATACAGATCGACAGATCGCTCGATGGAAAAGGAGGATGACTCTAGGAAGGAGTACCGGAAACGAGGGTCGTGAATTTTGTAGTCCTTTTAAAGAGTGACATCTATGTCTTTTTTTTTTTTCATTATTATTGTTATTTTGGGGGACCACATGTAACAGGTTTGTGTACAGATGTGTGTCAGAGTATATTGATTAAGATGACACCAAAAAGTAGTTTTTAATGCATCTGAATGAGTCCTCCTGCTGCAGCCCTGGCAAATGGGTTTTGTTTATCCTACGTCATTTTAACACTTGATGAACAAAAACTAACCAGAAGCACAGGGATAACTGCATTTATTTGTTTATTCTTTTTTTTTCTTTTCAATGTTTGAGTTGAAATCCAGCTGCTGCCAGTAAAATTACTGGCAGCAGCATAATCTTACATTGAAGATTGTAGAGAAATATAACTTTGGGGGAGGCGAAACCTTGCCTCCAGAATTAACCTGTGCCACAATTACTGGAACCTCTGTCAATTAAAATAGAAATAAAATAAATTGCATTTTATGCTTCAATGAGTAGCATTTTGAGGTTACTGTGTGTCTATAGCAACCACTGGACATTACCTACATGCTAATGTGAGGCATGCGGGAAGAATATCTCGTCAGTCCATCTGTCACAAACTTAAACTTGTAGAGCTTGCTAAGCTCTGATGTAACTTTAACTGATAAATGTAAATGGAGAGCTTCTCTTAACAGCACTGGAAACCTTGTTATAGTGCATTGCATCATCATTTCTCTAACTCTATTAGATTATGCTACTGCAATAAAAGATTAATTTGTTTGAAAGACTTTTATGTATCTTTACCCAGTGAATGTGGAGAATCCTCCTTGGAAGCCCTGTATACTCTCACCAAATCAGCTTTATCTGGATGAAACAGGGCCCAGATCCTCACTATCATTCAACTATATTTTATTCACTCATTTTCAGAGTACAAATAATATCAGTCAGCACTATAGTCTGTACTCCAATGTGAAATACATTTTGTGTTGTACCTTTGTTAAAGTAGCACTATCACAAATATTCACTCTGTACCTCCACCATTTAGTCCTTTTATTGATAATGGTAGCTTTAAAATGAAACCATTTGACCTAAGACATGTTGTGAGGCACAAAGCCAAAATTTCTAGATCAGTTTCACAGATTGTGTAAAGTAATTTGTAACACTGTTTTGTGTTTTTTTTTTTTTTTTTTTTTTGTGGTAAGAGTTGAAACTGTCAGTCATACATTTGAAAAGGTTGACAGCTGTAAAGTTATTTAGGGCAGTGGTTCCCAAACTGGAGGTCATGACCCTTCTGTGGATGATGAAAGACCATGTAGTGGGATTTCATCATCAACTTAATTTTTAAAAAAGTAATAAGCCCAGCTTATTTTTGAAACATCTAAATAAAAACAGTACTCGGCTTGAGGCTAGCGTATCTGTCATTCCCCTTGCCAGCCCCTAAGTGGTAAAAGGATACCATTATTGTTGGTAACCTGTAAGGTTTCACTAAATTAAGCAAAACTAAAATCTCAAAGATGAATTGCATACCATATTTTTGCTTCACATTCAGTGGCAGATCATTGATTTAAAATTCACAAGACATGCACTTCATTTTATTGTTTCTTTTCAGAGAGCTTGTGGCACCCATATTAAGAACAACCACTCCTCAAATTTCTTGTACTGCTCACTTATAAGAAAATATGTCAAACAATTTTCTTCTTTAAATTTGTTTCCTCTTTGAGAAGAACTCTCTTATACAATGGTAAACGTCCCTGCCACCATGTTTGTCTGATTGGTGTGAAAGTGTGTGAGCATGACAACACTTGGTTCCAAACCTTGTCGGATCAGAAGAAGAAAGAAGACATTTCTACCAAGCATGTGAGTGAAGAGGGTGTGTAACCTACGACAATGTATTTTAAAACGAGTATTGTAAAATATTAACTGTTGCAAAGAATAGAGATCACCTATACTCCTTTAGACTGGATACATGACAGTGTAAACGCAATATCATATAACTATCCTAAGGAATGCAACCGCGCACATGCACAAAAAAAAGATGGTTTTTATGAAAATGTATGTATAAATATATGACAAAATATATTTAATTAGAATGCTATGCACCCTCCTAGAGTTGTTATGGATGTTCTTTAAGCATTATCTAGTTTAGGCCGACACCCACATCTTGGGGAATGTAGAGGCTTTGTAGCTATGATCATTTGTTTTCTTTTCTTTTGTATTGTCCTGGAGAGGATAAACAAACGTGAATATGTATACAAGCCTTTGGATCAAACATGAAGATATGTATAGATCATGTTACCCTGTACACCAGCTCTTACCATTTACAAGACTTAATAAACAGAAAAGATGGGACATAACTTTGTGAGAGTTTCTTTTGTAGTTTAATGCCTACTGGTTGTGTGTTTTAATATTTTAATTGGCAAAAGTTCTGGGGACTTGTGTTAATTCAGTTGTGAATTTAAAATGATCAAGACTAATTGATTTTCAAGACTTGCAAATGGATGTTCCCAGATCTCTTGTATCCATTGATCCATATTTTGCAAACAAGTATGGACAAAATATATGTATTCTGTACGTGCAAGACATGACAAAGGGGATGTACAGATGTGATTACAGTAAATTACATCTAATTATACATAATGGCATCATAAAGTATTAATTAAAATACTTCCTTACCCTTGAGTCGAGTCACCATGATTCTCTAAAAAGGTCAAATTAGGTGTTTAATACAAATATTCATGTAACTTGTTCATTTTCTTGTTTGACAGCCAGCAAAGGGAAAACTACATTTCCCAAAACCATCGTGTTCTGACGCCCCCCGTTTTCAGCCAATCAGAGCGCTGCGCTCACGTGATGTTTTGTGGGAATGCTGTCACTTGTTTAGAGTTTTCCCTCTCAACCACGTGGAGTGACGGTTCTCACTCATTGAAATCAGAGGCTTTTACATTCTTATTATAATTATTTAGTTTTGTTTTGACCGTGCTCGGCATCGACGCTGCCCCGTGTGTGAGATGTCAGCAGCGGGTCAGCAGACCTCCAGGAGCCTGGAGATCCCCGCTGTCCGGAGGATCGCCATCCACGATGCAGCCCTCATGCCCAAGGAGTACTCCACGACCCCGGGGGGAACTCTGTTCAGCACCACGCCAGGAGGTAAACATGGCTGGACCCTGACAGATGGTGGAAAGTTCAGGATTTGTGTGCGTGTGTTTGTTTTTGGATTGTTAGGTTATAAACTTCAGATTCAGTTAACATTAACCAGATAAGGAAAACATGCTGTCAGGCATAAACTATTTATAGTGCGGCTCTTTCAGCTGCTGCAGAATCATGTTTACAAGAGGAGGGCTCAATTGTGTAATAGCCTACTAAACATTATGGAGATTCATTCAGTTGTCTCTTGAAAAAACAAAAATGTAAAGGACGCACTGAAAGCTATATTTTTGCTGTCTTTATTACTCTGTTCAAAACTGTTCTTCAGTGATGAAATGGACAGTATTTTTGCTGTAGATTTTGAGTTTTTCCACAGTAGAACTATTTTATTCTCAGCTCTTGTGTTTTGTATGTTGACACAGTTTTGTAAGAATCACTGTTACTGAAATTACTGACAAACTCAACCATTATTCTACCTTACAATGCAATGGGTGATGTATTTTTTTCTGAAATTATTACAGAAGGTTAAACATTAGAGATGCAACATGTGTTCACAGTCAATGCTCTCTTAAACAGAAAGTCTTCAATCTACTGCTGTAAAATAAAATAATGTGTTAGTTTTATTGTGTTAATTTAATATTTATTTTACAGTGAAAGTCTATGTGTTGATGTTGGCAATGAAAACTTAAATAAAAAGAGAATGCATATCTTTATTTTCATTTTAGGATGAATGCTTCTGCACAAAGTCCTAACCAGACATCAATAAGCTCTCAATTAAAGACATCCTGGGCCCTCCTGGGGACATTTCCAGCATGGGCCCTTTTGTTAATGAAAAGTGTTATCCCATCCTACTTGCTGTGAAAATTTGGCTCAGATGCACATGCTCGTTTTCACTGATAACATGTTCTGTAACATTACCAGCTCAGACCGGTTGAACACATAACACACGTTGTTAAAGTTTGGGACTGAAGTCTAGATTCTCGGTCATAGGAATCCATGGAGTTACTATTTTCCTAGATGAGAAAATAGTAACTGACTTGTCACTGACTAACAGCGTTTTTCATGCATTTCAACATTCTTGCATCCAATCAAAAAATTGTTCCCTTAATTGTACTAGAATAATCACTGAAAAAATTTGGTGCCATCCCTATGAACATTTTTTTTTTACTTCCATCGTTCTCCCCACATTTGTTGGAAAATCAAACTGAAATATATAAAACATATATAGATTATTAGAAATCCAATGGACTTTAGCACATCTTTAGTTAGGTATTTTTTAACTCTTGTTCTGTCTAAATCCTGATGTCAAAACTGTCAAATTAAGATTAAAGTTTCTACTTTTAAAATTTCACCAACTGCCCCGGTGCATAAAGAAAGATTACTTCTCCAAATTAAAAGTCCTCATATTCCACAAATATTGACACTAAATAAACACAAAATTTTACAAAATAGTCAGATTGTTTTGAAAAAAGGGATCTATCAATCATGTTTGGCCTGAAACATGATCTGCTTATAAGGATCCTGCTTATCTTTGCTCTACAAAAAGGGTATCTCATGCTGGTATCCTAATTCTGTGTTTGACTTGATTTAATCAAGGCTGCGTCTGGCGTCGTTGCAGCCAAACTGATGAAATAGGAATCTGTGTTTGTTTGACTCAACCATATGCACGGGTGAGTGAGTGCACCCACGTCTGCTTTTGAGAAAAAGTGACGGCATGTTTGTTGTCCTGCGTGCTATGAATTTAAAAACATGGCAAACCATGTTAGAAAAAGCCAAATGTCTTTTGTTTATTTATTTTAGACAACTTTAAAGATGTGATAAAAGGTGAAGTTGCACCAAAAATGATTTTTAATTTAATAAATGTATTGTGGATTTTTGGATACTTGTACGAGCTATAAAGTTTTTCTTGGTGGAAAAAACCTTTAATATACTTCTAAAATCAGCTGCTGATTCCTTTGATTTTTATAGTCGTGTTTAAAACACAACTCAACAATAAATGTTCATGAACATAACTTTTGCCCCCTGTGTTATTGCCGCCACCTGCAGGCACCAGAATCATATACGACAGGAAGTTCCTGCTGCAGTGTCGGACCTCTCCTCTGACCCGTACGCCTCCTAAACTTCCCGATATTCCAGGAGTCACAAGGCCGCTTGACCCAGAGTCATCCAGTAATGAAAACCAGCCTGAAGAATTACCCAGCAACAACGCAGACGACCACAGCCTGAACACAGAGGAGAACTCTGGTACTGTTTTTGTTTTGTTTTAATACAGCTGATTTTGTACTCTCCTATTTCTGTCAGCTAAATGTAATATATTGTTTTTCTGTCTTACAGCGGAAGACGCCCAGTTTGAAATGGACATCTAAATGTTAGCAGCAGTAAGCTATGAAGTATTGCTAACATTTATGTGGTTATGAAATAGTTGAAACTGCAAGTTCATTCTAAGTCAGCTTTATAATCTGACAGAAAACAGCCATGTATTTTCTAATGTCAAGTATTTGAAAAATGTTGAACCTAAAACATTAACTAACACTGTTTTTTTCACTTTGTTAAATGTATGACACGTAATTCCTTAAATTGTTTTTTTTTGTTTGTTTTTGTTTTTATGTGACTTATATTTACTTTGAAAATATGATATAAAGTCAATTATTAGGACTAGTGTTGTTGGGAAGCTTGGTGTGAAATCTGTGATAACTTTTATGGCCACATGAGGGCAGCAGACAAAAGTTTCATGGTTTGAGATCCCGTTGTGTTTGTCAATTTCAAGTCAATTTATTTGCATTACTTTGGTTGTTTGAACACTAAGTGATTGTGAAGTTACATAAATTATCAGCAGAGGTCTTATTAATGTCTGACTGCATTTTATTGTCACTCATCAGTTGTTTGTTCCTTAATTTCCAAGATCATTTTAGAATCATTTCATACATTTTTTAAATGCAAATTGAAACCTCAACCGAAATGGTATAGTGAAATATTTCTTGGCTGGAAATGTTACATAATAAGCTTATAGTTGTTACAAACTATAAGCTTAGAAAAACTGTATGAATTTTTTTTTACTGTGAACATCATTAAAAGTCACTGTTAATGCATACCTGTGATGTTTTTTTTTTCTTACTATGTATCAGGAAGTCCATAAAAAAAAGTGCAACCATTAAAAAAACTATTTGAAGCAAAACTGGACACTGCAATAGATCATTTGCCCAAAACATAACAGTATATCCACCAAGGGCTGGCTGAGAAATAAGAAACATCTCACTGCTGAAACTGACCAGTATGAGAGACTAGTTGATGATTTGAGGGTAGGGCATTCTTATATAACCCAGTCATATACTGCAATACAAAAAATAGGTTAATAATACAAAATACATTAGCATTAAAATTAACCTTAATCCAAAATTTTTGGGTGGAAAAAGCTGATGAAACAGGATTGGTCCTATAAAAATGTTCTAAAACCATTTTTTTTGTAGTAAAACAGAACAATTCTTATTCAACATTGTCTTAATTTATTGTATTATCAAACATAGCAGACATACAGATGGGTCAGTATGACCCAAACCTTCCAGTTCTACTATTCTTTATTTTTTCATCAGCATGAAAAAATAAGTCACTGAACATAAAATGAGTAGAGCTTGTGCATAAGAGGCACAACTTGATGTATTTGGAAAAACCTAATAGCGCTTCTGTAAATAGAGTCCATCTCAACTCCAGCTATTACCTCCCTAATGATTTCATTTCTCTTGCTTTGGTCCATGTTTGAGCTTAGATGTAAAGTGCCTGTAATTTTTTTTATCCACTTTTTGTTTGCTCTCAGTGGCAGCCACACTCCTCCACGATCATATTGTCATGATGCCTCATCACCATCCTCCCGTTCTCATGGTAAAGCATCGAAAGCGGTGTCAGGCGAGTGGGCACACAAGACAGACTTGGTACCTTGTCTGGTTGGTGTAGCTTCAACAGGCTCTGTGAGAAAACACAGAAAATTGTTAGATCATATCTCCTCAAATAGGTATTGGTATCATTAGATATGTATACTGCAGCATTTTAGCCTCACCTGCATGTATGCATGGTTAGTCGGAGCGAAGGTCTCATCTACAGGTGTAGGACATGTCCCTTCACAGCGATAAGCATTGTACCGTTTGGGATAGACGATCCACTCACTCCAGTTGAACTTCTCAAAGTCCATCCACATGTCCTCCTTCCTGCAGAGATCACTTTGCTTCTCCTTCCTTGCAGTGTTTCCCTGTCTCTGCCATTTCTGTCCATACCTCTTTTCCCTGTGGCCCCTCATCCTGGCGGTGGGCACCCTGTCCAGGTTGACGTACTTGGAGTGTTCTGCTGTGCGGATCAGGGTTGGCATTCGCTGGCTGCGTGGGCTCTGCCTGGAGAAGACCACTATCATCACCCTATTGGCCGTTGGGTGCTGGATTCTCTGCTGCTCATGACCGTCTTTCACCTGAGCTACATCCTCCTCCATTCTCTGAACTGGGGGTCCCTGATAAAGCCAGCGAAGGATCATTTTGGTCATGTTGAATACTTTCCATGGTGAGATTGAGACCACTGAGCGTGGAGGAGCTCTCAGGTGTCCCAGAAGAAGCCTGCTCTCAGAGCAGTCCGTATCAGGACATCGTCTCCAGTTGGACTGATAGATGTCTACAGAGGCAGCGGAAGACTGTGTGAAGGCAGGCTGGCGGATGTGGAGCTCAGCCAGGTGGACGTTGTCACTTGAAGACATGGAGGACAAGTCGAAGATAACTGACCATTTCTCACCGATCTGATGGCAGCCTGGAGAATAAAAAATAGAAATTTTGACAAAAATGCAAAAGAAGACTCCAAATTTTTCATCTTATTGGAAACTCGCTGGTCAAATAATTTTTTTAAAAAAGGAATAGAATGCAACAGCATTTCTACCTATTGACTGAAGACAATGAGACAGATGTTTCACTATAAAGCTGAATAGGAGCACTTACTCACTTTTAGCGACTATGCTGATCACAGAGTCGGATGCGTGGAGGACGGGGATGCCCTCCCTCTGGATGCTGATGATGTCTGCCGAAGATCTGGTCTGATCCTCGGGCCTCATCGTCCAATAGAGCTGCATCATGTACACCGGAAGCCTGTTTCCGATGCGTGTGGAGCCCACGGAGCGACCCGCCATCCCTAGGAACAGCGCGTCGGGAAGCATCCCGTGGAATGGCTGCGCACAGAGACCCAAAATCAAATCCACCAGAAGAAAACACCCAAACTCCACAGTGAGACCAGTCATAGTTCCCATTTGTGATGAAGATGGTTCCACGAGCAGAAGCAGACTGGTCCCCGCGGGATGCTGCCACACAGTTTTATAATCGTCCTGTAGTCCTTTGAAGAGAAGCATCAAGGCCCCGGATGTCTCTGATGAAAGGTCGTCATGAACCGAAACCAAAATGCTCTTTGAAGTGGATCATTGGTTGTGAAAACTGCAAAAGGAGCTGCTGACTGCTTTTCTCTGCGTTACAGATCCCTTGACTGCAGTGATTAAAGAGACCATGAGTTAATCAGGTGGACGAGCGCTTTCTTTGTTAAAGGCCTTGACATGCTTGGAGTCTGTGTCTCTCTCTCTGCAAACAGAGAGAGAGACACAGGTACTCAAAAACATATCAAGAAATCATAGACATGTTATTTTAATTATCACAGTTTATAGGGAAAGTCATGTTTGAAGAACATTTTTAATGCATTTCCTTTAAATATTTTCTAGACCTGTTTTGAAGTCTACACTTTGGCCACTTTAATTATTGATGTAATCCTACTTCTTTGAATATTAAGGGCTGCTAATTGTCACCCATTTAAAATACAAACATCGCACTTACGTTCTAAGAAAGAGAGTAAAACTTTGTACTTTTCAAAAAACTTTTCTATTTATTTAAAACTTTTAAATATGTATTTGCTCCAGGCACGTGTTTCCGTTGCATAATTGGACTCTTCTTTAATTGTACGAGATAAATTTGACCGGAAGTCAGTTTCTCTGCGGTAATCACGCGTCACAAACGCACCTGCTGCAGCACAAACTGTTTAAAAGCTCAATCTCAGGTGTTGCTGTTTGTTCGAATGAGTCGCGGGGCCGACATGGACCTGCGCCTGGTCGTTTGCTTGATTTTTCTGCCGAATCTAAGATTTCCCTCTGGTAAGTTCAGTTTCAGTCGAAAAGTCGCAGTTTTCTGGCTTCACGTTCGTATTGCGACACAAACATCCTCAAAAATGCGCGCGGCTTCTGCGCTTTCCTCGATGTCTGCTTTGTTTTGTTTGAGTTGTTTTTAATTCTCCGTTTAAAAATCTAAAAGCCGATGAGTTCATGATAGACGAGTAATAAAAGGAGAAACGAGTCAAATGGGCATTGTACCTGCGACCTCTCCGCTTTACATTATAAGAGATGTAATGAATAGATTACCCAGTGGTTTATTTAGCATTCGTTTGTTTTCTTCCCTAAGTGACTGGCAGATAATTAAAACCTACAATTTCTTTTCTCAAACTTGAATTGTAAAACTAATTTGAAGAGGGATTTTTTTTTTCCTTGTTTGAAGTTTCTAAATGCATTTGTACACTAAAAGGTATTTTAGTACCTATGTATATATTCAATAACTTTCTATTTAATGGAAAAATTAAAGCAACTAATGCTCTTAAAGCACCATTTGCTTTATGAAAAATATTTGGGGTATCTTCATTGTGGGCTCCATTATCCCTCTTGCCTCTGCCCCTTTTTATACATTTTACTTCCACTCAACTTTTAATTAATATGCTTCCCCAGTTTTGTGAACAGTCATAACATTTATGTTTAACTTTCTTTTTCCCCCAATGTGTGTTTATTTTATTTTTTTTTTTTTATCAACCCTGAATAATTTACTTTTTATGTGACTCTGTAACCTGGTCTTTTGATAAATGCTCAAGTGGAAAAACTTCATTTATTTATTTTTTTTTGCTTGTGAGAAATTCTTTTAAAGTGAGAATAATTTGCACTGTGCTTTCTATAATTTAATTTGGGCGTGAACATAATCTGTGATCAAAGGCTATGATTACAACTTTTCTAATATGCACTCTAACCTTGTCTTTGTCTGTAGGCCAACGATTGGCTTGCTCTGAGGATCAGTGGCAGTGTGATGATGGAACCTGTATTACTGCTGTGTGGAGATGTGATGGAGAAGGAGACTGTCTGGATGGATCTGATGAAATGGACTGTAATGGTATGTCAAACTTTCAAAACAAGGTTGTCAAAGAACTGTCAGATTTTACATGACATCTGCTTTAACTTTTTCTTGTTGCAATCAGCCTCCACAGACTTGGATTGTCCAGCTGGTCAGTTTCCATGCATGGACTCTGTTGGCTGTGTAGACATGTCAGCTCGCTGTGATGGACAGAGGCAGTGTCCCACTGGTTCTGATGAGGAGGACTGTCCAGCCACAGAAGGCTGTCTGGAATCTGAGTGGATGTGTGGAAACTACATCTGTATCCCCAAAGAACTGCACTGCAATGGACAAAATGACTGCATGGACAACTCTGATGAAGAAGACTGTGGTGAGAGACACAAAGGGCTGAAATGGTTTGTGTGGCTTGATGGATGGTTGCAAGATTAACTTAAATGAGTTTTCTTAAGAAAACTTGCTCTCTGGAAAAAATATGTGCCAAATGGTTTTCATTGGCTATGTTTGAGAACTTTTTTCAGACTGGAAATGAATATTAGAAATATTGTAATTCCACTAAGGGAACCAAAACTTTGGGTGGAGAAAGTACCATAATTGGTAATTGCCAATCAAATCTTCCATTAGTTCTTATTTTGTGCCTTTGTGGTGATATCAGGATTTTCTGGGGTAGTTGGAAAGTAAACTTTTTAAGTGTGTTTTCTGACTTGGAATGATAGAAATTTTCAGGAGTTTTTCTTGGTTGGGTTGTGCCAACAGGGTTTTTCTCATGTTTTTTTTTTTCCAGGTAAATGTAGTGAGAATGGCCTTAGGTGTCCTGAGGGAAAGTGTCTGTCAGCTGAGCTAAGGTGTGACGGAGAGGTTCACTGTTCTGATGGCAGTGACGAGCCCATAACCTGCGGTAAGCCTGACTACATGAACTCAAGTTCTGTAAACAAGACTCTTTACTTTGTAACCACTGTTGCGTTGCATTCGCTTTAGGTCGTACCTGCTCTTTGTACAATGGCGGCTGCAGCCATAAATGCACAGATGAAACCTGGGGAGTTTGGTGCATTTGTCCTGTTGGACATAAGCTCTCCGCTAATGGTGCTGTTTGTGAAGGTGAGTGGGTCATCGTACCCTGAATGAATGATCCTTCCTTTTTGAATATGTTGAATTAAAATGTCTGTCACTGGTTGGTTTAGCCATAATGCTCTTGGTCACAACCAACTTCAACCTTTTTGCATTTGAATCTCAAACCCATTTTTATTGTTAGACTTGGATGAGTGTGCTTCATCTGTTCCTCAATGTGCACATTACTGCACAAACACCATTGGATCTTACTACTGCCACTGCAGAGAGGGGTTTAAACTCAATGGAGATGGTACCTGTCAAGCTTTAGGTAAAGTTTTTTGTTTATTTCCAAACTCAATGTTTCTCTAAATGTGTATTTATTTTGGTCAAAGTAGACATTTGGACAAAATATGTTGGACTTAAATACTTTTGTTAAATAAATTTGAACCCCCCAAAAAAGCACTAAAGTATTCTACCAAAGCACACACTCTTTGTACAACTGTTTTTGACTCCATCAGGCAATGCTACCCAACTGCTGATGATGGAGAGGAACAGTATAGGACTTCTGAATGTAAAATCCAAACAGTTCACCGCCATTAAGACCCCAGTGTCAGACCCAGTGGCATCAACATACGACATTACTAGGGGGTGGTACTACTGGGCCGATGGTAGCGGCAACATTTACAAAACTGATGGCCGGAACACCTGGACAACATTTACTGGTAGGTGCATGCTTATTTTAAGTTTTGAGTGTTGCCACCATGGTCATTATTGGATTCCTGATGAAGCTGCCAAGTAAAAAGAAATGTGTGTTTGCAAAACAAAAAACAGGACCACCTGGAATCAAAGGTCTAGCCTGTGATTGGCTAAATGGATACCTGTTCTGGACCAATAAGAAGACTGAGTCAATCTACATGCAGTCAAGTGTCGATAAAAGCTTTACAGCTCTGCTGAGCAAATATGTCAGTCCATCAGAATTGGTGCTTCTACCCATTGAGAGGTGAGTACAACTACCTGTTTAAATGCTCATTATCAATTATTAGAATATTAAACCTTTTTTCTATACCCTTGTTAGGTTTATGTTCTGGATCAACAAAGGTCTGGGTGACAGAGTGACTTTAGAGAGGTCCTGGATGGATGGATCAGAGAGAAGCACTCTCGTGGTTCTTACTGCCCAGTTTGCCCACAGCCTCACAGCTGATGTAGCTGCTAGAAGACTCTACTGGATCAGTGACTCAAAGAAGGTAAGTTCTGGAAAGCAACAGTATAGGATGGCCATCATTTGAGGCATGTTTAGGATTTGTCCCCTTTTGAGGTTGCTTTGGAAATTCAGCTAAACTGCAAAAGCCCATCCAAAAACCCTAAACTGGCTATTTGAATGGTACTTTTCACTCAGATTTCCTACTGAACCAATCTTTAGGTAAATGTGATGTAGCACAAGTCGGAAGCAATAACACTGCTTTACTATCTATACAGTTTCATTTTAAGTGTCTTGCTTTATTAACAATGCTCGTTTTAATTCAATATTAAGTTGTTCTCAGACAACTGTCCAGCTATTGCTAGGTGTTTTGATATTTTGTAGTCAATACTTTTCTGGGTATTTTATTGGATTTTGTTGCATTTCCAATTTAAGAACACTTTGAGAAAGCAATTGGGTCCAAAGTGATTACTTATTAAAAAAAAAACAAACAAAGGTTGTTTAAAACCTTCATAGTTCAGTAGACCCTTGAAATGCTTGTGAGCAGTGGCCTAAACTACCACACTTTCTCTGCCTTATTTTCTCATGATTTCCTAGACTTGGACCTAAATATCAACATTTTGAATGTTTCTAAGACCAAAAAAATGTGCAAACAATACAGCATCTGACAACCTAAATATTTGTCTCTTTCAGTCCGTAGAGACAGTGAAGGCAGATGGGACCGGCCGATACTCTTTCACAGGACTCTTTAACAAGAGACCAGCTTTGAGCCTCGCTGTCTTTGAAGGAATGTTCTTCTGGGTTGATCAAAAGGGACTTTGGCAGGCTCCCCAAGACCAGTCAAAGCCAAATAAGTTCATCAGAAAAACTGACTTGCCTCTGCTGTCGGTCTTCCATGAGCTCCAACAACCAAAAGGTAATTTGTGGATTTAAAATGGGTCTTTCTACATGTTCATACTGATGAGGGAAAATGCCAACTTATATAATTGTTTTGTAATACACCAAAATGTTTTTTTTTTCTTCCTCCAACTGTCTTGAAAACATTTAGGTTCTTCTCCTTGTGCTAAGACTCGTTGTCTCCTCTGTCAACTGACTAAAAACAATCCAGCTGGATTCACCTGTGCTTGTCCATATTTTAAAGTACTGCTGCCTGATGGGACATGTAAATGTAAGTTTATAATAATTTTAGTTTGTAAAATGTACAAAGTGAATTAAATTTTGCGCATAATTGAAATCTTTTCTTTTTAAAGCTTGTGCTGTCACTCATTAGGGGCTGCATTTTCAGAAGAATTTCTGTACTTTATTTTACAGATCCTCAGTTTTTATATGGCACTGCAACAACAATCAGCTTGTTGGAGTTTAAAGGCAGAGAGTCATCTGAAACAGAACTGTTTTCTTCAGAAGAAGGAATCCTGTCTTTTGATGTCAACTGGTACAGAGAATGGTTGTACTGGGCCAACCAAACTGGCCATGTTCAATGCACCAAGCTAACTCTGGACAAGACTGAATTCATTTCCACACCTTTACCAGGTCTTATTTGCAAGAAGCCAAATTGTAGCATAAAAAATGATTATTGCCGTCATGCCAGTTAACTGAAACAAATTGCATTTCACTTTTAGTTTGTCTGCTGTCTGTGGACCAGAGGAGTGGCAACCTATTCTGGGTATCATGTGACCTGAACATCATTGGCACCACTGCAGTCAGTAGTAATTACCCACAGCAGCTGTACCACACCACAAAGGAGATCAGCAGCATTTACCTCGACTGGCTGAGAGGTGGATTGTTCTGGTTGGAGGAGGGTAGGATCTTTGGCATGGGGATGATGGGAGGAAAGGCTGAGGAGCTGCTGCATATGGCAGCAGGAGGAGTGGGAGGGAACGTCGCCTTTGACATCGGAGCCGGCAGTCTCCTCTGGAACTCTAAAAGAGGAGGTTGGGACAAATTTCTTAAATGTCCTGATTTTCTTAAATGTTGCAATATTTAGCAAGTTTTAGATTCAAAGGACAAAGTTCTCTCTTCAGATTCTGCTTGGATTATGAAGCAAGATGAAAAGTAAATGTACTTTTAATCACTGCAGTGACTTGTTCATGAAAAATTTATATTGCCAGCATTTGAAGATTTGTCTTTTAAAGGTAGAATTGTATAACCCAGCCATTTCTGTGTATAAAGAAGTTGTTGCGTGACTTGGAGAATTAAATGCAATGTTTGAATGTAGGCCACAAATTAGTTGAGCTGTTTTTAGCTTTTGTAATTAAAACTAGATTTTTATTGGACCATTGGAGGCCCAACCACTGAATTTGTCTCAAGGTATAGAAACTTTTTGTAGGTGTGATCTGTTAAGGTTTTGTGTGTGGTTATCTTTTCCAGGTCTGACAACATTGAGTTTGCTGAAGGAGAAAAGCCACCAAGCAGGAAGAAGGTGGAACATCTCTGGCTCAGTAGTGGCTGCTTTTGAGCCTTTTCTTTTGTCAATCTCCAACAAAGTGATAACTTTATGGGATCGGCGGGACGGGAGCAAAATTCAGTCAGTTTCTGTGCAAGGTCCAGTGTTGCGCATCGTCACTGTACTCGGGGATGTTCAAACAGGTCAGACACCGTTCTGTTCCTGAGCTTTTGCTTGAATAAAATTCTAACTTGAGCTCACTTATAAGAAACATTGTCAAAATTATTTATTTTTTCCTTAGTGCCTGATACCCAAGTCTGCAATATGCCATCTTGGCCGTGCCATCAGTCGTCCATCTGCCTTCCACAAAATCTGCTCTGCAATGGCAAAAGGGACTGCCCTGATGGAGACGATGAGGAGCTCTGTGTCAGCGCTTGTCCTCCAGGTAATGTGACATGTGATACATTTTAATAGCCAACTCAGGTTTTCATCAGAGGACTATGTCTTCACAAAGTAACCAAACATTTTGTTCAAATTTCAGAAGATTTTATGTGCATGGATAGAAGAAACTGTATTCCTAGAATCCTTCTGTGTGATGGCCGTGCACATTGCCACGATGGCTCCGATGAAGTTGACTGTCCAACAGTTGCAGCGCCTTTATCACGGACAAATGTCTTGAAGTGTCGCAGCGGCTCAGTGATGTGTCAAGATGGCACAGAGTGTGTTCTGTATAGTCATGTCTGTGATGGAGAGGCAGACTGTAAGGATGGATCTGATGAACTGGGATGCAGTAAGTTGAGCAAATTTAAGGGGTTTTTGTTTTAAAACGAGTAACAACTTAAAATGCTTAAATTGTTTCTGCTTTGTTTTTAGGTGCAACTCAAGAACCCATAAGTTCTACGAAGCCAAACAAAAAGCTTCCTGTTACCAAACCTCCTCCCCTCACTCTGCCACCCTGCCTCAGCCCCTCTGTCCTTTGCCCTTTCTTTAAGGCATACATTTGCATTTCCGAGAGTCAGTTTTGTGATGGCATTAAAGACTGTCCAGATGGCTTTGATGAACAGAACTGTGTGGAGAGATGCCTTTTAAGAAGTAAGCCCCACATATTTTGCCAGTGCCGCCTTTTGATTACATTTTACACTGCACACTAAATGTATGTTTTGTAGGTGATTTTCTCTGCAAGAATCATCGGAGCTGTGTGCCGAATAGTGCAGTCTGCGACGGCCGCCGTCACTGCCCTGATGGCTCAGATGAAGTGGACTGTCCAAACGTAGCTCAAGGTGTACCTCATAATGAGTTAAAATGTCGCTTTGGGTCCAAACGTTGCAGAGATGGCCTGTCATGTGTTCTCATGAGCCACGTCTGTGATGGTGAGAGGGACTGTCGGGATGGATCAGATGAAGATGGTTGTGGTAAATATTTATCCTAAACACTGAAAACCTAAAACTTTAATCCACCTGGTATTTGTCATGTTTGAAGTCTTTTCAGAACAAACGAGAACTGATTTCATCAAAAAATGTGAAATAAATGCAAGTTTAAATTGCAACATTTATTTGTTCTGTATCATTTCTAGACTCTCCAGGAATTACAACAATCGCTCCCACAACACCTCCATGCACCAGTCCTTCAGTTCTGTGTCCAGGTTCTTCTATATGCATCAAACCAACACAGATGTGTGACGGGCGGAGAGACTGTCCTGATGGATCTGATGAGAAATGTGTCAAACGGTGCTCTTCTGAGTGTAAGAGCTCCAAAATACATATTGTGACAAAAGATATTTTATATCAAAAGTGTATTGAAACTCATGCAAATTTCTTCTTGTCCTCAATAGCTGATTTCCACTGCAAAGACCGTCGAAGTTGCGTTCCACTGAGCCGAGTGTGTGATGGTCGCTCTCAGTGTAACGATGGTTCAGATGAGCTCAACTGTCCAAGTGAAGTGCCTCCTGCAGCTCCAAATAAAATCCTAAAATGCCACTTTGGTTCCAAACTCTGTCAGGATGGTCTGAGATGTGTCCTTCTCAGCCATATTTGTGATGGAGAGAGAGACTGTCACGATGGATCAGATGAAGCCGGATGTGGTATTTATCCAGAAACTACTTCTGCATTCAAATGTGAGATTCAGACTTGATATTTTTGTCTTTTTTTTCTTTTCTTTTTTTAAATCTAGATGGTGCACAGAGTGGTGCTGTTGAAAATGAGCCACTTACATCTCCGACACTCACTAAAGAAGTAACTCAGCCTCCCACCATGTCTCCATGCACCAGTCCTTCAGTTCTGTGTCCAGGTTCAACAATATGCATCAAACACACACAGATGTGTGATGGAAAGAGGGACTGCCCTGATGGGTCTGATGAAAGATGTATCAAGAGATGTACCTCTGATGGTAAGTATTTCTTTTGTATACATAACATTTTTTTATGCTTTCACTTTTTGTTGTGTGACAACCAGAAACTTGATTGTGAAGGAAATGGAGTCAGATTTTTTTTTTCCACAACTTGTCACCATGAGCAGTGTTCAGCCTCCTTTACTTTGATAAGTGACATTGTGTAAAACAAACTGCTCAGGAGTCAAAAAGTTAAATGGCCTCTTAAATTACACCTGTGTGTAATTCAATCCGTAAACGTATAGCTAGTTCAAGGTCAGCGGTTCATTGAGAACAAATTGCCTCCATGAAGATACAGGAATGTAGACAATTCAGAGAAATGGTTGTGGAGAAAGTTGAAGCAAGGTTAGGTTGGAGAACAATCCCTCACTTACAAAATAGTTTATTCAATTATCTGAAAATCAGGCGATGCAGAGATTTTATGATCTGGTTGGTGAAGGGTGATCAAGCTAATGCCATTTATGTTTTGCAGCTGACTTTCCTTGCAAAGACCGTCGGCGCTGCATCCCAAAGAGCCAAGTTTGTGACGGGCGTTCTCAGTGCACTGATGGCTCGGATGAGGTGAACTGTCGGAGTGCAGTGGTTCAAGCAGCTCCAAAAGAAGTGTTGAAATGTCGCTTCGGCTCCAGACTTTGTAATGACAGGATGGCGTGTGTTCTGCTGAGTCACATCTGTGATGGAGAAACGGACTGTCAGGATGGATCAGATGAAGAAGCCTGTGGTATGTATCTAGAAGTTTTAATTGGATCACAAATGTTTTAATTCTTTTAATATGTATCTTATTTTCACCTTGAAGATTCAGAGCATGCTCCTGGCAATTCTATGGGGAATGAGTTCTCAAGTAAATCTCCTGAGCTGACTAAAACGGTAGCACTGCCTCCCACTAAGCCTCCATGCACCAGTCCTTCAGTTCTGTGTCCAGGTTCGTCTATATGCATCAAACACACACAAGTGTGTGATGGAAAAGAGGACTGTCCTGATGGTTCTGATGAGGAGTGCATAGAAAGTTGTCCTGAAAGTAAGTGGAGTTTGAAGATGCACTTCTTAAATGAAAATCTTTAAGCACATGCATATTTGCTATTTAACAATTGACTAAGATAACTTGGTACATTTAAAATGTAAAATCAGTAACTGAATACTAACTTATCATTTTTCTTTTGTAGTGGATTTTCTCTGTAGAGACCACCGCCACTGCATCCCAAAGACCAAATTGTGTGACGGTCGCTCGCATTGTAACGATGGTTCAGATGAGGTTGGCTGTCAGAGTGTAGTGCAGCCTGCATCTCCTACTAAAATCCTGAAGTGCTGGTTTGGGTCCAAACTGTGTCGAGATGGGATGTCGTGTGTCTACCCAAGTCACATTTGTGATGGGGAACCAGACTGTCAGGATGGATCAGATGAAGAAGAATGTGGTATTTATCAACTAGTTGTCTTTTACTTTCCTGTTTCCTCATAATTTTGGGTAAAGATTCCAACTTCAATCCTTTTAAGACTTTACAGAAAGCATTTTTTCTATTTTCTCTAGACAATGGGAGCTTGAATCAGTCTCCCACACCCACTGAAGAAGTAGCTCTGATTCCAACTAATCCTCCCTGCACCAGTCCATCAGTTCTGTGTCCAGGTTCTTCTATATGCATCAAACCAACACTGATGTGTGATGGAACAAGAGACTGTCCTGATGGCTTTGATGAGAAATGTATTGATCAATGTCCCTCTGACAGTAAGTAGAGCTGGCCATAATGAACTTCAGGTTATCTGTAAGAGATGCACAAAAAAATTGATCTTGATAGTTCATGATGCTTGACCTAAAATTGCAATGGGAAGCCCTTTCCAGCTGGAGAAATCTCCATGTTCAATGTGATGGTGGTGCACTTGCCAACACCTTTTATTTGTACCAGATAAAAAGTATAAAGAGTGATGTGAAGGGATCTGACATTTCAGCTTGATATATGTGGTCTTCTACATAAAGCTTTTTTTTTCTCACCACAGCTGACTTCCGTTGCAATGACCGTCAAAGATGCATCCCTAAAACCAAAGTGTGTGATGGGCGTTCTCAGTGCAACGATGGCTCTGATGAGGCTGACTGTCGGAGTGTAACTGCGCCGCCGCTTGAGTCCAATGTATTAAAGTGCCGCAGGGGCTCAAAGCCATGCAAAGACGGCCAAGATTGTGTTTTATTTAATCATGTTTGTGATGGCGAAATCGACTGCTTGGATGGGTCTGATGAAGAAGGATGCCAAGAAACATGTGATGAAGGTTGGTTATATTAACTTGTTTGTGAAACTGAAATTTGTTTCCAGTTGGTCATGTTTGTGCACTACTTTCAGGAGAGTTTCAGTGTGCCCACGGGAAGATGTGCATCCCTGAGAATGAGGTTTGTGATGGCAAGCCACAGTGTCGGGACCACTCTGACGAGGTGGATTGCTGGCAGCGAACAAGAGTTGTGAACACCGTTGTGCTGATGGCAAGCGGTGCATCCCGAAGAAGTTCCTCTGTGATGGAGAGCCAGACTGCTTGGATGGAACGGATGAACTGAACTGTAGTATGTTTTCAGTTTAACACAACTGATCGTTCATGGCAATATCAATTAGTAGGTTAAAAGTAAAATTTGCTGCAAGAGTAAGGCTTGCTTGGCATGCAAATCCCACTGTTTAATTTTTGGACTTTCTATTTCAGATTCTGCTCCAACTGATTTTCCTGTTGCCTCGACATCAGCTTGCATCACTCCTTCAGTTCTGTGCCCAGACTCATCACGGTGCATCTCTCAACATCAATTGTGCGATGGACAAAGGGATTGCCCAGATGGCTTTGATGAAATGGAATGCATAGCACAATGTGAAAACCCAGGCAAGTCCACATCTGCAAATATTGTTTAAACATATCCTGATGGCATAAATGAGTTTTGCAACCAGCTTTTGGAATGTAGAAATTTTTGGATTTTTTTTTTTCATAAAGATTACTCATTTTATTGACCATTTCTTGTCTGAACATTAGCGGACTTCCTGTGCAAGGACCAGAGGAAGTGTATCCCAAAGACTCAAGTGTGTGATGGCCGTACCAATTGTCCAGATGGTTCAGATGAGAAGCAGTGCCAATCAGAACTTACATCTGCATGTAAGGGGAAAAATACTAGAACATGTAAATGGTAAACTGTTCATAAACTGGAAAATAAAATATGAACATGCTTCCCAGCAGTGAGTGTCAAAAACAAACTTGAGTTTATTCACTGCCTTTGGACAGTAATGGCTTTTTCTGGCATTCTGGTTAAATAAGTCTAGGGTCTACAATTACACCTTTACATTTAATTAAGAATAAATTGAAGCAAAATCATGTTGCAGCCATAAAAATTGGGTTTTGCATAATTTGAATAGGAATGCTAATAAGATGCAGAGTATTGTACCTAAATTGAAATGCCTACTGACTTAAAGGTGCCTCATCAAAAACTGTTTTTGTTTTTTTACATTATCCTCACCAATTACAACATTCTAACATTTTTTTTTCTTTCCGCATTACTAAGCACCACATTAGCAAATGTTAAACTTTGCATTTGTGAGGTCCACCATTTTTCTCCCAAAAATAAATTTGCAGAATTGCAATCAGTTCATCTAATGTAACTTCTCTTTTTAAAGCACCAAGAACAAGACCTGGGCCTCTAAAGTGCCGCACAGGTTTCAAACTGTGTAAAAACGGCCTGCAGTGCATCATGTACAGCCATGTCTGTGATGGAGAGCGTGACTGCCAGGATGGGTCTGATGAAGAGGGATGTGGTGAGTTTATCTAAAGGCTAATTTTACACTCTAAAGGATGAGATTCAAGGTAATAACTTTACATGTCTTAACTGCTTGTCACTTTAAGATGCTACAGAGGCTGGTGCCCAAAGTTCTGTGGATAATGACTACATGAACGAATCTCCCAAACCAGTGAAACATTTTAGTCAGCCTATCACCACTCCACCATGCACCAGCCCTTCAGTTCTGTGTCCAGACACCTCCATTTGCTTGAAGGCCACACAGATCTGTGATCGAATGAAAGACTGTCCTGATGGGTTTGATGAAAAATGTGTGAGAAGATGTCCAGGCTGTGAGTGGTTAAAAGATAATTTTACTGTTTTCATTTACCCCTCAAAGCTTAATTTATTGGAATTATAATCATATTAAACTGTAAATTTAGAAAAATATTTTCTCCTTCAAGCTGATTTCCGTTGCAAAGATCGTCGAAGCTGTGTCCCAAAAAGCCAGGTCTGTGATGGTCGCTTCCAGTGCAACGATGGCTCAGACGAGTTTAATTGTCGGTCAGTAGAGTCTCGACCATCTCAGAAAACCGCCCTGAAATGTCGCATGGGGTCCAGAATGTGTCGCGATGGGACAGATTGTGTCCTCTTCAGCCATGTCTGTGATGGGGAAAGGGACTGCAGGGACGGATCGGACGAGGAAGGCTGTGGTGAGTCTGCATACCCAATATGTAGACATTGCCAGTGTTCATTGGTAGATAAAAGTGCAAACTTTACTGAAACTTATTTATTGCAGAATTTTTAACTGTTTGGATAAATAGGCATGGGGTAGATTTCTTTCAAGATTGCAGGAAACAACCTTTAAAAGTAGATGCATATTCTAAAACTTTCAACCACAACTGCTAAGCTTTTGACATGTTTTCTCTGATCCACATTTTTTAGATGAAGAAGAAATGATTGAATCCTCATCCCCCAACAAACAGTTCTGTAGTTTCCCTTCAGTTCTGTGTCCTGATTCAAATGTATGCATCAACCCGTCTCAGTTATGCGATGGGATCAGAAACTGCCCTGATGGATCTGATGAGAATTGTGTGAAAAAGTGTGCTGACAAAAGTGAGTTTACAGCTTTTTTTTAATTCTATTTTTTTGTCTAAACACTTTTTGATGTATGCAAAATGTATCTTTGTAGCCGACTTTCTCTGCAAGGACCGTAGGAGCTGTGTGTCGAGCAGTCTGGTTTGTGATGGGCTCACTCACTGCTATGATGGCTCGGATGAGGCTGACTGTCGGAGTGTAACTGCTCCACCGCTTGAGTCCAATGTATTAAAGTGCCGCAGGGGCTCAAAGCCATGCAAAGACGGCCAAGATTGTGTTTTATTTAATCATGTTTGTGATGGCGAAATCGACTGCTTGGATGGGTCTGATGAAGAGGGATGCCAAGAAACATGTGATGAAGGTTGGTTATATTAACTTGTTTGTGAAACTGAAATTTGTTTCCAGTTGGTCATGTTTGTGCACTACTTCAGGAGAGTTTCAGTGTGCCCACGGGAAGATGTGCATCCCTGAGAATGAGGTTTGTGATGGCAAGCCACAGTGTCGGGACCACTCTGACGAGGTGGATTGCTGGCAGCGAACAAAGAGCTGTGAACACCGTTGTGCTGATGGCAAGCGGTGCATCCCGAAGAAGTTCCTCTGTGATGGAGAGCCAGACTGCTTGGATGGAACGGATGAACTGAACTGTAGTATGTTTTCAGTTTAACACAACTGATCGTTCATGGCAATATCAATTAGTAGGTTAAAAGTAAAATTTGCTGCAAGAGTAAGGCTTGCTTGGCATGCAAATCCCACTGTTTAATTTTTGGACTTTCTATTTCAGATTCTGCTCCAACTGATTTTCCTGTTGCCTCGACATCAGCTTGCATCACTCCTTCAGTTCTGTGCCCAGACTCATCACGGTGCATCTCTCAACATCAATTGTGCGATGGACAAAGGGATTGCCCAGATGGCTTTGATGAAATGGAATGCGTAGCACAATGAAAACCCAGGCAAGTCCACATCTGCAAATATTGTTTAAAATATCCTGATGACATAAATGAGTTATGAAACCAGCTTTTGGAATGTAGAAATTTTTGGATTGTTTTCATAAAGATTACTCATTTTATTGACTATTTCTTGTCTGAACATTAGCGGACTTCCTGTGCAAGGACCAGAGGAAGTGTATCCCGAAGACTCAAGTGTGTGATGGCCGTACCAATTGTCCAGATGGTTCAGATGAGAAGCAGTGCCAATCAGAACTTACATCTGCATGTAAGGGGAAAAATACTAGAACATGTAAATGGTAAACTGTTCATAAACTGGAAAATAAAATATGAACACGCTTCCCAGCAGTGAGTGTCAAAAACAAACTTGAGTTTATTCACTGCCTTTGGACAGTAATGGCTTTTTCTGGCATTCTGGTTAAATAAGCCTAGGGTCTACAATTACACCTTTACATTTAAGACAAAATTGAAGCAAAATCATGTTGGGTTTTGCATAATTTGAGTAGGAATGCTAATAAGACGCAGAGTATTGTACCTAAATTGAAATGCCTACTGACTTAAACCTGCCTCATCAAAAACTGTTTTTGTTTTTTTACATTATCCTCACCAATTGCAACATTCTAACATTTTTTTTTCTTTCCGCATTACTAAGCACCACATTAGCAAATGTTAAACTTTGCATTTGTGAGGTCCACCATTTTTCTCCCAAAAGTAAATTTGCAGAATTGCAATCAGTTCATCTAATGTAACTTCTCTCTTTTTAAAGCACCAAGAACAAGACCTGGGCCTCTAAAGTGCCGCACAGGTTTCAAACTGTGTAAAAACGGCCTGGAGTGCATCATGTACAGCCATGTCTGTGATGGAGAGCGTGACTGCCAGGATGGGTCTGATGAAGAGGGATGTGAGAAGCAATGCAAGCCAGGTTTGTGTGACGCATTGGAAGAAAATGGTGAGTGGGTATGAAAGAGGACAAACATGGATGTTGAAAATGTATATTCCCCCATCAGGACAGTTCCAGTGTTCTCATGGGAGAAAATGCATCCAACAAGAGCAGGTGTGTGATGGGCAGAAGGACTGTCAGGACCATTCAGATGAAATAGACTGCTCAAAACCAATTGAAGGCTGCCATCACCTTTGTGACGACAAAACTCGCTGCGTTCCAAAGACCTTTCTTTGTGATGGAGAAAAAGACTGCACCGATGGGTCAGATGAAGATAAATGTGGTGGGTGAATTTTAACTGTAGTCTTTAGACACTTAATACACATGTTTTCCAGAATCCATTATTTGAGTTCATCTTGTTGCAGGTTTGGGAGCCTGTGCTCCAGATCAGCATCGATGTGAGAGCGGGCAGTGCATTTCTGAGGCGTTTAGATGTGATGGTTATCCTGACTGCCACGACCACTCGGATGAGGCGGGCTGTCCAAGAGCCCCTCACTGCCCGGCACAGCTCCGATGCCCACACAGCCATGAATGTCTGCAGAAAGAGTGGCTTTGTGATGGAGAAAAGGACTGTAAAGATGGCTCCGACGAGAATGTGAGAACATTGTTCTTTATTCCTTATTGTGGAGAGAGTGAACATTGTCTAATAATTCTCTATTCAGAACTGCAACAACCCTCCAACAAAGTGCAGGAAGTACCAATTTCAGTGCAGACAGAGCGGTTTCTGTGTTCCTCAATCCTGGAGGTGTGATGGAAAAGAAGACTGTGACAATGGAGAGGATGAGGATAAGTGTGAGTAACTTGACAAACACAGGTTCTGCATTTATGAAACAAAAGTGAACATAAAATGGAAATGCCTTATGATTCAGTAGAGCCACCTTTAGCAGCAAAGTCTTGTCTGTTCTTTAACAAAGAACAAGACAAGACATTCTACAACAATGCTTCAGTTCATTGTTTGCACAAGCATTTTGGTTGAGGTCTTGAATTTAATTGGGAACACTGTTATGCAAAGAAGATATATCTAATTCCTACAGCTGCAAAATCTAGTCTTGTAGGACGTTTCAAATTTCACCTCGTGCAATAAGCTGTTCTGATCACTATGCCTCTTGAAGTTTGGATGTCTAATCTCATGGATGACAGAGAATTTACTTTCAGTTTTAACAACTGAATCACAAACCTTCCATCTCTGTGATTGACGGTTCATGAGATTCATGCTTTAGATGTTTAGCCATAGGCTGTTGGGAATTCTACCTGTGAAAAGAACGTTGTTCAAGAAACAGTGTGGTTCATTCAGATGCAGCTTTGCATGAAAGTTCTCCTACCATAGTTTTTATACTAAGGCTTTTTCCTCATCTCCCAAATAAAATACCTGTTCAGTTGTTGGACTATCCATGAATTTTAACTTCCTAACGTGCATGCATAATCTAAATTTAAGTTTTTTTTTAAAAAACTCCTTCAAATATTATGCAAGGTGAAAGTCATTTATCAAAACATTTAAGACTCATCACTCTGCAAAGTTTTTTTTACAGAAGCCATTTGAAAATTGTTGCTTCTCTTTCCATTATGACAGTGATGCATAACTGCCTTTGGTGTGCAAAAAAATCTGTAAAACTACTTCACAGGTATCCAGAGGAAATGCCCCTACCACCTTTACCAATGTGGCAGCAAAGAATGTCTGGAACCCAGGCTGGTGTGTGATGGCATCACCAACTGTATTGATGGCTCAGATGAAGGTGTGGGATGTGCTCAACGCAACTGCTCAAGTCCTTCAGCTCCCGCCTGCGACCACAGATGTGTCAGCACCCCTAATGGACCGGTTAGTGCAGAACTGCTGGTGTTGAATTTCAGTCCAGAACAGCTTTAACTGCATTTGGATCTTTTTAAACTGGCACAGCAGGACTAATGCTCCGATTGGGTTGTTTTATTTTCCCTACATTAGAGGTGTTACTGCGGTGCTGGTTTCAGGCTGCAGTCTAGCTCCAAGTCCTGTATGGACATTGATGAGTGCACTGCAACACCAGCTACTTCATGCAAGCACCTTTGCCAGAACACTCGGGGATCCTACAGCTGCCTCTGCCACCCGGGTTTCTATCTTGAGCCAGATGACCAAAGCTGCAAGACAAAAGGTGCCGTTAAATCAAATTTCTGCATTAAATTTGTGGTTTAGTGCAGCACAATTAACTAAACTTGTTTGAATACATCCATGGCTTCTAGCGTCAAGTCAGAATTACAAAATTGTATTCTTTATGCACCTAAATCCAAACATTTATGTTTGCAGTAGTTCAATCAGTTTGATTAAAACATCAACCAAAAACAGCCATTTTTCAAAGTACAAATTTCACAAGACAATTGCAGTTGGTTGCTATTTAAACAGCTTTGTGCATGTAAAAATGTTTCTACTGGGAAAGTAGTAAAACTTAAGTTATTTTACTGTTTACTTAAAACTGTATTTTAAATTTGTAGATGAGCCTCTGCTTTTGGCTTCGGTGCAGTCCGAAATGCTAATACTTGGAGTCCATAGCGGTACATTGCAGCTTCTCTCATCTGCTGACCGGCCCGTCTTTGCTCTGGATTTTCACTGGGCTGAGCAGAGAGTCTACTGGGTGAGCCCTGACCACCAGAGCATCCGCTGGGCTGACATGAAAACTAAAACTAAAGGGACGCTGACCAAAGGTAAATCTGTTTTCCTGTATTCCCACAATCATTTCAACGTTTCACAAATTAACTTTTTGTTTTTTTAAATAAAGGCATGAAGTCTGATTCAATCGCAGTGGACTGGGTTGGTAAAAACCTGTACTGGGTGGACAGACTGGTTGGACATATTCTGGCTATAAAGCTAAGCAGTTCAATCATGAAATCTCAGGACTATACTGTAGTTCTTGGAGAAAACCTGGAGCAGACAAGCTCACTGGTCCTGATACCAGACAAGGGGTATGACTTATTTATTCATTCGTCTGGTTTAAAATTTGTAGAATAAATATTTTTGTGTCCTTGCTCTTCTCAGATTGATGTTGTGGTCTGAGATTGGCAGCATCCCTCAGATCGAGCGGTCTGGGATGGATGGATCACAGAGGAAAGTACTGGTGAGCCGGGACTTGAGCTGGCCAGTCAGTCTGGCATATGACTTCCTGGAAGACAGGGTCTACTGGGCTGATGAGAAGCTGCACTGCATAGGCTCAGCCTCACTGGATGGAGATGATATAAAGGTGGGTGAAAACCAGTTAAAGAAATGTCTAGTCTATTCGGTTGAAGAGCTTTTATGGATCAAATAAGTGTTCCACAACACTTTCTGGTATTTAGGGTGTCTTGTTGGCTTTCTTTTACTAGATCCTCCAGTTGACGGAAACCCCAAGCCCTTTTTCTGTGGCGATTTTCAGCGACCGCATGTTCTGGTCCGACACCAAGAGAAGAACTGTTCATTCAGCTGACAAGAAAACTGGCAAGAATCAAACAGTTCTTCTGAAGAGACCTGGGCAGCCATTTGGATTAAAAGTTGGTGTTTCTATTCATTACATTTGTACATGGGAAAAGTTATTTTGGGAGTTCTGTAAGTAATGTAACCATTCTGTGTCTTTAGCTGATGCATGCCCTCTCCCAACCAGCTGTATCAAGCCCTTGTGACCATCTGCGATGCTCCAATCTCTGTCTTTTGGCTCCAGCACCAGAAAAATCTAGAGCTGGAGCTCTGGCAGTAAATGCTGCAGTTTGTCGATGTCCAAAGGGTTTTCTTCTTTCTCAGGACAGAATGACCTGCTTTCTTCCCAGAGAGTCATCTTTCATCCTGCTTTTGTCCCGCAACAAAATATCTCAGGTAAAAATTCCACAAACACTGACGTTTTGCCTATATATATATATATATGTAAATTTTTTTTGTAAAGTTTAGTAAATATAATTTTTTGTTTTAGATTTACTTGAGCTCTATGCGCCGTTTCGGAATCGCACTGAAGAAAATGCCAAATGGCAGAGACTTCAATCTCCCAGGAGTACCTGAGGCTATGAGTCTGGACATTTCTTTCTCAAAGCTCTTTGTGTTTGTTGCTTATTTAGAACATGGATCTGTGGATGTGCTAAAACTCTCAAACTCCATATCAAAACCAGAGCTTGTGCTTGCTGGACATATCGTAAAGCTACAGGTATGAATACCATGACGGTTAAAGCTGCAGTAATACATGTCAATGTTTTTTTTGTTTTTTTACATATGTCAAAATTCTGAGCTACAGCACTTCACCCCACAGTGTAGCCGGCCATGACTATGCAGGCTAGTAAGCGTGTCCACAGATGGTGGATAAACAGTTGCCCTGTAACATTAGGTTATTTTTCTACCATTAGCATAGCTGCAGTAAACTGGCAATCTAGATTTATGAATGCTACAGGAGAACATGTGAGCCATATGTACACAAGCGTAACTGCACATAGACATTAATTTGGACTCTAATTGATTTCTGAACACAATGAATTTCTGCAGCTGGCAGTAGGATCACTGGAAGGAGGAAGAGGAGCTTGTTTTGTTCCCCCAGACTCATGTCCTGACAGTATACCAGACTAAATGACTTGACACAATTTTATAAAAGTTGAATGTCTTTAAAGATGTAGTTTGATTTGTTTACATGGAACTTTTGTTTTGTCTTCCATTCTAAAAGGATGATTCAGTAACTGCTCTGGCAGTGGACTGGGTGACCTCCAGTTTGTACTGGAGCAGCATGAAGAGGCCAGACATACATGTGACGTCGCATCTCGAAAACCACACGACCTCTCTGCTGCAAGGACCTCTCATTGTAAATTTTCATGGCCTTTGGCTGTACAAAGACAACTTAAGATTTTCATTCAGGGCAAGCCAAGATTTTAATTGAGATTTAAATTCTTTGTTCAGGGAGTTGAATCAATCGCCCTCCATCCTATCTCGGGTAGGCTCTGCTATTTTGCCTTAGTAATAATGGGTTCAAGGAGCCAGACGGAGCTCCACTGTGCATGGATGGATGGCCGTAATAAAGTAGTGCTGTGGAAGCGGTTAAGCATTCCTATCTCCTTGGTTTTCACTAATGATGGAACCAGAATCTATTGGGCTGATGCTGGTGAGAAGTTTGACCTTTTCAATGCTTCCATTGGCTTTGTTCCTGCATCATCTAAGTGCTTTTTATTTATTTATTTTTCCTCAGGTGAAGGAATAATAAGCTCTATTGGAGTGGATGGATCGGCATATAAGGAGTACAAAACCGGTCCCAATCTGCTTGTGTCCTTCACACTTATTGAGAATTTTTTCTTTTGGGTCACTCAAGTCAAAGGTAAGAATGAAACATAACTTCTGTTACTGTTGATTGAGACACAGTTTCTCATTGGAGCAAGTTTGATCCTTGGAGTTGACCAGTTTCTCTCCACCTCATCCAGCAGATGGCATCACAAATTTTATTTTCCCCCAAAAAACGTTTGTACTGAAATTCTTTCAGAAATTTTAAATGCTGCTTTTATCCTTTGCAGATGTCAGCAAATTATGGTTCAGTGATGGATTCCAACCGAAGCAGTTGTGGTTCCAAACAAATACAAAGGTTTCCGAAATCAGGTCCTACAACAATGAAACCCAGTCTGGTAAGTAGAACACAGCTTGTAGTTTACCATCAGAAAATCCTTAATTGAATCTTTTGACTTACCAAAATGGAGATCTAAACTGCCATGCAAATGCTTTAGATTAGAAAAATAAATTTCCACAAGGATTACATCAAACTCCATTCACCTTGTGATTTAATAAATCGCTCATTTTTGGGGGAGGTGGGGTTTCCACAATGCTTGGAAACAAGTTATCCTAAAGATCATTCATTTGATAATGACAGGAAAAATGTTGAATACAATATTTCTTTAGTTCTTTCTATGCAAATGTGCCATCAAACTCATAACTTATTGATTTAATGTAATGTGTGGTGGTCAATTATATTTATACATTCACACCATTGATGCCAGTAATGCATCAATCAGCTTTTAGAACTGTTTTGTGCATTTCAAATGAATCTTAGAGACTGATATTAAAAGCTAATGGCGACATAATGTAATAAACATGAATTTGGTGCAACAAGTCAGTTTTTCTAATACTCTGGTACCCTAATTAAGTATCTGCTTTTCTGTAGTTTTTCAAATTGGTGCATATAATCAGATATTGTTTTCAAGGCATCATGCTGTAAATACTTGCAATTTCTGCTACTGAAAAGCTGCAATTCTGTTTATCCATTTCATTTAGGAAGTAACCATTGTTCAAAAGGCAACGGTGGCTGTATCCACCTCTGCCTGCCCTATCCAGGAGGTCGGACTTGTAAGTGTGCGAGGGGCTTTTACAGTGCCAATGACACTTCCTGTGTCCCACTTCCTTCCTGCCCTTCTGGAGAGAAATCCTGTTTAGACGGCAGCAAGTGTGTCGGGAGCAAAAGGTTCTGTGACGGGCGTGAAGATTGTCCAGACCAGTCGGATGAACAGGACTGTGAGTTTACATTTACTACAAGGAATAAAACATTCGTTTCATTAGTTTGCTAGTAACATCAATATTATGATGGTAAAATACATTTTTGTGTTGGACTAATTTACAAAGAGGCTACTTTAATTCTGTTGTGAGTTTAGTTATATTTCAGGAATATTTAACAGTCTTAAAAAGTAATCAAATATTATGCTGCAATGATTTTAAATGGGAGAAGGGGACAAGATGCTTTGCAACTACAAATTCATGGCCAATTACCTACTAGTTGCTATTGATCTTAGTTAACTTTAAACACTATAAATGTCTTTAGGCCCAGGATCTGCCACATTTGGGACAATAGTTGACCAATCCCCACAGTCTTCCCTTCACCATCCTGACACGCAGAAAAACCCCATTGTGCCTGATGAAGTCTTGGCATCATGCGATCTCCAGCGCTGCAATGGCCACGGCAACTGCATCACAGAGGGCAAAGTCACTCGCTGCCACTGTCTACAAGGTTACACAGGAGAATTCTGCCAGAATCAACAAAGACAAAGTCACCCAGCAATCATCGTGGTGTCCATTTGTCTGCTCTCTGGAGTAGTAGTGGGTGCACTCATCTTCACTAAAAGGTAGCCTGAGTGTCATTTCTTTGGCAAGAACTTTGCTTTTTTTTAGTAAAACCAGATGACATTTAATCTCCAGCAGCTTGTCACCAACCATATTTTGTGACATCTTGACTTTGCTGTTTGCCATTACAAATTCTCTTGCACACAGTTAACATTCTGAGTGTGAAACACTTTAAAGTAAATGTAGCCTTCCAAATTGAAAGTAAACTGACTTGTTTCAACAGAAGGTGGGAATACATGAGAAGTAGATCTGCACATAAAGAGAAACTATTGACAAACATGGTTATTCCAGATGAACAAGATTCTGAGGTAAAAACCAATATATCTTTAAGAGTATAGCGTACACTTTCTTGTACTTTTTTTTTTTTTTTTTTTTTTTTTTTTTTTTATTTGCAGCTTGTTATAAGTATCCTAATGGCCCAAATCTTTCTTTTGCAGGAACTGGAATCCCCTATAGATGTAAAGAACCTGCTGCCCATCAAATGAACTGCAGATGAAATGACCTAAACTTTTACTGTATGCAATAAAAAGATGAACCAAAATTATTTTTGTATTTATGGATCTTTTTCTCTAAATCACAACTGCCCTTACATACTCTAACTGTGGATTTTGAGAAATGGGTTTTAGCGCAAAGAAGTTTTAACTGCTCAAACTAATTAAATGATTTTGCACAAAGATTTTCAAAACGAATATACTCGAACTGAAGTTTTCTATTCAACCCTACTACAGTCATATGAAAAAGTTTGGGCACCCCCATTAATCTTATTTTTATTTCTAAATATTTGGGTGTTTGCAACAGCTATCTCAGTTTGATATATCTAATAACTGATGTAGTTATATTTCAGTACTGAAATGAGGTTTATTGTACTAATAGAAAATGGGCAATATGCATATAAACAAAATTTGACAGGTGCAAAAATTTGGATACCCTTATTTAATTGATTTGAATACTCCTAACTACTTTTCACTGACTTACTGAAACACAAAATTGGTTTGGCAACCTCATTAAGCTTTGAACTTCATAGCCAGGTGTATCCAATCAGAAGAAAAGGTATTTAAGGTGGCCGATTGCAAGTTGTTCTCCAGTCTGGATCTCCTATGAAGAGTGTCATCATGGGCACATCAAAACAACTCTCAAATGATCTAAAAACAAAGATTGTTCAACACAGTTGTTTAGGGGAAGGACACAAAAAGTTATCTCAGAGATTTAAACTGTCAGTTTCCACTGTGAGGAACATAGTAAAGAAATGGAAAACCCATTTCTTTACTATGTTAAACCCAGAAGTGGCAGGCCAAGAAAAATATCAGGGAGGCAGAGAATGGTGAGAACTGTGAAGGACAACCCACAGACCACCTCCAAAGACCTGCAGCATCATCTTGCTGCAGATGGTGTCACTGTGCATTGTTCAACAATTCAGCGCACTTTGCACAAAGAGAAGCTGTAAAGGAGAGTGATGTGACGGAAGCCTTTTTTGCAAGCATGCCACAAATGGAGTTGCTTGAGGTCTGCAAAAGCACATTTGGACAAGCCAGCTTCATTTTGGAATAAGGTCCTGTGGACTGATGAAACAAAGATTGAGTTGTTTGGTCATAAAAAAAGGCGTTATGCATGGCGGCAAAAAACAGCGTTCCAAGAAAAACACTTGCTACCTACCCACTGTGAAATTTGGAGGTTCCATCATGCTTTGGGGCTGTATGGCCAATGCTGGTACTGGGAATATTGTTAAAGTTGAGGGTGGCATGGATTCCACTCAATATCAACAGATTCTTGAGACTAATGTTCAAGAATCAGTTATGAAGTTGAAGCTACGCCGGGGATGGATATTTCAGCAAGACAATGATCCAAAATACCGCTCCAAATCTACTCAGGCATTCATGCAGAGGAACAATTACAATGTTCTGGAATGGCCATCCCCGGACCTGAATATTATTGAACATCTGTGGGATGATTTGAAGCGGGCTGTCCATGCTCGGCGACCATCAAACTTAACTGAACTGGAATTGTTTTGCAAAGAAGAATGGTCAAAAATACCTTCATCCAGGATCCAGGAACTCATTAGAAGCTACTGGAAGCGACTAGAGGCTGTTATTGTTGCAAAAGAAGGATCTACTAAATATTAATGTCGCTTTTCTGTTGAGGTGCCCATATTTTTGCACCTGTCAAATTTTGTGTTTATGTGTACTGCACATTTTCTTTTACTGTGTCCATAAGTTATTGGTTATATCAAACTGAAATAGTTATTGCAAACATCCAAATATTTAGAGATGAAAATAATTTGGATTAATAGGGGTGCCCAAACTTTTTCATATGACTGTACTAATCACTTGCATGATTTGGAGGCTTATTTCCTCTTACCAGTTCAGCCTATGTTTTAGTAACACTTCTGTCAACATTATTCAACGATCTGGTTCCCGTTTCTAAATGTTGCCCATTATATTGAAATTCATTGGAAATTGTGTCCTATGAATTTTATCAGAGAAACCAGTTTCAAGTATTTCATGGATGACTTCAACTTTGTTTTTGGTACAATAAGCATGTGAAACACAAGTATGCATGTAATCATTTTCAGTCATACAGATTGCATATGAAATCAGATCCTGATGTTGGAAAAACTAAATTTCAAAGTGGTTTGTCTAACAGATGACAAAAACCTGAAAATCAGGTTTTAAACTTGAATGGGGCTCATGTTTAATACAGAGTACTCGTACACTGAATGTGCCCTTAAAACTTGTAACTTTTTCCATAAATTGTGTCTGTGCAGTGTGACACGAAGGCAATAAGCATCTGGTCTGATGAAGTGTTAAAACTCCGCTTGGTTTAATCAGCATTACAGCAGATATCTGAAACTCTGACAATGTGAAAAATGTTCTCTCAAACTTCCTGGTTGATGTGCTGACTTTGGAGAGTGGGCCAAACCCAGCAGGCTCCCCAAATCCTCACTGAAATCTTCCTACTTGACCCAGGGTGACTTGGATGGATAGGTGTCAGTGCACCTACCCATACTTTAAGTGTGAACTCCAAACAGCCACACGTTTACCAAATGATTGTCCAAGTAAATTTAATGCATTTTTCCACTTGTGTGAAAAAATGTACTGAAACCTAGATCTGTGTTCTACTTCATTTGTAAAATGGTGCCTATTGTTCCTCATTCCTAATCTTCAGGAGTCGATGCATGTCTACCATCCTCCAAAAGGTGTGTGCAGGAGCATGCGTGCATTGAGTCATACATGATCCTCTCTGGGCTCTGCCTCAGGCCAGAGCATGTGAAAACAAACATCCGGCTTTAAACATGCTCAATAGCCTAGAGACTAATGTTGCACTAATGTGCATGTGCACTGAGGCATTCTCAGACATTGAACCTGAAATGAACTGGTGTGAGGCAATGTCTTTTCAAATTAACATTGCCAAAATGTTTATGAGAGGAATTGCCCTTTGTGACAAGACAAAAGATTAATTAGCTTTGAGTGACTGAATGCCATTTTATCTAATGATACATCATCTCTTGCTTTTGCTAATAGCTAGCTGGTTAGCTTATCTCATCCATGCAGACTCTTCATCAAATGGCCACTTTAACCTGAAGATTGAAATGTCTGCCAATCGTCTATGATGTCATGAACAGATGCTCAAACTAATTTGTTTAATTACAAAAAATATTTTTTTCAGCTCGTTAGCTAGTACTTCTTGGGCCTTAAATGAGAATCATGTTTCTGGTAGAAACGTGTTCAACTGGCATTAATTTAAGCCACAGGGGTTGTTTCTCTGTTTATTCAAGAACTGAATGAGTGGCTTTGCTGTTTAGTTGGCTTTTATGGGTGTTGACTCCAGCAATGTTTACTCTAACGCCGTCTTCTGTAAATTCTCAACAAGGAAGAAACAAACTGTTTTACGATGCTAACATAAGTTACTCCAAAAATATATCTTCTTTGCATTTGGTCCTTTTACATTTCTAGGTATTTTTATTTAATATAGAAACTTTATTTCTATATTAACATTTGTTTTGAACATTTTTTTATTCTTGTTTGACCAAGGCTGCTGCTTCTTTTGAATTTGAGACTGAAATAAAATCTATATCTACAAATGCAAAAAAAGCTTTCAACATTGTTTCATTAATACATAAAACTGCATTACTCAATTGCTTAGGCTTTTTGAAACATTCCTAGTACTTTGAGAACATGAGTCACTAATAGAATAACTTTTTTATGATCGTTAATCTCTAGTATTGAAACAATGGATTCTGCAACACAAACTCATCAGCCCTGCTTAACTGTTTAGCACTAAAGTCAGAACACACAGTTTTATGACTGTCATACCAATGACTCATGTTAATTTTAAACTGTCTTTAACAACTTCCTGTTGTGTTTGTGTTGCATTTTTGTTTTTATTTTATTTACTTATTTCAAACATGCTTTTTAAAAACTAAAACAAGCAATCAGTTGGACATAGAAAACATGTACATACATAACCAAGATCCAATAAGTGGAGGTTGGATTTCATTTCATTTCATTTTCTTTCAACATAATTTTTCTTGTAAAAGGAATAAAATGCTCTCTCTTTCATGTATGTTGAATGTATACATACATGACGGCTGCAGCTCTTCATGTTCAAACTATTTTAAAAGGACAAAGGGGTATCATGTCTCACTTGACATTTGCCCAATGGCCATTGTCCTGAGAGTATTTGTTACTGAAAATTGCTTCGATGTGGAAATAGTTTAGTTCCCTTTAATCAGTCCTTCCCCCTTTTTTCTGTTGAAATCTGAAGAGCTGATAATTCTTGTCTAAGATTACTTGACCAGGAGAAAAGAGGGAAGGAGGGAGGGGGAATTGTGACAATAGATATCAGAGTTGAAATCAGATACACAAATCAGTTTGCATCCTTGAGATCATCTTTGCACATAAAGCTATGTAGAAATAAGGAAAAGGGTAGTTCAGTTTGCAGCCTTGTTGCAATGACCACATTCTAATGACTGTGATTTGTGCTGGCTAATTTGTGTTTGGATTCAGCAGTAAGCCATTACAGAACCAGTGAAGCACATGTGGTACTTGGTTATGGTGTGACATGGACTTATAAACGCGGTTCAGAAGTGGAGCACTGCTGTCTGCAGAGTTCACAGAAGCTTAATTTAGTTTTGCCTCCCAGTCTGGTTTGCATAAGGGCTTCCAGGGCTTATACAACTCTAGTGTGTGTTCACATAGACATGTTGATTTTGTCATGTCTTGTAGGGCGAGTCTTGCACTGACTTGTGTGCTCCTCCCACGTCAAAGCTTCCAAACACACCTACTGTTACCGCTCTGATATCATATTTTCAGTAAGTATGAACCTTTTCTGTTCTTCCTTATGCGCATTTAAATTCTTCCCACTTTCACGCCAACGTTCTTGTGACAATTATTTCCAAAATTCGTTTTTGTTTTCCACATGCTTTCAAATTTAGCTTTGGAAATCAAGGTGAGTCACTGGCAAACCGAAACATGCAACGAGGTGGATTTAACCTTGTGACATGTCAAATTATGACATCCCTGACAAAGGATGTTTGTGTGATGTGGTTCATGTGAAGAGAGGGAGGAGGGGATTTTCCTTCCTTGTTTGTGGGGGGAAGAAAACAGACATTTGTTCACGGTACTCAGTTTTTGTCCTCTGTTCTCCGCCCATTTTTTTTTTTCCCCCAGGTGATCAGACTGAAAGGGAAGTTGAAAGAATCTTGCCAAACAGATGACTGGACGAGCCAACGGCGGCAGCAAAACCTCCAGCTCACACGTTTGAAGAGCCCAGAGTTTTCTTAACTGTTTCTGTGAGTTTTTTTATTTTTGGGGGGGTGTTTTGATATAGATTTTTTTCATTTTAAACTTCTTCAGAAAAGAGGTGCAGCACTCTAAAGCTATACTAACCAAAGGAATACTATTTCATAGGTAGAATATTGACACAAATTGTTGGGCAAAAACTGATGTGCATGTCTGGATTCTGTCTTATGGCGACTTCAAGTTATTACAGCTCTTTTAGACGGAAGACTTGTGTTATAGATTGAAACAGCATGTGTCAGATTAGTCTACTAATTAAGTTAGGACGATAAGCTCAAAGCAGAAATGTCAAAAACTGATAGCATTTTGTAAGGCCAAAAGAGTAAAGTCATTTTTAAATGTATTTTTCTTTAAATGGTTCAGGAAACTTTGTAAATAATTTCTTTGTGATGTCATCTTTAGAATATTTAAGGGCAGAGTGCCAAATCAAACAATGTCCTATTCTTTGGACGGCAACACCTTCCACTATGTCCCTGCAGAAGCCTTTCTAAATAAGACTCCAGGGTAAAAAGTTGCAGATGATGAACTCAATGAAATTTTAGCTACATGAACATTTTTTTACTGTCCAAAAACATTGGAGATGGTACATTTAGCTGAATAGAAGGGGAATCGTTTCAAATGAGATCCGGTGAAAGAAAAGTTTGAGCCATTTTGCAAGAAAAAGTATAAAAGAAGAGTTGGGTTCCACACTGTGCTTTCTGACCACTCTTGTCAAACTTGTTTTCTGACTAGTTTTTTTTTTTTTTTTTTTTGGTCTGGTTTAAAAAAAAAACTAATTATTTGGTTTAAAAAATTTTACTTTTTGCACAATAAATTGTAGTGACATTCAAAAGAAAAATTCCTCTACCGTTTTTTTATTTTTATTTGTTGAAGTGTAGAGATTGTTCATGTATTAAAGGGAGCTTTGCCTCAACCCGTCCTCAAGACATCAATTTCAGCTCCTGTTTTTGTTTTGCTTGTCATTCTTTTAGGACGTGACCTAACCAATAATTTATAATCTTCCCTCCTTCTGCTTTCCTCTTAGCTTTACGAAGTTGTAGTGTTTTGTCCTCCCCTTGAACTTCTTCTAATACCATGGAGGACGACCAGTGCAGACACAGCCAGTGCAACAGCCACGGGGCCTGCGTGCCTCTTCAAGATGGCGATCCTAATCTGGCTTGTACGTGTGATCTGGGCTACCAGGGGGAATTCTGCGAAACAACAATCAATGGGCATTTGAGTGTACCACTGACCGTAAGCGTAATCGTGGTCATCGTCGGCCTGGTGATCCTCGCTTTTGTCTTCGCTAAGCTGAGGCAGAGGCAAAAGAGGAATAAGAGGTACTTGGACTTATCATATGAAATAAATGTCTTTCTTTTTTTCACTAAAATGAGAACATTCACTATTGCTTGGTTTGTAGCATTCATTAAATATTTTGAATTCTTATTTGATGTTTAACATCATTTATTTATTTATTTAGAATTGGGGAATTCAGGATTGTGTAGCTGTCTGAGTATTAAGCTACATATCTATTTCAAGATATTTGTTTTCTCATGATCAATGTTTTATTCAAAATTTACACCCCAGTTTATTTTGTGCTTTTTTTGTGGATAATTTTTTGGCTCTCCAGTGGAGTTGCCTTTTGTAATTTGCCCCTGCAGGACATTTCTAGTGTTGCACTCATAGAAACTCATTGATTTGTACCCATGTTATCCAGATTTGGATACCATTGGTGTGTTTAATGGAAAGTATGACAATACTGAAAAAAGAAACTTAACTCAGTCCCACTATGTTTTTTTTTCTTTGTCAACAGAAAACAACTGGCAGCTCAACAAGGCTACAACGTATCGGCTCAATTTGGATAAATATGGAATATGTCTAAGGTAAGCATGTTTTGACCTCACAGCTCCTTATTCTTGGATATTGAAATGAAGTAAGAGAAAGTATTTCCAAATTTCTTAGTACTTGGGTAATGTGGGTGCATAAATACCACGAACATTCAAATTTAAGCAAAATAGGACATGTCTGTTGTCGCCAATTTATGTTAAGTAGGGGAACCACTGCTGACACTTAGATCAGCCATTTCGCAATTACTTTCCCATTAATGTCATATTTTATCATATTTATAGTGTAAATATGATTAAAAACCAAAATCCAAATGTCTTTCATTCTTTTCCAGGTAAACAATGTCTTGGATAATTTCCACCCCATCGTGTTTCTGGTTGTTTGAGTGTGATCCTTCCAAACGGAAAGCATTTTTTACTCACTGCAACTGACTTTGTGCTTCAACCTCTTAAGCCACAAACACTGAATTTACAGAAGCACCTTAACTCAAAATCCTGTTTGCTTTGTTCAGCTGACACTCTATACAAAAAATGTTTTCTGCAGGACAAATATGAAGTTATGTTGGATTTTGTTTCTACAATCATGGCACTGTCATTGTCTTGTCTTTATAGTCAAGTTAAACTCACTCTGACAGTTTTCATGCAAAGTCTTCCAGCACAATCATGCAAATGTTCAACCACTTTGTATGATCAAGCAAGAACTTTGGGTGGATTCATTGATCTCATGAGAACCAGCTTGTTGTATTTAACTGGTGCAAGCAAAAATTTTTCAAGGTTCTAACATTTTGATATCTCTACAAACAATGTATAATTTATCCATAATTGCATAGTTTTATATTGGAAATCATTAATGTACTGTGTAGTTCACCACTTTAGTTCTTTTGGTCTGTTTTTTTGTTTTTGTTTTTTTGTTTTGGTATGTTTTCTGGTCTGTTTTTTAAGCTACACATGGAAAGTTTTATTACTTTTTATGCCCTGCATCAAAATACACCATACCTTACTGACTTTTGTATACTTAGAAAAATATGAGTTCATCTAATCATTGTCTAATGCAGTATCATAATTTTTTAAATCCATTTTATTTCCTTGATTATGCACACAAGTGATCGTTTTGTGTCCCATAATAATTACAACAACTACCAATGCAAAGCCAGACTGTATAGATTTTTTTACTTTGTTTTTGTCATTTGTCTTTTTGTTTTGTTCTGTGCAGCATTTGTTTGGCATATGTATTCAACCAACATTTCTATTCTTAAGTGGTAGTCATTACCTGTCACATAGTTGAGCAATATTTGTTTACAGTCTTTCTTGTAAATAACTATTTGATGTCTTAATTCATGGATCAGATCATGGCTCTGACATGTAATTGCATATAAAATTAGCTTCAATTGAACACCTTTTAAATGTATAAAATGTCTGAAGAAGGCAGCGAGTCAGTTTGTAACCAGCTCCATTCACATTAGCCACTGATTTGACTGTCTGGTTAGAACCTTTATTTCTCCAAACTAAGGTTCTTCAGATGGTTGTCTGCTATCGGTAAGATGATGACTGCACCCAATGTCCCCACAGAACTCTTGCATCAAAGATCTAGGTAGACTCTTCAAAAAATCTGTCACTTGTGTCCTAAACAAGTTTCCTGTTGCTATCAAATCCTCTATATAAGGATCTCGTCAAAGCTTAGTGTGTTAATCCTGTCCTTGCACACTCTCACTCATCTGCTTTGATAAACTGCCAACCTGCCTCGACATGTTGTACAGCAGCCACAGAACCTACCAAACTCCTCCAGCAGGTGGCGCCAATCTGCTTTAGGAATGATGTGGGTTACACAGGGGGAATATCTGCAAGTTAATTTCCCACTGACCATCATCATCTTCACTTTTGCTCTCACCAAGAGGCTGCAGAGGCCAAACCACAGCTTCACATCCAATTCTCGCAATGAATGTGAGTAGAATGAAATTATTAAATTTCTTTTTACAATTAAATATGATGTTAAAGGATTAAACCTTTTTATTTAATTCAAGTCTATGATCTGTACTTTATAACTTTTGTAACAGTAAATTATTTTTATGCATACAAAGCAAACTTAAGGAGTTTTGTCAATTTCTGTCTAATAAATTAGGTATGAACTATTTCATATGGCTTAGAATTAACTTGTGAAGTAACAGCACTGGTCCTTAATTTCCTCAAGGGCCAGTGCCTGAACTTTTCATTGTCCATTATTCATATTTCACTGATATATATTGAATTTTATTCTGCCTCATTGTGTTTTATAGGAAATAGATTTGACATTTTTTAATCTCTCCCTAAAGGTGAGCTGGGATTTTGCGATAAAAGCACTTAATCATAGCCTTCATATTCCTCAAAAATTACTTCTCTATTTTTGTGATTTAATCTTGTTTCCCATCTAGTTTGTTCAAAATTATCAGTAAGATTAAAAAATTAACTAAGAAGTTTGTTCTTTAATCTACGGAACTGTTTGTAGGCACCAATTCTCAAAAATTTGCATATGTTGAAGCTCTACATAAGCTTGTGATTGGAAATATTAAGTCATATGTATATGGCTATACATGTGTTTTTGTATATATGTGTAACCTACTATATAGGTTCAGTGGGTGAATATTTTTTTTCACAAAAAAATGAATGTCCATCAGGTTTTCACCTTGCTCAACAAAAGTGAAGACATGTTGCATATGTCTGCTTCACTGCTCTCTAGGGATCAGCCAAATCTTCACTGGAAGACAGACCAGTAGACTGACAGAATAACAAGTCCACAGTCTCTGCTGAAAATAAACATTTGTTTTTCAATATTATAAGTGTTCTTTTCTGATTTTTTTTTTTTTTTACTGTTTGGCTACCTTTTCTTAATAGAGATGAATTTTAAGGTTACTTTAGGCTATAATGGCTACTCATAAATATACATGCAGTGATGATGATTATATTTTGCTTTCTAGTTTTGTTCAAGATTGTCATTATTATTGACGTGTCTATTGGGAAAATGCAATAAATCCTCTACCTAAATATTTTTATGAATACTCTACAGTTTACTTCTAAGTACCTTTAAATTTTTTAGACTTTATGTAAAATGTGTAAAATAGTGTTCTTTTTAAACTAAAGAAAGAAATATTGAGATTTAAAATGGTCAGTTAGATGTTCAAACTTTCTTGTATGTTGCATAAACTACTACAAATATAGGGGAAGAGATAATATAGCAGAGTTAGAAGTAATCCTTTAAGTTACTATTCATTGATTAGGATAATTAATTTCAATGTCATTCCGTGTTTGATTCCAACACAAAAACTCCAGTAGTCATGCAAGACCACAAGCAACCAACCTTGGTCACCTGAGAAAGTGTCAGAGACCAGATCGAACTCATGCCATGTCAACACGTGTTTTTAAAGTAATGGGCAAACCTCACGATTCCGGTGCGTCGCAACATGAAACTTGAAACTCTATGCTAATATTGACTCTTCTGGATACTTAATAGGAAGTTCAAAAGTGCTATAGCACTTTCACTTTGTAACTTTTGTGAAGACACAATCTTGGCCAGAGTCCAAGTGTAGAAATTTTGCAGCAAACAAACTCTCAATGGAAAGGTATTTTGGGACATGTGAAAAACTTGCTACTGGTTAAATAAAGAGGGATGATAATAAAAGTGTTTAAGTGCTTTGCTTTCAAACTGAATGTATTATGCCATTTTGGCAAGCTAAAATGAAACTTCTAGTTACCTCCTGTAATACATCCTTTTATAATAATTTCATGTTATTTTATTAAGTGAATCAACTTGTTTCTCTCTGAAAACCAAAAAGCATCTCCAATAAACTAAAGAAGGGAAGACTTACCTGTCGAGTAATATTGATCATTTTACGCCCCGATGCACAGAAGAAATGATCTGATTTTATGTGGAAGAGGAATCACCAAGAGTCTCCAGAAGTCTGATGATTAAGGAACTAGAAATAAAATACTGAACAATATCTTTTGTTAAACTTTCATTGCAACCAACCCAGCACTCAAAACACAATTAATTGGGAGGACATTTCCTGCAACCAAGAATTATGACATCATTAAGAATATGAATGAATAGACTGTTAGATTAATAAACATACAAAATGGAGGTTGCAGTGAATGTTGGTCAATGAATAGAAGAATGGATACTGATGTAATGTAGGATCAAACAAAGCGTAATACAAAGAACAATGAGCAGATGGATTTCAGGGGTCAAATAATGGATGTATAAATAATGAATTACTCAAAAGACAGATGGATAGATTAAAGTTGAAATTGAATGAATACAATTAGAGATTAAAAACCATGTTTTTGAAAATGAAAGAAAAAGACAAAAATATATATTAAAACCTGTCACATTACAGCAGTCACACCACACACATCAGATAAGACAAAATGTTTACAGTCAGATTTTTCTGCCTGAGTTACTGAGAAACTGTACAGAACAGTTCAGTTTAAAATGTTCAATGACCCCATTAGTCATGTGTTGGTGTTTATTATGCTTGGGTGGTTAGGTTTCTTGCATTTAGATTTGTGCTTTCGTTTCTCATTCGTTTGTTTTGGACAGTCTGGCCCTTTCTGTTCTGTCTTCTCTTTTCTTCCTGATTTCTTACTGTTTCTGAGTTTCCCGGTCTCTTTATCAACATTCTGTGTAGACCAGGAACCCTGCAGTGAACAAGTAGAATCTGGATGGAACTGAACAGAAGCTCCACCAACAACCTTGCTTATCTTCAATGATTTCATCCAAAAAAGCAATCGCAGCCTACGTTGGATTTAAAACTGTCATGAAAGCATTGAGAGAAAACTTTATTTCTTAAATATCTGGGTTTTGACGTTGTTCAGGCATTGGAAGGGTGTGAGAAAATATGCTTGCTGCAGCCCAGACACGCCTTCACTTGTGATAAACCAGCATCTCTTGGGTATTCAATGTATGCATAACAATTCACATCTGTAAAGCGGAAAGTCATCACCATGTTTCATTGTCTAGGTTTTTTTACTACAAATAACACTTTGCCGGCATAAAAATTGTAATTAAAATTGTTTTATCCAGTATTTATATTATGGAGTAATTTGACTATCAGGAGGTCCCAGAGAATAAACATCTGATTCATATATATTTAAAGAATTCAGAAAATATGTCACTGATCAGGACCGCAGCATGCTTTTTTCCTTTAAACCCCCTTCCTCCAAAAAATTGCAAAGCTAATCAAAGCCTGACTCCTACTTATACAGAGGAAAATTCTTCATATTTTGATTCTCTTTTAAAATAATATTTCGAATACATAAACTCAATTTCAAATATTCAATTGTATACAAATGTACAATTTTGAATATACTGAGTTCAGTAATTTTGAAGTGATATTCTTTTTAATGCATTGTCATAAAGTTGTAAATTTGACAAGAGCGTATGTATTTTTTAAACATTTAAGTTTTGCTGAGACCGTGCCTTAAATAACAGGTCCTGCGAGAAGAACTGCATTGCAATTTTCTTGCGGGATCATTTAGTGACAAAAGACACACCAGGAACCTCACCTCTCTTTTTTTCTTGGAACAAAGAAAATAATGCTGTTGTACAAGATGCATGAAGTGCCCAGCCTCTCAGACAGGTCAGACTACATTGTCTGTATGCTTTGGGAGGAGAAGCCAGTAAACATACGGAACCGAGGAGAAGAGAAATATCGCTTTGTTTCTTTGTGCAGAGGGAGGCCAAGACATTATCCTGAGCCATTTTTTCTAATTTTATCAGCATCATTGCAAATATTTTGCTCCAACAGTAAATGCTCCACCCAGCTTTAACCTAAACCAATATACAGGTAAATGTAGCAAACACAAAACTAAAGCAAACGTCTCCAATTTTTTGAGCTTTTAAGTGAAAAACAGGGGCTCAGTAAGGAAGCAGAGTGCACATTTAATAGACATTCAGAACAAATGGAAACATATTAATCATTTGGGGATGCTTCATTCAACAGAGACTGCCTTTTATAAAGGGCATAAGAACACAGTATTTACATAAAATAGAAGTACAAAAGCTGAGAAGATCATAGACAGCAATATTTACAAAAATGCTTTCTTCATCAACAACAGACTGGCCGTTAGACATACTCGTTTTTGTTCTCGAATTACAACAAATGTAACTTTTATATTTGTCTATTTAAAAACTACAATACTCTTCATTTTATGTTCCCTGTCTTCTCATTGTCTCCGTTTTATAACAAGTCTTTGACTCATTCCTCTAACTCAGATGGGTCTCATAGATCAGCATCGTAGGGTCTGCCGGTGAAGGAGGGGTTGCTGGCTCCTGAGGCGGCCCCGGGGGTCTTGGCCCTGGGGAAGGACACATCTATGTCATCATCGACCGAGTCCCTGTTGGAGGCTGGATAGCTGTTGGCGGCGCTGCTCCTGTTTCGGCTCAGGCTCGGCACCTCCACGCGTCTCGGTTCCCTTTTCGGTTGGCTCCTGGGGCCGAGGACCTCTTCAATTGGCCTCTCTCCGCGGTTCCTCCCGCCGCAGCAGCGACAGCAGCCGATGGCCATGACGACGCCGCCCAAGACTTCAAATATCCCCCCGATGTAGCCCAGTACGAGACAGTAGCCGGCGCGGATGTCTATCCGCGGGGTGTTTGAAGTGATCTCGTTGATGATGTGAGTGTACCAGGAGACGGGGATGAGGGTCAGGACGCCTGCGCAGAAGATAAGAATGCCCCCCACTGTGCAGAGCGCCCAGTGAGGTTGCTCCTTCCAGCAGCGCACCCCCGGGATGGCCACACAAATCCCCACAATGTTCACGATCAGGGAGGCCAACATCAAACCCTTGGAGATCTCAATGATGTTGTTGGAGAAGTAAGTGGTGTCCGTTTGACCACACTGCTGTCTTTCGGTGGCGGTGGCGGCGATGCAGATGTCAAAGATCCCTTGCTCGTAGACCCGGTTTGGTGGAAGATTGGTGAAACCTTGAAGCGTCCTCCAGTTTGGGGCCACTGTCGTGACGAGACTCAGGACCCATCCGCAGGGAGCCATCACCATTCCGAAGATCAGGATCCCCGGGGTGCGCATGGATGTGCGGACCCATTCTGTATGTCTTCTTCTGAATAACGACGGCATGGCTGTCCTCAGTCCCCAACCTCGTGTTCAGAGTGACTGACTTTTGACAGCTTTGAGCGTTGGCATTAAAAACAAGTCCGACAGAAACTTTGCAGTGGGCGGACACTTCCCAGTTCGCTCCAGTCTCTAAACAGGACAGGTGCGGCTCTCCGCGATGGAGGCGGGCGGGGCATTTATTTATTTATTTTTTTTTTATCTTCACCTGCGACCAAAAACAAAGACAGGTGCCAGTTTCGACGAGGCTTTTTCTGTTTCAAATGTGCATATCTGATGGAGAACACACCAGTTATTAAACACGTTTCAAATAGTCAGAATGGAGATACATTCAAACCTTAGCAATACATGCAACTAGTTCCTCTACACGTGAGAAATATTGAAGCTGTCAAAACTTAAAAAAAAGTATTTTTGACTAAGTATTTCGTAAAGTTTTATAAGACACGGTCATGTTTGTGTCTATGTTTTGGTATGTTTGTATCACTCTGGTTTTTCAGGAATTCTGGTGTGAATTTCCTACACATCATCAAATTAGTAAGATATTAAGTGAGATTTATTGTTCATTCAATTTATTAACCTACATTTGTGTGTATGTAAAATTTACCCATTTTATTACAGCAGCATTACACAACCTCAGACATTTGTTAAGGTTTTGGGGGTTTGCTTTGCCACCCCAAGATTAGTGATCAGTGGTCTCCATCTTGCCAGTCTATTCAAAACTTCTCACAAATTCATCTAAAGCTTCAGAGACAGAGTCTCGCAGTCATGTTGAAAAGGTCAAAATGCCTGCGAGAGAACTAGAAATGCAAGGAATGTTGTTCTGCTGGGCTCTCTTGAAAAAGCTTAGGCTCATTTGTGCTCCAGCATCTTTCTCTTTCTGGCCCGGAACAAAGTATTTCTGCTTCTTCTATTTTCATTCTAATGTTCACAGTGATGTCTCCCCATAAATGACTTATAATGGGTTTCTTGAGGATTTGTTTCTTCATGGTAAGCATAAGCCTCAAGGGCACGGGTGTTTCTAAATTGAATATAAATATTTGTGAGTTTCAATGGGCTCAGTAAAAGCATTCAACATTCATAAGATTCCTTCAAAAGTATCTGTTACGTTCATAGAGCTCTCAACCAGTCTTGAAATTATCAACAAAACAGAAAATCTCTGGGAGGAAAGTTAGATTCTAACCCAATGGAAATGATCTTTTTCTTATTGTAACTTAAATCTTATGTAGATGAGAAATAATGGCCTTTTTTTTTTACTGATTGACATCAGTCATTGATTGAATGCTACTTTATGCCGATATCTTCACTGAAAGTGCGAAATTCCACATTTGAGGTCACATTTTCCTGAAGGTGAATGAAGTTGTTTGTAGTTTTGTTCCCAGAACTTTGAGAGTTGTGACACATGAAGAGCAGCTGGCAGAGGAATGGCAGGCATGTCATCCAACCAGACTGACTTTGCATTGTCATGGCGATAAACCCTGGACAACATCTTATTTTTCTGTCCATACAAAACCGAATCCTTGTCATGGTGACTGTAATCAGATGTCACCCAGATTTTTAAAATTTTTTTTATTATTATCATTGGCATGAAACTCACACAACAGTCCAAATACTGTCCACACCACTGAATTACATGATTTGTTTATCTGACGTCCTCAGTGTGACCACCTTTGTTAGAGCAGAGGGTTTGCTCGCCTGATGCATGCAGGTGTTTAAGACGATGCCAAGGACAGAAACATTAGCTGTAAATTTCCATCACTTCCCATCAATCTGGAAGATGTTATAATGCCATCAACAAACAATATTAATCCATCAGTGATAGGTGACAAGAAAAAGAGTTTAGATTTTCTCAGGAGGGAAGGTCCAAGCAATTTCCCCAGTGTTAAGTCTCAATCTTGGTGTAGAGAAGAGATGATTCATGTTATATAGCTAACATAGAACCATAACACATTGGAGTTATTAGGATGACCATTAAGTCCTCTGAATATTAAAGTATTCTGATGTCAAATGTGTGACCCGATAGCTGAATCGAAGCTAAAACTGACTCAGCAAAAGGACAATTTTGCCAAACACGATAGAATAGATAGAAAAGAATCATAGTGTTGCAAAGACCAACTCAAAATATAGAACTCAAACTGATTCAAATGCCATTTTTAAGTGATCAGTGAAGAATGTGATGTTTATAAATTTTAGTGAACTGAAGCAATGTTATAAAGGAGACAATCTGGGAAACTTAGAAAGTCAGACAAAATAACAGCTTCAAGTTATTGCTGCTAAAAATAGACCTACCTGCCAACTGACCATGGGATAAATACATATTTATAAAATACAATAATACGTTTGTACTTTTTCACATGCATTATTTTAGTTTTTTTATGTATTTACTTAAAAAATACAAGAACAACAATAATACAAATTCTGCCTTACTTTACTTTAAAAATATTAATGTGGAAATGGTTGTGGCATGGGTTCTCATATTCAAAACACAATAACTAAAAGAGGATGTATTTTCATTTTATGTTACACCGAACAGCCCAACATTTTTTTTTTGTCTGTGTTTTGATTTTAAGGCTAGTTTAGTAAAACTAGGTTGATCTAGTTGTTTCCTGTAACTGTTGCCAAATATTTACAGGTCCGCAGTTTCGACTGACGAGCTGACTGACGAATTGTTCAGATGCCAATGATGCCATTTTAGATGTTTCTTGATTCATTTAAAAAGTTGTTAATAAACAAAAGATATTGGACACATTTGTATTAATCATTTTGCTTAGTTCTGGGACAATTATTGAGCTCAATTACAATCAATAAAAAGCTTATAATTGTTTTATAAGATTTTTATAAAGCAATTATTGAGCTTTCATAAAGCTCAATAATTGCTTTTATAATTAGACATGTGTCTAATGTTTAATTAGACACACTGTCTAATTAGACATTAGACTTTAGACTAAACACATTAGACTAAACATATATCAATACTTTTTGTTTTAATAGATTGCATAATATTCTAACTTTGAATTGTGAATTTTTACTTGTTCAAACATTTGTTTTTGTTCATCTTTATCATTTTCAAAGCATGCTCTAAAGCTAAATCTAACAAGGCTTTATTTTTTTATTATTATTTTTTGAAATTTCCTTTATTTAACCAGGTAAACCCAGTTGAAATCTGGATCTCATTTTCAAGATGGATCTGGGGATTCTGGAACTTCTGCTGCCATCTGATGGTAAATACGTGTAAAAGCTGTAACATTGCTGGATACATGCTTAAGGTTCCTGTTTCAAAAGTGTTTAAACATCCTTATTGTTAATATTGCAGACACAATGGACTTTGTTGTTTGTCTACTCTGGGTTTAAGGATTTTTTTGTTTATTTAATTACCTTTAAAAATCTAAAAGTGTTAAAGAAAAAAAAATAAATTATTGATTTCTACACTTGTGATTTCTATCACAGGGCAAGACACAGAGGCACATCCAACAACCAAGCATAAACACATTCACACCAACCTGGAGTTTAGAGGGACCAATTGACCTCAAGGTTCTGTTTATGGACTTTGGAAGGAAGCCTGGGAAAACCTTATTGATCCACCGAGCAGTTTGTAATTATTTTTAAGAAAATAAATTGAACTATCTATGCTGCCAGATATGTCAGTAATATTGTTCAATATAGCAGCTATAAACCACTGAAACTGACATAAAGAAAAACAGATCAACGCATAAAATAATTACAGAATATAACAGAACAATACATTATTTGGAAATCTAACGATTTTTAAATAGTTGAAATAGTTAATAAATAAAGTATTATATAGTTTATTTAAATAAATAAAGCATTGTGTACTTTATTTAAATAAATAAAGTATTATATAGTTTATTTAAATAAATAAAGTATCATATAGGTTTATTAAATAAATAAAGTATTATATACTTTATTTAAATAAATAATTGTTCATTATATAAAGTATTTCATAATTTTCTTCACAAACCCTACGGTATTTTTTATTTTTATTTGTTTCCGTGTACTAAATAAGACTTATGTCTTATTTATTGAGTTTTCGCCGGGCAGCTGTTATCCCGGTAATCCCGAGCGGAAGTTTGGTTTTCCTGGCAGGAAATCGTCAGCAGTGTTTTTGTTGCTGCTAGGGACTGTTGTGTTGGGAAAATGGCGACGCCTCGTCGCTCCTCCCAGCAGCAGCAGCAGCAGCAGCTGAGCGCCCAGCTGTCCTCGCCTCCTCGCAGCGCATCTATATCCGTCAGCCCGCCGGACTCGCCGTCTGCACCCTCCGAAGATGCTTCCCCGCTTTCCCTTGGAGCAGAAATGGAAAACGTGGCTGACGGTGAGGTAGCGCCGACCTCTCCCAACACCACTTCTCCGGCTCTGGCCCTCACACCCAGCAGCAGCAACAGCAGCAGCAGCAGCTCAACTAGCTCCCCGACCACCACCGAGGGAAGCGAGCCCAGCCCTGGCTCTACGCCGGACTCTGGCGGTGCTATCCCCCGCAGCAGCAGCAGCAGTAGCAGCAGCTCTATTAGCGGCGATGCAAACGGCGCTTTTCGAGAGCTATTTGAAGCCTGTCGAAACGGGGATGTTCCCAGAGTCAAGAAACTCGTAGATGCGGTGAATGTGAACGCCAAAGACATGAGTGGACGCAAATCTACACCCTTGCATTTCGCTGCAGGTAACTATACAAAAACATCGCGAAAAGTAATTTTTGTTTTGCTGTGAAAGGATTATTTTTTGTCGAGCCAGAGAGCTACAGGAAAAGTGTGAGCGCAGAGTGCATTCAATCGCTGTGTGCATGTGCAACAAGTTTTCTTCCATAAAAGACAACGTTTGGAGTGAAAAACAAAAAAAAAAAAAAATAAATAAATAAAAAAATAAAGAAATTACTGATTTTTTTGACGAAATGTCATTTTCAGATTTGTCGAAATTTGCTCAATATTTAACCTTTGGTCTTTCCTCACATACCCTCCAGACAAACATTGATTTCCCTACCTAGCTGAAACTATCAAAGCTTCCGGCCTGAATGCATTGTCTGCCAAGATACAGCCGACTGAAAGCATGCTTTGAGTCCAGCACAGAAACGATGCGTAGCTGATCCTACTTTTGAATATTGGTCAATAGCCAGTGTTTATGTTAACCTGTTTTTCCAATGAATCATTATGTGATTCTGTAGTTCAGTGTCATAAAAGTGACATAACACATCCCTAAGTTTTACCTTTGAGTGAACACCCACATCAAACTGTGTATATTTAATATGGTCATCAGCATGGATGACACGACTGGCTGATTTGAATGTATGCAAATAGATCAGGGTCACAGCAAAAAGTGTGAGACTAACATTTGCAAAGAAATGCACTTTTAATCAGCACCCTGCCCACTTTCATCTTTTGTCTTAGGTTTTGGACGAAAAGATGTGGTGGATCACCTGCTCCAGACAGGCGCAAACGTGCACGCCCGAGACGATGGGGGGCTTATCCCGCTCCACAATGCTTGCTCTTTTGGTCATTCAGAGGTGTGAACTTAACTATTTTACCAAAGTTTTTTTTTTTGCCTTTTTTTGCTTTTTTCTGCCATTTAACTGCAATGAAAAGACCCATGTCTGTAGTTTTTGATGTGTTAAAGACATGGTCGACAGGGTCGGAGTATATAGGTGTGAGTGTGTGTGCATGGCTGTTTGTCCTTTCTGTCTCTGTGTTGTCCTGCGACAGACTGGCGTCCTGTTCAGGGTGTACCCTGCCTCTGCACCCGTCCCGACTTCACTAGGGAGAAGGGTATTAGAAAATGGATGGATGGATAACGCAGTTAAAGCTTGTTTTTTTTGTGTTTGTGTGACATTAGCATTGCAATACCGTGAAAAAAAATATTTTCTATACTTTGTGCAGCCCTGCTAGCCTTGCTAATACTTCAGGATACCTAATTCTGTAAATTTGTAAAATCAAAATATGATTCTTCAATAGAGTATTGATGTAATTCTAAATCTTGTTTTAGGTGGTGTCCTTGCTTCTGTGTCAAGGCGCTGAACCCAACGCTCGAGACAACTGGAACTACACGCCGCTACACGAAGCAGCTATCAAGGGAAAGATTGATGTCTGCATAGGTAAGCCCACAGAAACAGATGCCAAGGCTTTGTTAATTTCAGCACAATAAAAGCTGTTGGCTCCTCTGTGATGTGAATAGATCCCTTCATTTCTTTAGTTAATGCCTTGATTAATTTCTTGACATTAAAATCTGTATTGGCATTTACATAAAGTGTATGTTTGTGGTTGTGTCTGTTGAGGTGTGTGTGTGTGCGTATCAGGACACAACCTTGAGTTCTGTGGCGTCACAGATTCGTTTTAGGAACTGTAATGAACCACCCAGAGGCTGGATGCGTTCATTTCCCATCTACAATAAAGCATCAAGTATCCTATAAATTGCAATTACCGCATCGGTGTTTATACTCATCCCAGGGAGAAGAGGCCATTGATTTTTGTGTCTCACTGGAATTTCACATTAGTATTTCAGAGGCTGCCTCAAAAGCATTACAGAGGTGTTTGGTTCCTTCACTCCATGCCAGCCCTGGCTTTTGTTTGGACATATTTGACATCACATCTAGATGCCTGTCAGTCAGCCATAAACTGAAGCTGGCAGACGAGAGCGGGCTGACTGACAATAGACAATCTTCTGAACAAAAATAATCTGTGAAATTGTACTGGAAGGAAACAGATTTGACAATATTGATTGATCCATTCTTTTTATTTCCCCATTCTTGTAGTCTTGGGTTAGCAGACTGAGTCTTGGATAAAATAAACAGATGAGCAACAAACATGTCTGTCAGTAATTTTGTTTGAAACTGCTTTTGTTGTAAAAATTGCTAAAAACCAACTGAACATTAGAATCCATCTCAATCCAAAATGTCTGTGCGTTCTTAAAAAAGTTTTAAAATAATTTAAAAAAAAAGGAAGTTGGCCTTAAATTCATTAACAGGTCTTGAAATTTGTCATGGCAGCACTATATAATGTCGGACATTTAAAAATTTTTTTTAAAAATCTTGCTGGATGTTTCTATCACGCAAAAACTTGAGTTGTGCGTAAACATATTCATTGGCTTCTGTGCTTGCTAGCTTGTTTTGCGTCCATCATGGGTAAATGAAAATATGTCACCAGTTGGCTGAATGACATTTTTTTCCGCCACTGGCTCACTTTTGTTGCAAACTCTTACAAGGCTAGGTGCAATTAGTAGGAAAATAAACAAACTTTTAAGATTAGCACTATTGGGTTTAAGGCTGCAGAGAGCCATATGCACTGCGAAAAGCACAAAGCCGCTGCAGGAGGCATGAAAAAAAAGAATTACTATTATAGAAGAACCAACCATCCCTTATATTTGCAATGTTTTGGTTTTACATTTCAGTGGTATCGAAAGAAAAAAAAAAAAGAAAGAGGGGGCTCTTAAAATCTGAATCTTACAAACTTAATCTTGTACAGGAGACTGCAAAGCCAGGATTTAAGATTTAAATAAATGATACGTAACATTAAGTTGCGAGTTGTAAGTTGAAAAAATGTGAAAATGCCAATGCATACTCATGTAAATTATGTGAACAATTGAATTTCACCATTTTTGAGAATATCGAGTGCTGAAACCTCCATACATTTCAGACTGACAGAAGGTTAAAAACTGCTAAAAGCAAACATTTTCAGGTCACATTATAAAATTCTGATGCGTTCAGGACTTCAAGGTTCAGTGTTCATCAATTTCACCCCTCTGGCAAAAAAAAAAATAAAAAATCTACAATGCGCTGCCTACTTGTCATTCCTCTATAAATCAGTCTTTCTTGGTTTGATTGCTGCATAAATCAATCTTAATAAAACATATAGGCGCTCTTAGCTTTACAGCTACCCATTTTGAACAGCTCTCCTTATATTTACAAATTTGATTATAGCATAATGCAGCTGTAGCTATAACTAGCTGTGTGGTTTTAAAGATTAAACTTTAGCTGCATTACTAATAATGAGAAACACATACATAGCAACCTTTTATCTTTCAACATTTATTTACTAATGTTAAAAGTTTTGTGGTTTTCTGACCAGTTTTACCTCCATTTAATAACACATATATGACTTTATATGCCATTCAACTGTTGCTTTTTGTTTTTATGTTGCCTAAAGAATTTTTTGACTTGAAGTTGATGGTCTACATAATCCTTTAGTTTTCACATTCAAGTGGAAGTAAAGCCATTAAATTATGTCCATCATCAGTCTTTTATAATCTGATTTGAAGCCAAATCAAAAAGGGACACCCTGCTTTTTTGGAGGCGTTAATTTATTGGATTTGATGAATATGGTGTTCAATCAAGTCCGCTGGTGTCACTAATTTCAAATCTAGCAACCAGTGTTAAACCTGGCACTGATGTAACAATAAAACTCCATAAAAAATTACATTTAAATTTCTAATTTTTATAATTGCCTTAGTTACTAGCTTAGCTAGTAATGGTGCCTTTGAATAAGTTTGCCACTAATTTTTAGAGGCCTAGAGTCAAAACTTTATTCTTTATTTAGCACATAAAAGATTTGAGCTTCTCTCTTACTAGGCGATGAAGCACCCACACTCAAAAAAATCAGATGTCATTTTCATATTTTTGCATTTAAAAGTTGGAAATAATTGGTTATGTTGCAGTAGAGATAAGTAGTCTTACATTTTGAAACAGCTTTGGAAGTTTTTGCCGTTTAAACACCTGAAGCTTTTTATTTGAACTCTGATCAAGACAGTCGCTCCACAGCACAGCGTTTTCTCACTTCTAAAAGTGTGATTGTACTTGAGAAGAACTGCTTTTATTAATGTCTTCCTTTTATCATTTTTACACATTTAAAAGCTGCAGGACAAGGAAGCCCATCTGAATATGTGTGACTTCATTTTGTATCGGTTACATGCGTTGGCACAGACGTTGTCCGTCATAAGGCTGCAAATCTGACATTGTCCTGAAAACTAATCCCGCACAAAAATAAAAAAGGATTTGTGTTGTTTGTCGAGGGCTTTAGCAGCTATTATGGAAAAATCATAATCTTTGGAGTCGCAACAGAAAGTTTTGCTTGAAATCAGACTGCCATTTTTATAGGCATGGATTTATCCTTTGGATGAGAGTTGTAGACCTGCAGTGTCAGGGCACTATTTTCTGATCTTGTCATGTTACAACCACAAATCTTATTGGACTTTATGAGGATGTTATTTGATGGGCCAACACAAAATATCGCAATATATAAAATTTATACGCAGACCCCCAGTTCACACACAGTCAACTTCATCTCTTTTGTTTCATGTCGTTACCAACTTTGCATAACTCCTAGAGGCAAAGACTGTACAATATATTGCAAATGTATTTTCATCCAATATCAGTGTGTGCAATATTCATATCGCAAATGACTGTTTAGAGTGCAATAACTTTTGGCTAATATATTCAAAGTATGATGATCCTGTGTTTTACATGCTGATGTAATATTTTGCCAGTTATGAGCATCTGCTGCTGCAGTGAGCAGCAGATGCTCATAAATGACTTTGACCAAAATGCTAAAAATGTAGGAAGCACAATGAAAAAAACAAGAGAAAGTGATCATAAATCACAACTGATGTAGCCTATGGAGAATTTTCTGATGTTATGTAGCCCTGCATAAGATTTACATTTGTTTACCAGTCGTCTTTGCTACATTAAGCTCAGATTGGCTCAAGAATTTATGTGACGTTTTCAGGCATTGACACAGATTATTTGGAATAATCGTGTATTGATTTGAGCTACATTCAACTACTGAATTTGATGGGATGCAACAAGGCAAAGCAAATAAATGATGCAACATCATTACCCAAATCTAATCTACATTTCATAAATGGGTGTTCTCCAATAATTCTGGTGCACTTTTATAAAACATGAATTAAAATGGAAAAAAGCAATAAAGCTGAGCAAAATTAAAAAAACCAGTGCCATGCTGCATTGCTAAGCATTCATTCAGTCACACTACAATGAGCAGCAAAACTACATTTTCTAAATTATGAACAATGAGTAAGTAAAACATTTTAATTGCAATACCAATTTTGCAAATTATGACCATATCAATTAGAATTAACCAAAGTCCAGTATCAATATTAAGTCACCAAACACCAAGGAGGCCCTATACTTAATGATTCTCTAAGGTGGGAAATGAATAAAAAAAGGCAGAGGTGTTTGTAAATGTCTTTGAATCTGTTAGGCTGCAAAGAAGGAAATTGGAATACTTTGATATTTCAATTTTTTTGGGCGCTGCTCCCCTGTTGCATATCTGAACCTGAGGAAAAGCTGAGACACATTTTATGTTGTCAGTTGTATGTATATTATTTTTTAAAATCGCATTCAAAATATTTAACTCATTTGTTGTAACATGTGTCTTGTATGCTCCTCCAAATTGCATTTTTCCAGAGCTCTTCGACAAATGGTCTTGCTTGTGTCGCAATTATGCCAATTGGTTGATCTTAGCTTTGAAATTAGGGTTGTTGTCCTTATAGAAGGAGAACCTTCTTACCAACTTCAAGCCTCTGATGGCACTTAACAGAATCATTCAACATTGCTCTGTATTTAGCTTTCTCCATCTTCCAATGAGGTGGAGAAGAGCCGTCCCACTGCATGAAGCTGTCATTTCCTCCAGGGTCGTGATTGGTGTTAGTTTCATATCACTTAGCGTTTTGAATAAAGAGCAAATGTTGTAAAAGCTGTTGCCTTCCAGTTCAGTTGTGTGCTACTTTGTGTTGCTCTGTCACTTCCTTCCCCATTAACACACAACAAGGTTTGTGAGTATGACTGAATCTTTTTTCTATTCATGTAGTTGTTAAGAAGCAGCTATGTTCATATCCTTCAGTCCGAGAGCTGAAGGATATGTCCGCTCGTCTCTGTTTTTCCTTCCTCTCTGGTGGATTTTAGCAGTGCATTGTTTAGTGCCTCTGAGTCAAAGGGCATGTGGAGTGGGAGCCGCTCAACAATCACAATAGTGGCATGTCGGGAGGCAGAGAATTGACACCGGTGCCCTCAAAAGAGCTAATTTACAGCAAAACGGAGTGCAGGTAGAGTTTGTTATTCAGCTCATACCTGTTTGCCAGGCACACAACTCTCTTCTCTTCCCTCTTTCTTTCCTCGTCTCCTTCAATCTAATCTGAATCTTTCTATATGCTCTGCCGCTATTTCCCATCTTCTTGTTTTTGCTTTCCCTTCCCTTCTTCTCATGCCCTCTCCTCCCTCCCTCCTTCCTCTTTTCTCCTCTCTCTCATCTTCCTCTCCGCTGCATCGCTCACTCAGTCGGAGAGGCGAGAGTCTCTCCGCTCGCACTTCCTCGCTGCCGATGCCTCGATTAGCTCACCCCCGGTCTTGCTCCTCTCTATTTATCCGTTTTGCTCAGTCGGAAGCTCCCCCTTCCCGATATCGTGGAAGTGTGATGGCTTTGGTGGTCTGTCACGTTGCCGTTTAATTAGGTCCCACTGTTATTTTGCGGCGGAGTGCTTCGGCGAAGCAGTTCGGTGCTGTTTTGTTTTGACATGTCTGTTTACATCAGCGGCATGGCTCGCAGGGCAGGGGCACCCGGGGGCAGCGGAGGGAGCAGCACTAGCAACAGAGGAGGAGCTGCTGGGGGAAGAGGAGGAGATGAGAAGCGGGAAGCAGGGCACGCCGTAACGCTGCCCGGAGGTCCGGGAGCCCTGGCCGTTGGAGGGAGAGGGCCAGCAGAGGAGGAAGCGGGGGGAAGAAGTAGCGGCTCAGCCAGGCCAGTGTATGGAGCGGGAGGCGGAGCGTCAGGATGGGGACTGAGTGGAGGTGTTTGTCGGGGAGTTTGTGTGTCAGTTCAGGAGCTCAGCTACTGTCTGTGTCTGCCCTGTTGTTGCACAGTGCTACTGCAGCATGGAGCAGACCCCAACATCCGCAACACCGACGGCAAGTCCGCCCTGGACCTGGCCGAACCCTCCGCCAAGGCTGTCCTCACAGGTCAGTCATCTGCAACACACATACATGCATGCACACAAAGGCACATACTTCCTACAAAGTTTGGTAGAGTCTTTAAGTATTAGATTTAGTGAGAAGTGATTTTTTTTTAATCATAAGAAAAAGATCCACTCATAAATCATCATCAACTTTTATTTAACCAGGATAAAAACTTCTTGAGATGAGAAATCTCTTTTATAAGAGTGTCCTGGTGGATATGTCCATCTATTCCTTACAATTCATTCATCCATCCATCCATGGGCCACCTCAGCTCATTCAGTCATCCATCCAGTCACTTTGTGTTTTATGTGTAATCAAAAATGGTCTTTAAAAAAGCTAAGGTATTCTTAATATTTTGGCCTAGAAAGTGAACCTTATACAGAATAGTGCACATATAGACAGATTCTGTTCTGGTTTTTCTCTGTTACGCTGCTCCTTTGTCCTACTTTCTTGTTTGTTTTCCCCTTCTGCCCATTTAGCATTCTGTCCATAACTGTGGGGCTACAGGCAGTGTCACCTTTCCATTTTATCTATCATCCATAGACACAATCTTATTGTCATTCAGACTGTACACCGTATGGCGCATGCCAGGAAGAAATATTGTTGCAGTGGCTCTGAAAGACAAAATCCTAAGTTGATTAATAATGAAAAAGAGAATACCAATTTGTATAAACATTGCACCTTGCATTTGTGTGAAATATTCAACTGTTACAACCGTTTAGGAACAGAGAAACATCTCCCATAGTCTGCGTACCGTATGCACAATTTATTTCTCATACTTCCCATGCCTTTAAGGTTCCTGTTCCCATTTCAAGCTTCTTTTGGCTCAAACAGCATTCATCAGTCTGCAGCTCAACAGAGCCACTGTCAATGGAGGAACTTTCTATTTCCTGCCTTCCCGGTCCCTCTCCAGTCTTTGCCCTGCAGCTTCTTTTGTCATTCCGCAAACAGCATGAAAGCAGTTTGAGCCCAGAAGGAGTTGGCACCTCTCATTCATTATACCATTGGTATGTGGAGCAAGGATCATTATCATGACTACCCTCATCATCATAAGTGTGCATCTTCAGCTAACATAATGCGACCTAAATGATTTGAGTAAACATTATATAAGTCCTGGTAAATAAGAATTTTCCTTAGAAATGAAACTTGACTTTTGCTGCAGGTAAATCCAAACAAAAATAGCAGCCTGATTGGTCTGTGTGCACAGGAATGGAGATATGCATTTCAGTTTAATTCATTTCTATAAAGTGGTTCCACAAAGAACATTGAAGTTTTTGGGTTTTCAAAGGGTGCAGCATCTCTTCTTTGTGGCTGCCCAATTAAATACATTAAACATACAAGAGTAGCAAATTAAAGTTCCCTCTCATTTGGTGTTTTATTTGAAAAACTTTCATTCGTATGGAGCAAACAAAAAGCCTTAAAAATACAGTTTTAATTCAATTAATTTGATTATTACTTAATGAAATAAAAGCTTTCTCTGGCTGGCTTTGTATTAGAATTCAAGTACAAGTTTTAGTGTGATATGGAAAAACAGCCACATCAGTCTTTTCAGTTACTCAGCAGGGAGCATAAAGATGCATTTTGTAGATTGAGAAAGAAATGGAAACTCTCAGTGTGTGAGTGATTAGAATAATGCATATAAATTTACACATTTATTCCCACTGCATTATAGCCCACATGCCATGCGATGATGCGTTTCTGCAGGAATACTCTTTGATCCACTTACTGATAAATATTAAAGCAGAGATACATCAACCCATCAGCCAGAGATTTTAATTAAACGATTTTAGTTTGATCCGTTCTGATTAGTGACTGGGAGGCAAAAATATTGGCTGTCCAACATTTTTAGTCTAAAACACATCAACCAGCTACATGTAATTTGCTTTGAGATTTATTAAAAATGGATAAAGGACATACGACCTCTATCAAAAACCTAAAGTATAGTTCTTAGAAAAAACTAGCTTCATAAGCTTGGTTTCATTTGGTTTGTCTTGTTGCTGTTGTTTTCCTTTGTTTTGAGTTAGAAATTTTTTGAGACACAATGTACTTCAAGTGGTAATTATTAGAAACTTTCTTAATCTTGATATTGTTTGGAAAAATTGCACATAAAGAGTGCAATTAAGAGATTTGTTAAAAATTTTATTGGGAATAAATTGTTGTGATTTTTACGTAGGATTAACTGTGATGAAGTCACTGAGTCATTCATTGACTTATTGATCATAAGCCACCCGAATAAGGTTATTTTTCAGCATCTCAATTGTATTTGAGTGAAGACTTTTACTGGTCCATTCCAAAACCTACACTTTAGTTTGTCATTTAGAGATGGTGTTGCCGCTGTGTTTTGGACTGTCGTCCTGCTGCATAAGCCAAATGTGCAGGAACTTGTGTACCAAAATTGGTACATAAGTCATTCAGCTTCAGGACTTTCTGGTTGAGAGCAGAATTTATGGTTCTGTCATTACAATCTGTCCAGGTCCTCAAGCAGCAATTCTGCCTTAGAGCATTAAATTACCACCACTGAGCATTGCTGCGGTTCTTGTTTTTCTTTCAGAAATGTTTTAAAGTAGATCAAACGTTGTGTACATAAGGTTTCATAAGGTTCCACTTTATCAAAAGTTAGGTTTGTCATCCAGATGTTTTTGGCAATTATGTTTTGCCAGCTGTCCCATGGATGCCATTTTGGAACAGTCTCTCTCATAATGTTTATGCATGAAAACTGGATTTATCTGAGGCAAGTTAAAGTTGTTCAGGGTTCTTTTATGACGTCGTTGATTAGTTGTCCATGAGCTTCTGGTAATTCTGGTTTTCCACTGTTCTGTGTTTTCTCCATTTGATGGTAATGAATCTGACTGCAGTTCATTCTAGTCCCGAAGTCTTAAAAATGGCTCTGCAATCCTTTCCACACAGATGAAAGGTCAATGATGTTGTTTGTCATGTGCTCTTGAATTTCTTTAGATCAAGGCATAATGCGTTGCTGCTTGACATCTTTTAGCCTTCATGCTGTTTGACAGATTCTATTGAAGTGATTTGTGGTTTTCTGCATGGCTGCCATCTGGCTGTTCTGGGTGTGGTTGGTGAAATTTACTTCAGCTTCCCAAACGGGTTAATTGATCACTTAATTAGAGAATTAAAAGAGTGGAGGTTATTGCTTTTAATATCGTTTAAGTATAATTTAATAAATTACTCATGATTTAAAAGCCACTTTTTGTGTTTACTCAGTTTCCTTGTTTGATTTAAAAGTTTTTGCTGTAACGAACTCACTAAAAACTGAAATATGTAAGAGGCCAAATATTTTTACACAGCACTCTAACTAAATTAACTTCATTGTCTTAGCTGCACAAGTAAAAACACATTGAAATTCTTAAGTTCTAACAGAACTCATCACCTCTTCTTCACTATGGCTCTTGACATTGACTCTATTGATTTTCGCAGCATCAGATCTGTTTTTGCACACAGTTGCATCATCAGTCCCCATTGTTCTGCATCTATGGTAAATGAGATGGACCTCTGGACACTTCAGAGATGATCCAGACTGTGGCAGAACATGAGGGCCAATGAGAATGATTTATTTATGCAGGCAAGATCTGGTGTTGGTGTCAGGATTATTAAATGTTACCACATCTGTCGCTAACTACACAGCTGTTGTCAAAGTGGATTTAAGGCGAGGGGAACTAAGTTGGTACAAAAAGTGTTGCCACATATTACATGCTCATTGAAGTCAATATGAGTGTGCTTGTGGAATATGATGGCATGTGAAGTGGTAAAAGTTTCAGATTTACTTTATTCTGTCAAACATTAAGGAAACTATGAGCAGAAATATTTTTGCTTCGACAAACACAATCTTCAACTAAGATGATGATATAGTGGGAGCTACAATAAACAAGTCCATTCTTGTCCAAAGCAAGAACCCAGTGGTGATTTAATTATTGTGGATGTTCATGCTGCTTTAGTTTATGTAGAAGCCACTATGTTAGCTACAACTGGGACAACAACTCACAGAGGCAATTAAAACGTATTATTCAGTTCTAGCATTTCTTAACAAACAATATTAACATCGGAATCTATAGGGACAAAACACAATCTATAATTCTGCCTAAATTAGAAATAGCAATGAAAATGATGGCTACACCTTCATTTGGATCAATAGGCAATCAAATGCAGAGTGACTCAACTTCAAAGTGGATTAAAAATACAACAAAAGTGATTGAGGAATCAGCACAACCAAAGTTGACCAACCTGGACTCTAATATTCTTAAAAATAAATAAAAAATAAAGCAAAATCACTGGAGGAGTAAACAGAAAGCATCACAAATTTACTGTCTATATAAACAAAACAAAAACAATCAGGTTATTATAGTAAACATTTTGTTTTTAACGTCTGACAGCCAACACTTAACCATTGTTAACTGAACACTTTATGCTTAGATTTAAGAGGGTCCATCCTTCCAATTTCTTCACTCAGTTCGTCCATGCATTGTCTCGTAGTAGGTAGTGAATACTTCTAAACAGTCAGTGGGGGAGCATAGGGGTAAAACTAAATTGTCTGTTAATGTAGGTTCAATGCAGAGACATGTGAGACAGGCAAGTGTTCACACACTTGCTTTAGAGGGTAGAGACATTTAGGAAATATAGACCAATGTAAATGGCAGTAAAAAGGGCTAACTGTCACTAAAGGAGATAGTTGGTACAGTGTTTATAGTATGTCATTTAACAGAGACATAAAATAAATTGGGAAAAACAAAAAATGGGACTGAGCTGAACAACTGAGGTGAGTCCAGTTCTGTGTGATGACAGTCTTCGGTTGTCCCATTGTACATGGTACAAATCACCAGGAAACGCATCAAGAAACAGGCCAGAGAGAGACTTGAAGTCAACTATCATTTAGCCATCCATTGGTGGGAGTGGATGTAAATGTTTGAGCTTGTATCTGATCAGAGAAAATCTTTTGTACATCAACAAAACATGCCAAAGCACTATTAATAAAATAAACTGAAAATATTGTTTTTGCAACATTCAGGAAGCTGTTTTGAGCTTTCTGAATGTAAGGTTGCTCATTGCAATGCTTAATGAACTAAAATAGGTGTGCAATTCTGGAAAAATGTCCATTTATCCCAGCAGGCCTGCAATATTCTCTGATCCTGTAACGGAAATGTTTCCTATGAAAAATAATTAAAACATTTACTCTTGGTTACTTGAAACATCTGAATCAGCTTTCGGTTGTCGCAGATGATGATTGAAAAGTAACTATCTTATTGTGTGTGAAGACAGACATTTGTTGCTGTTTTCTGATTTTAGACAGGTAATGTCTTGAAAGTGCAACCTGTCTTTTTATTTGTATTGACGGGCACTAACTACATAAACTATCATTCTGCCACATTTTTTGTCATTCTGGTAGAATCCTACATCTGTAATTAGTGCAGTAAGTGGTGCGTTTAATGCGATGCACAAAGAGCTTGTTTTATTAATGGATAAGGGGTCATGGTTTCATAAAAAGCTGTTACATTTTTACCAAGGACGTTTAGTTTTCAGAAAAAAAAAAATATCAGACAGCATGTGTTTATTTGAAGAATAATTCTGCCTTGGTAAAGGTAAAGGCTCCGTTTTCTTTTTCTGTACTTAGAAGCTTTACTCTACTCTCAATGCTCTGTTGCAACACAGCTTTCTGATTCAGTCTGTAGCAATGAAAGCTCATATTGAGTCATAAATTAGCTATATTGCTCTGCCAAATCCAACAGGCTGCTCTCAGACATGATAAACTCAGATAGAAATGTGAAATAAAATGTGTAAGAAAATGGCTTCTCTAAAAGTGGCTCTACTATATCACAGCAATGTCATAAGAAAAGGTTTTAATTCAATGCATATGCAATTTTGCTCAGCTCTGCTTTCACAACAGTTGTTTATTTGTGGTGGTAAAATAGAAACCTACCTGTGTTTATACTTATCAAGTAATAAAAGAACATGCACAAGTTTGCTGGCAAATCATTAAACACCTCCGGTGCTAATTATGAATGTTTATCAGTTACTGGAGTGAATCTGCTTTGTTCAGCCTGATTTAAGGTGAGGCAGGTTAAAGAAGCCTGAGCAAATTAGCATTCTGTGATCAAGCAGCACAATTTTCAGCACAACCTCAAGGAGCTTCTGTCGGAAAAAGGTGAATGAGATTGTTACTCTCGAGGTGCTCATTTAATCAATTATGCACAGCAGATGATGGACTGCACAGTTAATATTGTAACAAATACTGTTCAAAGTTTAGGAGCAGTGGAGTTATTGAAACACAAACCTATAAAGTAAACAAGGGCTGGATGGCTCTGAGTACCAGTTAGAAAGACACAGTTAAGTCTACATAATATTACTGTATAACATGTAACTAACCTGGCTCGGGGTGCGCAAATTGCATTTTTGTGATAGCCTGACTTGTGGAGGTGGTTATGATCAGTTTCACTTGCAAGTATTGGATGATTATTTGGATAAGCCCAAAAAATCCAACCCAACCCAAACCCGTAGTCAATGTGTCGGAGACCCGATCCAACCTCACTAACTTTAATTGTATGTCCAAACCTAAATAAACCTGACATATTATAATTACATTTTTACTTCTTTTGTTTTTAGAGCATAATTTGAGTAAGCAGTGTAACTTGTCCCATTTTTAGCTTTTGTTTAACATCTTCCAGCACCATTTTGTGGCATGTTGTAAACGCAGAGTGATTGATAGAGCGTAGCACGGTGGAGCTGCGTGTGCTTTGTGCCAGTGTGCTGCGATTGTTACAGTCTAATGAACTTCTGCCCCTTTCTTTCCTCAACTGAGCAAGCTGCCAACTCCTATATTTTGACAATCGTAAGTAGATTAACACAACTTTATATTGTATACTGCTGGATTTTCTCTGTGCTGGGTGTATTGCAGGCTTATTAAAAGCATCATTGAGCCCAAGCCCCGCCTAACCCTGCCATCAAGCAAATCATTTTGGTCTGGTCCTGCCCAAATTATGCGTCATGTTCTGGCTCAACCCATAAATCTGAACTCCAACACCTGATCGCCGATCATCCAACATTTAATAAATCAATCCAGATTTATCAATGTACCCCTAAACATTTCATTTAATTTTAATGCTGCATTGTTTTTTTTTCTTTGCTTTTTTTTCCCTTTTTGCTGTATATAACATTTTACAATATCAAAAATCTTTCTTTTAGACAGAAATTCTATTGACATTTCCACTTATTTTGTTTTTTGCAGTGTTTATGTAGCCACACTGACCTTTCATTTACCATCTCTAGTATGATGCTGTTACACAATCAGTATATTTTTAAACCGTGCATTTCTTAACCCCCCAGATCTCTGATAAACTGCTTTCAGCTAATTACATAAACTGTTTTGACTGAGTCATGTTTTTGAATCATAGCTTTGATTCACCTATCATGAAAAAAAAATCTGTTTTGATCTCAGCTGCCTTAGAGCTTAAAAACAGACACATCCATTACTTTTCTACCTCTATTCACTAGTGTGTAACTGAATTGCTTTCATGCAAGGTCAAAGCAGATATTTGAAGTTCTTTTTACAACTCCGAGACCAAGGTCTCTTTTTTACTCTCCAGTTCTTGCAGGTAAATGTGAAATTCATAGTGATAAAATCATAACATCATAATATCCATTTTTTGGTCATTGTAATCATAAATGGTGAGTAATCAGTTTTACATGTTCAGCAAAGTTTTTAGAACGGGTTTGGTTCCTTAAAGATGCTTGGTCTGTCATCAGTTTTGGTATCAGGTGTTTATGAGGTAATGGAAAGCAGACTACTCACTGAAGGTAAGAAGCCTTCAGTATAAACTAAGTTCAGTGATGCTGAATAAGTCCTGATGGCTACATATGAAGCTGTTCTGTTTATTTCCAAAGGCGAACTTTGACATAAGTTGTTTATACTGTAAGTGACTCATCTTTTTTATATTAACCTACTTTACAAAAATCTAAAAAGAAAAATTGGTTTACATATTCCTCGTTAGGGTATACAGAGAAGTAGACACAGTGTAAGTCTACTTCTCATACTGCTATGTCAATGATTTGTTCCAACATGTTTCTTTGTCTTGTCACTTTTCTGTTAATGTGAAAGTCAGTTGACTCAGTTATTTGGTTAATTAAAAATAATTTCTAAGTACTGACTGGTGCTAGTACTCAGTTATGCCTGTAGCTTGGGTTCACTCCAAGTGCAACAGCTAGCTAAGGCACTTGTACACTAACAGCCTGAAAAATCACTTTAGCAAACTGTGGATAAGTAATTGGGAAAAAAAAAACAAAGTAATGATGTGAGAAGTCTCAGGGGAGCCAATGTTGAATCACCACAGGAACTTTCCTTTACATCACTCTGCTCTGTCGCTGCTGATTGATCTTTTTGTGCCCAGAAAGCAGTGATTAGGACACTTTCATCAAGTTGCATCTGCCCTTGAACACTCCCCCTTGGATCCAATGATCTCTCAGACACACTTTTTTTCCTCCTCATCAGCTAATGTGGTGTTTAATGAGCTTGCAACTACAGCACACGTCCCAGTTCACTCTTCATCTTTTCATCAGCCACAGTCTCTAGTCTCACTCTCTTTGACACTTTGTCCATACTTTTTTATTTTCTCCCCCGCTGCTGTTTCTGATTATTTTCACTTATTCCATTTCAGCACTTGAAATGTTACACTTGGCCCCATCCTCTGCCAATCTGACAGGAGCACATGACTCGAAACCCTTTTAGTTGAACTGTTGGGTGATGTTCAGCCAACCACCTACGCGCTAAAGAGAAGGCTACACTGCCAAACATCACTGGCAAAATTTTAGAAATCCAATATGAGGATAGGTGTTTATAAAGCATATTATGCCAAATTAAGTGATTTTTACTGGGGGGAAGAAAACCCTGTTGAGCTCATTACCACCATTGCCATCTGTCACTGGTTGGGTTAATAATGTTGCTAAGCTCTTGGTGTTTTACTGCTCAATTGTAGAAAGTTGATTCTAAAGACCAATAAATAACCTATATATAACAATATTTTATATGCACATATATATTATCCATTTGACACCATGAAAAATTCAAGTGAAGCAGTGAGTTCACCACTGCTTTGCACTGCATCACAATCACAAACCAATACTACAATGACCAGATGAAAAACTGAAAGGTGTTTGTGTTCAACTCGAACACAAACCATGTGAGTAACATTTAATGCAGAAAGAAAAACCTAGAAGCCGACTGAATCTCTATGACTTCAAAATCTTCACACTGTTCCATTTTTATCGAGCCATAACAGACAAAAAGTGTGAAAGGCAAATGCAATGTGAGGATGTTTATATTTACACCTTCTTTTTCTTTTCTATTTGCATTGCTATAATTACCAATAAACTCTCTCAACTTAAAATAATGTAAATAAATATGTGTGGTGCATTATTTATTGTCGGCGAATAACTTATGTCTTGTGGGCTGGTTTTCATTTTTATGAGAAATATATTTAGTTTGAAAGGCTGGTCTACATATCTGAATGATGAAGCAAAACAGAAGGAAGGTAGCATCTAAATGTAGTATGTTTAGATTTCTGAAAAAATCTCTTCCATCAGTTTTTAATGACTTTTAGTATCAGTCTTATTTTCTACTCTTGTTGTTGACATCATGTAACTTCAGGAAATTTGTGTCCCATTTAGTTTCCTGTTTGAGAAGAAACCGTACAATCATAATTGAGAGTTCCTACAGAGTCTTAATCACTCCTGAAATGTTCCACTTAACGTAAAATATTGAAGTTTGAAAGGTTTTAATGTAGGAGACTAAAAATAACAATTAATATTCATTCATTCATTGAACTGTTAGTGTTCAGATTTTAGGAGTGAACAAAATGCTGGGATGAATATTTATTCAGAAGAGAAATTAGACCAAAAAGAGTGACAGTCCATTAGCTCCTCTTAATTACCTCTATTGCTATTCAAAGATCAGCTGCTTCTTCGCCTTGAAAATCAATTCTCTTCTCTAGGCCAAGTCAACACACACACTCAGACACACACACAGAAGTATTTCTCCTTGATTCACATTTTTTCATACTTATACCACCAGACCCACAACACAAATTCAACTTTTTGCTCCAGTTGCCATAAAATGTAAGTTTACTTAAAGTGACACAAAAAAATAAAAAATAAAAGGTAAATTTGAAAAATTCTTCAAATATTTGAGTTTACGAGCATTTGGTCATCAAGCAGAGCTGATCTTCATATGGTTGCATCAGTGCAACTAAGATGTCATATTTTTCAACTGGTAGATCTGCAGCCGTTTTGTAGTTCTTAAATTCCCTTTCTATAATTGTCTGACCAATTTGTTTCACTGTAGCTGATATTTATACCTTATATATTTACAAACCGGATTGACTCTTGTATCCATCCTCTATCGTTCTACTTTTTATTGACTTAGGTTTTTTTGTTGATTGTGAATTGGGTAGCTAACTGATGTTTCACTAGTTTGTATCTTGAGTGCTGTGGAAACAACTGAAGTGTTCAGTGAGTGAAAACACTGTAATCTGCATGACAACAAAGAGAGACGTCGTATTTCGAGCTACAGCTGCTCATTCAAGCTGAAAGAATCACAGCGACTGTCACTTCAGAGCGGGCATATCTCAAGATGTCCTTTCTAAATTGGTATTGACAAAGCAGGACTTCAGCTTTTTGCTCTCCGAATTGATCTAAGGGAATAGACTTCAGATGAGGATGACTTTCTCTTTGATGCAAAGCTTTAGACAGACACAGGGGGTTGTAGGGTTGCTCAGTATCTGTCAGACACTGCAAGACAACATCAACCTGACATTTTATATAGCTGATTTCTACAGACCTGTGAAGGTCCAGGATTCACTTGGGAATAATATGTCAAAAAGTGTGACAGTGTTTTACAATGTTGCAGCCTTTCTTCAAGGTTTCACATATGAAGCAGTCTGGACCAAGTAAATAGATCAGAATTGTTTTAATTTTTTGTTATTCCATCTGCTTACTTAATTCCTCTACAACCTTGACACTTTAATAATACTATTCTCACATACCACAAAATGGTACCTAATTTTGTGGTATGGTACCTAAACCTAAACAAATTCATTCAAGTGTGTGAAAAGGCAACAGTGCATGCATGTTTTTGTTTCTTAAGTCACCAGGTAGTGACACACTCCTGACCCAACCACAAAGTGATCATAATGTGCTAATTTGTCAGAAAAACTGCTTTTTTAGAAAGAAATATATATTTTTTTTTTTTAGCAATTTTTACAAACTCAAAACTGTTGTCACTAGCAAAGGATCAGTTGCAACCTTTTGTTTTACTTCTAATGTGCCACTGCCAATTGTTGTGGTGTTTGAATTTGCACCATAAGAGTAAAAGGAAAAGTAAATATAGTTATTAACATTCAGTAAATAGCACATGTACTGAACAAATGCAGTGTTTTTATATATGAACTCTAGCAGAATATTTATATGCAGAGCTAAGTGCAAAATTCAGTGGTCTATTTCTTAACTTTAAAATGTGACTGCAAACCAAAGATGACCCCCAGATGCCACTGAACTCTGCTACATAAGGTTCTCATGCTACTATTGAGACTAAATCTTCAAAACCTCTTTTGAAACTTCATCTGAATGAAGAAAATAAGAAAATAAACAACTTTAATTGAGCTTTTTTGTTCATCAAGAACAAAAAAGGTTATCTTTTCAGCTTCGGGAGAAAGTTCCAGATGACAGAAACACAGAAAGGTTGTCTTCAAAGAGATGCGAGCTGGCATCAAATGGACAAGAAAAATGCGTCCTCTGAGTATTTAATGGCTCTCAGACATTTTTGTATTGTGTCCCTGTCATCTTGTCACAGCTGGAACATCTACTAATCTAATTTTTAATTTTTTTTCCCTGCCAGACAGATTTTTTCTTGTCCTTTGGAATCAATTAGAGTTTGTGTCCACCCCGTGCTGCCTCTTACACTAACAGAGCTCAGTAGAAGCTACTGGTTCTGTGACTGGAGGAAAAAGGGAAAACAAATATAACTTAATCGAAGCTGCGTTCCTGTCTCTCAGGAAGGTTCAGTGCTCCTGCTGCACCGAAATTGCGAGGATCTGACATGACCAAACACTTCTCTGTTGTAAATAACGTGACAAAGAAATTGACGCTGTGAGGAGAGGTCCATGGTGGGCAGACAGATTTAACACAGAGAAAAATTGGGCTGCGCTCTTTAATGAACGCAGGCGGAAAATGATCAGATACTGTAGTTAAAGGTGCCATAGTCGTCTGGGAGATGGAGAGAACGCCAGTGAAGAGAAAGAGCCTTTATTGATGTCAAAAGAGGGAACAAAACAATGTCAGGGAAGATGAAGATGCCTTCTGGTCTGGCTGATGGATAAAGAGATGAATTGATGGGACTTCCAGTGAATGTGAAGAAATTGGAAGAAAAGGGAAGGTTGACGGGAGCATATGAAAATCATGCACACAAAGAGCCACTGTGAAGGCTCCTTCCTGCTAATGCACAGATTAGTCTCACACCTTTAAGTGCGTATGACAAAGAGAAAGTGAATTTGTGTTGCTTTCAGCTCCTTATCTGAGACAAACCCATTGATTACCACGAGGACTGCTGTTCGATTGGTCCCCTGTGTTAAATGAACCCCTGAGATGCTCTGTCTCTTTCATAAACCCAGACAGATTTTTCTTTCACTATCTTAAAAGGAACAACAACAAAAAAGGCCTAGTGAAAAGAAGCAAAACAAAAATAATATGTATTTTTATGTTATGTGTGTGATGCGTTTTCAGAGTTCACTCACCCCATTTGGACTCTCTTCCTGCAGCTGAAATTGGCTAGTTTTCCACATCGCTACACAGCTCCACAACTCAAAATGAATGATGGTCAGCCGCTGTGCAAGAGTAGACTGACAATAAAATGAATTAAAATAAAAGTTCAGTGAATTTACATGAAAATGAAGACAGGGACTTGAGTGTGTGGGTATAAAAGACATATTCATATGAATCAGTCATCCTCTTTCAAGATTATGCAGGTTTGAAATGGATTCTCAATATAATTTGAGTGGGATAAATATGGAAATATTGAATTATCATGAAATTTGGAGACTATCTTTTGTAGAAAGAGAACTATGTAAACGTGCCATAAATCGTTTTAATGATACAATTGTGATTTTATGGAGTCTCGTTGTGTTGAGCTGTCCAGTGTGGTTGGAAAGCTGCTATGAATCAAACATAGGAAATCGGTTGTGTGACACTTTGTTTATGTGAAATCAGTCAGGGCTGCTATGCTATGGTCTAATCTTACACAAGCTCATCTGTCCAAAAAGGAAAAAAAAAACATTGCTGTTTTTAGTTATGTGTATGCAAAAGAAGAGATGATGCTTTTGTGGCACACAAAAGCAGACAAATGTATTTGTACCCTTACTTCTCATTGAGTGGTTCATCTATCCTGAAAGTAGTATAATTAAAAGAAAATGTCTAATGTTCATCTGCTTGCCTTTAGGCAAGGTTATTTTATTTGTGTTGCACATTTCAGCAACGGGTAATTCAAAGTGCTTTACATAATTAAAAAGAAAAAAAGTGAATGCTGCTGCTCCGTGTTTGGGTGTTTATAGGAGTTAGCGCTCGCGCTTGTCTCGGATTGTAAAGTTTTACATTTTGCCTGCTCTGGCAGATGCCACTGGTTGAGGTGACAAAACAAATCGGTGGTTTTATATGACCTCGTCGGAACATGTGGTCAATTTGCAGGGTACACTATTTTGTTTTTTGTCCAACTTTAAATAGCCAAAAATACCGCCACAAGACTGAACTGTCCTGCCCCTTCTTCTTGACAGCATGTCATTCACTGTCTTCTCTGTCTTCTTTTCCTTTGGGATACACTTTTTTTCAGTCCTGGAAAACCATTTACCTGTAGCTGCACAAACATTAGCCTTTGGCGCATCTGACTGCTAATGTCCTGTAACTTTACGTGGCTTTATTCCAGAAATTCCTCTCCAGAACAGCACCTTTGGTTGGCTTTGAACATATGTTAAAGTTTACATTTATCAAGTCCACTATTTCCCAAGAAACACACTTTCAACTAAATGTAGGCATTTCCAAGCAGGATCTTACATTTTAGATAGTTCAAACTGCTTTTAAATTTCTCTACCTCTCTTTAAAATCAAACCAAGAATTTTGTTGCAAAGATTTTAAAACAATCAACTGTACATAATACTAGAGAAACCAATAAATGTTTGATTCTTTATTAAAGCTTCCACAGACGTATTGAGTCCTTGAAATGTTCATTCAGGAATACAAAAATGGGAAACCTAGCAAACGTACCCTGGCTAACGTCTGGATGTACTGAACAAAAGGTTTCTCTAAGGAGATTTAACTGCTGTACTCTGATAAATCCCACTATGGAGATGCGGTCAGCATCTACATTCAAATGAGAAGGTGGAGGTGGTGGCCAGAAAACACATTATTAATCCAGAGCAGCTCTCCTTGGTGCACTTTTGTGAAGCAATTAATCACATGATGTAAGAGGTGAGTGCTGAAACAACAGTCTTTCACAAATTTCAATCCAACTCCCATTTATTCACCCTCCCTCCTTCTATTTGAAGGGTCTCCTTGCACACAGATCCACTTACAACATCAGCTCTTGTGACCTTGCTGCGGCTACAAGTACATCGGTCATCTCCTGACTCAGAGCCGGTCATTGTGTAACAGCAGATAAACCGCTTGTAGAATAAGTGATGCGTGATTTAGGAACACGCGTTCACGCACACACTAACCCACGGAAGCAGACAGCTGGGCAGTGAGGTTACTTGTTTCTCAGCCAGCATCATCTGCTCTGGTGGAGCTGCTTAATACACATACTGTATACTGGGTCCTTATTGCCTGTAAGATGATGAAAAATTAAAGCTCACCTTTGCAGATTCACATATTGAAATGCACAATCGGGCCCTTCGTTACACAAGAACTGGGATTTAAATTATGGTTGCTGATGTCTACAGGAAGTTACACACGCGCACACTCTGACACACAGTATCATCATTCAGAGGGTTGCTGGCCTGTGCTGGACTATAACATGTCCTTGTGTCTTTTGTTTGGGGTCAGCCTCATATACACACTTCACCTCTCTGGAACATGTTCCCCCTAAAATTTAGCTTTACTCAATGTATAACACCTAACACTTGCATATGATTTACTTCTCAATGTGATGCACCTAGAATTTGAATTAATATTTTTAAATTAGCATGCGGTTTATGACTTGTGACTCAGAGGCTCTTATCACACAATCTGGTTTTAAAGAAGCAAGAGCCTAACATCGTTCTCTGCTTCTTCTTTTTTACCCTTGTAATGTCATGAAACGTATTTAATTTGCCCTTTTAACTTGCATTCATGTTAACATTTCAGAGAGTCTTACCAACTTTGAATAATATACATTTTCTCCCTTTTTGGCTTTACTCAAAGATTAAAGGATAAGCAAACCAGAAAGGGGTTGAGGGGTGACTTGATGGCACAGTCTTGTTTTCAGTTATAAACTGTGAGTAATTGTAATTACTGTAAGGACAAAACATCTGTTTTTCCAACAAGATTTTTCCTCTGCTGGCCACGTAATAGCACATAATGGAGGTGAATTTTTGTTGGATTTTTTTTTTTTTTCTTTTTCATTTTTCTTGTATTTTCTCTGAATTTGCAAGCTTTGGAGTTGGATTCCAAAGCTGTAGTTTTATTTAGAACGCAATTTGATTGGCAATAAAATTGTGGCGGTGCATATGCAATTATGTAGAAAAGTTAAATGCAATCGTTTTGTGTCAGAGAAAAACATCACTGACAGTGAGATGGAGAATGATTTGCATAACAAATGTAATCCAACTTGATGCAGTTTACTTCTGGGAAATTGAACCTCTCAGCTTAAAAATGGCTTAGAAGTCAAATTTAGTGTCTTGACCTTTTTCTTGTTCTGTCTGTTCCTCCCCCTCTCTTTCTCCCACTTTCCTCTGTCTCCCTGTTCAGCTCCAGCTTCTGTTACACCAATTATACTGTGTCAAATCCATGCATGTCAGCTTCCAGATCCCTAATCATCCCTTCTCTCTTTCATCTGTAATCCTTTGTTCCATCCTCCTACCCCACTTTTTCCCCTCGCTGGTAACCTCTCCTCTCTTCTTCGGTCGTCACACATCTCCACCCCTCCGTCTGCTTCACATACTAAACCCATCCTCTCCATCCTCCTTTCATTTGGCTCCAGCATACCATAGCACCTTGTCCTCACCCTTTTGAGTTTTCGATTCTATTTCTAATTGCTGTTTTATGGCTCTTCCTGAGACTTCAGCAGCTCTGGACAAGAGGGCTAAAGAAATGCCGTCTTGTTAATTTTTCTGTAGAAATAGCAGTGGTAGTTTTAATAGGTGTGAAATCGGAAAGCTTTGCATCGTTGCTATCACTTTTTGTCTCTGCCTGGAGTACATAAGAACAAGTATGATCAAAATTAGAAATTTTCTTTGGAAGCATTAGTTTTCTGCTGTGTTTAATAAGTTGCATCATAGTTAAATATTTGAATTTTAAAGAAAAAACAGTGCTATATATTTTTAGTTTCTTTTACCACAAAACAGCAGATGTGCACAGAAATAGCTACATTTCAGAAGAATATATGGTAACAGGTGGTATTTATGGTGTTAACGGGGGCATCGGTGGCTCGGGTGGCGGAACAGGTGGCTCCCGCCTCGAAGATTTCCGGTTTTAATCTTGAGTTTCCTGGGGAAATCAAGTGCACCAAGAAGGGCATCCAGTGTAACATCTGCCAAGTCTGTGTGCATGCAGCTGTGGGTTGGGGGAGGAGCCTTAAAGCAGCAACATTTATTTTGAGAACAATGGAAGTTTTGCTAAAAAGTTATGTTTAAAAACTATCGTTTTTTGGTAATGGCCAGTTTGTCGTCAAGATAAATCAAAGTTATATTATCATTGCCTGCACCTACTGACCATAAGTTGACAAGAAAGCAGTTTCTTCAGGAAATGTCTTTCTTTTCTTGCTATTTTAGCAACTTTTAAAAGAAATAGTTCAATCAGTGTTATTTTGTTTAATTTGCCTTTTTTATAGAAACAGTTTCTAACTAATAAAAAGAAAATACGGTTCAATAAAAGGACATTTTTCCTTTTGATTCTATTGAAATAATAATAACAAAAATCTTCCATTTTCTGTGTGATTCTTATTGTTTTCATAAATGGATGAATAAAAAAGATCATTTGTGCATAAGGCTTATGTCTCCCCCACTCTTGTCCCTGGCTGGAGAGACACATATGGGAAGGTGTAAATGTTGTGACTGTAGCAGCAGGGAGGCAGGAGATGGAGAGGGAGTCAAGGCGAGGGAGATAAGGGGGAGGGGTTTGTTTATTTCCCTTCTTTAAAAAAAAAGATAACTGCGCCCCCAGAGTCCACTGGAGAGAAAAAAAAAAAACACAAAGGTAGTCGGATGTAGGGAGACGGGGAGACAGATGACTGAGAGCCGGGGACAATGGGACGCAGCATGAGCAGCGGCCGAGATTCCCCACAGCGACGCGTTAAAAACGGGAGGAACGGACGGACATACGGACTCACGGAGGCAGCGCGCGTGCCGGTCCGCCACTCGTCGCCCAAACAATGAACGTGCTGTGGTCGCTGCCGGCAACACATCGTAGCCAGAGGGGTGCGCACTGAGTGAGAATGACAGAGACGGAGAACCAGAGTGGGGGGGTTAAATGGAAATAGGAAAGATGGTCTCTTCCCCCCATAGATAGCATGTGCTTTTGTTCATGGTTGTTCTGTTTGCTCAATCATGTGTGTCTCAGTGTGGCTGATGTGCATTACCGGGAAACTGTCTGACACCATGATCTTCTGTAACCATTTAGGTGAATACAAGAAGGATGAGCTGCTGGAGGCGGCAAGGTGAGTACCAGACTCTGCATGTTCTTTGTTTTCATTTCTCTCCTCTCTTATTCTTCTTTCAAGTCTTTTAAAGCCTTTTTTTAAATACTTCATTGCATCTTTGTTTTCTCCTCCTTTTTTAGTCATGCTATTTGTTTTCTTTTGCTCATTTTATTTTTTCTTTTGTCATCCACAAATCTTCCAACCTTGTTTTTATTCTAATCTTTATCCCTCTTTAATCCATCTTGTCCTTTTTCTCTTGTTTGATTATATTTTTTCTCCACCTCAGTGCATGCACACACACTTGCACACACTCAGCTCCCACACCAGTTCTGTATTTTCAGATCCAGAGCCCGGTGCTGGTGGGCCAGCGACACTTGTTCGTTTTCGAGGCGTGTTATGGTTGCAGGCAGTTCATGTGGGCTGTGTGTGTGTGTGTGTGTGTTTTTTTGTTTCTGCCAGGTTCTCCCATTTGGAAGTGAAGTAGCTCTCTATTTGGGATTGTGTGTGGGTGGTGGAGAGCTTGATGCCTCAACAAAACCCCCCTCACCCTCCTTTCCCTCCATCTCTTCCAGCTCAACACACACACACACATAAGGAAGCAGCTGGTTTAGAATGGACGTACCCCAGTGTATTGAGGGTCAGAGGGCTGTTTATGTGTAAATCCAGAATAGTCGTCTCCCAGCTGAGTCCATGACTGCCTTATCACTCTGTCATTACAAAGAACTTCCTCTTTTATTTTAGGGTCATGCTCAGTCAGTTCACTCCCACGTTTGGCCTACAGAATGTAGATGTTTGTCTAGTTTATTTGTATATCTATTTATGGCCCACATAGGGCTTCTGTTTGTGTTTGTGCAAAGTTATGCATGGCATGGAAGGAGCCCTGTGGCCCCACGCACTGCTAGGAGGAAAATGTTGTATGGATAAAAAGTTAATGCCGGGTTTCAATGCATCCTGGAAAAGTATGGAATTTGATTAAAGCATTTTCTAGGTCTAAATAATTAAAAAAGGAAGACACTTTTCTGATTTCATTCCTTTTCTCATCTATTAAAATACCACATCCTCTCTTCTTTGTGTTCATCTTTTCGTCCTTTTTTTTCCCTTCATCTTTTCCCATCCCCTTTTCTTATATACTATATTATTCCTTCCTTGCATCCTTCATTCCTTCTGTTGTTTCTTGCCTTTTTGTTCCATTACATCTTCAATTCCTTCCTTCCTTCCAATCTTTTGTTTCTTCCTTCCTTCCTTGTCTTTCTTTCTTTCTTTCTTTCTTTCTTTCTTTCTTTCTTTCTTTCTTTCTTTCTTTCTTTCTTTCTTTCTTTCTTTCTTTCTTTCTTTCTTTCTTTCTTTCTTTCTTTCTTTCTTTCTTTCTTTCTTTCTTTCTTTCTTTCTCTCTTTCGTTCTTTCTTTCTTCTACCTTTCATCTTTCCCCATTCTTCTTTCTTGTATCCTATCTTACTTCCTTCATTGCATCCTTTCTTCCTTTTGTTGTTCCTTTTTATTCTGTTTTATCTTCAATTTGTATTCCTTCCTTCTTTCCTGCTATCTTTTCTTTCTCCTTCATCGTCCCTACCTTCTCTGCCTACCTACTTTCTCTCTCTGATACCGAAACAACCTTTTTCCTTCCTTCAGTTCCAGCTTCCAAATCAAATACTTTGCAGTTTGTTGGACATGTTAGAACATATTCTTGACGTATTCACTGAGCAGAAAATTATTTGATTTTTGAGTTTCCAAGCATCTTGTTACCTGTCAGGGCTGGTCAAGTTAATTCTGTCGCCAGCAGATTTCTTGATGCATTTTTAGCTAAAATAGGTTGGACTGTAGTTTATAGTATGTAGTAAAGGAAGACAGAAAAATAGCATTCATATGGCACAAAAGATTTTCCTACAGCAATAGATTTAAATATCAAAATAATTAGTGATATTGTGAAGTTTGAGTAACATTATTCATTCCAGTTTCATAATCACATCTAGGTGTAAAATGAAAGCCTGCTTTTCATGTTTTTTATTTCTTCAAGACATTAAGTAAGAGCTTAGGTGGTTTGAAAGACTTTAATAAGATGAAAGTCGGAGGGAAGAAGCTTTGCTCATTTTGTAGAGACTGAACAGACTGAGCTAAAGAACATCACCAAAAGTTTTATCTTGTAGTTGCTGTTCATCAAATATGAACATGCTTGTTTTATTATTTCTACAATATGTTAGAATGTCACATTATATTTAACAGGATTGCATAGCAATTGATTAAGGTGCTTGATTGGAGTAGTCCGTAAAGTATCTGTCGGTAATCTGGAACTGAGTTTAAAGAGTTTAAGTTCTGTTTTAAGGAGATGGAAAACACAAGTGCATTACATGTTCCAGATTATCATCAGGTAATATTTGAAACAGAAACATACACAAGTTCTAAACTGGCAGAATACATTTATTTTGGAAGCATTATTTGACATGGAATGGTTATAAATGAACAGTTTTCACAACAACTCTAGAATCATAACTATTAAGGGCATTAAAGACTTTTAGAAATATCAGGATGAAAGAGGTTTTGTTGGAAGTCCTGATGTTGGCCTTCTGTAAAAGTTGTGATATGGCAAGAATGTAAAATGAGATTTCTGAGGTTCCTACTCAAGTTGTTATTGGCTTTTAATTCTGCAGTCACACTGGGAAGATGTTGGGATTTGAAGCAAGGTTGAGTTGGGAAAAAGCTGTGAAAAGAGATTGAGGGTGCAGATCAAAAGAGGTAGAGTAAGAGGTGCAAAAGGGCAAGAGAGATGGGAGGTAGATTTGATTGAAAAGGCAGAAGGAAGGCAGCCAGTGTTGGAAAAAGATGAAAGAATGCTAGAGAGCTTGAATAGGATATAAATGTCAATTTGGCTGGTGGTTGTAATCAGATTATTGAAGCAAAGAGAAATGGAGAAGACAGACAATAGTAGATGGTTATTGGATAACAAAGCTGCACTATTTTTTTCCCAACATGTTGAAACCTTCTTCCTTTAAGACTGTCTGGGAGATGAGGCATGACTCCACTTGTTCTGGCTGCATCTCCCGATGGCCAATCGAGTTCCAGAGCAGTGACCTTAAAAACCAAAAACATAGATCAACATCAAATCCCTTAAGTCAGGCCAAAATACTCTGGGGCGTTTCAGCATGACAGAGCGCCTTCAAATCATCCCCCGAACAGTTCCCTGGGTCTCTTCAGTCTCAAGCTTCTGATAATGTTTTCCTCCTATGTTTTTCTTCCAGTCTTGCTTCTTTTCTAAACCTCTGTGGTGGTGGTTGTTTCTCTTCTTAATGTGTGCCTTGGTTTGTGCACATCTTCAGGAGTGGAAACGAGGAGAAGCTAATGGCCCTGCTTACACCGCTCAACGTCAACTGCCATGCGAGCGACGGCCGCAAGGTAAGAGTCAAAGTGCGCGCACAGAGGGACTGTAAAGCAGTAACGAGCTCATCACTGTCATCTCCCGCAACTGCATTTTTGGATGGTCATTAGGGTTACAAAACCACCCGGCTAGTATTTTTTTATTTTTATTTTTTAAGAGAAACAAATGCTGGTATGACAGCTGTGAGCCTGTTTTAAATAATCTGAGCACTCACCAGCAGGCATTGGTGTCCTTTCTTGGCTGTCAGTCATTTAAATGAATAGATGGAGACGCAACTTTTTTCTGAATAAATTAGCACTCATGCTGAACAAAAATGATGCATCACAGCACACAAAAACCTGTCAAGAGTCATGGCCAGAGCCATGGAAAAATAAGCTTTTTCTGATGTCTTTTTTTTCCCCTTCAGATAAGTTTGGTATGTTGCATGTCTATTCAGGGTGCACCAATTTTCTGGCTGATCACTGATCTTTAAAAACCCTTGCCTGCCAATTCTGATTTCATCCAAGTTTGTTTTGTGTTAAAACTTGCTAAACATAACAAAGAAGTTGCTAAGTTGGCAACAGTGGAGCAGTGTTGGCAACAGCCCCAGATTCCTTAATTTTGGGAGATCAGCTGATACTTTATTGTCTCATAAGAATTTTTATTTACTGTTGTCCTGATTAAATTTAAATTAATGATGTTTAAAATCTTCTAGTGAAAATCGCTATTGAAAATATAATTAATTGCACTTACTTTAAGCCTATTTCATAAAGGAAAGCTTTTCAAGAGCAATATCCAAGTTAATGCGTCTATAAATGCTGTTCCATGCATTCACAGACATGCAGTTATCTAAAAATTAAGAAATAAATTGTGTTTTGTCATTATTTGTATCAGTGTCACAATACTACCACAAACTATCATGATGTAATTCTAAATCCACATCGCCCACCCCTACAGAGAGACTGAAAGATCACCAGGTCAAATCTGCACATGTGCAGTTAACACTCCTCATCCCACTGTTGCCAATTTAGTGACTTTGTTTTTAGAATTAGTGATTTTCCAGACAAAATGTTTATGACGTCCAAATTTAAAATCAGCGTTTTAATAAATTTTGGTGATCAATGGGGAAATGCAACCAGTGGACCCCTTTTTAATAAATTTTGGATTTACTTTTATTAAAATTGCACCAATTGCAAGGTGTTTTAACAGACCAATCATATCCAGTAGTATAGAATTTGATTGATCCAAATTAAAGTTCATCTTCAATAGATTTTGTTTGTTTGCAGTGGAAATAACAATTCTTTATTGTAAGTTGTAGCAGACATCTTCATGTGTCCAAATACATAACCATGCATGTTTTGCTAATGCACCTTCACTTCCTAAATCTGCGTTAAAATCTAGAAGTACAAGTATTCAAGTACAAATCTAGAAAAGAAGCAGATTTAAAACGGGTTTCTTACCGGACGGAGTTAACTTAATCGAGTAGTTGAAGCAATCTGCCTTCGATTTGCTGCTGATGAGCCATGAAGCAGAAAGAATCCCGCGGTTAGACTTGAGGGCATGAGGTAAATCTGGGTTTGCTAAATGAAATTCTAGGTACAACACAAGTACGCCGGCCTTTGGAAAGAAGCTTTCAGTTATCATCCTGCGACTCCAGCATCTGCAGGGAGCCCTGAGCTTTGGGTTTAGTTCTGCTGCTTTACAGCAACACGTCTGGCTTATGACTGATTAGTTCCCTGGATGAATGAGTGGAAGGAAAAGCAGACTGCTGTCTGGTTTTAGTGGCTTCTGGCTTTAGTTGGCGAAGTCCCTCTAGTCCTCCACATCATTGCCTTCCACGCTGACAGAAATATAAAGCCCTGTTAGTCTGGTTTTCTCGCCTTATCTTGACAGCAGAGTGACAACGAGGCTCCACTCAGCAGAGATCATTATCCAAACAATTTTCGGATCCCCAGTGGATCCTCATTGGTGTCTCTCGGGGCATAATCTCTTTGCATTGTCAAACATTTTCTCAAACGGCGTTTAAATCATCCAAGCTCAAGTGGAAAAAAGTTAAACTCCAGTCTTTTTCAAACAAGGCATAGCTCAATTTCAGCTCTGTGATCAGATTCTGACTTTTCTTTTAAAAGATCACTCTAGTTTATTGGACTCTGAAGTGAGGCTCACTGAGTTTTATAGTGGCTATGACAACTGCAGGGCCAGTCCGGGACCCAAAGGGAGCGTTTTACCCTTTACTCTCGGTGGCTGTCAAATAAATGCCACAGAAGCCTAGAAGAGGCTTTTTTTCTCTAATTATGGGTCCTTGAGTGATTCGGATGGTGCTCAGCTGCAGCTCGTGTTCATCATATTGCCTTCATATCCATTTGTGAGAGAGCATCTCCTTGCTGCGATGGGTCCGCACGCCCTGTCGGGGAGGTGATGCCTCTGGGGAAAGCCGTGCAATATGAAGTCTTCTGAGATGCAGGAGACACACTCATGAGATCATTTCCAATTGCTTGAATTTAATGGAGCATGAGTACATTATGGCAGCCATATCCCGAAAAAAAAAAAAAAAAAAAAAAACTGTCCCCAGATATACAATAAAACGACCTCTCCTGTACAATCTTCATTTGCGCTGCTCTTTAATTGCTCCACAAAGACAGTGCGCAATATGTTTTCCTGCCTGGTCTATTTAATCCACGCTGTGTTCTGGGAAGTTATTGCTAATTTAAACCGCAATGGAGCTGAGAGGAGAGATTTACTGAGTTTTACGGTACTTTGCGGGTTCAAGTATTAGATGAATTATGAATGTAAAAAAAAATAAGACGTTCATGTTGAAAATATATTTATTACATTCCTTCACCAAGCTGGACTAATACTTGTGTCAGTTTTGCATTGCTTTCTCGTGTATTCTTAATAACTGGATTTTTCCCCTTTGCATCTGAATTATCCCTTTACTGATTTTCTGGGCATCTTGACTTGGTTTACTGAAGTAACGCGGCCGTTTGACTGCAGTAGTAATTACAATAGATCAGAATGAGGGTTTGTAAGAGCGGAGTTTCAGTGGCTGATCAGAGGCATCGGCCGTCCTGTTAACTAAAGAGCAGCACCGTAGAATATTAAGAAAAACGAATACCTGCATTAAACAGGTATTTGTTGTAAATGTTTTAATACAGAAGGGAAAATTGTGATTAAGTCGGAGTTACAAATAAATTGTATAATATCATTGTGCAAATACTGAGAGCACTTCTAAATACACAACTGCCTGTTTTTATATCCTAATGTACACTAATATGGACAAGTCAAGAAAATCTTAGCACTACAGCAGAAGCTAATATCTACAGATTTTTTTTTTTTTTTTTTTTTTATCTCAGCCAATCAGCTGTAAGTAAAATGAGCAGCGCCCCTGATTTGGCTGCTTTGTAAATGCCAGCCAATTGCATGTCAAGTAGCATTGTGGCAAAATAATTCAGCTTCCCTAGATGAATTTTCCTTTGGAAATGGAAGGTGAAGATTAATATTAGATTTTATCTGCAAAAAATGAGTAAGTTTCTGCAATTAATTGGGAGTTAATTGCCACAGAAAAATCTATAAATGGTTGAATTTGCAAACAGGCAGGAGTCCAATGTAAACGCAATCAATGTGGAAGTCGTGCAGCCCGACATTATATTTTCTGCTGTTACTAACTATATAGTACAATACAGTTTTTTGGTGTACTGTCTGTGATATTGTCAGCCATGTTTAATGCAATTGTTATAACAGTCACTTGTTATTTGCCTAAGCTATATTTTAGGCTGACTACAGTATTTTTATTTAATTAAAAAAATCAGACCAAAACCAAAATGTCATAACCACTGATGGAAAAAAACAAAAAATCTCAGAAAATTTGAGGAAGGTGGTGTGTTATCAGAACACCAGAGTAACTCCTCTGACCCATATTAGAGCCGCATGTTGGAGCTACTGCAGAAACCCCTGTTGGGAGAAAAATATCTGAAGAAAACAGCTTGGAGAAACTGCAGCGTCATGAACATCAATAGCAAATAAGTGCAACTCTGATAAAATAGTTATTTCACTGTGCATTAAAGCAATATGCATCCCACTGATGCATATTTTCATTTTAAAGACTAAGAGTCTAAAGGGGCAGATGTTTAACTTAAATAATTTCATCATTATAAAAGCATGGGATGGAGCGTGGGGGAAATGGAGTGGTCACAACTGCATCAGAGATCTTTAGATGAAAGAAAAGTCGAATTTTCTCCAGTTCCATTTGTTTGAGATGGTGTCTCGTGAACATTTACTAGGCAATCTAAATAATAGCAAACTGAAAATAATACACAGAAAACCTGAAGCCATTCCGGGATCACTGTCCTGTTTGTAACATGGAGGCCATTAAGATGCCAGAAGTAAGCTTGGAGAAACTGCAGCAGAGGAATCATTCTGCGATCCAGTTAGCCATCCTGTTGTTTCCTAAAGCTCCTCCATGTCCCCTATAGAGCAGCAAGTGTAGCAGAACAGAGTTTCCGCCTCAGCTGCCACAGTCCAAAGCAACTCTCAGCACTTTCAAAACAAGAAAATAGGTGAAGTTTCCCTTTTAATGCTAAAATATGCACATGACCTTCTTATATCTGATTCAAAAAGGCCAATTTGTGCAGCAGACCCGTTTGCCGACAATGAGACAACATCCGCCTGTATCTCTAAACTTTAAGCAACCTGGGATATCACATGAATACATTTGTTTATAAGCAGTGGATGAGAATACTGTGTATTTTTTTCACGTTTAAATTTCAAGAGGAATATAGGCCAAAGCATGCACAGGAGGATGGAATGGTGGATGAATCAGGATGAATCGGGGGCTTCAGCTTGACTTTCATTTAATAACATCAAAGGCTGGACCTTTGATACTGATATTGAATCAGATCAGTCTTTACCACCTTCGTTTTGTTGAAGCAGAGATAGATTTACAGTACTTCTGTAATTAGAGACGATTGACCATGACATATTATTGGAGATCTGAGTAGGAGTCTCTGGTCCAGTACTGAATTGGTTCAAAACTTACATAAAAAAACAGAAATTTCTTTATTTTTATTGGCAACTTCTCATTGGAGCAAACAGATATGGGTTAACCCCAAAGTTCAATCTTGGAACCACTCTTATTCAAAATCTACATGTTCCAACTATTTCAGGTTATAGCAAGACATTAGTCACCATAACTACAGAGTTGATACACAACTCTACCATGTGACTCTGAATCAATTCTCATCATTCTCACTGAATGTGAGAAATGTGGAGAGGAACAATCTACGATCAGCACACAGCTTCAGTTTTTATATCTATAAACTAGCGATCAGGCCCAAAATCTGGTCATTCAAAACGTATAAAAGCTTATCTTTTCATTATGGAAAGCATTTTGTACTGCCTTGTTGCTGAAACATGTTGTACAATTAAACTTGATTCATTGATTCATACTCAGACTTGGAGCTGCAAGTTAAAAGTAGCTGCTCTACGGAGCATAAAAGGATTTGTTTTGGCACCATAAAAACAAATCCTGTTTTTATGGCTGAGGCAATCAATTTCACCAATTTGATTGTCTCAAAGTGGTCAAATTGCCACTTTGAGACAATTCATTCAGACACATACAAATTGTCATGAGCACTCCAGTTTTAATTATCACAGCCACGACAGAGCATCCCAAGATTCTAATGATTGATAAATATGAGGCTTTACTGTAAATGTGGAGAGCCACCTAAATGTTCAATTTCTGTCTTTTTGGCTTTTCTGCACAAACAAACCCCATTAGGAACTTCAGTGATGAAATGCAGCATTTGGGGAGTTGAGAAACTGATACTTTATGCTCAGGTGACTAATCGGATAGCTGTCTTCCCTTATATTTAAGTCTTTAATCACACTTAATTCACACCTAATGTTTTTAGTAGGCTTCTGCAGAACCTGATAACAAACAGGTTCATTTATTGGAATTAGGTGCGGTGACGCAGAGAGGCGACATTATACAGAGGAGAGGGTTTAATACTATTTAAACTCAGGCAAGTTTACTCATGTCAGTTTGTTGGGTAAATGATTTGTTTGACATGTGACCAGTTTTGATGCTTTGGAACTGAGTTCATTTTGACAGCAATGCAGAGATAATTGGTTTCTGGTAGCCATTTTTATTCTTGCTCATGTGTAGCATATCTACTCAGCTGCAAGCTGTGTGCCTCCTCTACCTACCACTTGTAATCAGTGTAACTCATGGGGGATGATTGAAGTTGTTCCCAATTTGGAGTGAGTTAAAACCATGGTGAGATGGAAAGCTGTGTGAAACTTTCAGAAAGAAGATTGTTTGGTAAAGACTTTAATGACATTCTAGCATAAATCAGATCACGCATTTGAGGAAAAGAGCCCCATTCCAACTATAAAGCACAGAGGTGGAAGAGTCATGGTTTGAGAAGGATTGACTGCAGTAGGACCTTCACCATCTTAAAATCAACCATAAACCCTACCTATTAAATGGTGCTTTTAGTAAATTATGACATCAGAGCAGGATACCCTAATACATCCTGAAATCCACAAAAAAAAAAAAAAAAAAAAAACACAGACATCTCAGGAAGACATGGCTGAAACGCTGCATTTCCAGGGAAGGTTTATCTAACTTTTTCCTTTACCGTATATACAAAAACAATTTATTCTGGTAAGCACCATTCTATAATTAAACTAGAAAATAAAGTTAAAGTGGCTCATACTGAATATAACGTTTAATATGCCTGGGTTGGCTGTTGGAATACAGGCTTATCAAGGTTTTTATAAAGTTACATTAAAAGTGTTAAAATGGAAAAAAAAAATCTATCCATAGACCTTTTTGTGAGAAGCTATAGAAAGATTTTTTTTCTATCTTTGGGTGACAGTCATGTGGCCCTTTTTCTAACATATTGTTCGCAACTGCCAATCAGCACATAAGACGGCTACAATGCTTTTTACTAAGAGAAAATTGACTGTTTTGAAATATTTCTATGTGAGAAAGACACTGATCATCATGCTGTAGACTATAATGGGTACTTTCCGTCACTATTGTAATTAGTTCCAGTTTTCTAGCTTCTGGAACAGATGGTCTGACTAATTCATCAGCTAATGTAAGGTAGGTATAATCTATTCAAAACACTTCCACAAAATTTAGTGAATCTTTATTCTGGTTTTTGTCTAAAGTCTGTGAATCAGAAGCTAAATAAAAATGAATTTCTTTTATGGATAACATGTAAAAACTAAAATGTTTTGTTTAAGCAGTAGTTGCTGTTGGGTTTATGTCATTTTGTTTTATTGTGGTATTTACTTGATGTGAACTTTAGTTTGAACCAACTCTAAAAGTGTGATGTTAAAGAATTAGCATCATTCCTCTCCAACCACTGCAGAAATTATGTCAGCTCCAAATTTTTCCTGTTTATTTTGTGACGAGAAACATATGAGTTTTATTTTGAATGCATTTCTTTATAGTACAGCCTTCACCTATTGAGTGCTAGTGTGTTACCACATGCACTCAGATGATTGAGGACCTATCGCAGAGCGCTATTATTACCTCAGCTGAGTGGTGAATGTTATCAACCTACCTCCACTGATCCTGCTGCTCACACAGACATGCTCGCATACCACCAACAGTGCTTGCTCTTTAAAATGCTTCCTCCTTCCTGTCCTCCCACTGGCAGCAGTGGGGCCTGGTTTGTGTTTTTACCGTCCTCTTAGATAGCTAAAGTCCCTCAAATGCTGCAGCTATGTTGCTGATTCTATATTCCGCTTTTTGTTTTGATTAGCACACTTCTAGTTTGGGTTTTTCATCATCTCTGGATGTGTGACTTTGCAGAGATCATGTGAACTTTTGATCTGTTGGCCATCCCCAGTCACTGGTGGAAATATCAAAGCACCAGATGACTGAAAAGCTAATTTCAAGAAGCTGAAGGAGAAAATAAAAGATTTTCACTGGATCTCTGTTTAAATTTTAATCATAGGCCCGTCCTGTTGAGAGCTTCAAGCTTACTGGCAAGGTTTAAAATGTTCTTTTGTTGAGAGACGTAGATCTTAGGGGTGAACTTTAACCGCCAAAACAATAAATATTTGACATTTTCTAAAGAGGTTCTCAAATACAGTTTTCCTGTTCTGTATAAACCGTATAAACCGCCTTGTAATATACACTCAAGCTGTCATAGATAGCTGATGGAGAATTTTATATAATGCCAAACACTTAACCACCACCAACACCTTTAGCTTTACTATTTTATGGCACTACACCGTTTTACTTGCCATATCTTCTCTTTGAATTATGATTTGCTCAGTTATAGAAAAGCTTTATATTTTTCTGCACATTTTGCTCTAAGCTAAACTTTACAGGATTTGGTGACTACTGCAAAATAACAGCTAATCAGCTGCTTTAGTTTTCTTAAGCAAATTTGTAAGAGTGCGTCGTCACTGCATAAACGCACTCCTGAGATTGTTTGGTAGCATTTTGTCGTTTTTCAGAAGATAATTAAGGAGGCACAAAGCTAACATTTCCGAGCTGGAGATTGTTTCCATAGTAATTATGTTATTTAAGTGAAAGTGTGGAGATTGAGCACATTATAGGATAAGAGTTTTAACTGTGTTGTTTAGGTAGATGTGGATTAACAACATGAAGTCTAAGCAAAAGGTAAAAAGGACGTCTTCCAGTGATTTCCTCAAAACCCTGAACTTAGCTTTTTTTGTGATGTCCTTGGAAAGGCAGCGTCTCCAGGTGGCAGGCAGAGCAGATAAGATAGACAGGTGTAGGCTTAGACTCCAGCTCATGTGCTTTTGTGTCCCGCTGCATGAGTGCACAAGAAGAGCATAAGATGAGAGCTTTAGCTGTGGGTTATTTATCTTCCAAGATGCTGGCAGGGCAGAGCTGTCAGCAGCTTTATAATGTGTGTGCATGCGTGCATGTGTGTCAGTCAGAGGAAGCACAGACAGTTTTGCTAATATGTTTATTGATCCAGTAATCTGACACTACTCATCTTGTTTGAGCATCCACCTACTCATGTCCAGCCCTGACCTGAGTACTTGCGCAGTAAAAGTCCAAACTTTAGAGGAATACTACACTGTTCTTAAAGTTCTAATTTCATGCCTGAGATGATCCTGCATTTTACTTCACCTCGGGTGAGGAGCGGGAGGCGTTCCGTCAAACTGGAACCAATGCAAAATCTGCTTGCTCAGCAGTGCTTCTTTCTTGTTTAAATGAGTGTTGGTTGTACGTTCTGCTAAAAATGGAGTGTAAGTCAATCTGTATCTATAAAGATCATAGGAATGTCATTGTAGAAAACTTTTACAAACTTCCAAAACAGTAACATCCTTTATAATTGTAGAGTATAAATTGTCCTTCAATGTGTACATGTTTAACTCAAACATTGTTGGATCCCCTTTTCATTTCATTTCGTCACTCAGTTTTCTTTATTGTAAACCTGTCAGCATCCTACATTTAGACTCGGCAGTGTGTGCCCACTGTAGGCTGTAAAGAACCCTCTAATGTCACCCATTGGAGGAAGATTTGTTGTCCACAGACTGCTTCAGTTGCTCTTAAAAATACTCACCACCAGCATAATGTCTGCTGACAGTGCGACAGTTTTAAGTCTCATTCTTTTCTTTTGGTCTTTTGTAACTTTTCTTTGCAAGAGGAGGCTAAAGCCATTGGATGCAAATGAACAAATTGTCAAGAAAATTCTACTAGGATTGTTGAACTTTATTTAAATATCACTGGATTCTATTTAATTGATTAGTTGTGTTGCCAAGAAAACTGAATGCTGGAATCAAAATTGAATTAAAAGGTTTTTGTTTAAAAATGCATTTTACTCCATGAAAAGGGAAATTAAATATTGTCATAACCGACACCTTTCAGGAATCTTCAATGAGTCGTGGATAGTGGTGGTTTTGTAGCAGTCATTTGCAACAAATGTGAAAAAGCTTCGTAACTGAATCCTCTTACTGTATGTTAGCATCATGACTGTCACAACATGCTCTCAGCTCAATTAACCAACAGCACCATGTTGGCATGAACTGCTCATCCACCTCATTTTCTTTTGATTCTCCTCTTTAAATCACCATCTGCTCATTAGAAAAACAAAACGAGAGACGTTAGTCAGGCATAGAATCCTTTCTGATTCGGATCAGTGGAAAGAATGATTTGAACGTCATCCTTCTTTCACGTTTTTGCCCTTTGGCATCAAGTCTGCTGGGATTTGGAGTCATAGTTCAGGGATTATTTGAGATGCTAATCAGCTTGTTACTACTGTTACATATTGTCTGAAAATAAAAAGCTGAACAGTATCCAAAACCAGAGGGAATAATTGTCCAAAGAATTGGTGCCTTCACTGAAAGTAATGAATAAATGTCGGAAATGTCTTATTGTGATTCTGGTGGTATTTGCCTTGTCATGGTCAAAATTTCCCGGGGCTTAAAATCCAGTAATTTTCACACGGCTGTGTACACTTGTGAGACCCACGGTAGAAAAACTGTTTCCTTACTCTGTGATCCCTGCAGATTCAAAATACGTAAGTGTGAAGGGCAAACATTTACACAGAAATGGTTTTTCTGGCTCATCATGTGCAAAAATTAAATAGTTTCTTAGCAGCTTTAGTGTTTTTTTTTTTAAGGAACCAGTTAAGAATGACCTGAGTATAGGAACAGTTTTTCGTGCGACCTTCATTCCGTAGTGAGATCCTGTGTTTTGTGTCGAGTCGATAATTCACTGTTCGGAATCTGAAAGGGAGACCCGAAGAATAGCGTCCTGGCTGCACACGCAGGCGCTTCAACCACACTAAACACAACGGGCCAAATCCACCCACCGCTCCTCAATACATCATTTCCCATTGCTATGGCAACTGCTGACAGCCAGCCGTCACCGTTGTCATGGAAACAGCTTGACAGGCTCGTAAGGAAAAACAGGAAGAAGGTAGGATGGAGAGAGGGATGAGGAATAATGGGAAAGGGGAAAGTCCACAGCTGTAGATTAAACATCCAGTTATTTTGAGAATAATTTATACGCATCTTGTTTAAGATGAAAGCAGCATTAAGTTTTTGGTTTGAGTTCAGAGGCAGTGTTGATGATTTCAAATTAAAATCCCAACGAAGTCGTTTCCTGACTAAAAGCTGTCCTCTTCTCCTTCCTCCCTACTTTGGCTTTTCTTCCCATCATCTTCCCCCTCCGCCACTCCGGCCGTCCTCTTCACTGAAAAGCTTTTAGATGATTAAAACTTGGGAGAGGGGATTGCTCCTTTTATTGTTGTGTGGGCCACTGGAACTCTTGGTTCCACTGAAACATGCCATACTAATTTTTATTTCACAGTGACCTTGTTTTGGAGTGCAGAAGAACTTCATGCAGCGTTGCTACACCATCTGGAAACATCTGGCGTTGGTAGTTTTTAGCTCTGGATTAGTGTGGTGTCAATTTTATTTACTAAGAATTTTTTTTGCACATAAAAACACAAACAAAGATATCTGCATGGTAAATGTAAAAGGTGAACATCAATCCATAAATCTTTCTCATTTATTGATCCATCAGTTTAGCCATCCTTGCTGTTCATCAGTCTTTTCTCCTCCCATCCATTCTTTGGTTCATCTATCCAGCGTCCCATTGAGCTATTTATCAGTTTATCAGTCTGTTTGTCCATCTATGCATTAGCTCATTTATTGATCTTGTTCTGTCGCCTCATTAGTTCAGCAATTGTTTTGGTTATCCATCCATTGATTAGTTTACCCATCCATTTGTTTCTATCCATTCTTTCTTCAGTCAATTCATCCATTCTTCCATTTACGTCCTTCAGTCAAATATTTTCAGTTTTCGGCTCCATCTTCTTTGAACCAGTTGCAGAAACACATAAACCTGAAGTTGCTGTTTTCGTCAGTCTGTAAATGTTGTAACTGAGAACTCTTTCATTTATTTATGATGGTGTTAACTTTCTCTGTTTTTCTCTGAAAGTTCTGTAAACTGTGCTGCTGCCTATCTGGGCCAGGATTTTCTCGTAAAAGATTTTTAGTCTCAATTGGATTTTCCCCGTGAAATTAAAGTTAATAATAATAATAATAATAATAATAATAATAAATCAGTACATGTATCTCTTCATCCATGTGTCATTCTCTTGATTTCTTTTTTTTTTTTTTTTTAGTGAGGGTATGTAGTGAAAGTCTGACATCTGTAGAAATATCCACCATAAAGCTCTGAATGTTTTGAAAACAAAAATGTTTTGGAAATACATGATCACATATTCGATTAAGGTTGCTGAATTATTTTTCTTTTAGAGCATTCTTTGTGTTCTCCTTTTGAATAATGGAAGTGAAAACCAAACAAAAGTTTGCCATACTCTCAGTGTGTCGGGCTGAATACTCACCTGTCACATCCCTCGGGATTTTAACACATGCATATCTTATGTAAGATGTGGTATTTAGAGAAATATTCATTTCAGGCAATCGTGTAAACGCCCTAATCTGATCTTCTGGCGATATTGGTGCTGGCAGAATAGACGTGCTTATGTAAACACATAGGCAGGAAAAGCTGTTTTTTCTTTTTCTTTTCTTTTTTTTTTTTTTTGCTCACAGCATGGCTTCTGCCCAATTTCCTGTGAAAGCTTTAATTTAGGAAGAAAAAAAATATTTTACTCTTCTGCCATCTCTCATGTTCAGTGATACCTGCCTGTATCTTTAAATGACAAACATATTGACTTCCTTAATATAAAACAAGATCATTTAAACCAGTCGTGATTTTTATAAAGTGGCAGCAGGCTCGAACATGCACACGTGTGTAGTGGGTCATACAGGGTTGCCAGATTGAAAAGGCGGAGCTGAAATTACTCAGTCTGACCCAGGCAACCCCAGCATTGTGATGCAACACAGGGCTCATGCTTTAAGACGGACTGAAAGGCAGTTTTTTTTTTCTTTCAATTTGCTTCTGTTTATTTTTTTAGGTTTCAAACTGTTTGAAATAAGAAGTGCTGAGGTACAAGCATAGTGAGATATACATTAGAGATGAGGATGGTGAGTAAGCGCTTACTGTGTCCTGCTTCCAAATGCCGCTGTCACATCCTGTAAATACGTCTCCGCCATCTGTCCCTGCAGCAATGCCTCGCTCCTGCTGGCTGCCGCTGCTTCTCGGATGAACTCCGGAGCTGGCAGCAGAGATCACTGAACATGATTTATTTTCTAGTGTTTTTCTCTGAAGCTCGTTGGCCATTAAGATTTGACCAGAGTTGAAACCGTACACACAAAGTAAATACTACAGATTTATTATACAGTCATGTTTTCTTTTTGCATGTTTCTGTTCATTTCACTCTAAGCTACTGAGAGCACATTCCAATCTGATGACTTGAATGTTACATAAGACCAGGAAGAGGATTTTTAATTCAGAAATATTAAATTTTAGCTGGCCAATAACAACTCATGCACAAGGAGAGCAGCCAGTGGATTATTTACTCCAAAGTCAGCCGCTTCAGTTCACAGCTTCACAGATTGTGGTTGACTGATGTGATCTTTGCAACTGTGTTTTTATGGTCCCAACTGATTCCTTTATGGAGGCAGCTGTGGCACAAACCAAAGCAGAGGGGGGATGATGCGACTGCACTGAGATTTAGATCGACTTATGTCCCTTTAAATCTAAAAAGTAAATAGCAAACAAGCTAGGACATTGTGCTAGCATTGTGATATCTAAATTTGAGTAAAAGTGTCGTCTTGTTATGGCACCACACAGAGTTGTTTTGCCACGCTCAGTGTGAGTAAATCAACAAACATGTTAATTCAGATTTTACACGCCGTATTATCTCCACCAAGGAGTGCATATGCTGCGCTCCGTTTATTTAATTGTCAGCGGGAAAGCTCTAAAAGTAGAGATGCATTCACACATTCTCATAGATTTGGCTGGCTGAACATTTTCAAACGTATTTGTGTTTTATGTCAATTTTGATTCAGATCCGTATAAAATCTATCAAGAAGTTGTTCTGTCATTATTTGAGGAAATTAGTTTGGTCATATTTGTTGTGGGTATTTTACGACACTGCGGTTTCTATGTTTATGATTCCTAATAACTCAGCCTGGGTTTTTGTCTGTGTTTGCTCATAACAGCATGCCACAGTGACAGGAATCTACTATGTAAAATGTAAAATAAAACAACACAAAATAACCTCAATTAGAGTTACCTGTATGAAAGTCAATGAAAGCCTTATATCTTTGCAACATTAAAACTACATTATTTTGGATTAAAATACTTAACATTCTAAGGAATTCAATAATAATCATCCATATTAAGCAAGTCTATTGGTATTTTCCTGTTTAATTGCAAAGCCATTGTAAACAGGAATTAAAAGCTCCAACATCCTCAGATTAACTTTAAAAGTAAAATATAAAATCCAGTTTCTTCTGTTTTCTTTGCTAGGTGTAATTAGTTCTGAAAATAATCTGGATGCCTATGATTTTGTAAAAAGGAGTTATTGCATAACAAGATAGATATATCTTTTTCTTGTGTCTGATTATAGTACTCCAATAAAAGCTGAATTTTTAGATAAGGTTTAACATATCACCAGGTGAATGATATTTAATAGATTTTTTTCCATTGGTAAGATTGTGAAATTGGTAAATATCCAACCCTAAAACTGTAAAAGGCCTTGTTGAAGTTTAAAGAAATCTTTTCTTCATAATGTCACTAGGTATAAAGAAGTTGGCTGATTGGCTGCCAACTGTACCATGCATGAAAGAGGTTTATGTTTAAGCTTCTACATGGATCTTCCGTAAATGGATTCTGTTTCTTTTATTAATTTAATATTTCCTACTACCTGCCGGTGTTTCAGATTTAAACCAAATCCTATTCACAGTTGGTTCTTTAGTTCATCTCGTTCTGCAAAAAGCTGAGTTTTGGGGGCTGTTTGCCTGGAACCTTCCCACTGCTGGGTGTTTTCCCTTCAGGCTGGGTGTTGCTCCGGCTTTGAGGAAGACTGGCCTTTGCAGGGAGCAAATGAAGGAAATGCAGCATATGGAGCTGAAAGTATTTCATCCATCTTATCTTAATGTATTGAGAGGTTCGGCTTTTCATTTACTTTTATAGGAAATTATTCTCAGACTTACGGGCTGTAAATAGGGTGGGGATAAAGACGTGTTCACTCTTGCAGAAGCTCACTCACTCTAAATTAGCATTTTATCAGCACCCACTGTAGAACAAATCTATTGGCTGACATTTATTCTGCATTTTCTGCTGTTTTTCTGCACTCTCTTACTCCGCCTGTCCTCTCTGTCTCTGTCTCTCCAGTCCACTCCTCTCCACCTGGCAGCAGGATACAACAGGGTGAGGATAGTTCAGTTGTTACTGCAACATGGAGCCGACGTCCACGCCAAGGACAAAGGGTATGTATGACAAAAGCTGTTTAAATCCAATTGAGGGTAAAGATGGAGGACATTCCTAGAGATGGTCCCAACAGTTGTGCAAAAAAAACCCAATTTTTTCTTTGTTTTTTTTTTAAGAATCAAAACATGTTATGTGAGAATGAATTTGTTTTTCAAGCAGCATTTAATACACATGAACTTCAAAGTAACACCTGTAAAAGATGAAGTGAAATTTATTATACCCCAGGTAACCTCTAAAGTTTCTCTAATATCTAAGGAGTTCAAGATTTTTATTTCCTTAGCCATCATTCTACCTCACTTAAACTATATTGCCTTAAGTATTAGGTTCAATCATAAAAAATTACTACCCTACTAAATATTCCACCAACAACCGTTAGTGGTGATATTACAAAGTGGACGTCATTGAGAACCACAGAAGGTCAGACACAAAGTGCTGGGCCATAACAAAGTGAGGTCTGCATGTTGGTGGGCTACAAACCTCCAAACTTCGTGTGGCCTTCCCATTATTTTAACTGTAGAGAGCTTTATAGGATTGGTTTTCATGGCGCCTAAGCATTACATCAGCTCGTTCAAAGCAAAGTGTCGGATGCAGTGGTGTAAAGCACACCGCCGATGAACTTAAGAGCATTGGAGATGTGTTCTCGGGTGTATTGAGTCATGCCTTTCTGAGGTCGGGGTTTGGCAGTTGCTAAGACTGCGTCACTTGTCTGAATAATATGTTTAGTTGCATTGCTTGGTGCAAAGGGGATTATGGTTTGGGACTGAACTTAGAAAGGAACTCTTAATGCTTCAGCAAATGGTTCATTCTCCCAACTTTGAGAGATCGGTTTAGAGACGGTCACTTCCTGTCCAATCGACTGAAACAATGCACAGTGCAGGGCGGCAAAGTAGTTAAGTGTAGAAAACCTTGACTTTAGAATGCCTCAGAACATCAAGCCAGACCTTCTCATCCAGCATCAGTGTCTGACCTCACAAATACTGTTGGGTCAGAATTACACACAAACATATTTAATAGTCCCAGAAGAATTTATTGCCTTCTGAATTTAGAATAAGGTGTCACTTACACCTACAAGTGATTCTATGATTAATAACTTGAAGAGAAGCAAAAACCTTTTTGCTAAATAGTGTTCGTTTATCATTTTGGCTGTCATAGATTTCAGGTTCTTTTTCCAAAGCCTCACTTCCTGTTGTTCCTGAGTGAAGAGCCGACATTCCTCCTCTCTTTCTAAAAAGATACAGTTCTTATGAACAAATTCCACTTTAAAGGGTGTTTTGTTTGCGGAAAATGGTAGTGGTTTGGTACTCGGTGATCACAAATTCGAGCATTTTTTCCATTTCTAATCGACCGACTGCCACCTCTAGTCGATTTCCCAAAGCATTTTTAATTTCAACAACTGTTGGATAGAATACCAGCATTCCTTTAGTTTTAGCATTACAACATATCTGGGAAATGTTTTTCAAACTAAAGAGACGCATTATTAAAGATAACTCTGTGTTCGCTCCTTCCAGTGGACTGGTGCCTCTACACAACGCCTGCTCTTATGGACACTATGAAGTTACTGAGCTGCTGCTAAAGGTACAAGTAAACACACAAACAGGGTATTTTTAAAGGTTTACTAACAGATGACATACAGCTGAATTGATATTGTTTGTAAATAGAAAAATCTTTTCTGAATTAGGGCTGTAATGATTATTTTAATAATTGATTATTCTGTCGGTTATTTTGTTGATTAATTGGCACATTCTTCAGATCTTTCATTTAACCACGTAAGCCTTTTACCATGATATTAGAAATACTTTAAAAGATACAAATAAACCAATTTATTTTTAAAATAAGAAAAGAAACATGTTAGTGCTTAAAATCAATAAGATAGCGTTCCTTTAGTGAATTTGAAGCACATAGAAATAAAACTGCCACTTGAGGAATTTTGGGTCAAACATATTTACACACCAAAGTGTTTTTTTCTTAAATTCAAAATGTAAATACATTTGTTTTACATATTTGCCTTAATTACTGCTATGATTATGATGGTTTTGTCTCAGCAAAAGACTTTATTTTGAGTCTGTGGGCTCCAGTTAACAATTAATCGCCTATTAAATGATTTGACGATCATTTCAGTGATTGATTAATCCGATTAATCGTTTCAGTCCTAGCCTAAACTGTTAATTAAAACTTCAAAGGATCCAATTGCCCTTATTTATTTATTTTTTTTTACATTTTTATTCATATTGTGTCATTTTTTGCTCTACGTTCAGCATGGAGCTTGCGTGAACGCCATGGATCTGTGGCAGTTTACGCCTCTGCATGAAGCGGCTTCCAAAAACCGGGTGGAGGTCTGCTCTCTCCTGCTGAGCCACGGCGCTGACCCCACCCTGCTGAACTGCCACAGCAAAAGCTCTGTGGACATGGCCCCCACTCCTGAGCTGAAGGAGAGACTCACATGTGAGCATGGCCGAATGTGATGCTGGTGAAACTACCTTTAATTAGGATCAACATTGAAAAAACTCATGTTGGAGTTCTCAAATATGCACTAAAACTAAATGATTCCTTTTTCTTAAGCATATTTATAGTTGCTTCTTCTCTTCAGATGAGTTTAAGGGCCACTCTCTGCTTCAAGCGGCTCGAGAAGCAGACATGACCAAGGCCAAGAAGACCCTCGCTCTGGAGATCATCAACTTCAAACACCCTCACACGCATGAAACGGCGCTGGTGAGATCAACACTTGTGCTGCTCACATGCTTACACAGTGAAAGCACCTGATTTGTCCAACACTCTCTTGTGTGTGTTTGTGTTAGCATTGTGCAGTGGCATCTCCACACCCCAAACGGAAACAGGTCACAGAGCTGCTGCTGAGGAAAGGTGCCAACGTTAATGAGAAGAACAAGGAGTGAGTGCTCTTTTCGGCTTCTTGTGCCGTTCATAAACACCAAGAGGTTATTTCAGACGCGCCCCGACACTGATTTATTTCAGAGGTGAAGATGACAAGTTGCTTTTCTGACTCGAATAATCAAAGGAGAGTTTGTTCCCGAGTGTATTCAAGGAATTAATCAGGAAAGTGTGATGCCGGTCCAAGATTAATTTTGGTACCAAGACTATAAGCCAGGTGTGAATTTAGTTTCAAGACATAAAACTTGTTTTGACCGTTTCTGTTTTATACAAATATGTATCATTCTGTGGGTCACAGGCTGGGTTGAAAAATGATGATCTAGTTCTAGGTACGCCACAGTTTTAAAACGTGAAGCTTTCAATACCACGTAACCTCTCAAGTTAAGTCCCTTTTTTTGAGGATTTACCAAAGACAACCCCTCCTCTCCCTGTTGCTGCAAGCACAACTCTTTAAAAAATGTTTCCTCAAATGATTCTGGGTTGTTAAACAATGGATAGGAAAGTAAGCTTTGCTGTTTTTAGATAAAATGCTACAACAGTTGGCACATATGCTTCAAATTTATGATTCTTTATCTTCAAAGTCCATATTGAAGTGTCTGGATTTTAGTTTAGCTTGTTTTTCCTTTGCAAACAGTGATGACACACCCTTTCAGCGTTTAGTCTGGAGTGATTAAGCAAAAGTAAAGAAACAAAACCATAAAGCATGGCAGCTTGCCATGAGGCTTCACTCAACAACAGAGACATTTTATCTGTATTTAAATCTGTGATGATGCTGTTTAAAGGAAATCAACCAGTGTTTCTGGGAGGCAAACAGCTGGTGTTAAACTTGCCATATCTTCTCTGGTTCTAGTTTCATGACGCCTCTTCATGTAGCAGCGGAGCGGGCTCATAATGACATTATGGAGGTGCTCCAGAAACATGGAGCAAAGGTAAACGAGTCATTTTAAATGTATTTTTCATATGCGTTTTTTAATTGGTACATTGATAAACTGCAGGATTTTGTGCCTTGGTCAGATTAACAGGAAGAGATCCTAAATCTCTTCTGTTTCCAATAAGTTCAACCCATATTTTTTGTTGAATCATCGTTTTGAAGTTTTGATGTATAATCCTACCCATGACAGTTTCTTAAAATTGTTATTAAAAGAAAAATCTATATTTCTGCTGTGAAATTAGCTAAAACCCCAGCAGATTATTTTTAAAAACACAAAAAGTAATGGATTAAATATGTTTGTTACATTGAGTCAAACAGACAGACTCATGATTTAACCATTGCTTTTTACAAACATGTTTTTTTCTCACAAATCTCTAAATTTAGCTATTTATTCAATATTATAAGTTTAACAAATCAAAAAAGTAACATTTTACTCATCTTATATATTTTCTTCGATCAAACATCATGTCTTTGTAAGATAATTTGGTTGATCATTATTCTCCCACCTCTGTGTTTTACTGATTGCAGGTTACTTGTGTTTAAATCTAATTTACCCAGAAATCACACATGCAGATCTTTATTTTTTTATTTTATTTTTTTTGCCAAAATAGATGTAAATGATTAACAATGGGAACATTTCTGTGAGCTTTAAGCACATAAAGTGCAGCAGCTCCTTGGAGAGTCCCAGCAGTGAGGTGTTTGTGTGTGCAGGTAAACGCCCTGGACACGCTGGGCCAGACGGCGTTGCACCGCGCGGCGCTTGCAGGCCACCTCCAGACCTGCAGGCTGTTGTTAGGATACGGGGCGGACGCCACGCTGGTGTCCCTGCAGGGCTTCACCGCCGCTCAGATGGGAAACGAAGCCGTGCAGCAAATTCTCAATGGTATGCTGCGCTTTGTGTGGGCGGGCGGCGTGGGGTGGCCGGGTAGCAGGAAGAGCACATGTAGGTCGTGCTGGGGTTTGGTTGCTAAGCATCAGCTGCAGATTGGAGGATTATCCGGGAATTGTTCTGAAAGGTCGATATTGATATTTTCAAAGCAGGCTTTGAGTGAGTCGACTAGGGATTGAAGAGACTCGGCGGTACAAGTTCTCACAGGATTTTCTGAATAAAATGTTCTTTTCTTTTAATGAATGAATTACATCTAAATGTATTTGTCCTCGTCCAAACCCCTCATGTTTTTACATTACTTTATGAGCATTAAAGAAAAAAGGCAATTTCTCGTCTATAGTGGATCACAAGGTATAAATTGTTTTACATATCTCTGTATATGTGTGGAGAATTCAAATACTTTCCTTCCCTTCTTAAAACAGGCGGCTCAGAGTTTGAGGTTATTTTTTAGGTTTTTTTTTCTTCCTACTGATGTTTGTCCAAAGATATCCAGGCTCTGCCGCCTCCATTGATCTCCTGGCTTACTTCTCTACAGAGAACGTCCCGGTCAGAAACTCTGATGTGGACTACAGACTTCTGGAAGCTGCCAAAGCTGGAGACCTGGATACCGTCAAGGTAGTTTATTTATTTTATAATGCTTTTCTTTTAACTGATGGATGATTTTTTTTTAGCCTTTCGCTGGAGGATTACTCAGTCTAACTTCTGAAATTAAGTAAATATTTACCTCAAGAGCATAAAGGGACAAATAGATATAGTACGTAAGACACAAGGTTCATAAAAAGGGAAATATAAATACACATCTTGACTTACCATCATCAAAGTCAGCAGCTATAACAGACTCTCATATTGTTGTTGTGTAACTCAGGTGTATAAAGAAAAGTTAAGTTAAGGGTGCGAACTTATATTGAGCAATTATAATCCATTGTTTTTTTCTTTTTTGAAGCAGGTGTTGTAGATTTGCTCCTGTGTTGTCCCAGTCAGATTTGCTTTATGTCGAACACGTCCATATTATTCCGTTTCATTTGTCCAAAGAACACCATTCCAGACGTTTACAACAATCTGGCTTTTATGCTTTTCTTAGAGAGGAAAGGTTTCCTCCTTGTCCGTCTCTAAAGGAAGTCAAACCAACGCAGTCTTTTCCGGCTGTACGGACATACTCTGTCATATCCACATTAGCATGAACGTGGTGAAGCTTGATCCAGGATCGTTCAGGGTTCTTGGCCATTTCTGTTCACATCTTGCCGTCTTCATCTGCCAGATTTAGAAATGTTTTAAATGTCCTCTATAAATCTCTCACAAGCTGCTCCTATCTTCTTTCTGCAGGCTGCAGACATCGCTTTCAGTCTCATTATTGTGTTCGTCCAATAATGAGACTGAGTAATGATGTTCTAATCATGTACACCTGGTGTGATCCTCTTGTGTGTGCCCAGCTGTAAACAGTTTGATATAGACTGGTTATGAACCTTTGGTTGCAGTAAATCCAGTGATTTTTCTTTTTCTGTTTTATATAAAAATGCTCTGACCTTTGCAGCTGTCCCTTCTGCTCTGTTAAATGTCATCTGATTATTGTTCAATCTGAGTTGAAGGACTTGTCTATTTTTGCCCTTTTTGATTTTAAGAATAATAAAACCTTTATTCTCATGGTTGAATGAACCATGCTGCAGTTTATGTTGTTGTTTTTTTGTCCAATAATAATGAACAAATACAAGAGAAAGGTAACAGTCGCTCCGGGGAGACAGAAGACCGATGCCTAGCTTGTTTCCATGTTCGTTTTTAGAAAACAGTTGTTAAATGGGTCAAAAGAGGCTCTGAGCCCAGAATGGATGATGATTTGACAGATTAGCAGAGGAGGAGATGAGCTCTGCTCTTTTATTTATGTTTTGACTTGTTTTTTTTTTTGTCACCCACTGAATGTTTTTCTGAGCTCAGATGCAGGAAAATATAATCCTGTGTTTCTGTTTATGAAGCTGCTGTTGATGCTTTCATAAATGATCAACCTGTTCGATGACACTTGTTCAGAGAGATTCAGACTAAACATAAATTATCTCCTGAAAACTTTGACGTAAAATGTTATTTTATATCAAATGTATGGGATCATGCTGAATTTTACTCTATTCAGTAACACTAAGAACATTGATATCAACTTATGCTGTTTACCAACAGTTTTTAGTTTTTAGTTTGAATGTTTCTCTGAAACAAAGAACTGAGTTATTGCAATCATTTTCTAAGCATTTATGTGCATTCAATTGAGTGTGCATGTTGATTGAGGAGTCTTTACTCCCTCTTGTTTCTCTGCAGTCGCTGTGTACAGCTCAGAATGTGAACTGTAGGGATCTAGAGGGACGGCACTCCACTCCTCTCCACTTCGCTGCCGGCTACAACAGAGTGTCAGTGGTGGAATACCTGCTGCACCACGGGGCCGACGTGCACGCTAAGGATAAAGGGTGTGTGAAAATAAGAGAGAGATTCAATTCATTAGTTTGTTGGGGTTTTTGTTTTTTCATACAAAGTTTTAACAAAGCAAGTTATATTTTTGACTGTGTCCCCCTGATAGGGGCCTGGTTCCTCTTCACAACGCCTGTTCCTACGGTCACTACGAGGTGGCTGAGCTGCTCGTCCGGCATGGCGCCTCTGTCAATGTGGCCGACTTGTGGAAGTTCACGCCGCTTCACGAAGCTGCAGCGAAGGGCAAATACGAGATCTGCAAGCTGCTGTTAAAGGTTGGACTCAAAAATCCTCGTCCATCAAACGTAATTCAAATATGTCAATGGCGGTTTGTTGTGCTGGCCATTTAAGTCTTAGATCTCATGCAAACCTGTCTTTGGAAACTAAATCAAAGTGAGTTTGAAGCACAAGCACTCTTACTGAAATTCAACAACATCTCCTCCCTTATATTGATAAAACAATCAATTATTCATTGTTCAGTCTTAGTGAAAAGTTTGCCAGCGAAATCACTAAATAAGTCATTTTCTTGACCAGACTGCAGACCAATTAAATCTGACTAAAAGTAACTCTAATTGGAATAACTGCTTCCTTTTTCCCTGATGCGTCCACACAAGTCAACACAGCGAGAGTCTAGTGAGAGCCGCTGTCAAAGCTGTGTAAAAACTAACACTCTTAATCACATCTGATAATGTTTTATTCAGCTTATTTAAATCAATGTTGCACGTTAGACTGTTTTCTGGGTGAACTAGTGAAATACTCTTTGATTTCAAATAAGGGGCAGACATTTACAGGAAAGCCTCAGTCAATCTTGTTGAAATTCTGCTCTTTCACAGTTGTTTTAGGATATTTATTATGCAAAAGCTGCCAAGTCTACAGTCATTTAAAAAAATGTAAGTTGGCTTTAAATTCACCAATCGCAGGTCTTAAATTTGGTCTGTCACCAGATGCTAATTTAGTTTTGGCAGCTACTTTCCTGTAACCAGATGGCTGGATGAACCATCCCATATATTTATAGTTTTTTCTGTGTTAAGTTTTAGTTTAGCTGCTGTTAAAAAGGTTCTAAAACGTTTGAAATTTGTCTCAAATTTGATTTTTGAATCTGTCTTGAACCTGTAGATAAAGCGTCATGAATTAGGCTAAACTAAAGATCAGTCTGTGCTGTCGGATGGACACGTTTGATGTTTTTGCTGTCAGTCTGAATCAAGTAGAGATTGTTTGTTGTTTCCCCACCGTTAGCACGGCGCAGATCCCACCAAAAAGAACCGAGATGGGAACACGCCCCTGGACCTGGTGAAGGACGGTGACACGGACATCCAGGACCTGCTGCGGGGAGACGCCGCGCTGCTGGACGCTGCGAAAAAAGGCTGCCTGGCTCGGGTGCAGAAGCTTTGCAGCCCGGACAACATCAACTGTCGGGACACGCAGGGACGCAACTCGACGCCGCTGCACCTGGCAGGTAGTGTGTTCAAAAGCACACACACACATCCCTTTTAATGGGTGAAAATGCAATGTTCCAGTTGAATGAGCATCACAAAGGTTTCCAATATACTGTAGATCAGAAAGGCTTGCTGATCCTGAAATATTCAGATTTCATCTTGTTGGTAAAATCAGGTTATAAATGATGTATAAAGAAAAATAGCTGGCATAAAATTAAACATTTTGTATATAAAAAAAAAGTTACTTCACAATGATAGTCCTCCAAACTGTCAATATCATCAACGCTATGTGTTGTGCACATTAATTTCAGAAATGTTTACATAAATCAGGGATTTTCACTAAGGAATAGCTTTTCTAAATATTCAGGAGGCAGACGGACGCTGAACAAGTCATGCAGTTGCAGTGAGAAGTTTACATAAACTTCAGATTTAAAATAATTTCTGTGTTTTTGGAGTTTTTAATGATTCATGTTATTTTTGGATGGTGGGATGTTGCTTATGTAACAAACGTTGGCAGTGAATTTTAAGAACTGGAAACACGGATTCGAATATATTCTGCTGTTTTCAGTCCTCAAGGTAAAATTATTTACCCACACACATGCGCACGGTATTTGCATAGAAATAAAATTTGAACAGGCCTTTTCTACTTAAAATGACTTCAAAGTGTGTTTGAACTTTTTTTCCTGTAGTAACACCCAGTTCATCTTCCAAGTTTCAAACATATTGTTGTTGAAATTCAACAATACTGTCCACTTATTGCTGCGAATCATTAGAAGCCCAACAGCATGATGCTGGTGACGCCATACTTATTATAAAATTATTGCAACATCTTGTAATGTGTGTTGACTATAAATGATTAATGTAGAAACCTTTTTTATATACAAACTAATTACAGTCAAATTGCTTTAAAGTTATTATTTTGCCTTTTAATTAAGTATTTTTAAGGATTTTTGACATTAGTTATTCCACTTTGTGCAATGTTCCAGCATTGCGGGCAGCAAAATAGTTCCTACTGGCACCACTGTCTTCTTGAATTTGAAATCCTCACTTCGATTCCTAAAGATAGGCTTTTCATCACTGAGCACAAAAAAGCTCTTTTGTTGTTTCATCTGAATGTAGAAGATTTCTGCAGAAGGTGTTCGGTTTGTCCAGTGAAGCTTCAACAGGCTGCAACTTCCAACCACATAGAAGCGTCTAAAAGGGCTGAGAATGCCTGCAGCATGTAAATGGAAATGTAGGTGATCTCGTCTTAGACGGCAGCCAGGAATGTGTTTCTTTTAACACGTCAGAAAGTGAAAGTAAGTCTGTTTTTGGTGCCAATCACTCCCTCAGTCTCCTCCAGTTTGTCTGTCAAAGCCGCCCTTTGTTTTCTGGCGCTGCGTCTTGCCAACAGTGAGGAAGTAAACACAACCACGCAACTGCAGCCTTCAGGATGAAGTCATAATACTGGCCAGCAGGCTCGGTTATGTAATTACATCTAGATCAGTGTTTTACCAGAACTCCTCTGTCTTTAGGTTTTGACACTCATGTTTTTTTGCAGTGGTTTAAATTTTCTAGCAGTAAAAATTAAGCTAAAAGAGGAGTTTTTAAATATTTGTCTGAGCAGCGTTAGAAAGCTAATGTTCTTTCAGTTTCTGCTTGCTGATAACATTCGGATACAGCTGCTCAAGGGGATCTTGTACAATTTCTATCTCAAATATCAGCTACAGATGTAAGTATTTATTTAAAACCATGCCCCAATTAGCCAAGTGTTTAAACATTAACATTTCTGCTGTGCTTACAGATAAGGCGAGGCGACCTCAAATAGTCTCACCAGCCAGAAATAATGTTATTTTGGCCCCGAGGCTCAACAAGCCTCATTGTTATTTATATATTCAGCTTCTGTAATCATCGTGTCATCAGTTAGAGCGATAACAAATCTGTTTGTTCCACCAAAGACACCTCTCAGACTCCAACAGTCACAAACAATGGCTTAATGAGATTCATACGTAAGTGAACATCCTTCTGTACAAACCAGAGGTGTTCGTCTCTTATAGAAATTGAAGACGTATATTGCTCTTTTTGTCTGCGTTAAGTGGCTTTTAGCATCAAACTCTGGCATAAAGATTTGTGCTGTAAACAGATTTTATGTAAACATCAACACACAGCATGAATAATAAAAAAAAACACTTTTAAAAACTAAACTGCAGTTTCTCTTTCTACATTGATTTTATTTTTATGATGTTTCTTGTTTTTACTTCTATAGAGCTTCCCAAAATGAGCATCTCATTTAATTGCTTGATGCAGTTTTTCGTGAGAAGAAATTATATCTTAGATAAATGTTTTGCTTACAGTTTTTTTGTCTCAGCCAATTTTCATTTCTGATGTTTGTAAAACACAAGGCATTTCAGATAACTTTGGAGTCTCTTTAGAAAATACTGGTTTTAAACTAATTTTCTGAACAAATAGTATTGTGTGTGCGATACATTTTAACAGTTTAAAATGAAACAATTGCAACAGACATAAACAACAGTAAGATGGATTTAGTAAAAAATGGGAATTGAGATGGCTATTTGATCCAGCCTCCTCATCTCTAACATCACAGTGCTGCTTCTTCTCTCTTCTCTGCTGCTTGTTGATTTCCAGCCGGCTACAACAACCTGGAGGTGGCCGAGTATCTGCTGGAGCACGGAGCCGACGTGAACGCTCAGGATAAAGGAGGGCTGATTCCTTTACACAACGCGGCTTCATACGGGGTGAGATGCTTCACCTAGCTTTTGTATGAGATTAGTAATGAACGTTATTGACACGTTCTCCCTGATCATTCTACAAACTACGCTCATCAGCTCATCTATTTGAGCTGCTTAAACCTGAAGTTCAATATTAACATCATAAACTTTGACCTATAATTTAAGACTTAGTAACAAAAGGTAAATCAACTTTATTTTACTGGAGTCCTTGTAAAAGCAACAGAGTTTTTTACTTCGATTGAAGTATGTTCATCGGGTTGAATTATAAACAAAAATTTGATGTGAAGTTTTCTTCCTTGTCCCAATTATTCACTACACTTTTGGTCTTTAACACAAAACGGTGTTATGTGATAAATATAATAACAAATTTGGTTCATTTCTCCTTTACTTGCCCCCTGTATGAATCAGTTCTATTATGTGTAGATTCTCTAGAAAAGATGCGTGATTTTGTCGGCTTTTTTTCCTCCTTCATCTGGAATCCCACAAGGTTTCGGAGTGGAACAGTTCTCCTATTTAGTCAGCATGGCGCTGCTAAAAAACTTATGAAGCACATGTTTGCATGAAAGCTTTATGAGCGCTGCGTTGTAGAACACAAACGTAAAAACACTAGGGCGTCCCCCACTGTTCCTCATAAACACGTTACAGTGTGTTTGATGCCCAGGAAGGAAATCGAGGACAAACAGCAGAGGGAAGCCATGTAGTGAAACAAGAATCCTGACAATCTTTTATTTTTGTTCAGCTAACATCAGATGTCACAGTTACCAGACGACTCTGATCCTTTTTTGTTTTTCATCTGTCTCAATCCCCGCTCTCTTCGCGTCCCTCTTTGCCTCTCCGTCTAGCACGTGGACATCGCCGCGCTGCTCATCAAGTACAACACGTGTGTGAACGCCACCGACAAGTGGGCTTTCACGCCCCTCCACGAAGCGGCGCAGAAAGGCCGCACCCAGCTCTGTGCCCTGCTGCTGGCCCACGGAGCCGATCCCACCACGAAGAACCAGGAGGGACAGACGCCACTGGACCTGGCCACGGTAACAACAGGCTGTCCAAACGCTTCTTGTATGAAAATAGAACCGTCGCCAAGTGATTATAGCTCATTATTTTTACCAGTGGAGCACCAGAAGAAGAGCATGTAAGCGTAAGGATTGTACTTTTTCACTAATGAGGCTCCTAATGTAACGCTCACTGAGGCTAGGCGCCTGACTACAGCCAAATATAGCAATAGGCAATCAGAAGGGTTCGCCTGAGGAGCCCGTGCATGTGAATAAAACACCAACAGACAGGTTGTAAATTTAAGTCATTGTATTCAAAAGCATATCTTTGCATATATTTAGGGAGGTATTCAATAATAAATATATTTTGTATTTTCCTATGAGTATAAACAATAATTACAACAAGAAGACAACAACAAAAATAAATCAATAATTAAACAAATAAATAAATAAATCCCGATAACACCCAAGAGTTCTTTTTCTCATTCAAGTCCAGTACTTTACATGCAGAGTGATTAATGATCCACCAATCACAGTCCGACTAGGTCCTTTTGTTTTCCCTAGTCCATGATCCAGGGCTATAGGTCCAGAGAACTAAAGCAATTTGGTCCAAGTTAGTCCTACCGCAAAGCTGCGGTGATCTGGTAGCTCACCATCCTGGGTTGAAACCGGGGGTGGAAAAAAAACCTGACCTAAACAAGGTCATAAATAAAACAAATTAGCATGTAACAGGCTTAATCTGCTATTTGAGACACATAAACATTCATTACAAAAAATAGTTATATTCCATAAAGTACTTATCAGAAATGATTCAAATGAGTTTCAAATTAATCACATTAATGTTACAGATTAGAATCAAGTTACAGATCAAGTAGTCAGAGATCTAGTAAAATCACAGATCTAATAAAGTCACAGATCTAATAAAGTCACAGATCTAATAAAGTCACAGATCTAATAAAGTGCACTTTCAAGTTGTATCCAAGTTTAATTGACATTAAAGTCAATTAAACTTAATTGACTTAATTACTACTTCAAATAGTTTTTTTTTCTGGTTTGTTGCGCAACCCTAAAGAAATTAACCAATTCCAAAGTTCCATTGGCCGTTAACAAAATCAATGAAAAGTAACTAAAAGTATCCGTAAAGGGCAAATTTACAAAAATCAAAAGGTTTGCTTAATTCATTGAGAATATATATTCTATTCGGCCACAAAATTAACAAAGAAAGAATGATCTTTTAGTTTACAAGACCATTCTAAAACGCCAGTACATCATTTTAAGTGGGCGTGTCGCCACCGCATTTCTACTATACAAAAAAACAAAAGACGTAAAATAAACGACTCACCGTCGAGCAGTTGTCAGACTATACCCAATATAATCCTTCGGCTGTGTTAATTGGGCTCGATTTTGCAATATTCTTCAGCGATTTAGGAAAACGCCAACACCAGCAGCCAGCCACAGCGACAGCAGCAAAAGCAATTGAGCAGATCCGAGTGCAGTTCTGACCCCGAATTTAAAGCGTGCTGTCCGGTTTGACCCGCCAAAATAAAATACGGGGTTATTATTTTGTGCAGGCTACACTCTCCCCTCCTGATCCCATGTACGTCCTCGCACATGTAGTAGGCTGGCAGCAGATAGGTGGCTGGCTGGGGTATGAAGCAATCAACTGCTCTTCTTCATCTGCTTGATGGGCAAAGGAGAAAGCAGAACTCAATCCATGAAGCAAAGTCTGGATGCTTTTCAATAATGGGTTGCCAGGTTTAGTATACTGTAGCCGAGCTGGTGGATGTCTTGTACGGCTGGAACGTCTCAGGGGTTGGTCTTCAGTATCCAGAGCTACTGATTCCACTGGTTCTTGAGGTTCTTCAGCATAGCTGGAAATGTCTGGCACATCAAGCTCTTGTATGTCAAGTCCTGCCTTGTCAGATTCTGGCGTATCAGGATCCAGAGAGAGACTTCCATCAGCTCTGGAGACCTCTGCAGAAGTGATTTGTCCAGAATCAATTTCAGGTTCCTCACTGCCTGTTGCTAGTTGTTCCTTTTCAACAGTTGTGGTTCCTTCCACAGGTTTTGGTTCATCTTCCTCAGTGTCCCGGTCTTCTTCAGTGACAGGTCCTGGGAATTGTGTGAAGTCGACAGGCTGCTCAGCAGGAGGTAGATCAAGGTCAATTGTAAATTTGACAGGTTCAAAAGATAGTGGAATGTGCAGAGGTGGATTGATTAGTTCATCCTCTGCTTGGTCATCATCAGCAGCAGGTACTGGGGAAAACACAGGAGATTTGTTTTTGTCTCTGGTAGGTATTTCCTCCTCAGGAACTGGTAAGTACCCACATGGTAATAAAAGGTCTCGATGTAGGGTTCTTAGTGGTTTGTCTTGGCTTTCTGGTCTGACTGTGTACACAGGAAGATTGCCGGCTTTCTTCACAACAATATACACAGATGACTCCCATTTATCTGCGAGCTTGTGCTTCCCTCTTAGTCGCACATTCCTCACCAATACTCTGTCTCCAATGTCCAGGTCTGATGCAGTAACTTTTCGATCAAATCGAGTCTTGTTACGTTGCATCACCTTAGCTGAGTTCCTACTAGCCAGTTTATAGCTTTCCTCCAGGTGGGACTTTAACTTCTGCACATACTGCGTATGGGAGGTAAATCCGTCCCTACTCAATGGCAGTCCAAAGGCTAAGTCCACTGGTAGGCGAGGTTGGCGTCCAAACATCAGCTCATATGGTGAGTATCCTGTAACATTGTTTTTCGTGCAATTGTAGGCATGCACTAGCGGTTTTACAAAGTCTTTCCAATGAGTTTTTTCGGTTAACGTTCCCAACATGTCCAGCAGTGTCCGATTAAAACGCTCAACAGGGTTTCCTCTTGGATGGTATGGAGTGGTTCTTATTTTGTGGATATTGACCATCTTGCAGAGCTCTCGAATGGTTCGCGATTCAAAATCTGAACCCTGATCGCTGTGCAATCTTTCCGGAATACCATAGTGCACAAGGAAATTGTCCCACAAACACTTTGCAACAGTTCTGGCTTTTTGGTTTGGAGTAGGCACAGCAATGGCATACTTTGTGAAGTGGTCTGTTATGACAAGAATGTCTTTGACTCTGCGATCCGGTTCTACAGAAAGGAAATCCATACACACCAACTCCAATGGATGAGTGGTTTTGATGTTGACCAAAGGTGCAGCTCGCTCAGGCAATGATTTGCGTTTCACACACCTTTCACAAGTTCTGACTTTGTCAACAATGTCGATGAACATTCTGGGCCAGTAGAAACGGGAACGGACTAAATCGAGAGTTCTTTCAATTCCCATATGACCCATTTGGTTATGCAGTTGGTGTAGCACAGCAGCTCGATACCTCTGAGGTAATACTAGTTGGTATGTTGGCTCACTTCCCACTTGTCTCCTCCTAACGAGAAGGTTGTTTTGGAGCTCCAGTTTGTTTACTTCTCGCAGTAGCAGGGGCAATTCAGGAAGTTCTTCCCTCACTGATGGTGATGGTGACTCTCCTCCTTCGAGTGTAGCTATGACATGGCGGATAACAGGGTCGTCACGCTGTTTGACTGCAATGTCATCTAATGAGAATTGAGGAAGAGAAGAGGAGTTGAACTGTTCATCGTCAGTAAAACTATCCGGTAGGCTGTTGACATGGGCGGACATAGACAACACCAGAGCATTGTCAAGATGTACACCTCTACTATACACCATGTGACGAGCACAAACCGCTTCAATGGTGGGTTGGTCAATAGGGACATAATCTGGTTCATTTAGGTGTTGCTGAACGAATTTCAGGACTCGTTCGTGTTCCTTTCTGGAGATAAGATCATCAGACAGCTCACCATGAGGTCTCCGAGACAATCCATCAGCATCCATGTTCTGCTTTCCAGCTCTGTAATTGATCTTGAACGTGAATGTAGACAAGGCTGCAAGCCATCTGTAACTGGTGGCATCGAGTTTTGCTGAGGACAACAAGTAAGTTAGTGGATTGCTGTCTGTGACAACTGTGAACTGAGCGCCGTACAGATAATCATTAAATTTCTCCGTTACTGCCCATTTTAGAGCGAGAAACTCTAATTTATGAGCTGGGTATTTAGACTCACTTCGCGAGAGACCTCTGCTGGCATATGCCACAACTCTGTTTGTTCTGTCGTGCTCCTGATACAACACCGCACCAAGACCAGTAGAACTGGCATCAGTGTGGAGTGTGTAGGGCTTCTGTGGATCAGCAAATGCCAGTACAGGAGCAGAAGTTAATCTCTTAATGATGGTTTCAAAGGCCTGCTGGCACACTGGTGTCCACCGTCCTCCAAATGGTGCTTTGGGGTTCAGGTAATTTTCTGGTTTCACAGTTGACCTCAGTTTCTTCTGGGATGGCGGATAACCAGCAGTGAGGTCATGCAGTGGCTTAACTATGACTGAATATCCTTGAACAAAACGGCGGTAATATCCAGAGAAACCAAGGAAAGATCTCAATTCTTTCAGGTTCTTGGGTACTGGCCAGGAAGTAAGTGTTTTGATCTTATCAGGATCAGTCTCAACACCATTCTGGGACACTACATGCCCAAGATATTTCACAGATGTTTGAAAAAATACACATTTCTCAACAGACAATTTCAACCCAAAGTCTTTAAGTTTGTTGAGAACATTCATCAGGCGTTCTTCGTGTTCCTCCAGAGTGGGTGCAAAAATAATCAAATCATCAATAAAGACCAAAACTTCTTTTAGATTCAGCTCCCCCATGCATTTTTCCATCAACCGTTGGAATGTGCTTGGGGCATTAGTGACCCCTTGGGGCATGCGGTTGAATTCCCAAAACCCCAATGGACAAACAAAGGCCGTTTTGGATTTATCCTTTTCCTCCATTTCAATCTGGTAATATCCTGACTTGAGGTCTAACACAGTGAACCACTTTGATCCAGAAAGGGCAGAAAAGGTATCTTCCAGCTTTGGTAGAGCATAGGCGTCCTTTATTGTCTGGAGATTTAATTTTCTATAGTCAATACAAAGGCGTACACTGCCGTTCTTCTTGCGAACAACCACTATTGGGGAAGCGAATGGCGAATTAGACTCTCTTATTACTCCTGAATCAGAAAGTTCTTGCAAGTGTTTTCTGACAGCATCGACATCCTGAGGGTGGATTGGTCTTGGCCTTTGTTTAAAAGGAGTGGGATCAGACAACTTGATTTGATGTTTAACCTTGTCTGTCCGGCCAAAGTCCAAGTCATGCTTTGCAAACACCTCAGGGATACTGTTGAGTTTTTCGGTGATTCGCTGCTTCCATTCAGGAGATAAAGGTGAATCTCCAAAGTTGTAATGTGGTTGAGATTGTTGTAGTGACTCTGTAGACTGGGTTGAATTCTGAACTTTTTGCTCTTGGGAGATAACACTCTGGAAAGTGCTGATTTCTGCTATGACTGCTCGTGCTGGAATATGAATCTCATGGTCAGACTCATTGCTTACCACAACTGGCAGATGACAGGGCCTATGTTGAGGCAAGTCAATGAGGCACGTTTTTACCATAAGCCCACCAGGGAGAGCATAAGAATTTGGATGTTCAAGGAGGACTTGTTTTACATCTTGCCATAATCTTGCAGCCAAGCAACCTTCTACAACTGTGGTTTGGCCAGCAGGGATGAGTTGAGGCTGATTAGACTGCAGGGTGACATTTGCATTATAGTCATTCAACCTCTGGGCATAGCGGTGTTGGAGGATCTTATACACTGCTATATAGCCTGACATCAAAGGTTGAAATGAGTCATCAGGATGGGTATCAAAATGTTTGCTATAAGCAACATCTAAGGTGTTGGTGCCAATAAGAATCAGATGTTGAGAAGGTTTAATATCAGGCACAACAAGAGTGAGTGTGTCGACTTCAACAAGTAAACCAAACAATTCAGGCGGGAAGGTTATGTTAATCTCTACATATCCCAGGTAAGGCACTGTTTGTCCATTAGCTCCTTCTATTTCCAACAGGTTGCTTATTGGTTTAATTTCATGATCCCTGAGGTAAGTATTGTAGAAGGAGTAGGGGATAGTAGTAACCTGTGAGCCAGAATCAAGGAGGCAGTTGAACCAATCCTTTTATTTGAACTTGGCCTGTACTCTTTGTGCCAACAAGACCTCGTGGCACTGTCTTTATCTGGCGTTCTTTGGGACTGTTCATATGCACAGCTTCTGTGTGTCCCACAATAGAAGCTGTTCTTAGTTTAAAGATTTTGAATTCTTTTCATCCATGCTTGCTGCTTTTGGCGTAACAGTTTCTTTTTCTGCTCAACAAGACTAGGGTTTGCTTTACTTGTGCAGGAGGAGGAAAGATGACCATCTTCTCCACAATTAAAACAGTACCAGGGCTTGGGCTTGGTTTTTGACTGAGGTGAAGAAGAGTATGATTTCTTCTGTGTTGGCATGGACTTGAATTCAGTTGAACTTTTCTTGGACAGAAGTTGAGACATTTGCTGCTGTAATTTCTGAAGTTCTTTTTTCATTTCTTTCAGCTCTTCATTGGGTGCAGAATGTCCACAAGGACAGGCACTTTGGGACTGGATATGAACTTTCTGTTTTGATGTGCCCATATGCTTTTTCATAAGTGATTCTTTAGCATACTGTCTGTCTTCTTCTGTTCTCAATAGCAACAACAAATCAGAGAAAGATGGTGGGTTATCTTTCTTTTGTTCCAGCTGTAACTTGGTTATGACAGTGTTGTCCCAGCACCCACGACAAAACTGTTTCAATAGATGTTTATTAATGTCTGCAGGTGAGATTCCTCCTTGCTTCACAACAGTGTTAAGAGTAAGCAGAAGCCTTTGAAGGTAACTGGACGGTCGTTCCCCTGGATTCTGGAGAATGTTTAAATATTGGGCATACAGTTCTTCACCGTCCTGCACTGTCCCAAAGGCAGAATCCAGTATATTTAGCAAAATCGCTGGTAATGTGTTGGGGCTCAAACCTTTGACCAAGTCAGCTGCAGGTGATGACAAGCTTTCTGTAATTTTTCTGGTGATATGCAGCGCAGGAAAGCTGGGGTCAGCAAGCAGAGACTCAATCTGGGAACGCCAGGACTCAAAATCCGCTTCATTACTCGGCTTAGGAAGCCGTCCAGAAAAAGTTCGAAGACGAAGTGAGGTTGAACCAGTCAAATCAGCATTTCTGACCACATGTTCAACAACAACCCGTTGTATTTGAGGTGGATTGAGGTCATTGGTGGACAGTGTCAGCCTTGAAGCTGGTTCCGGTTTCCTGCGTCGGGGTCGTGCTCCCTGCTCCGCAGAGGAATGAGCAGGAGGAAGTGAGGATAATGACCCTGATCTCAATCCTGTTTGCACTGGCTGTCGAGCAATGAATGTATCCTCTTCCTCTTTTACCTTTGTTCCACCCTCTTCATCGTCATCGTCGTCGTCATAATCATCATCATCATCATCATCTCTAATGCCAGCATCACCTCCAAAATTGTCGTCGGCTCCTGCTGCATGCAAATGTTGGCCGATCTGGCTCATTACTACCTTTAATACATCTTCAAAACGATGGCCGCTCTGCTCAGCGATTTTCTTAAGTTCAGCGACATAGTTGGGCTGATGACTACTGCTGCTATCGACTGTGGCTGCGTACTCGAGTGCCAAAGCAGTGACACGGAACACAAGATCAGTGGTTGTTTGAGAGGAGTAAGTATAAGGCAAAAGCGGTTGCAATGCGGAAAAAGCAGTGGAATCCGCAAATTCAACGATCAGGTTTTTAAAAAAAGTGCTTGAGGAATCAGTTACATACAGAGTGCGACTAAGCTTACCATAGCTACTCAAGCAATCAAGTATTTCTTCATCGGCCTTGGTATTAGTAGCACCAGTAATCATCACTGACTGTGATACATTTATACCAGATTGCGCAACAAAATCCATGTTTATTTTTCTTTTCCCCTCTATATTATATATTTTACTCAAGCTTTTCCTCCTCAAAACTCAAATAAATATTCAAAGTGTAACTAAGGAACCCCCCAAAAAAATATTCACACTCACAGGCTCCTGGCTAGCTCACCAAGTGTAACGCTCACTGAGGCTAGGCGCCTGACTACAGCCAAATATAGCAATAGGCAATCAGAAGGGTTCGCCTGAGGAGCCCGTGCATGTGAATAAAACACCAACAGACAGGTTGTAAATTTAAGTCATTGTATTCAAAAGCATATCTTTGCATATATTTAGGGAGGTATTCAATAATAATAATATATATTTGTATTTTCCTATGAGTATAAACAATAATTACAACAAGAAGACAACAACAAAAATAAATCAATAATTAAACAAATAAATAAATAAATCCCGATAACACCCAAGAGTTCTTTTTCTCATTCAAGTCCAGTACTTTACATGCAGAGTGATTAATGATCCACCAATCACAGTCCGACTAGGTCCTTTTGTTTTCCCTAGTCCATGATCCAGGGCTATAGGTCCAGAGAACTAAAGCAATTTGGTCCAAGTTAGTCCTACCGCAAAGCTGCGGTGATCTGGTAGCTCACCATCCTGGGTTGAAACCGGGGGTGGAAAAAAAACCTGACCTAAACAAGGTCATAAATAAAACAAATTAGCATGTAACAGGCTTAATCTGCTATTTGAGACACATAAACATTCATTACAAAAAATAGTTATATTCCATAAAGTACTTATCAGAAATGATTCAAATGAGTTTCAAATTAATCACATTAATGTTACAGATTAGAATCAAGTTACAGATCAAGTAGTCAGAGATCTAGTAAAATCACAGATCTAATAAAGTCACAGATCTAATAAAGTCACAGATCTAATAAAGTCACAGATCTAATAAAGTGCACTTTCAAGTTGTATCCAAGTTTAATTGACATTAAAGTCAATTAAACTTAATTGACTTAATTACTACTTCAAATAGTTTTTTTTTCTGGTTTGTTGCGCAACCCTAAAGAAATTAACCAATTCCAAAGTTCCATTGGCCGTTAACAAAATCAATGAAAAGTAACTAAAAGTATCCGTAAAGGGCAAATTTACAAAAATCAAAAGGTTTGCTTAATTCATTGAGAATATATATTCTATTCGGCCACAAAATTAACAAAGAAAGAATGATCTTTTAGTTTACAAGACCATTCTAAAACGCCAGTACATCATTTTAAGTGGGCGTGTCGCCACCGCATTTCTACTATACAAAAAAAACAAAAGACGTAAAATAAACGACTCACCGTCGAGCAGTTGTCAGACTATACCCAATATAATCCTTCGGCTGTGTTAATTGGGCTCGATTTTGCAATATTCTTCAGCGATTTAGGAAAACGCCAACACCAGCAGCCAGCCACAGCGACAGCAAAAGCAATTGAGCAGATCCGAGTGCAGTTCTGACCCCGAATTTAAAGCGTGCTGTCCGGTTTGACCCGCCAAAATAAAATACGGGGTTATTATTTTGTGCAGGCTACACTAACCTCGATTCAACGTTTGATTTGAGGATCCACAGGTCGTCTTGGACACAAAACTTTTGCTGCTAACATCCGTGGACATGAGGTGTTCCCTGATTACAGCACTTCGTAAAAACATTCATAGCCCTTTAATTTTTTGTTTGGCATTTGTTTTCCACAAACAGCAATGTTTTATTGGGATTTTATGAGTCAGCGCAGGAGCCACATGTGGCTCTTTGGGCCCCTTCACTGTGGCTCTTACATCATTTTTAGGAGTTTTTCCGTAAGCTCTTGTTCAACAACAGACTTTTAAAAGTTCAAACTAGACAGAGACTAGTTAGAACTTCAAACTAAGTTATCTAGTTTTCTTTATTTTTCATAATAGTTGTTGTTCTGGTAATTGTGGATCCATTTTGTTTTAAAATCTTACCTTAATTTTTTTTTCATAAAGCATTTTATGTAGTAGATGTTTAGAAAACTGATTTTTACCACTCTGGAGGAGCTTTATTTTGTAGCACCAGAGACAAAAGTTGATTTTGAATGGAAAAAAGTTGCTGACCTCTAAGCCAGTTCTACAAAATGTAGATTTGAAACAAAAGAAGGTTATTGATACAGGTTTGTAAACAGCTTTCTTTTTTTATTTAAAAGTCTGAAAGTGGTGGCTTAGATTTGTAATTTTATGCCTTTCTAGCTGAATTAATCGGTTCTCTCTGACGTCTTCAAAGCTTATTCACATTGTTTTATTTCTGCTTTAAACTCGTCGTTGTCCCTGACCTGAGTGATGGGGGCGGGGGCAATACAAATGTCACATTCCTATTTGAATAATTTGAATACTTCATAATGATGAGCCACTTTGGGTTAGTCTGTTACATAGAAACCTACAGTTTAAACATGAACTTGGGTTTATTTTTAAGAACTGTATCTAGTTTATCTGACTTGCATAAAAAAGCACAGATGAAATCTTAACTCTTTATAAGTTTCTAAGTTATCACACTTCACTTTCCCTTTCTTGCTGCTGCAGGCGGACGACATTAGAGCGCTGCTGATTGACGCCATGCCACCAGACGCCCTGCCGAGCTGTTTGAAACCGCAGGCCACTGTGGTGAGTTCTCATCATTGGTGTTTAAGTGAAGGCTTCTGAACACACATAAAGCACACAGTTAGATCTCAGCATGGGTAGCCATCTTTAAGAGGCACACTTTGAGCTAAAGCTCAAAAAAAAAAAAAAAAAAAAAAAGAAGCAGAAAAGTCAGCTCCCGCATAATATCTGAAAGGATTTCAAACTCGAACTTGAACTCTACAGACAGTTTAGTCGGGAATAAAAGATATAAACTAAAACTAATCGGACGTGCGAAACACGCAGAAGCGGGAGAGATAAAAGCAGCGGAGCCGTCAGTCAAACTGGCAGCTCGGCAGCAGGACATGAAAGCCGCACAAACTTCAGCTGGAGTGTCAAACTAGTTGATGCATGCGAGCGCTCTGACAAGTTTCTCTGTTGGTTTCAACCTCCACTTCCGATCAACTCTCCCTTTCTCACCCAGCTCACCGCAGGAGTGGTGAGTTCAGGTGCTGCGGGCGGCGTGGTCATCTCGCCGTCTCCGTCTCCATCCTGCCTGTCGGCAGCGAGCAGCATCGACAACCTGACCGCGCCGCTCGGTGACATCGCCGCAGCCGGGGCGACGGGCGTCGCCGACGGAGCTTCGGGGTCTGACAGGAAGGAGGGCGAAAGTACGGCGACGGTTTTAGTTTCAAAAGTCCTGGTTGTGTTGTTCATACTTATTTGACCAACAGATGTTTATTTAAGAATTAAACAGACTAAATATTAACACATAGAGTGTCCACACCTTTTGCCATAAGGCCAAAATTATCTTGATTTTTTTTTTTTTAATAAAAACAAAAATGTATTTAATTGGGACATTTTTTCTATTTTTATCAGCTCAGTGATAAACTAAACATGAAGTAAATCTGTAAATCATTGCAGATTGAAAACAAATAAAGGGTCAGGCTTAGAGTTTCCTAATTTTGGGGGTAAAAATCCAGTAAAAGTTGCTAGAAAAGCAATCTTAATGAGTAATCCCTCGTCGTTGTGCGTAAATGCTGTTTTAGGATCATTCACATGATTAACAGCCTGTGGTGAACCTACTGACATCTGTGTCTGTGCAGCTCTGCTCGACATGACCATCAACCAATTCTTGAAGAGTCTGGGCCTGGAACACCTCCGGGACATCTTCCAGAGAGAGCAGGTACCCTGGAAAACATCTTCAACTCATTCACTTCTGCAACTTCATTTGTTTTACTTGCTCATGTTTGTTGTGAATTACAGGGACTGACTCTTTCCTCCGGGATTTAAAAAAAATAAAAAATAAACATTTTAAATCCCACAAACCTGAAGACTGTGGTTATCTTGTAACTTTTTATTCTGGGGCTATAAACATTTTAATGAGTCTTCTGCATGTATTATTTACTACGGTTTGTTTTTGTGGGCACGCATCTGCAGACCTCATGGCATTCCCATCTGCCTCATCTGTAATTTGTTTTTAGTCCTAATTAGAAAACTCGAGATAGCTAAGACGGGTAGAGAGACGCGAAGGAGACAGATGGAGAAAAACGAACAGGAGGAGAGGAAGACAACCGTTTTTCCACAGAAAGAAAAGACCGGGCCGAGTGCCAGAGTAGATTCTCCACAAACGCCGTTCAGGAAGCGCTGATTTACTCCCGTTATCAGCGAGGAGCCGTATCTCCCATCTGATCTCCGCGAACAAATTTGCGGAGCAGGAAGAAAAATCCGCCGTAATTTATTTGCATATCAGTTCTGTGATTACTGCCAACAGTTCGGTGACCTTTTCATCCTCCCTCCTTCCCTTTTCATGAATATTTGTCAACCCTATTTCCTCCAATATGTCACGGATCTGTCTGGCTGTCATTCTTAATGAATTCTGCTTCTTTACTATTGGTTTAAAATGATGCGCATGCATGTATTTGTCAAATGCACAGCTACTCTGGGTATGGTTGATCCATCACAGTGTGTTATTTTCCAGTTTGTGTTCTCTCGGTAGCATAAATCTGACGAGGCGTGTCGTTTGTCTCCGGGCAGATTTCGCTGGATGTTCTGGCAGACATGGGCCACGAGGAGCTGAAGGAGATCGGCATAAACGCTTACGGCCACAGACATAAACTCATTAAGGGCATCGAGCGGCTGCTGGGCGGCCAGCAGGGTCAGGAAAATACACCAACACACGCTCAGACACACACACACACATATTGCTTAATTACTGCTTATATAAGCTAATGCTCGTGATAAATGTTGGAACTGTGACAGATTTCAGCATCATCTGAATCTTAATGTCTCAGTTTATGTTTGATAAAGTTTTTAGACACGTTTGTGTTTTTCTGTGTTGAAGCCATAAAGGTGGAATACATTTTTCAACAAATTTTTCAGATTTTTTTGCATTTGCACCGTTTGAGTTCTAACTGAGTTTTCTAATCTGTGTGTTTAGGTGGAAACCCGTACCTGACGTTCCACTGCTCCAGCCAGGGCACGGTGCTGATCGACCTGGCGCCGGACGACAAGGAGTTCCAATCTGTGGAAGAGGAAGTAAGCGCGTCCTCACATTTCACTTCACGATCCGCCTGTTTCAATTTCAAGTGTGAATATGCGTTTAGCTAAACACTCGAGTGAGTCGACGAGACACAAAAAACCAGCGTCGCAGTCGCTTCCGAGTATCAGTGACTGAATTACTCTGGTAATGGAGAAGAGCTGATTGAAGGAGACAGCAGATATCTGTGTAAACGGGCCTAAATTAATGAGAAGTGACAGATGTTAACTGAAATTTCACAGGTAATTTTCGACGTAAAATGGCTTGACTCTAGTTTGTGATTCGCTCATTACGGCTCTGTTTCCATCGTCACTTTCCGTACTTTTGTAAGTCTGCAGCACCGTTCTTGCATTCCTGCTGAGGCTTCACCTTTGCAGCTGAATTCCTCTAAATTTCCCTCGGGTCCCATTCGGGTATTTGGTTTAATGAGTTACTGCTCCACATCCGCAGTAAATATATGGATTCTGTAGCAGCTGAGATAGCAGATAAGCAGCACGTTTCCCACGTGCTTAGTTCTTGTTTTTAATGCGCCGCCGCTTGTTGATGTCGCCCTCAGCTGCAGAGCACGATCAGAGAACACCGCGACGGAGGCAACGCAGGCGGAGTCTTCAGCCGGTACAACATCATTAAGGTGCAGACTGGAAACGCTCTCACACTCAGCCTGCACTCGCACATAAAGACACGTACTATGACTTTTTTAACCAGATTACTGCTTAAAGCTCCAGATTTAGTCACATTTTTGAGCTTCTGCACAAACTTTCCCCACTGACTTTCTTCCTCTCTGCAGATTCAGAAGGTTGTGAACAAGAAGCTGCGTGAGAGATACGCACACAGGCAGAAGGAAATCGCTGATGAGAATCACAACCACCATAATGAGCGAATGCTGTTTCATGGTAAAAAAAAAAAGAAAAAGACTGAGATGTATTTTGTTCAAACTTTTGAAACTAAAATAAAGTCCAAATGATGCTTATTTTTAGATTTTTGATTGAAATAAATACACTCATTTTATTGTCTAGAGATAATTTAAATCTATTATCAAGTTTTTCATAACTTAAAAAAATATGAATAAAATCAAAAAAATTTTAGAAATGTAAAAATTTGCTTAAAATGAATTTATTTGTTTATGCTTTTGTAAAAAAAAATATATATATTTTTGTACAGTTTATCCATCGGTTCAAGTTATATCGTAAAATTTTGTATTAATAGAAAATAAGTCAATACTTTATAAAAACAGTTTAATTTCAGTGCTATCACAGCATATTATTGCTAATATATTACACAATAATGAATTTATAAAAAACTAAATTTTAATTAAAAAATATAAATAAATTTTGATGTATTTGGATCTTTAGCTGTCAATTGTTTGGTCAAAATTGACAGTTATCTGCAAAAGTTTGGATTTCTTTGTAGCTCAATTATTTGTTTATATTTATTTAAATATTTAACAATGCTAGTTTTGGCCAGGTTTTATTTTTTTTTGCTAGTGATTTTTACTCTACAGTAATGTGAAGGTGGTTATTTTAGAACTTCAAGGTTCTAAAATATTTATTTTTCTGATTTGATCCAGAAAGCAAAACAAACTATGACCATAAAACAGGTTGAACCTCAAAATATGTTGCAAGCTACAAACTCTTCACTATTTGAGAGAAAGAGCAACAAAATGAGGCAGAGTTTTCCCACCCGTGTTGGAGATGTCCTGGAGTTTGTAGTGACTTTCTCCCATTTGACAGATACAAAACGCAGCTTAGCAAAGGTTCAGCCATTCATGCTCTGGAAGATTAACTTTGAACTCCCACGTTTTCTTTCTTCCAGCTCGGCTGGAAGCTTGAGCGGATCTCGTTTATCATCCTTCCCCTTTCAACCACACGGCTTACTGGGGACAGCGGCCTCAGGACCGCAGCGTAGTGTCAGACTGTCACTACTCTTTTAAGGCGGCGCGGTGCAGAGCCGCTGGCTTCTCTGAGGCCTGAAATGTCCTGTCTGGCTCCACTAATCTTAGCTCCTTCTCAGATCGTAGATTTTCCAGGAAAAAACATCCTGCGATGCTCTCCGTCTTTCATTCTTTGTGAATCAGAGGCAATCTTTCACATCCTTTACTGAGGCATTCAGAGCAACTTGTGTTGAACTTTCTGACTAAAGACAAAAAAGAAGTTTAATAGATTTACTGTGGAAGATTTAAAAAAAAAAAGTCTGGTTCAACAATGAGTTTCTCCCTTCCCCAGGCTCCCCCTTCATCAACGCGATCATCCATAAGGGTTTTGATGAGCGACACGCCTACATCGGCGGCATGTTTGGGGCGGGGATCTACTTCGCAGAGAACTCCTCTAAAAGCAACCAGTATGTCTACGGGATCGGTGGCGGGACGGGGTGTCCCACTCACAAAGACCGCTCCTGCTACGTGTGTCACAGGTCGGCCCCTCCTCAGGACGGTCAACTCCTAATCAGAGAACTAAAGATTGAAGCACACTGGGTGGGGAATTTCATGTTTTTTTTTTTGTCCTTCTGCACGCGTCTGCAGACAGATGCTGTTCTGCCGGGTGACTCTGGGTAAATCGTTTCTTCAGTTCAGCGCCATGAAGATGGCGCACGCCCCCCCGGGTCACCACTCAGTCATAGGGCGACCCAGCGTCAACGGGCTGGCGTACGCCGAGTACGTCATCTACAGAGGGGAGCAGGTCAGTTTTTAAAAATTCAAAACTGAAAAATGATTCAGATTAAACACTTTTTTTTTAGCTATTACGTTGTTTGTACTAGTACTGTAAGTAACGATCGTGTTAGTAATCAATTATTCCGTGTAGTTTAACCACTTAAGCTTTTCTACCTGGTATCAGTAATACATTAAAAGAAGCGAATAAACAAATTCTTCATTACTTTTTTCAACTATAAACATAAACATTTTAGTGGTTAAAAGTCCAGTTCAATAGCATTCATTTGGTGAAATGAAACTGGATGAAGTTAAAACTACTGCCAACTGAGGAGTTTCGGGTGAAACATATTTAAAGACAAAAGTGTTTTTACCTTAAATGCAAAATGTACATTTAGCTTGATTACAGGCGAATTCTAAAATCACTAATGTATGCCAATATATATTAAGCACCAAATATTTTCAGTAATTTTTACTTCTACATCTAGAAAAGATTCGGTTTGTGCTGAAATGACGCAACATTCATGTTTTCTGTGTTCTTCAGGCTTACCCAGAGTACTTGATCACCTATCAGATCATGAAGCCTGACAGTCTGGCTGCGCCTGCTGCCACTGCGGAGCAGAAGTCCTAAAGGACCATCACAGCTGGAACTGAAGATGACCACAACAATTTCCTAAACGGACTGTAAGCAAAGGAGGGGAAAAACAGTTCACACCTGGACAGGAAGTCTCTGTAGGGGGGTGATGTGAATCCCTCAAAAGATGCTGAAAGAGCAAGCTGAGTCGGGCTTAACCTGTAAGTTCAGTCCAAAGTCAGCAGACGGCAGAAATCCATTCTTATTTAGTGTGATAATATGGAGGAGACGCACGTTGCTCAGCCGTTTTGCGGCTTAGTAAAAATCAAACAGACTGTTTATTGGTACCTGTATGCCGCTCATCCATTCTGTCCTCACAGCTTAATGGTTTGTTTTAACAGCCGGTCCTCTTTTGCTGTTTTGAATCATTCACAATGAGAAATTTAGCAAAGGTCATGCAGAGAGAAAAGAAATTCAGAGCGTTTAATCGAACATTTCCACCCTGCAGGACCGAACAAGACAGAAGAAGACAGCGTGAAATGAGTCTAAACAGAAATAACAAGAGCTGTAGACAAATGATACCCCGGGGGCGACAAGCCAAAGGCTAACGGGACACAGTCGGACCACAATCCAACGCTGCAGACGTTCCACTGCACTCTGTTAAAGGGACCAGCTTCGCTTTGTAGCAAGTCTTGGGATAAATCGGCTCTTTTACAGAGCAGCCAGAAAACATTAAACTCAAAAATATGAACACTAATAATAAAAACAACACTACATACAGTACTTTGCAAAAGTATCCTCAGCCATTGAGCTGTTGAGCAATTTCAGGTCATAACCACAACCCTCAGTGTATTTCATTGAGATTTTATTTTATAGACCAACAGGAAGTAGTTTGTTATTTTAAAGTGGAAGGGAAATTATCCAAGTTTTTTTAAAGTACGTTACTTGGTCTGTCTGTTCTCTAATGTTCCCCAAAAAACATTCCAGGTCTTTATGCACAGCTCTCTCAACATGAAGAGAGTTGCTTGCATTTGATTTTATTTTGAAGCATCAGGGTAAAGAGGGCTGAACTTAGCCGTTTTAGAGGACAGAAAATGTAGACTGGACTGTTATCCTCTATTACATGGTTGGAGTATCACAGAAATTTCTTTTGAAATTCATTGGAATTTGTAGCTGTACGATTTGTGATGTAAGAGAGTTTAACTGGTTTGAAGACTTTTGCAGAGTGCTGCATGTTTTTATTGTGTTTCTGCTCAATTTCTGGGCCAAATGTGAGAGTAGATGAGATTGTTGAGGTGTTGAGTGTTAAATCTCTCCTCTCTGTTCTTCGAATCACCTAAATAGTTCTGACTTTATCTATACGAATGTTTAGAAATGTAAAAATACACTTACTGCTGCCTTTCCAGACCTTAACTAATATTTACACACCAAGTGTCTTTAATTTGTTTATTCAACACAAATTAAAGACACTTCTGTGAAGCGTTGATTTAAAAAAAAATTCACTTTTTAAACTTTCAGTGCAATCACTTTAACATTCACAGTTTATGTCAGTGTAAACCACTTCAACATCCTAAACACCAGTAAGTGTTTGAACAGCAGTACTGGGATAGACCAGGTTTAATCAGTACAGCTAAAATTTGCTGTAAAATGCCAGAAACGCCCCAAAACCCAGAGGTGAAATTTTAACAAGTTTATTCCTTTCTTGAATGGATTTTAACTTTTTCTTTAAAAAAAACTTTAAGTTTGAGATGAAGAAACTGAATGTACCAGATTTAAAGATGGAAGATAAAAGGTGCCTCTCCTCAGTTACTCATTCAAATTCATATGTAAAGCTAGTTTTGTATCATTACTACTATTATTACTATTATTCTGTATCATGTATTGTCTCAGAGATGTTTTGAAAGGTGTGTTTGTTTACATGAACTTGCTGCCTTCTCGTCCCTTTCCTCTCTGGCTGTTATCTGTTGCTGCCACCCAGTGGCCGAACAGTGCAACCGCCCGCTTGTGCTAACGAGTGAAAGGGTACGCTTTTATTTTCAGTAGTTAAAATTCAGGAGGGCATTACTGTAAAGCTGTCAGGTGGTGGGTTAGTTGTAAATAGTGACGTTTTTCTCACTGTATTTCTCTGAGCCATTCAGATCACAGACTGAACGGATCGCTGGTGTTTATTTATGCCACAAGTTCTCAATAACATGAAGCAGAGGCTGACGCAGAGCCTCTGCGTTTTATATGTACACAATATGTACTGTCTATTTTATTTCCTGACCATATCCTCCTGTTGATCGCTGTTTTCTAATAATGACACAATTAAGAAAAGAGACTGCTGGTTTCACACATTTTTTTTAAAAATTACTGAAAAGTTTCTTTGCTCCGATGGGATTTCATTCATGTTTATACTAATTGTGTGTATGTTTTAGTTTTTTTTTTTTTTTCTTTGTTAGAAAGTAAAGTTCTCACTTCATTATTTGGCATTCCAACGCTTTGGGGAAAATCAGACAGTTTTCCTTTGACATTAATCCAGTGAGCAATGAGACGCTTTGACAAAATAAAAATTCAATTCATTACGGAAAATACCAGAACGTTAATCAACCTGTGGACAGAATAAATTGCCGCAAGAGAAAATGGGGGAAAAACTGAAAAGCATGAAATTAGGTTGGCATGAAAATGTCCATCTGATGAACACTGCACACATTAAGAGAAGAAGAAGAAGAAGAAGAAGAAGAAGAAGAAGAAGAAGATGAAGAAGAAGATTTTTTTTTTTTTTTGATTTTACCAATACATTTATTAAACAAATATATATACACAATTCACAATGTTTCTCTTTACATCAATAAAATCATTATAATAGTATTTTTTTATAAATTAGTTCGTTTCTCTCTGAGATGATGCATAGTGCGTTATCGCATCCCCACAAATCCAAAAACTTTTCCAAATTCCCGGTGGCCCTGTGGAAAGCAAACTCCAATCTCAATCTCGCCTTTATGTTCACTTTCCACAGGGTCACAGCATCCAACTGAGGTCCATCCTGCATCCTATCTCTTCGAGTGATATAAATAGCTAGTTTAGCTTCAGCCAATAAATAGTTTAAAAGCCGAGATCTAAAACTAGTTGCTTTACTATGAGGTACACCGTTAATAAATACTGCATTGGTAAAAGCATTTTAAAAAGACTAAAACAGTCGATAGAAAACTAAAAAAACCAGTTAAACGTGTACAATCTATAAAAACATGAAAAACACTCTCTGATAAGGTGCAAAAAGGACACTCATTTACAATATTATGATTGATGACCGATAAAAAAGCATTTGTGGCAATGGCGCCGTGGAGCACCCTCCACTGGAGGTCACCAGTCCTTTTTTTAATTGGCAGTTTATATAGCGTCCTCCATTGTATCGGCTGTCCTTTTAGCTTATCAGCCCACACGCTGACAGCTCTCCCCTGGAGTGTTTTCCTGTTTAGGATTTTTACACAGTTTTTGTACAGTGTCTTTGGTATTACCTTGCACAGGTCCATTTCCGAGTCCGTGTTCTTTAAAAGGGGACCACTGTCCTCTTCAAAGCCCGACTCAGGAGTACCTTTGGGAATGGATCCGTGTCTCTTGGTAGGCATTCCTTCTCTTTGTATGACTGCAGTAAATCCTTCTCCTCTGCAGCCAGTCTCTCCTTTACTTTCCCCAGGACACGTTCCATTGTTCTGGTGGACTTCATTTGACTGCAGCGGCAACCCCCTGGGCGTCTCCAAAATCCGCTCCAGAAAATTGGATCAGCCGCTTTAAAGTCACCAGTCCAGCTCTGCTCAAAGTCTCTGATAGTCCTAGGAACGTGTCTTTTTCGACGTCTAATCTTGCTCCGCAGACCAATGGTTCTTCTAAAAGCCAATGCAGAGAGTCATTCGTTTCCGATCTACGCAATTTAAAAAGAGCACACGATTTAAAAACGCTCTGATAAAATTGCGGAATCTCCCTTAACTTTAAAAGACTAAAATTTGTTAAAAACAGAGCAGCATCCAACTCCAATAAATTCACACGTCTCAAAATGCAGCTGGCCACATCTCTCCATACAGGAGATCCTGTCAAATATTTCTGTAAGAACTGCAATCTAAAAACAACCACTCTACTAGCCAGGTGGACAAGGCCCTGGCCCCCTCCTCTCTAGGTAAAAACAACACTGATTGCGGTACCCAATGATGGTTATTCCAAAAGAAATTCACCATTTCTGTTTGGATTTTAGCCAACAGCCTTGATGGCGGGTCTAACACAACAAGTTTATGCCATAGTTGTGAGGCAACCAGGTTATTTAACACCAGCACTCTTCTCGATAAGACATTTTGCCGTGTAGCCATTTCCATTTGGCAAGTTTATTTGTTATCTTTTGTTCTATGTTTCCCCAGTTCTTTTCTTCAAAGTCCTTTCCGCCTAAAAAAACACCAAGATATTTCAAGCCATCTTTCCTCCAAGTCATGCCCTTGGGGAGAGCCGGGAGTCCTTCAGCCCACTTGCCAACAGCCAGGGCCTCGCTCTTTTCCCAATTCACCTTGGCGGCAGACAACATGGAGAATTTCTGTATGATCTCGGTTAAAGCGCTGACGTCTCTTTGATCTTTAATAAAAACCACGAGATCGTCAGCATAGGCGGATAAAACCAATTTGTTGTTAAAACCAGGTAAAACCATGCCATGGATCTCTGAGCGCATTTTTGCAGGAGGGGTTCCAGGGAGAGTGCGTAGAGCATCCCCGAGAGCGCGCAGCCCTGTCGGACACCTCTACACACCCTAAAAGGAGCACACAGGCTACCGTTGATCTTCAGCACACTCTCAATGTCACTGTACAATACCTGGATCTTGGCGATAAAACCCTCGCTGAACCCGAACTTCCCCATAATTTTCCAGAGGAAGCCGTGTTCAACGGTCAAAAGCCTTTTCTTGATCTAGTGAAATCAAGCCAGTTTGTAAACCCAATGAACCGGAGACTTCCAAAACATCCCGAATTAGGTAGATATTATCTACCACAGACCTGCCGGGGACGCAATAGGTCTGATCCCGGTGGATGACCTGCTCCATGGCTCTTCCTAACCTTGTGGCTAGGGCCTTGGAGAGGATTTTATAGTCGGTGCAGAGAAGGACACGGGGCGCCAGTTCTTTATATCCTGCAGGTTCCCTTTCTTGGGCAGCAGGGCGATGACCGCCCTACGACAGGACAAGGGGAGCGAACCAGTGGCCAGACTTTCATTACACACCTCAAGCATGTCCTGGGCCAGAAGATCCCAGTAGGTCTTGAAAAACTCCACCGTGAGCCCATCAACACCCGGGACTTCTGGCCCTGCATGCCCAGGAGGGCTGTGTGGAGTTCTTGCATGCTCAGAGGGCGCTCCAACTCGCTGTTGGTCTCCTCAGAGACCTGAGGCAGTTTCCTCACAGAACTCCTCCATCAGTTCGTCGTTCTCCCTGTTCTCGCTTTGGAACAGTGAACGGTAGAAATCGACAGCCCTCCTCCTTATCTGCCCTGGTTCGCTCAGATGCTGCCCCGTGTCCGACAGCAACGAGTGGATCATTTTCCTCTGCCCGTGCTTCCTCTCCAGGCCAAAGAAAAAGCCAGAGGGAGCATCCATCTCTGCGATGTCTTGCATCCGGGATCTGACCAACGCGCCTTGGACTTTATTCTCCAGCAGGTTGGCCAAAGTTAGCCTTTTTGATTTGAGAGCTTCAATATGCTCTCGATTTCCTGTGGCGTCACTAAGTCGTTCTAGCTCCACTATGCTCATCTCCAGATCTCTGATAGATCCGGCAATGTCACAAGTGACATTGACAGTGTGCTGTTGACTCAGCAGTTTGATCTGGACCTTTCCATAGTCCCACCACTGTCTGATGGAGATAAAATCAGCCTTCGTTTGTCTAAAACCGTTCCAAAAATAAGTTAAAACCTCTTTAAAACTCTGATCGTAAGTCAAAGCAGAATTAAAATGCCAGTACGCGCTTCTAGGTAAAATGTTTCTGATAAAAACACTACCTAAAAGCAACGAATGATCCGTAAAAGCCACGGGTAAAATCTGGCATGTTTTAAACACGTTAAAATGGTGTTTAAAACAATAAAAACGATCTAAACGAGCTAAAGAGATTTTACCTTCCTTAATATGGGACCATGTGTACTGCCTGGAGCCTGCGTGCATCCTCCTCCATACGTCCACCAGGCCATGAGACGAGACCAGCTGCTTCAAGACATGTTGGGCTATCGGGTGCGGCTCTGCATGATTGCGGTCTAAAAACTCGTTCTCAGTGCAATTAAAATCCCCACCTATGAAAACATAATCTTCTGGCCCGCAATCACCTAGTCTTTCCCCAATTTTTTCATAAAAACGTTTCTTCTCTGCATTGGTAGTCGGAGCATAAATATTAATAAAAACCATGCTAAAAAAATCAAATTTTGTCTTTATTAAAAGACACCTCCCTTTTATAACGTGTTCGGTTTCAATAGCAATAGGGTAAAAGCTTTAGAAAAAAGAAAGCCTACCCCTGCACTCATAGATGTGCCATGACTTAATATGACCTCTCCCTTCCACTCTCTGCACCATTCCGTTTCTAATATGTGATCACTGTGTGTCTCTTGCAGAAAAATTACATCAATTTTCTTTTGTTTTAACATTTGATAAATTAATGCCCGTTTTTCAACCTCTCTGGCCCCATTTAAATTCAAAGATGCTATTTTAAAAGACTCCATCTTGTGTAAAAACTAAAACCAACCCACCAAACACTACAATAAATAATAAATAATCACTATACATCATTAAAATTGTTTTCTAACTTTTGACATTATCTTTTTTAACCTGTAAATTTCTGTGTCCGTAAAATCTGATTCTTCTTTGTGTCTGATGTGGTGTCTGGCAGAGAAATAAAACGTTCTTAAATTAGGGAAATATTTTTCTAATTTTACCCCCTTTAACCCTTTTGTTTGCCTTAAAAAGGTTGTAAAGGCTTCTGCTGGGTATCTCGGTTCTTTGTCCATTTTTGATACAGAGGCTTCGCTGGCGTCAGAGAACCAGCTCTCTGTATCACTGCTGTCTGACACCTCCCTCCTCTCTACAGTCAACTTGCTAGCTTGTTTGCTAGCTTTTGCAGCAGCCACTACATTCTGCCTTTTGCTGCGTCTCTTTGCCGGGACACTGGCTTCGAAGTCCATGTCTTCCTCTACCTCACCCGTTTCTCTCTCTGCTCCATCCCCTACCACCGACTCTACACTGCCTTTCCTTTTGCTTTGTCCTTCTGCCTGAGCTTCTCTTCCCTCACCTTCATACACTTGACACTCCTCATCGCCCCTCACATCTTCCAGATCCCTTTCCACACCGTCATTCACCTGCTCCACACTCTCACTCACACCACCATTCACCCCATCACCACACACCGCCATGCTCTCACCTTTTCCGACATTCCCACTCTTATCTCCGTCCTCCACTGACCCTTCATCAACATTCTCCGGTTCCCCCGCCGCAGCAGCGGGTTCCCCCGCCGCAGCAGCGGGTTCCCCCGCCGCAGCAGCGGGTTCCCCCGCCGCAGCAGCGGGTTCCCCCGCCGCAGCAGCGGGTTCCCCCGCCGCAGCAGCGGGTTCCCCCGCCGCAGCAGCGGGTTCCCCCGCCGCAGCAGCGGGTTCCCCCGCCGCAGCAGCGGGTTCCCCCGCCGCAGCAGCGGGTTCCCCCGCCGCAGCAGCGGGTTCCCCCGCCGCAGCAGCGGGTTCCCCCGCCGCAGCAGCAATAGCGGCCTCGCCATCTTGCCCAGCAGGGGGCTGCTTTTCCTCCGATACCGAAGCGGCTAGCCCGGCCCTGTCGGGACACATTTTTATAATGTGTCCCTCTTGTCCACAACCAAAGCACTTCATATTTGAAGTGGTTGCAAAAAGCACGTAGTCGAAGTCATCTAGTCTCACATGAAAACGTAAGTTTAGTTCCTCATCTTTTTTGTTTAGAAGCATGAACAGTTGTCTTCTATGAGAAACTACATGCTTCAATAAAGGTGATTTACACCCTGATGGTACCTTCTTAACAGGTGAAACCACCTTACCATGCCTCGATAGCTCCTTTACTAGAAATTCATCGCTAATGAACGGCGGTACATTCGATAGTGTCACCTTTTTTGCTGGTAGCGTTAACGGTGACACTTGCAGAAATAAGCCGTTGACGGACACGCCCGCCTCCACCAACTGTTGAGCTTGTTCGACTTTTTCCACAAATAAAACCACCGCCCCATTCATCCGTGCAGCCGACCGAATAGACCCGTGCCCAATCACCTCTCCAACCGCTAAACAAACTTCCTCCACGCTGCACGGAGAGCCGGCACCCACCTTGATGCCGTTCTTCCGTGTCAGCGTGGAGAAAGACCCACCACCAACACCCACCATTGTTGCCGTCAGACGCCGGCAAGCCAGGCACGCCCGACGGCCACACCCCGAACAAACGAACAAAAAACCCCTTAAAACGTGATACAACTAACACAAAATTACAATTAAACAAATAAAACTAGACACCCAGTGAAAAGACAGTAAGAAAAGATAAAGATATACAAACACGCTCTCTTTCACTCTCCTTCCGCTCTTCCTCACACAACCTCCTCTCACACGAAGAAGAAGAAGAAGAAGAAGAAGAAGAAGAAGAAGGCGGCTATGTAAACAAATCTTTTGTGTATCACCATGATGTCAGTCTAAAATTTAATTAGTTTTTGGTTCATACAGCATTTTTAATGACATTATTAAGCTGAGCATTGTTTCATTAAAAATTAGTAAAACTCCAGATGGGCCTTTTAATGGATGACTTGTCTGTAAAAACAGTTTTTATGACTAATTCCTGTTCGGTTTAAAGTCTCTTGCTGATTTTGTCTCTGCCAGCCATGTTTTTGTGTATATACTGGAGGGACTGTATTTGTGTGTGTGTGTGTGTTTGCAAAATAAATCAGTGTTCACTTTCTGGCTGCCCAAAGCATCAGATGAAATAACACATTTCCTTATCCGTTATGTCCGACCTGCTGTTGTACAAATGGTTGTACAGATCGAACGTGAAACTCAAAAACTCCTGTACAAAAGAAAATCATTAATAAAAAATAATTTTAACTTTATTTCACAGTGGAGGTTTCTCTTTTGTTTTTGTTTTTTGTTTTGTTACACAAAACAGTTGATAATTAAGAAAGAAAAAAAACATTTGTTGGAACAACAGCTGTACCAAAATGCAATTAGATGAGTCAGATATTTTAGTCTTGATAGGAAAATGTTTGCAATGAGATGGTTCTTTATACAAATCCGTGAATTTAACATCATTTAAACTGCGACCAAAACTTTTAAAGAAGTTGCAACATTTAACCTGAACTGCATCATGATATGTGTTTTTGTTCCTTTGCCATGCATGTTAGAAAAGGCTGAAGTTATGACAATTACATGTTTTTAACAGTGGGTGGCGCTGCTGGCTAACATTTACTCCAGAATCATCCAGGACTCAAAAATAATGGCTAATATTTCCAGTTTTTCAAAGGAAAACATTGTTTGTGTTAAATTGTTTTCCTTTTAATGTTTACTGTTTTTATTTTCTTACCAATCATTTCAGAATTAAGACTTCTAATAATTGTGGCAAGAGATACAAATCTGTACCTTATTGTCGCTGTTAAAATATTTTAATCTAAAATAAAATGACTGGAAGTTATGCAAGAAAAATCTGCAAAAAAGAAAAAAAAAAAAGATCACCAGGCATAATTATCTTTGTGTTTGTCTGACTGCCAACATTACTGATAAACTATTTGCAGCATTTTTATTACTTAAATGCCATCATGGATGCCTGCATTATTTTTTTATAAAATAATAATTTAAAAAAATGGAATAAAACAAAACACTTACTTTCAAGTTATGTAAGAACATTATTTATTCAACAGTAGATCTTCAGTAATAAATAAATGCACAGGTCATTCATTCCACAATGAAACTGAGGGAAACATGTTTCCATTTGAAGGGTCGATATTGCCATGGTCAACCGGAGAGAGAGAGAGGGATGCAGATGGGACTGAACACAGAGAGGCATATTAAGACGTACAGATACAAACTACACACATCTGTACAAAGTATTGCATTTTTCATCCTCTGGCTCCCTTTTGGTTCATCTCTCAGAACAAAGATCGACTCGGTCCGGAATCACCAACGATGTGCAAATCAACCCATAAAATTACAAATACAGTATTGCATCACTTCAAAGTGCTACACAGAGAGAAAGAGGTGCTGACAATCTTTTAAAAAAAAAGTGTAGAAACCTTAAACATGTTTGTGAGTCTGTATGGGGTTCAGGTTTGAGTATTAGTATAAAAATGAACTTTTTTGCCTTTATTGGTCTAACACAGTGTTCATCTTAGCCTGAAACTAGCAATGCAGGAGTGCCCACAAATTGTGATGTAATGATGTATATAGTTTTTGTGCTTGACTGGTTTTGAAGTACAACAGTAAATTCCTGATTGTGTTTTTCTATGTATGTAAAAGTGCTTGTTTTGGGTGATTTAATACCATTAATTATTTATTAATTGCATTAATAAATAGTAATTTTCTATGTAGATGAGAAATAGGCATGGGTCGGGTACCAATTTTAATTGATGACAAAGATAGAATTTAAAAACTTGTAAAATATTTTCCATGCAAAGTTCTTTATCGAGAGATGCCAATGCAAAATGGAAAGAGTAGTGACCATCCCCAACCTGTTTCTGTTCACTTCCTATGAAGATTCAACACTTGCACCTCATTTGCAAGAAAGCTAAACTCCTCTGTTTTGAAGGAACGCCACTCATAATTTATTAAGAATCAAAAGCTGATATTTTACAAAGTAAACAAACTGATCTGGATAAAGATAAATTAAACCTGTGTAAGAATTGTACCAGTTGATCAGCAAAGATCAATTGAAGTTTGAGGCTAGCTTTGCTAGCATGCTTTTAGTAGCTGGCTAGCTGTTATTTTGCTGTTACAATTAGACTTTAAAACTAATCTAAACATTTTACAAACATCACAAATTCAATCCTGAAGTTTACTGAAGTTAATGAATTTTAACACTATTTCTTTTTTTTTTTTTTTGGATCGTCTACCGAAACCTTGACTGTGAGAATTTCCTACCGGCCCATGCCTATTGAGGATATTCAGGGATCTGCCAAGCATTCATCAGTCTACTGTCAAAACAGAAAATAAATGCCAAATAAACAAAAAACCTACTGGGGGAACCTTAATGAACAAGGCACAAACATCTTAATGGACCGTCCACTGACACCAATGCTTATTTTTGCTTTTTATCTGGAAAACCATTTTCAAGGCACCAAGCAGGAGCCACTTTGTTCTTCATGTCAAATCACTGTAAGAGATACAAGCACTGCTCAGAAGAAGTGAAACCCAGTTTGTTTTAACTCAGGGGGAAATGTGAATAGTTTTCTGCACGCGTGTTTAAAAAGGAATGGTTCTTAAACATATTGTCTTCCAGGGAGTTTCATCTAAAAAGAGAATCCCAACATTTCTGTAAAATATCCCCAAAATCTTTTTCATTCTCCCTGTCAGAAAACATCTCTTTCCAGAAATCTCAGCCCTTTTTGCCTAAAGATATTTATATATGATGCAGAAGGGCTTTTCTGTGGTGTCAGGGGTTTCCCAGTCCATTTACAAGGGGCCCCAGCCTTTTTATTTGGCGTCTAGTTCTATTTATTTTTAACCTCCTCAGCAAGATGACGAAGAGCAGAGAAGGAAAAAAAAAGAGGGAGGGGGACAAGTCTGACATGAGAGGCAGAAATGAGAGGATGAGGAGGAGGGAGGAAGCACAAAGGGATGAAAAGGGAGATGAGAGGAGAGGAAGAGGAGGTGTGAAGGGCAGGAAGCTCCGGTCGGATCCCCGGCAGAACACCTGTCACTGAAGAGGCTCCTGCTTTCTGTCACCCTCTTTTTTTTCCCCTCCCTCTTTCCATCTCCATCCATCTCCTTTGTCCGGCGACAGGAGGGACACCCGAGGAGGAAAGAGGGAGTGCTTAAAATTCCCCCCTTCCTTCCTGTGTCCATCTCCTCTCCTAAAGACCTCGTCTCCATAGAAACAAGCTATCTTCATACTGAGCTTATTCAGTCGGCAGGCATGAACGTGTGCGTGGGAGCGAGGGGAAGATAGGTCCGCTGGCCTCACCGTGTTCGCTTTCTGTGAGTGTGAGTGTGTGTGTCAGTGTTCCTCTGTGCATGTTGGAAGAGAAGTGTGTCTTTGAATTGAAGTCAGTCCAACACTCTGCGAGAATGACGAACAAGTCTAGAAAAGACCTTTCATTTTTTTTGGTCAACTGGAATAAGTCTCTCGTGAAAACTGACTGAGTGTTGGCTGGTTTGTGAAATTAAAAAAGAAGAAAGGAAAAAAAAAAAAAAAAAAAGGTCCTTTTCAGGCACCGTGACGCTTCTTGCCTCCGTGTCATGGAAGTATGGAGACGCCGCAGAGGTCAGTGACACCGAGAGCTCCTCCTCCGGCCCAGTCTGCTCTCACTTTGAGTCAGGATGTGGGGTAAAGCTGTCCATTAGCAGCCGGGTGAGGTCGTGATGGGGCTGTGGTGCAGGTAGGCCGGGTTCACCACCGACACCGGGAAGTTGAAGATGAACGGAGACGTGGGCGTGACGGCCGTCGAGCCGTTGGCCACCGTGGACTTGGGTCCGAGCAACGGGCTCGCCGTGGCCGCGGCTTCGGCGGCGCAGGACGTGGCGAGGACCTGGGACTCGAACTGCAGCAGCTGGCCCATGAAGCTGAAGTTGGGCGAGATGATGCTGCGGCGGCGGCGCACGAACTCGAAGGCTTCGTCCAGACGCACCCGCTTCCTCTTCATCAGGTACGCCAGGCAGATGGTGGCGGAGCGGGAGATGCCTGCTTGACAATGGACCAGCACTCGTCCACTTGAGTCTCTCACTGAATCTGGGGGAACAGACGAATCACAATTCAGACGTCTGCTAATAATGACAGCAATTAAATCTCCAACCAAAACATATGTTGACACAAGGCCCAGGGTTTTTTCCTGTTTTGAAATACAGTTATTTGGAAAAGTACAGATCTCTTCTTTGGAAGGATGGGCAACATGGATTTAAAAGTTTATCCCGATATTTATTGCTATATTGTGATAGCAATAAAAGTGACGACTATTTAACAATCATAGCCCCACAAACACAGATAATGTTCTTGAAAAAGGTCATGCATTTCTTTAGGATACCAATCACATCAATAAGTATAATTTATATCATTTATAAACCTCATACTGTTAACTGTATTTTCAAATTTGTTAGTATTTATTGATGCTTTCATTGAACAAGTGGTAGAATGATTAATCCTGACAACAAGTATAGCTTTGAGGGAATTTCAAACATCATTAATTGGAATTTATCATGATAGCGATTCATCAAGATTCTTAACATGATATGAAATTTATCACGGTAAACAATATGATAAATATTGACCACTCTTATTTCTTTGTTTTGCTTTTTTTCCTCATGCTTAATTAGTTGTTTAGGAAAATCAAATAGATTTTAATATCAGAAAGACAACAAGGTTAAAAGTTATTTTTTTTAGTTTTTAAGGGGAAAAGATTTCCAACTCAAGCCCAGTGTCAATACAACTGACTCCTTTAAATATCTAATGTCTCTGCTTTTTCAATACATTTTTCCACAAAATAAATCTCTTAGTAAATACTTAGTTAACAAATATAAAAGTAAATGTGTATTGTGTATTAAAATAAGTCATTCTTTGAAACCTCCAACCTTTTCCTCGCCCTTTATGAGCATTATTTTTACACCCAGCAAGTCGCTTCTGTCACACCAGATGTACAGTGACGCCTCACCCAAAAACCGCTTTCGTTTTTCTCTCCTACGCACTTTCATGCCTCTGTGTGCTCTCAAACCGATAACTAACCTCAAAGTGAGAACGCTGCAAATCACATCTACAGTAACTGAAACACACAAGTGCAAAATATGAATCATTCTGTCTTTCACACTTCCTCCTCTGGCCTATTTATGGCTCCCTCTCAGTGTGCGTTCACGCTCTAACTTTCACATGAAAAAAAAAATTAAAGATTTAAGTAATGGTTTGATGACAGGATTTACAAGAACTAGATTTTTCATCTTGCGCAGCTGAATGCACAAAGTCTGAACCGTAAAGTAGTTATTTATTTTTGCAGTACTTCTCAAGAATTTTCTCAATTTTTCACAGACAAATCAGACAAGAGCTGGACTGGCATTGAGATTCTCTAATCGTTAATACTTTGCCCTAATTTGTCTCTTTAACAGACACTCTCATACAGACAGATTGAAAGCTAACTCCAGCATCGAGTTTGTTCGTTTGTTCACTCGGTAACACCGGATGAGTCAGACTCTAGTCCCACAGCAGCTAACTATGACGCATACCAGCAACCTTCACCTGCACACACACGCATAGACATCAGAGCCCATGCTAACACCAACTCGCCAATACGCAAAGTAAAAGCACACTTGAATGCACTCAAAAACAAAAATGAGTAACAAGCGCTGCAAAAACATTTTACCAAGTGTGTTTGTTCTAGTGCGCGGTGCAGATATTTTAGGACACTCAAAATAAGACAAAAATAACTTATTGGGAAGATGTAGGATGTTGTCCTAATTCAATAATTCCTTAATATTGTTGAAAATTGCTATTTCCATCAATTTGTGTGCAACTCAAACAGCACAAAGCAAAACATGAACATTGCAGCCCGTCATGTTATGCAAGCACACTCCCGTCAGACACTGACCTATGAACTCGATGGCCTCCAGGAACCAGCAGCTGATGTCTTCTTTGTGGTTGTCCTCCACTGGGATGCACTTGTACTGATAAGTGCCCTCAAAGTGGTTGGGACAGTCGGCCGACACGTTCAGCAGGGCGGAGATTCCGACGCTGTCCAGGACCTCCTTCTTGGAGGCGTGAAGGGCGCTGCCAAGGTAGAGGAAGGGCAGGATCTCGACGGGGCCCCCCTGGAGACACCAACATGAGGAAGATCTTCACTAGCCATCCCTGAATTAGTAATAAATGTCTCATGTCGGAGAGAACCGAGCATTCGCATAGGCCCAGTGACTTGACTACAGCTTTATATTTTCTAAACCGCATTAACAGAGCTTCTTATTAGATAGAAATGGGCTTATTTTGTGTGTGAGAAACGCAGTCGAACTGTTTAGGTTGTATATTTATGAGTCATGGCGATCCCCGGATGAAGCCACATAATTCAACTGAAATACCAACATGTTTTTAATGTGGTTTCACAGCACTTTGCTGCTCTGAGAAGAACATGTCTGCAGCTGCTCCTCTGTAAGCAAAAGCGTCTCAGTGCCATGTGCAATAACAGGCAGGTAGCTAACGCACATATTATGAATAATCATAAAACCTCCTTGAGAATGTAAAAAGGTTGTTTTTGCTTTGACTTGTTTGAAAAATTTGACTTGTCAATCAGACATTAAATGTGATGTTGGCTTCCATCAATATGAAAACTTCTTCCTCACTTATATTTCTGAGCCCCTTATGAACATATTACCTAATGAACATGGAGCCCCCCTTTTACCGGACCTGAGACGTCAACGGATCAGCAGCCGTCCATACCGGCAGTACAGCTTATTGACAAAAAGCTCTGTCTGTTTATGTCACTGCTGCTGACGAATTCGGTACTGACACAGAGTCAGGAAATGATCAATATGGCTGAGAGATGCGGAGTGGGGAGGGGCAGAGTGGGCTGCATCGCTCTCGGCCACTCACTCCATCGTATTTGCCACAGGAAGTTGCATCCTTCTCTTAAACTAATAAGCAAAAAAATGCACCTGACAGGACAATGGAGTGATTTTCTTGGAGAACGCAGACATGCACACAGAAGCTGGGTTGTCTAAGTCTGTTGGCCTCGTGAATTCCAGGGGAATTAAACCCAAAGCACATGTGACTGCGAGAGTTGCGTAAAATCCACAGGCTCAAACAAACAGATCACTGTCCAACAAAAAAACAAGGCCAGCTAGGTCACAGGAAGTCACTGAGAGCTGAATCGATGCCGAACTTTCAGCCCACTCCATTAGGTGACTTTTTTAAAGCATTCTAATCAATTTAAAGTTGCCCCAAGACTGGTGAAAGTATGGAAGTTAGTATAAAACATGAGGCCTTCAATAAAGCACTCATAACCCTGGGATCTGTCTGAAAGAAGGTATGGGCCTGCCTGACACTCTCACAGCAGAATGACCTGAATTAAAAACACCACAAAAAAACAACAATGATTCAGGCTTCTGCTAAACTGGTAACAGATTTGATTTATTACAGTTAGAATAATGTGATTTGTAACATTTATTTATTTTTTTTTTATTTGTATACTTAAGCAAAATATGTAATGATAACATGCTAAATTCGGTAGCAACTTTGGTGGAAGACAAATATATCTTTATCAATATTTCCGGTCATGTAAAACAACTACAGTCTGAAACCTAATCACTCTTAAGGAGGTTATGTGTGTTTATGAGCTGAAAGCAGGTTATTGAAGAGCAAATTCACCATAAGAACATCAAAAAGAAAAACACATTTAGCACAATAACCAGCTGAAAACATTATTACATTTTCCAAGTAGTCATTCTAAGGAGTGTTTTCATAAAAACAAGTGTAACCATATGTGCTGTTAGGACATTAAAATGTTGCGAGAAAAAAAAAATAAGTCAAACAAATAAAGTGGATATAAAACTTGCGATTGTGAAAATGAACAAAATATAGAAAATCCAATCAAACTTTGAAAATATTAGAGCCAAATTGATAAGAATGTGATAACTGATGATTATTGTCAAATGAGCTCACCTAAACTAAAAGCAAAACTACCACGAAATGTTTTCAGTTTTCTTTTAAATGATATTATTTCAACAGATCATTGTTCGGTTTTGGTTAGAAACACTGACACATGAAGTCATGTTATACATTTCTGATATTTTAAATATTTGAGGAAATATCACAGTGACACCTTACAAAAGTAAATATTTTCAATGTGCTCAAGGTTTTTTTTTAGTTTCTTAATGTAGAGGGTGAAGGTTTTACCTGATCGTTGTGCGGTGTCCCACAGGATGAGCAGGAGTCGATGCTGGACTGGCTGGTGAAGGACGGCAATGATTTGTTTTTTAAGCAAAACTCGGGATACTCTGCATAAAATCTATCATATCCCCCTGGAAACAAACAAGAAGAAGACAAAAAATATATTATTAACCATCATGTTAATGTCTGATGAACACATTTACAGATAATGAAGATATGCAAACTGAATGTGCATCTTTCAACTGATTGAAAACATTTCCTTCCAAAGGGAATAGTCAACTGCAGTCTGACCACAGCGGCTTGTGTCAAACCGTATTAACCGTGATGTGTCATGTTCACCAGCCGCTCAGACTCTTGAGCTTCAAGCCGTCTGCATCATTAGGATGCTGGCACACACACACACACACACACACACATACAAAAAAAAAGACGATGCGCCACGGCTTGCAGCAGCTTCTGCTTTCAGAATATACAACAGACAATCTGACTTTCCAATTTTTTCCATTTTTTAAAAAATGATCATCATTCTTTTCAATTTGTCCCTTTTCACTCCCCACGGAGGAATCCTTGTGAAATAATACAGGCTGTGCAGAGCCTGTATTATTTTCATGTGGCTTCAACACTTCAGCATTACCTCATCCACTCAGCCACTGAGCTGTGAACAATTGACTATATAAATATATATATACATATGGATGTTTCCATATTACCTGACAATGTGAAATAATTGTGATAACTGTGCACATTATTATTATTATTATTATTATTATTATTATTGTTGTTGTTGTTGTAGTTGTTATTTTAATCATCATTATTATTGTTGTTATTTTAATCATTATTATTGTTGTTGTTATTTTAATCATTATTATTATTATTATTACTAATTTATTGATTGATTGATTTACAGTAGTCAGTAGTCAGTGAGTGAGTAAAGGTGGGTTAATGGGAGCTATTTTACCTTTCAGCAGGTACACCAGTGTTCCCTGGGAGTCCCTGAACAGCGCGTTGAGCACCAGGGTCACCGTGCTGTCTTCCTTCACCGAGTCCGAGTCCGGCGTCCTCTCGTCGTACAGCACCACGACGGAGTACATCCCGGAGCGCAGGCGGCCCCGCACCTCCTCGTCCCCGGCCAGGACCTGGTCCAGGCTCAGCGCGGAGCCCTTCGCCCGCCTCCGAACGATGGTGTTGCAGCGCGCGTTGACGGAGCCTCGGATGTGCCCGGCGCTGAAGGCGAGGAAGGAGCGGCAGTCCAGCACCAAGCACCGGCCGCCGTCGTCCTTCAGGAGCCGCTTCAGCACCGTGCAGTCCATCTCGCCCAAGTCTTCCATGGCTCCACGACGCAGATTGTGTGTGTCAGGGGTTTTGGGGGGTTTCGCTGATATTTATCTCTTCGCCTTCCGAAGCTGAAGAAAGCTCGCGCACGGATTCTGTGCTGGATTTCCCCCTCGCGCCTCTTCTATCTGCGCATCACCGAATCCATTCAGCTTCTTGTTTCCTCCTCTGTGTGTGTCTACCCTAAGAACTCTCCTTTCTTGTTTTTCTTTTTTTTTTTTTTTATGAATGGGCATATCGCGTCACGGCGGAGGTGACGTCAACCAGCAGCAGCCAATCACAGAGCCTTCGTTGATTCATTGAAAAAAAAAAAAGCAAGAAGACATCAATGAAACTGAAGGCGACAGTGAAACACCAGAAGCTGTTAAACTCTTAAAAAAAAACTGAATGGAAATCAGCTGATAAAGTTGCATGTCCCTCAGTCCCAAATGTCACAATAACTTTATTCAATATTGTTTGTCACAGACTCATCAAAGGAAAATGTAATGATCTAATTGTTTTGCAAAAATGAAACTTAGGTTAGGAAAAAAAAATCTTATGTATCCTGACAAAATTAAATTAAGAACCTTCCCATATGCGTCTCATACCACACTTCATGGCATTGAAGATAAAAACAAAAAACTAATGATTTACTTTTTCAAAACATTACTTTTTAAAACTTGTTTTAATGCACAAACATCTGGTCAGTGCATCACGTATTTGTTTTCATACATCACTCTAGCAAGCCTCCATTTTGCTTTTCACATCTACATTCCTTTGTTTATCCGTTCCTCTTTGCAAAACAGTGTGAACTCAGTCATACAGGACAGAGATCTCTGTGAAGAATAGTTTTCAAATCATTCTACATGTTCTAATCTGGACTGAGGCATCATGGGCCTGACTGCAGTTTTAACTAGGAAAATGTTTTGATCTACTCCCATGGTGTTTAGGATCTTTAACAGGTTTTCTTTCAGGATGTATTTAACCCTGATTTTAGCCTTTACCACAACTTTAGTCCTGACCTTTCCACTATGTTCTCTGTTCGTCATTGACCATTAACATAATGGTCAGTGGTAAGATGTTCCTGCATGCACTGGACATGAACTTCAGGTATTTCATACTGTGCTGAACTTAAATATTAATATTATCTGTGTTACAAGAAGTTAAATATAAATTGCTTTATATTAGGGGGGGGGGGGGAAAACACGTAGATTGTTACATTATCATTGCTGTGTGCTTAGTTTTATTACATTCCCCAACACTTTATCTAATCTTGCAGTGTTTAAAACTCACCTATTGCACCGGCTCTGTGTGTTTTCGGTGCAGGTGGGAGTGCTTACGTCCCTGCATGCATGTGCGTGTGTGTGCATAAGTCTGAGCGCGCATCTGCGTGTGCGTGGGAGTGTAATCCTACAAGCGGATGCAATTTGCATCTCCCATCACACAAGCCTCAGAGTGTGCTCAGGTATTTGCATGTTGATCTCATTTCCATGGTTACAGGGGAAAGAGAGCAGCGAGGCAGCAGATGACAGGAAGAGAATTCAGACAAAAACAGACTGAAAGCAAAACAAGCTCAACCTGGAAGAGAGATAGATAGGAGGGACAAATATGGGTGGGTATTTGTGGCAAAATATGCAAATGTATTTGATTTATGATTTATATGCAGATACAAATCTGTGTTAGAAGCTTTGAAATGTTCACAGTCTAATCGAGTTTGAAATACTTCGAGGTATATCTCATGCAATCACTAGTTTATGTTGCAAATTCCCCCATTTAATTGAGTCATGTCTTGCTGTCAGATGCAAATAAACAACAAACGACAAATGCAAGGAAAACACGGCAGACGTTTTCCTTGCATATGTTTAAACTGCTTTTGCGAAACCTCAAAGTTCTGTGTTTTCCTGCAGAATTAGATAATTCTATAAACAAACATAATTTGCTACAGTAGAAAGGTCACAGAGGTTCTGATGCTTCATGTCAGGAGAAGCTCTAACCTATGAATTACTCAAGAGAAGGACGAGTGTTTTGTTTTTACAGCTCAGCAAGAAACCAGTTTCACTGCCAGCAGCCTCGCAAGAATACAGTTGTTTCTCTTTGTCAAGGTCATAAAAACACAAAACATAACACAATTTGACAGATATAACAGTCAATCTGCTACAAAAAGAGGAGTAGAAATATCCTTTATTATTCCACAGGGGGCATATTTCTGTGCAACAACAGCAAAGTGACAGGCAATCAAAGCAAGTAGTTTCACACAAAGATAGAATATAACATATATAAAAACTATATATATATATATATATATATATATATATATATATATATATATATATGAACTCACTGCTCCCTTTACAGTGGATTTGAAACATCTACACTCATCTGTGAAAAATAAAAATTACCATTAATATCTCTGGAAAGCAGTATTATTTAAACAAAACAACAACAACAACAACAAAAACTGCTAGAGGGGAAATGTGAAAAATAAAAAAGCTGTAGCAATCTAGTTGGAAAATAATGCACACCCTTTAGCTAATACTAAGTGTAACACGTTTTCTTTAAGTGCAGTATCAGCACTTACCATGCTTTAATATCTACAACTACATTACTTAATAGGATTCTAGTAACATTTGCATCATAAATCCACCATTATAAAACAATAACATTATTTGAGTGAAAGATAAAATTTATCTGTAGTTGAAATGTATGGTGAAAATCTCCCCTTATATTTAAACACTTGGAAATGTTTTAGCATGGTCCAGTTTTGTACATAACTTTCAATTTTGTCTCTCTTATTGTCCACTTTCTCTTTGAGCAGACTTCAAGATAAGTCAAACAAAAACAAAAACAAAAAATTGAAAAGACCTCAGATAAGAAGTGATTTAAAACTTTTGCACACAACAATCAATGCTCTCAAAATCTGGAATATTCATTAGCTGAAAGAACATCTCATATTTGCATTGTTGAATACCAACAAAATTTATTCATAGTTGATCCCCAATTTGTCCTAATCTATGCCAATAACTGATTCTGCTATTTTCATTTTACAGCCAATAAAAACAACAATACACAGAAAAAATTACTCTGACATAGACGTGGTAAGATGGAGAGTCAGAACGGTGCAGGGAGAAGAGCCGCAGCAAAGGAGTCGGGTAGAGACGGATGACTGGATATGATCGAATATAAACAGCAAAGACAGGAGACGACTTCTTCTGCTGGACTGCAGATACTGACGCATCACATGTACACCATGCTGCATTACTATCAACCCCAAACAATGCCTTAATCAGGCGGGATGGAGCTGCTGCCGTAGCAACAACAAAGAGCCGTGGGAGGGTGGAGAGGGTGGGGAGGGTCTCTGAGGGGATTGGCCGGAAAGAGACTCTGCGGTGATGTCATCGCTCTCTCCCTCCCGCTGCTCTATGGTGTCCATCCATTCATCCCCTCACATCACATCCCCCATCTGCACTCCGTCATCCGTCAATACAGTGGACAAGAGGGAGAGGACGGGGTGAACAGCCATCATCCTCCTCCTCTCTTATTTGCTCCGTTTTCATCCTCCCAGTAAATAACAGAACTCAGTTTAGTATGCAACCAAATAGCATCCGGGACTCTTCTCATTATATTGTGCAATGCTGAATTTGACCTTGAAGCAGAAATTTGTATAGGAGAGGTCTAATGTCAGTGTGACACAAAATGCGTCACTTCCATTTGGTTTGGTTTAACAACACAGGTGGAAAAAAAAAAAAACAGCTCATATACCTAAAACAGCCCAAGGTTATTGGCGAATGTAACAATTTACAGCTGTGCCACAGCTGGTGGAGCACTTCCTCTATCAAACACTAACTTGTGCTGTCCTTATGTCCTCTTGTCCTTACAACACAGATTGTTCCTGGGACTCAAACTGGTTCCTGCAATATTGCGTCTTGCGGGTTAATGCCACTGAATAGTTACTCACTCAGAAGCTATTCTGATTTCCACTGGAGAAGGAGGTGGGAGGCGGCGCGCCATCATTTACCCTCCTGAGCAAAACATGTACTGAGAACAAAACATTTAAAGTGTCAGAATAAGCATCCGACGGGAAAATAAAACTCCATGCACATCAAATATGCATTGAAGTAAATGCTACTTTATAATCAATAAAAGGGGATTTGAAGTACTGTGCTTCAATCTGCCAGGTGTCAGAGAAGAAATCCTTCTCATGAATATGTTTCACACAGGATGAAACCAATCATGTTTGTTTGAATATTTCCTTTATTTACACCATTTTGTCATTTTTGACTGTTTTGTGGGTGATTTAAGGAAATTTGTGCTGGTTTTGAACCCTCTATATTTGCAGCACCAACAACAACAGAACAGAAAAACAATAAAAATACGTATCTCCTGCAGATTCTATATTAATTGATTAACTCCTAACATCAAAAAGTGATGAACTGCTGTAACCCTTTAAGACTGTGTTGTTTCAAGCCTAGTGACTGTGCTAATCTTTTATTTAGGTTTTGCTGTAAGCCCTGCAGCCTGATGAGAAATGACCTGAACTGAACTATTTCTTTGATGGTAACAGATGTGTCTAATAAAAGCCACTAATTGTCTGCGGGCCCAGCTAATGTACTCTGAGTAATCAATAGCGCAGTTAGCAGGTTGGCGTTTTCAGATCCAAATCAGTAAGAGACAAGCTAGCCTAATGGATGAATAAAAACAACACACCAGCATCCACTTGTATCGCTGCACCGTCTACACAAACATCCTGAATTTCTCCCTCTGTCTAATCTCATAATCCATGATTAAGCTTCGACTGACTGCTGTGTTTTCATGAATCAGTTTGTTTCGTTTCATCACGTGTTTGCGTTTATCGTCAGACAGGCAGAAAGAAGTGAAATGAAAGATGAGAGCTGTATTAAAAACAAAGGAAAGAAAACGGTTGTTATGGAAAGAGGGCAGCAGAGAGAGAAACGGGATGAGCTAAGCAGCGGAAGTGGGCGAGAAGTGGCATGGTGGGGGCTGTTACTCTGTTTGGATCCGATCTATATTTTCTCTTGGAGACACGTTGATGCCTCTGCAGCACCGATATGAGTTTTCATAGCTGGAATTATGAGTTGTTTCACCAACTCAGTAGAGCCGATGAAACCTTAAAGCATTTTCTCCAAAGTCATTTGTTTTCTGTGTCATTTTGCTAGTGTGCTTCTATTTGAGCCTGCAAATAAATGGATGTCTAATATTCAAGAAAATAACCCATCCTGATACAAAATAAGTTAGGGTCATTTTAAAATATATATGAGAGAACATTCAGTAAATCACCTAGTTGGAATATTATGTTGTTTGATGCATTCTTCTAAAGTTATGTCTACAAAAAATATATATGTCATAGTTCTGCGATTTATCTATCTGTGAAGGACGTTTCAGAGAACTTCCACAGCAGAGTTTAAGGCTAAAACTCTGCAGGCTTGTTTTTCAACCAGCATCCTGTTTGCCCAAAGCAGTCTGTGGCAACTGTGAGAGTTAATAAGTAATTTAGTTAAAAGGTCACAAAGTATTAAGGCTAATATCTATGCAGCACACTCCTACCTACTTACCATGAACCCTTACTGGTCTCTTTTTTTTTTTTTCTTCCACAGTGTAGCATTTTTTTAAAGAGGCGTCTAAGGTCATGACGGTGTAGCTTCCGTTTGAAGAAATGTTCTGTTTGTTTTTCAGGTTAAAGTTGCATTTGACTGAGAAGATCAATAAAGAGCAAATAGGCAATCATTTTTAGGGTAAAAGTTGGTGCTTAAAAGAAGAAAGACAAAAACATAATAAAATAAACTAGAACTTCTGTTTAATTGTTTCAGATCATCCATATCATTTTTGATATTAAAGATTATCTATAAAACCATCAAGCCCAGTTGGTTTTAATAGGGCTTTTCCACAATAAATGAAATTGTTTGTAAACATACAAAAAGGAGGACGATACTTTTTTTCAAAGTGCATAGATAGAAGATTTGTGACAATGTTTTAATCACATAATCCATGAAGATTGAAATCAAATCTGCATTTTTCCAAACAGATAACATTCCCTTTCATTATTTTCTTTTTTTTTTTTTTTTGCATTGAAAGCCAAAACTCCCAAACCAAAATAGATATCAGCTAATTTAGTCTCACTCACATGCAACAACAAAGAAATTCCACTATTCAAATCTCTTTTTATGTTTTGAATATTCAAAGCAGTTCAGGATGAAATCGGTGGATCACATCCAAAGCTATTTTGCCCAAACATATACTTCTGCAAGCACATTGTCCTTTTTTCTTTTTTTTTACAACATGCAAATCTAATATTCAAGCAGAATACAAATGTTTAGCTTCCGAGAACATGGAGGAAACTTATGATCATAACCAGAAGGAAGTGATATGTTTTAATGCCCTCCGTTTATAAATACTGTCTTGCAAATTGGGCATGAGCTCATCACTGGATAACATCACAGGCTGGTGCTTAGAAAGACGTTTATACAAAGGTGACACGCCAAAATGAGTTGAAACTTTAACATCAGGTCCGGTTCAGAGGAAAGCTGTACATCTAACTGAACAGAGATTTTTTTGTTTCTTTGGAAATGTAGTTGTGTTGCACATTTATCCACAAGTTTTCTTAACTACATCTCCTCTAGTTCTCCTCATCTACCTTTCTGTAAGAAAAAAAATCCTGAAATTATTTAATTTCTCTTAACAAAGACAGAGATAATTTGGGCCAAACGAATAGACCTCTTTCACGCTTTCGGGTTTGAAAGCGGATGTGGGGTTGGACAACATCCGGTGGCTATAGCGTTAGCATGAAAAGGCCAGGAAAATGGCTCAGTCTCGGCTTAGTTGTTTTTGTTCAGTCCCTGGTTGTTCATGTAGGGCAAGAAAACAGCCTGATCTGTCATATCATGAGTTCCCGACGGACCCGGACCAACGGAGGCAGTGGATCCAGGCGATCCGAAGAGATGAAGGTCCGGACTTTTGCATAAAGACGGGGAGCACTTTCGTATGTAGCCGCCACTTCACACCGGAGGATTTTGTTAGCGGATCCACCACCAGCCGCCTAAAAGTGGAGCTGTTCCTTCCCTGTTTGCCTGGAATAACTTCACTGCACCGGCAATGAGAGAGTCTGCTTTCGAGAGTGCGAAGAAACGGCAGTTTGTCCTCTCAGAAAGCTAGCCAGGCTGAAGATGCTACTGCGGACCATGACTACACGGCACATCTACCTGCAGGTAAAAGATAGTACGTTGTATATATTTTCCATGTAAGATAATTTCAGTGAAATATAACTGTTGCTACAATATTATTATTATTATTATCACATAATGATGAGATTATGTGGTTATGTATTTTGTGGAGAGATTAAGTCAATGCCTGTATACATAAATGCTCCGACTTCACAGAAGTAATGTTTCAAATATATAATTAAAACTTATTGCTAACCGCATGTTTTGATCATTTATTTTGTGGTTTTACAGGTGCACTTGATGAAGCTCTGGATTATATTAAGGAGTTGGACAGCATAGCTACTGTGACCATCACCTGGACCAACTACCTCTTCATTGTGTTCTCTTCCATCAACCTGTGAATTAGTCGTGAGAAGGTAAAAGCCAGTATGCCTCAGAGATTTCTGAAGTTCTCTCCAAATGTCCGTGTCATCTTGGACTGCACAGAAGTTGCTCTGGAAACGCCATCATCCCTCACCTTACAGTCTGAAACGTTCTCTGCCTACAAGAACCACTCCACTCTGAAAGGGCTGATTGGAGTTGCTCCCAGTGGGTTGGTGACATTTATTTCAGCGTTGTACACAGGCTGCATCTCCAACAAAGAAATAAGGTCAGTGGAATCCTTCCTCTGCTTGAGCTTGGAGATGAAGTCATGGCAGATAAAGGCTTCCTCATTCAAGACCTCCTTCATGACGTTGGAGCCAAACTCATCATTCACCATTAGGCATCCTGGTCAGTTCAGCAAGGAAGAGACAGAGGAGACCAGACCATCGCTCGGCTGCGGATCATTGTAGAGCGAGCAATCGCTAGAGTAAAGTGCTACCACATCTCACTTTAATAGGAACTGTCAATCAAATCTGGCACAACTGTTGTGTTTTGCAAATTATCAAGGCCCATTTTTTGTGTTGCAGAGTAAATTATTTCTGTATGTTAATTGTTGTAATGCTATGTAAAAAGTTAAATGTCTAGACTTTTGCAAAAAATATTCAATTAAAACACTTTGGCAGCACAATGTCTGGGATCACGAGCGCCCCCTGCCGAGAGGCAGGAGAACCGCCTGCCTCACCTCGAAGCTGTTCTCTGCAGTTTGTGATCGCTCTTCACAACACTGTACATCATATAAATAAGCTAAATTATGGAAAATCAGTTCATACAATAAATGCTTTTTAGCCATTGTATTGGCAATGTACAGACAGGAGGAACATGCGCTCATGCAATGGCAGCCAGTGCAGTTAGCGAGAGGTTGAGCAATACCAGGTGAGGCTGGTAAACGTGAAAATAGCAACATAAATTATTTTATCATCATATACTATTATTTTTCCATGATGACAGGTGAGGGTTAGGGTTAGGGTGCAAGTCACTGGCAATGATGGAAGAAAAGCTGTGAGAAGCTGCAAGAGATCTGAGACAGGAAGAGAGGTTAACCCTCCAACAGGACAGTGCAATGATAGTTTAGATCAGAGATTAAATGTCCCAGTTAAAGTCCAGACATGTCTTTCTATAAATTATAAACTCAGGATGGCTGAATCTAAATATACAACACACTTAACAAGCATAACCATTGATTTTATGTAAATGACATTAATTTGCACTGCTACAAGAAGCTTCTAGCTTCATGTTCTAGTCTTTGCTACACGGAGTTTGCATAATCTCATCATGTTCAACACACATGCATGTTGGGTTAACTAATCTCTCTTAATTACTCTTGGCCATGAGAACTTGTGTGGGTCAGGGTGCATTGTTTTTTTTTTTCCAGTTTGTCTCTGTGTTGCCTTGTTTCCTGTGAAAAACATCCACAAAGCTGGTTTTGCACAGGAAATAAAACTTTGTTTTGGCTTTCATGTTAGGAGGGACAAGGCTGGATTTAGGAATTAACCTTGGAGATCCAAGGTTAATTTCAATATGTGTGTTTTTGTTCATTCTTAGGCCGCTACTTTTAGAATTCTTGGTTCATCTGTTTTTTTCAGTCGGCTGTGGTTTTCCCTCTAATCATCTGAGAGTGTCTGCAAATGGACAAATGAATGAATGAAGACTGTGAGGAGGATTAGCTCTAGGTCAAATCATGCCAGGACTAGAGCCCAACTTGTGTGTGTGTGCGTGTGTGTGTCTGTGCGCGTGTGTGTGCATGCCTGGGTGACATGATGCTGCGTGAGCAGAACAGACACAAGGATTAAAGACAGGAAACCGACAGCTTTGAGTTTTTTTCCCTGGTCTGCAAACAAATCCTCTCACATTTATAGTCGCTATATATGTAGGACATTCACTGTTACTCTTAAATCAAACAAGTTAAAGTTACATTTCATTGTAACACAACCCAGCTCTCTTTTCACTGTAAAGGGCCAAAGGTAATCTAACATGAAGCAACAAGCTAACCAAGCACAACACAATAAACAGCAGCTACAGAGCAATAATAAACATGTATGGACACCCTCTTGATTTTAAAACCAAATATGAACAGACTAGAAAAGAAAAAGTTCCATCTTTTCACCTAGATTTATTTCACAAAAAGCCATCACAGCTCAAAATCATTTCAATTTGCTTCAATTCCTTTTCAGACAGAGGAGAACTGCTCATGATCTCCAACATCTTGCACTTCGGTCCAGTCGGACTGAAAGGACAGCGAGTTTTCTTTGGTTGCCTCAGACGCAACCTGACAAACCTGGACTGGGTTGCCATGTTCTTTCATCCTTGCAAAATATTTCTAAACATGACCCAGTTGTTGTAATTCTTACTTTGCTGACATTAAGTTTATCATTTAATGTAGCAACCAGGCACTGTTGAGTCTAAGACGGTGCTTCGACAACTTGCTTTTGTTTATCTTTGATCCTTGCATTGCCCGATCTCAGGTTAAACTTGCTGCGACGTTCACTCCTATTTACCCAAATTTGGCCTTCCGTTAAGCAAACCCATCAGAAGAGAGACCGACAACTCTCCATGTGAGAACATTCTCAACCGTTCTGGAAAACATTGTTTTGTGTCTTGGAGACAGACATTTTTTTGTTACATCTTGTGCTGACCCTAAGTAGATGCTGCCCTGAGCAATGAGCCATCTAAAAACTGCCACCGTCTATGAAGAGTGTTGTCTTTTTCTCTCAGTTTTATAAAGAATGGTCAGATTAGGTTCTTGGAGATCATCAGCAAAGTATTTTCTCCTTGGTGTGTTGTGGCTCTCTCCACCCTGCAGGCCAGCTGCTGTTTCACGCTGAATAAAATGACTTTGAACTGTTCTGTTGCTGCTTGTGCTTTACAAATAAATAAACTTGATTTAAACTTAACTGCAGCCTATTTTTTGACTATGGCAGTGCAGACTTTTTTGCATATTGGATTTGTTTTATTCAACCCCCCCCATAGCATGGTTAACTTGTCTGATTATGAAAGTTGTAGCAGGCAGAGAAAATATCATTTTTGCGGGAATAAAAACTTATCAACATCATAGAATGTGTCTTTCTTTTGTTTAATATTGATAAGTGAGCGTAAAGGAACCAAAACCAATCATGAGAGCAAAATCAAGGAGAGGAAGAGGAAGAGAGGACAAGAGTCCTGGAGGATGAGTGAGAGGAAGCGAATGTCCTTGCTAATGTGACAGTCACATTTAAGAGACTGAACTTCCTGTAACTAAGTCTGTGTGTGTGTGTGGGTGTGTGTGTGTGTGTGTGTGTTTGCTTAGGAGCATAGCTAGTCAATTGCCCAATTGCTTGACAGTCAACATGATTATCAGTCACAAAACACACACTTAAAACACAACCCCCCCCTCGAGGGAAGCTGCCGGAAGCACAACTAAGGCTCGCCTCCTCGTGGCGTTATCTCAGAGGGTTTCGATGTGACACGGCTGAATCACACTGTGTGTCACCACATTAGACAAGCTCATGCCTCTTGCTTGGATTCTTTTGAAAGATCCGGCTCAGTTGTGAAAGGTCAAGATTGAGTAGATTGTTACCAAACTTTAACCCCGAGTCCACTCAGGAGAGGCAGCAGTTTTTCTTTCAAGCTGTTTTATTCTGTGTGGGTTTTAATCTCACCTTCAAATAATTTAAGGATTTGTTTACAACTGTTTGATTGTAGATTAATATAGAGATGTATAGTTTAAAACACGGCCCTGGCTTTGAATATTTTAGATTTGTGTCCGATGAGAGAGTTTCTAAATAAAATAGTTGTGAGAAAGGTGGAACTGATCGGATTTCATGTGACGAACCAAGACAAACAGGACACAGATATCTGTAGAGCCACTTTTCATTGAAACTGCAGCTGCAAATGTCTCAAACTTTTAACATACAGATATATATCTTTGCTTGCGCTTCTTTGCAAAATAGCACCACTTTATTCAAACTGGAGATTGAGCGTCAGCTAATGTCAATTTGGACTTGAACTGGGCCATTTAAACAAACAAATTTGTTCAATTATGCTTTTGCAGGTGTGTGCTGGTCTGCCATGTAACATTCAGTTCAATAAGCATGAATACTTTTTAAAGAGACTGCAGCTTTCAGTTTTTTCTCACAGCTGTGTTTATGGAAGAAAACCAACATTTTAAGCTAATCAGAAAACACTGAAAAAGTACAATTAATTCGAAATAGAAACATTTATCTCAAATTCTCTGTAATAATGTTCAGATATTCATTTCTAATACAATATGAATGTGATGTATGTTTTGTGCATCATATCTGGTCTTACTTTACGGGAACAGAAGGCAGACTGTGAAACTGAACTTGTATCTGGCAGATCACCAGCTTAAATCCACGAAAAGCTAAAATTACTACAAGGATGGAGCTAAAGGCGGCGCAGTCTTGACTCCAATGTGAGCGCTTTATTTTTAATGCTTTCTAAAATCGATGGCTCATTTTTGTACTGCCTTAAGAACCCACAGCAGAGTAGAGGGCAACCTCACCTACGCTTTGAATCACCAGATTGAAAACTATTTATAGGGAGGCTCCCACACAGCTCCACACATATTAATGTAGGTTCACCAAAAAAATAGCAAAAAAAAAGCTGATAAGTAAACAAATGTATTACATAAAATATTACCATGGAAATAAATCAGGCATATGGTGCAGCCTATTGAGAATTAGATTGATTTATTTCACTATTTGAATGTTTTTTCAACCAATGAGGGCCTAGAAACACCAACAGCAGGAGTAGTCGCTGTTTCCTTGAAGTTAGATTAATGTGTGGGAGGAGCCCAGTACCTGGATAAAACCCAGTTTTGCGTAGGAAAAACATCCCAGTTCTCTTGCTTCTGCAGGGCAGAAATTTTTTACAATGGCTCCAAAATGCAGCTATGAAAAAACTGAGTGGAAATGCATTTAACACAGATTCATTTTATTCTCCAACTTTTGTTGATTGATCATTTTTGAGATATGTCAAAATATATTTTATATCTCTGAAAGCAAAGCGGATTGAGCTCTGTCTCTCAGTTATATTGTCTCCTGATTTTGCATACAACTTGGCCTGCAACAATAACAAATGTCCCAGTAGTTATTGCGATGATCGATAATATTGTTGTTTTGAGACTATTTACAAGTAATACATCAACAATGCTACAATTAACACTGGAACTGGAATATATTTTAAATATCTACAATAAAATCTGGAAATGACAACCAAAAACAATTTTAAAAAATGGACACAAAAACCACTTACAACCAAAACCATGCATTAAAAATGCTAACGGAATTGAACTCTTCCTGCTACAGGTGGTGTGAAAACTATTTTCTCCTAGGAATAATGTCAATAAAAAGTAGTTGAGGTGAGATTAGATCAACTTTTAGAAAAAAGATATGCGGAAAACAAATATTTGGATCCATGACCATGTTTGATTGAATGTTTTCAAATCTACATCTGTGTCTCTCATCTACTCAGGTGAGCTGCGACATAGAATTTCTCGTCAGACGAAAAGGGTCAAGCCACATTTACTGGACCTCTCAACTAGTCTCATTGCATTTGACAGAATATTTTGCCTTTTTTAAATGCGCTCTGGCATATCCACTTTGACTTTGTCATGGATACTTGTTGTCTCTTTTTGCTGGGAGGCATTCTGCTTTGCTTTGAAACGCTGTCCATTTAGATGGCATTTTGGTTAAACTCAATTCTTTCACATCTATCTATAGAATGTTATATAATTTTAAGATAACCCAGACCCAATTATGGTCACAAAATATGGCTTAGTGGAGTATTTATGTTTTAAAAAATGGCTGAACATGACATCAGATTACCTTCGTTGGAGTAGTTAACCAGGACACACTTTATAACATTTTAGAGAATATGACTCTTGACTGAATCCTGTATCTCCTGTTCTTTTAAAAGTCATTTTCATCGCATTAAAGGCAGGGAGTATTTTGGGCAGTTTGTTACATCTTCCACTGTTGGAGCCAAGCAAACCCCAAGAGAAGCACGAAGTGAAAGTTTTCTGGAGCTCACAGCCCGACTCCCACTCAGTACATTCACTGGAGCCAAAACACAGGGCCCTCGTTGCAGTGTCTAAAAATACGTTTGAGTTTTGCGCAAGTGAGAGAGGACTTTTGCTGGCAATTACAATGTTGCAAGCGCTGGTATCATCACTAATTGCGTAAAAACAAACATGTCTTCCACTGGCATTCAGCCTGAAGACAGAGCAAGAATACGTCCATCGGTGACTTGTTCATTTACGCTCTCATCAGCGTAAATGAGACTGGAATAAATCATTTCAAAATTTTTTTTGCATACTTTGCGTAGTATATCCCATAGAACTCAACAAAACCTGATTGTGTGATTGTGTACTGTGCACAATACAACATTACGTGAACTTTTAAGTCGCAATATTGATTGTAAATAGGCACAGACGAGGCCCATGCAACGGTGCTGCTTGCCAACGTGTTTTGTTTGTTCCCTTCCCCTCGTTCCGTCGTGCAACACTCCGCCTCCTCTACTTCCTGCAAACTGAACGTCACTGGGGGCAAAGCCATCACCCCGGCAGCTAAAAACAGGTCAAGTGTTGTTCCATGATGTTGAAATTGTTAACCTCAGCCCTCAGGAGAGAAGGGGAGCATGAGAGAACGAGCATCATGGGAAACGGGAGGAGTCAGGGAGGTTTCACATTGTTTGAAAGACAAACTGAGATGCAGCGGGCGAGTTTGAAGAGCGGCGCGTTTTATCCGGCTCTGCCGCAAACCACTTATTTCCTCTCCGTTCCTCCCACTCTGCTTCTGAAATCACATCTGCACCATTAGGGAATGATACTTGTGCTGAATTTTGAAATTACAATCAATTCACCAGAGGACGATGGCTACTCCCGAAATAGTCTTTGTGGGTAGTTATTTGTGGCCTTATTTCAGTGTGAGGAGCGCTCGGGTCAGGGAGGAAGCATTAAAGAGAACTAAAAGGGGCCGCATCATTTCATTAATGTAGTCATAATAAATTCCACTGGTTTATTTTTAGTGGGAGCGTGTTATGTAATAAGCTTTCATTGAAAAGGTTATTGCTGAAAAAAAAGGAAAGAAAAAACAAAGGAACTAAGTAGAAATTATGTCCTTTTAAACAAAGTAGAGAAAAGATTTAAGTAAAAGAACATTATGTGGTAATCTCAGTAGAAATTGTTGGGTTTATCACTAAAAACTCATAAAATGCTTTAATACACTAATTAGAAGAACCATGTGGCCCCTATGAAGGCTGGATTATCCAATGATCATTGTGGGCACAGGTAGGGAGGTAGGGAAGCTTCAGTATGTGACTTTTACAAAAACAAAAGAAGAAAAAAGTTTTTTACATATTTGATAAATTATCATTATTCCATAACAGTATAAGACATATAACCTGAGAAAAAATTAATTAAAAATAACAAAATTGAGCTCCTCTGTCTTTTCCCACTGCTAGCTGCAGAAATATAGAGCTCAGTCAAAAACAACCAATCAGAGCCAGGAGGAGGGTCCTAGTGCTGTTGATAAATGTTCTGTATGCGCCCACTCACCCCCAGCGCCTTTCTTTCTCCTTCACTATAGCTGGTGCTCATTCGCCATGCTGAGGCTAGTTAGCTTGCCCACCAAAGACAGCGGATAAACAGTTTTCCTGTAATGGTAAATTGTTTCTCTGCATTTAGAAGCACATACACAAGCATGATCGACATCGCGAAGACCCTACTTTTGGCTCTGATTGGTTTGTTACTCCTTCTGTCTGCATTCCTGCAGACAGTAGGAAGCATATGGATTTTTAAAAATATATATATATATATAAAAAGTTGTCAAATTTTAGATACTTCCAGCCTGTATATAAATTCATTGCCTGATTTTCTTTGTCAGTAGCTCACATAAGTGAGAAAAACAGCTTTTCATGTTGACTTGTCTCAATGCAGAAAATGGTACTCTATATAAAGTTATATTTTGAATCTTTGCCATGACAACGCCCTGAAATATTAGCTTGAGCTCTAAAAGCACAGCACATTTATCAGTGGGCTGCTGAAAGTGGAAGGGATTTAAATTGTGGAGGCAATCATCACACTCTGAAAGCTTTCACAGTTTAGCTGAGGTGTGTGATCAGTTCTAAATGCGTTTCTTATAAATTGCTTTATTTATGCATGAACTTCCTGAACCTGCAGCAGGAAGTTGCAGGCCTCTGTGGCCTCTCCTCATTTACAGTAAAACCGGAAATGCTCCTGACCCTACCTTACTTGAGTTCCTCTAACACATACACCCGCAGGGAGATTATTGGACCACTTGCTGCCATATGTGTTAGTGAACTTGTTTTTTAGTGGAGAGCGCCTGAGGGGTCCCTGGTGGATCTGGGCAGCTGTGCAGGACTCAGCAGCTCAGGGACGACGAATGACACAATTAAACAGAGCTTGATAGCACCTCTGTGACTAATGGTTTCCTTTGCTGCCCGTCTGAGCACAGACAAACATTACATAAGGAGCAAAGTAGTACTTTGGTGTCCTCTGAGGGTTTTATATGAATTCATTGCATACACAGGGGGACTTCTCTTTGTTAGTAGGTCACCTAAGTAAAAAAAGCAGCTTTTTATGTTGTGACTTGTCTCACCGCAGTGACTGGTAAACTATATGAAGTTCTCACCCCCATTTATGTTTCACTTATTTTATTGCTTTCAATATAAATTAGTTTTTGAGCACAACTCATTCAGGAAACAATCTTTTCAAACCTCTTTTCGAAATCTGTTTAATTTATTGAATTGATCAAAACATATTGTGCTTATTTGAAGCATTTTGTCTTCTTTTTTTAGGCAGATCAGAGGTCTGCAACTTGTGATCCCACATAATGGCACTTCATACCTTTTGCTAAAATTTAAAAGGAACTGGTTCATATTTTTAATAACCTGCAATATGTGCAGGTTTTGAACAGTTTTTAATTTCTTTTCCAGCAATATCTGTGATTTTTAAAAAAAGTCATTCTCATGTTTATCTTTATTTTAAACTATGCCTTCCACAGTAACACATTTTTACAGACAGTAAATTTCTCCAGTTATTGATAAACATCAACTATCATCAGTTTCAAGTCATATTTTCATAATGGCTTGAAAATATGATGCAAGTTTGCCTTCGGAAAGACTGATAATATTTCTGCACCTGTTACTGTGGAGAAATATGCATCGTGAAGGTGCATCTTCTAATGCACCTCCTGTTGTGAATACTCCGTCTGTTTTGAGGGCCTCGCTTACCTTGAATGCATGTTGGAATTTGTTAGCTGAACAGGTAAACCTGTTGTTTTTTTGTCCAAACATGTGTCACACTTGCAGGGGGTAGAATGCACTTCCTTCACTTGTGTTGTACACACCATAACGGCCCATCAGTCCACTATGAGTGGACCGACAGAGAGGTCATGTGGTAATTAACTTTGCTCATTAAACCCGACCTCAGACTTTGTTCTGCCATCTGGATCCAGTGTTCGTCCTCCTGTGTGCGGAACTGACTGACAAACTCTTGTTTTTCTTAAAGATAAAGGACATAAAATGTCCCCTGGTGCATTAATCTCTTTATTTTTTCCGCTTCTTTTCAAATATTCAATTAGAAATCTGGGATTTTATAAATAATAATGCTGCTGAAAAACAATGAGCCCTTAGTTTTTACCTCTCTACATTAGTCTAATGCATGTTTTCCTGCTGTAACCTCCTACACACTACGTACATACGAATGACGCACACAGTGCATTGTATTACAGAATCCCTATCTACATAACGAATGCTAAAGCTTTAGCCTACTTCTCAGTGAGTTGCACTGCATTGTAGTCTGCACACACATCTGCTCATCACATTCCTAAAATGCACTCGATGCCAAATTCACAAGAATATTGTTAAGACCACACAGGCAACTTATTTAGAAATGCAGCTGAATATGTGAAGAGGTGGTCTGGCATGCACATTCCACGTCAACTAAATTCCTATGCAATTATGTGAAAAGGCTCAAGAATAATAAAAATGATTTGCACCCATTACTGAGTACAGATTCTTCTTATTCCTGCTCTACAGAAAGCAAAAAGAAAAATTTTAAAAACAGGATATAACCAAATAAAACAGAGCCATGTGCTCCTATGCACAAGATTCGCCATGAGTCATTTTGCCTGTCCCAAACAGTTGCTAACAGAAGCTTTAGCTGACAGCCAAGTGCAGGAGGAACAATGAGTCATACCAGCCTCGCTCACAAGAACCCCATTTTCTGCCAGATTCTATGTGATGTATGTCGGCGAGTGTGTGCACACGAGAAACAGAGAAACTCTGACAACTCATAGATGCGAGCAGGGCAGGCATGGATACAGTCTTTACAATTGTTTGTGTGTGTGGGGCGACGGGGGTTGCAGAGAGAACAGGGGGTCTTTTGTGTGGTGGATCGTGACAAATAAAATGTTCCTGAGATTGATAAGGGATCACGCCGCCTACAGAGGTCCACGAAAACATAGCGTTATTTTACAGCTCTTCATTGTAAAATAAAGTGTCATGCACTAGCTTAAAAAGTTATGGTAATAAGTATTTTTTTAGATTGTACTTCTTACTTAGGCCAGTCCATGAAAACCTGCATGCTTTTCTGACATATTGTGGAAAATATGTGGTTGCATATTTTCCACAATATGTGGAATATTACAATTGCATATTTCTGCAAATCAAAGGGAGTTGTGGTCACATATTGTCGTGAATGCCTGTGAAAATCATAATGGAAACAGGAATTCTGCTCTCTACCAGAAAAAACTCAAAACCAAAGTTTTGTTTATCACTGGACTGCCTTAAGTCTAGACTCACAGAAGACAAGAGAGTCTGATTGATTGAAGACAAATCTAAATAAGATGATGTGAAACAAGTGGTTTGCTGAAGCTCAGAAATCTTTAAATATGGCTGAAATAAAACAATTGTGCATAAAAGAAAGGGCCAATATCTCTTCAAAGCAATGTAAAAACGCATCCATTTTTGTTAAGTGTTGTACAGCCAAGTATTAGGGGATACATTTTCTCCCTCTAGAGTTGAGGTAGTTCAGATAGCTTTTTTTTCCATTTGATAAATAAAATAACTATTAAAGAGCTACATTTTCTATTAAGGTTTTCTGTTATTTAATTTAGTTTGATCTGAAGCAATTAAGTGCTTTTATTTTTTCCTGCAAGATGTGATAATTCAAAATATAAGCAAGAATAGTGTGCATGTGTGTATTTGTGTGAGACATGCATACTAAAAGGAGGCAAGACAGGATCTGTATGACGAACTGTTGCTAAGCAGTGGTTGTTGCTAGGTGGGGTGGAGGTGTAAGAAGTGGGTTCAGGTTTGCAGACAGTGATGGAATCTGAGGGTTTACCCATGTTCCCGTGTGAGCACATGACGTGCGATCCTCTGGAATGAAGCGACATGAATACTAATGCTACAGAGTTTCTGCTTCAGACACGCACACACACCTCCACTCAGAAACACCAAGGCTTATTTATCCCAAACTGAACTGCAATAGAGACAGATTGCAGTTTTAAAAACAAGACTTGCATGTGAATGAATTCATATTTTAAAAAATATATAACATTTCTGAGTCTGTTTCAGGCTCCACAATAGAAGAATGACTCATCTGTCCTGCCTTCTCTTGCAGAGCAATCAAGGAACGCTGCAGAATATCTGGCAAAGGAACAGATAAAGCACAACCAGCGCCCCCCTTGGCTTTCCCTGGCACGATTACAGGGTTATGCACAGGAGGGGGAAAGCCTCGCAGTTTGCCGGCATCCCTCCTTTACATCTCCAGACATTCCCCCCTGCATGCAAGGCACACATGTTTGTCCAATAAAACACAGCCGGAGGCTACGTGTCCCCGGCGTAATCTCATTCTGATACTGTTTGATCCAATCGAGTGAAGGACACACTGGGAAGGTTGGCGGGGCGGGACACAGGCAGCCATTTGTACTGAAGGTCCTGCGACAGAGGATCCAAATGCCAGTCGTAGTTCTTTAGCAGGTATCTGCAAGCTTCCTGAAATATAAAAGCAGAGAGTGATTTCTATTTTCAGTGTGTTTACAGCAGGGTGAAAACAGTGTTTACCCCAGCCAAAGCTTTTTAGGTTTTCGCCGTGCAAAACAACAGCCCCCACAATATTTTGATTCCATGTCTGAAATTGCAAAGCAGGCCCTTTTATCAGCCAAGCTTCAACACAACATCAACTGTTTTGGACTGAGAAGGTAGCAACAAGTCTCATATTTGAATTCAGACCCATATTTTCATATCATCTTTAGTTTTCAAGCCTCTTCTTAAGATCCTGATGTCATTCCCAGCATTTCTCATTGGCTTATCCTGCGGCTGCTGAGCCGACCAATCGCGTCGCCCCTACCCTTCACTTTATGAATGAGGATTTTCCTGATGTTGGGGGAGGAGCAGGATGAATGAATGGGGAGGAAAGCACTGAGGGAACTGAGGAAAGATGCTGAGGGCGGGGAGGGGGGAGCTGGGGCAAGAGAAGTGCAGGGAGGAAACAAGAAGGAAAAAGAGCGATGAGTCACATCTCTGACCTAGATCCCCACAGACTCCTTGTTACTCTGATTACTTCCTCCTCAGTGTGTGAGCAGAAAATGGTTATCCTGTTAAAAACCAGCCAAATGCAATGGATTACCAGCCGGATCTGCATTCGTAATAAAACTAAATTGTTGGTTTTCTCTTGTACTAAGCTGAGGAAGTGTCTCTGTGTTGCCTGCAGGAGAATCTCCAGTTATTGGCCCCACTGTAACAGATGTAAATAGTCTTAAAATCTGTTCATCTTTTACTGCAGAATCATAATTTTAACAATTACTGGGGGTTGAATATTTATTTACCTCACTGTGAACTTGTCTTGCTTGTTACAGATCTTTAACAGAAACTATTTGGTCTGATCACAAACATTTTTCATATTATTTCCAGCAGAGGGTCAATAAATGTAGCTCTGGTGATTATTAAAACAACTATCTTTAGTTCCCTTTTGAGATTATAAGCTTGTTTGTGAAAACTTATGAGTTCAGACCCAATTTTCTTAATGGGTCCAAAAATGTTCATAAAGCAGGTTATTCTGCTCCAACTAAAAATATTATTCATTCATATAAATGTGTTTAGGCTTTCAGGATTGGTAGATATGTTTGTTACTCAAATAGTGTTTAAAATTAAATTATATACTTCCAAACTGTCCAAATAACTTTAGAGGAAATTGCATGTTTGTGAAAGCAAAAATTATATACATCTAAAAAAAACTGACAAAAAAGGTGCGTTTAACTTGTAGAAGTTCATTTGTGCAATTAATGTAGAAATTAATTCAGTAATTAATTTGTAAAAAAAAAGTTAATCCCATAAAAGGGAAAATATACATTTCAATAACAATGTTTTGTTGGATTTTTTTTTCAATTATTTGATCCAAATGTACAAAAACGTACAAATTATATACTTATAAAAGTGTTACGATTTTTCTGTCAACCTGGGACCAGTTCCAACAAATAAATGGTAGGTGAAATAGACGTTACTTAAAACTAAACGTTTTCTTCCATATTTTTTTGTATAAGGAAAAATAAATTACCAAAATAGAAATGAAATGACAATTGGCTAACGTTTCTTTGATTTCTGTTTAGTGAAAAAATATCTCTGGTAATGACATCATCAGTTTAAGCCAGCTAATAGAGCAGAAGGTTGCGTTTACTGCTGCTGTGTTGATGTATTGACAAATTGTAAAAGAAAACATTGAAGCGTGAGCTTTTTAGCAGAAGTTTTATCTCGACTCAGACTAAAACTGATGTTGGGGGAGGAGTGGGGGGGCTTCTCTATCTGGACATCCCTATATCAGGCTTGATTGACTCATATGTGATATATATGTGAGTGCAGGGTGTAGGTGTGTTGAGTCACTTCTTGGAGCTGCATTTCAGACAGACAGCTTGAGATACCACCCACCGGTGTGTTGCATTTTTTAATGTAGGACATGTCAGTGATGTCAATGTAAATATAATCTACCTACGCACATTAAATAACACGCTTTAATTGCACTAGTTAAACATATATACATTAGATGTGCATTTCAGCACCTGGAAAACATTTTCGTTTCGTCATTAGCCCAAGTCGAGCTGTGACTATGGAGAGAGCTGCTTTGGAGGCTGGGCTGCCATGGTATTCCCATGACCACTGATCTGTTTACAGGATGACTGGTGGTGGTTCACCTCTCAATTAGAGTCTCCTGGTTTTAATGTTGCACAGAACCTTCCTGACAACAACCACTGCATCTAACTATATGCACTTTGCCAGAGTACAAAGTATCTATCGAGAGAATTACAAAAAATATCAATACATTATTTGCTGCACAAAAACTTAAAATATTATTTCTTCAATTAAATAGGGTAAAACGTAAATATACACAGGGCAGAATAAGCTACTTCTATTGCTCCAATTCAAACTCAAGCTAGTGTAATGTTTATTTTTGTTGGTTTGTGTATCTAGAAACACTTTTTGTGTAATGAAATCAGAAACACACCTTTATGACATGGAACCTCATCATCAATGTTGGTGAACTAGCAAAAGCAATATCTGCACATATACAAATTAATAAGACACATTAGTAAACTTCTATATATGCGCAGACAGATACCTGTTTTAATTGACAAAAAAAATATTCTAAATGAATTAATTAGATATTTTTCAGTTTTATAACTTCTCGCTTCTTTGTTCGAGCTATTTTCTCGTTTTGTTGTTTGTACTTTTTTTACAAATAGGTTTATCACTTGTCAGGAACTACACAAGACAACTTTAATAGCACATTTAATGAGAAGCAGTCATATTGAAACTAAGGATGTGGCTGAAGGTTTTGAGCTCACCTTAATAAAGATCTCAGTAAGGGTCGAACCAATGCAGTTTCTGGGCCCATTGCCAAAAGAACAAAGCAAATGCTCCTGGCCTGCATTCCTGAAGAAAACCAGAGCATACAAGAAATTTCAAAGAAATTGAGTATTCTAGAATTTTCAGTTTTTACGAACATTCAGGGAAGTTCCTCTCTAACTAATAAAAGCCAGTAGAAAATGCTATGTGATAAAATCAGTTACAGAAGGTGCCAAAAAAAAAAAAAACTGAACATAGACATGAATTGTTTCTGTCTCCCTCTGTCATACCTGAAAATGTCCAAAAGAGAAATACATGCTGGTAGTTTCCATCCTCTAGTCAATAAAGTGCCCATTCAGGCCATCTCCTGTGTCTAATGTATCCTGTCTTCCTGAAACCTGAGCTCTGATTAAAGGCAAACAGGAAGCATTAGAGATGTGCAGAGTCTAGAAGCAGTTAGCCAGATGGTTGGTGTGTGTGTTCGCGGAGAGATTATTAGTGTTCTCGCTGCTATCTTTCTGACAATTTAATGTACTATTAGGGAACATCCTAGAACATTAAAACGATTGCTGCACTGCAGAGTTCTGTAATGCTGAGAGAGAAGGAGCGCTACAGCAAAAGAAAATGTCAAATATGATGAATGGAAGGAAAATGAGTCCAATCTTGAGTATTATATGATGGACATTATAATTCATTTTACTCCGTAAAAGTACAATGAGCGATCAGTCCAAGACTCCATGACCCAGACACCAAATGTACGAACATTATGTTGCATTGGTAATATTAAAAATATTAGGTATAATCTATTAGAAAGAAAAGCAGTTCATGAAAAATGCATTTAGATTAAGGAAGTTGTGATCATCTTCCAAATATTGGAATGTGATAATGGCTTTTTAAAATAATTTACTTAAGAGTCCATTAATAAACTCAACTCAATACAGTCAACTGCCTTTGATTTTATGTCCACTCAACCCATAGTGTTTATAACAAATGTTTTCTTAAACAGAAGAAATGTTCCTGATCTCAAATTCCTCTAAAAACCCGCTCTGATATCTGCTGCAGTCGCTGAGATTCCTATCTGACTCTGTAACATTTCTGATTATTTTGGGGTCGGAGCATGTGTGGGCGTTTGGCTAATGGGATGTTAGCTTGCCTGTTCACTTCCTTCTGAAAAAGCAAAGACACATCAATGCACACCATGACAATATACAGTGGGATTATGTCCAAAAGAAATGCATAAAAAACAAGAACAGATGAAACTGTGATGATTGTAGGTGGGCTTGTTATATAACAGGACTGCAGTCATTAAATTAGAAAGCCAGGTGGCTTGAAAATAAGGCTGGAAACTATCACGGCAGACAGTAAAGCAGTTTCCGGATAAGCTGACAGATGGAGAAGCAGGGTGAGAGGCAGATAGAAGAAAGGGGAAACAGACTGGTTGATGAAGGAAACCTTGGAGAAAAAAAACACCAAAAGGCACAAGCAGACACAGTCAGTAATCTTTATGAATCTTGTTGCAGAAACTCAGTAGCAAAGAGGAAATTAATGTTTAATCGTTAACCTCCATTTTTTAGCCCTACTAGTTTATGCAAAAGACAAACACCTTAAGTTATAAATACCATAATGTAAAAGGGGGAAGTTACAAAATATCATTGAAAGCAGGAAAATGCAAGATGCAAGTTTTTTTTAAATAAAACCATGTGGCTCAGATCTTTTTCCAGTATAAGTATGGAAGCTTCAATATCTGGAAACAATGGTCACAATTAAGGCGAACTGGAAAATTTTTTTAAACTGTTTTGCAAAATATGCATTTATTTAGTGCATGTAACACATTCACTGTGATATTTATCAACATTTTAGATACTGAATATACAACTGATATGGTTGAGTTTCAATAATAATGGTTTTTAAATTATGTCATTAGTACAGGACACAACAGTTCGATAATGAAAAAGCTAAGAAAAATGCAGTAGCTTATTGCATAATTATAAATGAAAAAAACTGACAAGTCAACTGATAAGTCAGCCTAGATAGCTGCAGGTTGCCAGTGTTTTCATCCATCTTGCTGCTCTACCTTTATACACTCTACTATTATGTTGTTGTTGTTTTTTTTATTTTAAACTGTGATTAAGTTACATGTGTTAGCAGAAAATGCTTTTTTTTAGCAACAATTCATCAATCTATGGTTTACAGAAAATGCATTATTTAAATATGCTACTGTATGAATATACATGCAAAAAGGCAACTAACTACCCACAATGTTTGATGAAAAAAGATTTCTTGCATTTATTGCATGTGCCACACATACTGACTAATGTCTTAAGGCCTTGTTCGCCCAAAGCTGGGAGTCATTCTACTATTGAATCCATTTTCAGACAGAAAAGAAACTCATTTACAAATTAGTTTTAATGACATTTATAGATGATAAAGACAGTATACTACTCCATCTTTTGTCAAACCCCATCAGTCTGGATGACTCACCACATAGATTCATACACCATTTTTTGTTATCTGTTTTTTATAGCTTTATTTATTTATTTATTTTTAAACTTTTACGTCACTGCTGCAAGGAAAATCTCCTCTGACTCATTCTTTAACTCTGCCCCAATCTGAACGATGCACTAAGGGAATCCCTGTTGGTAAAAATAGGTAAGGGTGGTACAGTTACTAAGGCAGCAGCTACCTGTCTGCTCATATAGATGTTTCTTTTCTTACTTCAATTGTCAAAAAACGTTTCTGAAATTACTATAATAATGGAAACTAAGCTGAATTATTCATTCATTTAAAACTGAATTCAATACAACTAGTTAAGCATATTATCAAGAACTACATTGATAAAGCAGGTGTAAGACATATTTGAACTACCACTTGTTTATTTTTTCGGACCTGCCTATTTCTCCCTGTCCAATACTTTCTGCTGAAACTGACAAAATGCAACAAAGCATCAAAGTTTTATCTGAAAACCTAAATCTTTTCCCACAAAAATCCTGTTGTTACAAGTGAACCCTCTCCGGTCACTTCATTAGAAACACCTGTTCAGATGATTGTCAACACAAATAGCAAATTGTCTAATCCCATTCCGGCATCAGAACGAGCATCAAAATGGGGATGAAATTTGTGACTGAATTGTTGTTGGGTTTCTCTGAGTGGCAGAATGCTCAGACATAAAAACCTCCTGGCTTTACAGGAAATGCTCTAAAAAATGGAAAATAACACAGAAAAGAGGCCGCAATTCACAGAGGCTGAGCAAAAATAATAGTTTAGAAACAAGTTTTCAGGTTTGATGAGAATCAATTTCAGCAGCCATTTTCAGATGGGCACACTGTTCCATTAGTACCTTTAGTAATTTTTTCTACAATCAGCATTTACTAATTTATTCTTCCCAAAAGGTGTCGACTAATTTACATTGTTTGAAAGACAAAACAATAGCAATATGTACGAAGCCTTTCATTGCCATTGAACAAAGTATCAGTAAGAGTCATTATTACGCAAACCATGTCAGTGTTGTGAATGACAGCTAATGTTCTGAGAGGGGAGACTGGGTGTTTGCAGCTCTGCAGCACTGCTGTGAAAAGCTCCAAGTCAACAAGCGGAGGTGAAAATGGCTTTGCTAGAATCAGTGCTGCAACTAATGAGTTTCTAATCAGATAGTTTTAGTACAGATTACAATCTGAATATTGATATTCTTCTCTTTTGGATACCTGACTGTGTATATTTAAACATGCAGAAAACACTTAAAGACAAAGATAGGTAAATAGTTTCCATGGCAACAGATGCATACATTACCAGGGCATTAATAAGCATGAATGAGAATAAACATGTGAATTGAGGAGGTGAATGAAAACAGAAAAGGGTCGACGGGGAGAGGTTTTATTTGTCCAGAGAAGTCACAGACATTTTTTTTAGGCTCTCATTTTTACACTTCTCAGTTCTTCTCAATACTTTAATGGATGTAGAGTATAAATACTGTGAATACAAATAAATTGAATTATGGTTGTGGTGTTATGAATATGTAATTCTCAGGGTATTTGATAACACAATTTAAAGAAGACCTCCAGAGTAATGTTTTGGGTGTTTCTGACAAATGTTCGCTTTTTCAATTCATCTGACCTTCTGTTAGTCTTTCAAGTACTGAAATGCAATTTCTCCGCTTATTCAGTTTTTCCAACCAAAAGTGACGCCCTTGACTACAACAATAAAAAACCTTGCTGCCGACAGAAATAATTCTTTAATTTCCTTTCCTTTGACAATGTTTTCTAGAGCATGGAAAAAAAAAAGATTGTGCTGAAAAAACACCTGGACAAAACTGCAACCTTTTATTCTCTTGCCATTTTAATGAAAAAAGGCTCTTTGTGACACATTTCCTCATCATCCTTAATGTGTTACAATAACTGAAACTTCCTGTCTCTTTCTGTTCTTTCGACAGTAAGCCACAGCAGATTAGCAAAGGAAACAAACTTTGAGTGATGGTGCAATAGATAATGCTCTGTATGGTTCTTGAACACAGGTGAATGTATAAACTTCATCTATTCTGGTAAAAATCACAGAAATTCACAGTAAAAACTCATATACTGGTATGACTATTCTGGAAATACTTTTGGACCATCAAGTCTTAGCATTTTCAGTGCAAGACTACATAATGAAAGCTACACCAACCGAGAAAGACCTCCCCATTCATAAGTTTGCACCAACAAGCTTGAGTACAGATAGCAACTGTTCACATGGAAGAACTAAAGGGCTTCTTTATAAGTATGCTGTGGTCACATGAGATAGAATATTGAGCTAAAATGATAATCATTTTAAAGTACTCAAAGTGAGGGCTTTAAACCTAAGAACACTGTGTCACCTGTCAAACACGATGCCGTTGGACTGGTTCATTGTACAAAGTTGATGAAATAACGAGGACTAGCTTCTCATTCTTCAGAAATCAAAAACTTGGCAATTGAACGTGTGATATTCTAGTGTTTCAGGATCATTGCATTCAGGCCAACGATTCTGAATGCACAGGAAAACTGTGTTTAGAGAGGCTAAAACAGGCTACCCTTAACATTCTGAAATGACTTTCCCAAAGCTCAATTCTCAACTCGACTGAAAATTATGGAATATATTTAAAATTCAAGTCTGTAAACCAACTAATTTAAATGTAATTTAATAATTAAATGTCAAAGAAGGACTCATAATTATGTCAGAGGAGTGTTAATGGCAACAAATGTAAATGTAAATTTGAGCATGTATGTTTATTTTTAAACTGTTTATACTTAAGAAAACATTCACAACTAATTTATTCCCTTTAATAAATCATTAAAGGCCAAAATGATTTTGCTGACTGCATAATAATTGTATAATTACATGCTGAAAATAATTATGTGCTTGATTAAACCTCTAAGATTTTAAAGCTCACAATAAAAAAACACATTTGCCGTAAAATACATATCTTAACACCATGTGTGCAATGCACTGGTTTTAAATTTAAAGTGTCCTCAAATTGCATCAGATCAGAGGTATTCAGCTCTGACGTATCAATGAAGCAACTGGAAGTCTCCCATGCCTCCCATGTTGTTGGACATGCAAAGTGGTCTAAATCTACTATGGTGAAAGTCAACTAGGAGAACTAAAGACCGTACCTCCCACTCCATCTTTCTGGCAGGAAGCTATCAGGCTGCTGGAACACCTTTGGGTCACGATGGATGAAGTAGCTGACATACATTGCGCCATAATCTTTAGGAACACAGAAGTCTGCCAGGGTGGATTCCTGCAACCACACAAGATTTTAAAATATTGAACGTTCATTGTAAAAAGGAACAATTTTACATTTTAAAAGGGTTTTATGGTTTTTTTCTTTTTACATCTTAGGTTTGACTACTTTTACTTCTGGACTCAAATTTGCTCAGTAGTAACTCATTTTCAACATATAAATGTAAAGTCTATGATATATGGAGTTTCCCAACCTTCTTACTACAGGTGTATGAAAGCACATCTAGTTCTTGATGGAAGATACCTTTGCCCTCCCTGACTAACCAAATTAGGTAGCTTGACATAAAATGTTGCATATTTTAGTTCCATCTGATGGAGTGCCCAGTTTTTTCCACCTGACTGTGAATATTAATGAGTTCCAGCACACTTTTTCACAAGCATAAACATCCTGCCACATAATTTTAGAACAAACTCCTTATTATCTATGCTCAAAGTTGACATGTATTTTTATTTTATATATAGCATAAAGTAGATTAAGTCTATTTTATGCTTTTAGTAACTAAGAAGACTTATGACAAAACAAATTCTGACCTGTGTGTGGTGACACCAATTTTATACTTTACTCATTTATCAAATAAAAACGTGGGCAGGATGGATGGCTGTGAATAAAAAACAGAAAGCTCAACTTTTTTACTACCATGTGGGAAAGTAGCAGTCAGGTGATGCTATTCATTACCATGAAGTGCAACCACTTCTAACTATTCTAAACACCCATGTATCATAAAGAGCTCCAAGATCCCCTCTGTATCAAAAATAGAATTTTAAAATTGAACCAGATATTCCAGAGGCTCTCCCCTGATAACAGCAAATATATCTCCCTAAATATGTCATTTCCTTCTAATATTATCTAAAAATTCCATGCATCATAAACCCCAGCAAGGCCACCAGGATCAGAATGTTCTGCTGCACAACCTAAAAGAATCAAAACTTTCCACTTCACAGCGTCACTGGCACACATCTGCCCCACCGGAGACCCAGAGCTCCCCGCTTGCTTCCTTCCGGGTCGGCCAATCAATCACAGAGACAGATCAATGCCTCCCATTGGACTGTTGCGTAACACTGTTTGATGAGGTCATAACGATCATAGAGAGCTGTAGCGGGAAGAGGCTGGGTGGAGAGTCCTTGCGCTGTGCACATTAATGTGCTTTAAATTGAGCCAAAAAAATGACAAGTCATATTAAATGGGTACATTTATTGTGTTTTATAAAATCAGAAACTGGTGTTTATTATGTTATTGAAGTCCTATGTGACATCTCAAAAGAAGAGATCTTTCCATAACTTGAATTTTTTTGCTGTTTCTCTACACTTTAAGTAGAAAATTCAACAATGCCCCACTTTGCTGACCCAGATTCCCAAAGCCAAACGACTTTGAGAACTCCTCAAACACCAATTCGCTGCATCTAGCGGTCCTAGCCCCGATATTTTAGAGCAGAGTGTTCTGCTCAACTCTCAGCAGCATGTAGGCCTCATTAGAAAGGAAATGAGTCGTTTTCTCTCTTGTCACCTGATGCCATCTGGTGGAAGAAAGAGCGCACAAAAACTCTAATTTTTAGATTCAAAGCTTACCATGACAACTCATCCAGCTTACCTTTTCAGCTATTCTGAGTCCACCAATGAAGGGCGGCCACAGTCTCTGCACCTCCAATAGAACTCTGTGAAGGTGATCAGGATTACGGATGGCTTCTTTACGACTTTCCCTCTGATACAAAGAGTTGTGAAGCGTAATTGTTGTTACTTTCAGATGGAATTTAATTTACATGTCCTACTATTAACAGTATTAACATCACTTTTTATGCTGCTAACATCTAGAAGGTTTAACAACAAATATTTACAGAAATCTCTGCTTCTTTTTTGTCTTTCTGGCTAACAAGATACTTGCATTCCTCTTTTGTATTAAGTGCCTGTCTGTGCATACCTGTTCAGGTCCTCCAAGAGCCAGAGTGAAAGAGGTGAGCAGCGATGCCAGAGCTTTGGGAATGAGTGCTGAGATGAACAGAAGGAGATGTTGAGCAGCAGAACCAGAGTTGGGAAATGGCACGGAACCCAAAGCGCCGACAAAACTGGATTTACATTGAAACCACAGTAACGTTAAAGAAGTGGTGATCATGATAGCTACAAAAAATCTTTTGTTTTATTTTTGGTGGGAGACATCAGAGGCCTCAATAAGGCTCTAATTCTTACAATATGAGATTTTGGGTGCATAAACCAGTTTCCAGTTAATCAAACAAACATGCTCAGAATTTTGGAAAATTAGTTTTAGCTGAATATCTCTAAATGAAAAAGAAATTACAGAAGAAAGCTAGAGAAAGAATGAAAAGAAGCAGAAGAGGCCTTTTTTCACTACATCAAGGTAACCTGAGCAGCCTCACCCCTGTGTATCATTCTCTAATTTGTCTTTGATGATCTCCATCAGTTTGCTTCTGGCATCCATAGCTTTGGCGAAACCCGATGTCCACAAAGGTACCTTCACATTTACTGGAACTGAGATGAAACCTGCCAGCACAAAGATACCCAGTGTCTGAAGCAGGAAAAATAAAGCAGTGAAGTAATCTAAAAAGAAGAAAAGAATGGATTTGTGTTGCAAATTAATTTTGAAGAATAATCTTCTTTTGGGGAAACAAACTGCCTGTGGTTTGTGTTTTATATTTTTGTTTTATTGTCTAAAGAAACAAAACGCATTACTCACTTACAACATCTGACATTGAGTTAAACAATGAAGAAAGAAAAGCGGACCCACTTAGGAAAGTGAAGGGACTTATTATTGTATTTTTTTTTTAAATGTGATAAGAAAACATAATTTATTTTTATATTTCCATTTGTCATCAAAATGTACCTTCCAAATGTTTTTCTTGTAGCTAATGCCTGAAACACACATCTGCCTTATCTGCATAAATTCATACAGTTTTGTCTTTCCCATTTTGAAGACTGCTTAAGAAATAATTATCCATCTCATATTTATAATTGTCAAGGAAGAAGAAAATCGCATGTATACTCAAATGGAAGTTCGATTTTTCAAATTTTTGGAGGCATGAAGTTATGTTATTGCAACAGAAGCTTAATTTAAGATACTTTGCAGATCTTTGCCACAGGTGCCAATATGTACTTTTTCTTACATCTCCAACCTTGCTACCCCCATGTCACCCTGGGCAGGTGCCCATGTTGCCCATATAAACACACTGGTGCCAATAAATGTTGTTGATGCTTTATCTGTGTGGATCTACCGTGCCAGTGTTCTGTGCAGAGCTCCATGATTTCCTGGAAAACCTCAGGCTGATCCTCAGCTCGTACGTTCAGGAAAAGACCCAACACCATCTCCGAACCCAGACGTTTAAAGATTGAATAAACACACTGTGGTTCCCCACTAAACACACACATACACACGCGTTTGGTTAGGTCAAACTGTAAATTAACCTGAAAATTCCAGCATCTATATCAGTGAAAAATAGGTGCTTGTTTCCTTAGCTTATTGTGTTCATGCCACTTAAGGAAACTGAAATTCATTTTGGTAAAATATGGAGTTTGGACAACTTCAATGTGTCAAATAGCTTATAGTGTCAACAACAGCACACAGGGTTTACATAACCTGATTGAGAGGTTCTTTAAGCAGTGGTCACATACACTGTGAAGAAAAAGAGTTTATATCATTTTAAATGTTCACAAAGAATCAATTTTCTTAACTGAAACCTTTGAGCGCATAACAGATAAATTAAAAACCAACACTCTTCTTACCTGGACAGGTAGTTAGTTGAGGATTCCAGGCATGTTCCTGTAAACAAGTGGTTGAGAGACAGACGGAGGAGGCAGGCCTCCTCACCTGAAACATAAACGCAACCAGAGATTAATATCAGTACATGTACAAAGACATGGACGACATCAACATGAGGGACTGTATCTGCTTACCATTCATGGTGACAACAGTGTCTCCATATATGTTTGTCATAAAATCAGTTGGGTCCTTCAGAAATATGTTAGACTTTTCTACAACACATCACATAACAAAACAACTTTAACAATGAAGCTCAGAATATCCAGACAGTGTTTGGGGATGTGCAAAAATAAAGCAGATACCCAGGAAAGTCACTTTATTGTGATAGGAGTCAATTACAATCATTGAAGTATAGAGGTACATAAATATCAGTACCATATTTTTTAAAATATTGCCTTAAAATACACATTCACCATACTGTACATTCAAAACAACCTGCTGATCTGAAAACATTGACTATATATTGTATAATAAACACAGTCACAGTTTCAATTCAATAATGTGGCAAATTATAGTTCAAAAATGTAGTTTGCAAGACAAAAAATTATTAAACTACATTGAGTTAATGTTTTGGTCAGGGAAAGTATCCTAGCTTCTAATATATTTTTCATATACATGTATAACATATTTTGATCATAGCTAGAGGTCTCCAGCACCAAGTCTTAGGTTATTGATAAATTGTATTTGTTGTGTAGCCTAGGATAAACTTTGGTTTTTAATCTAGAGAAGGCTAACACGCTACTCGACTAAAAAAAGAGGAAACAGCAATGTCTAAAAACTGTTATTTTCACAGAAGAACACCTGTGAACATACCACAGAGCAGCTCTCGCGCCCCCTCGACAGAGCAGATAAAGACGGTCGGTTTGTTCATCAGGCGGCCTTGGAACACTCTGCTGCTGTGTCTTTCAATTCTCTGTCGGCAGAAGATCACCGGATCCCGGTAGAAGTCCAAGGTCTTGTCACCAAGCAACGAGACACCTGCATTTCCTGGTAGTTTAGACATTCAGGACCGAGACTTATGCGCTTTTATCTAACGTGTAAACTGACTAGGTTCCTCAAAAAAGAAATTGCAGTTAGACCGCATTCAGCCTGCTAGCAGTAATATGAAGTTTTAAGTCAACAGAACTGACTTCTGGATCAAGTTTGTAGAAACTAGCTAGCAATGAGTGTTCGCCTGACCGTTGCCCTGAACGTTTGCGAATGTCGGCAGACGACGTTCGTTCGTTCGACAGCTGTGTCAAAATGAATCGGGAGCGCGCACAGTTTTACCTAGGCTACAGTGCGCACTCCCGACAAAGGGGACGGGGAGAACAAGTTTTCTCAGGGGAACAAAATTTCGCACAACGTGAGCAGACAAACGTCTGTCAAACTTCAAAAGAACTTGTATTAATGACTTAAAGACTATAGAGTCAAAAGTAATAATAAAACCCTCACCTCTACTATGTGAATATGAGAAACATTAAAAAAAAAATTTTTTAAGTCAGTGAAAACGTCAGTATTTTAAAACATCCAATACTTAGAAGAATATAGGATCAGTAGAATGACTTCAATATATTTTGTACAAAGAGTACTACACTAGAGCTGACTAAAGCGCTAAAGAAATTCTACTTTAATACATTTTGAGGCCTCTAGATGGAAGCACCGACCACATCCTCCCTGTCCAGGTGTGCTCTCTCTCTCTCTGTTTTTCTCTCTCTCTCTTCACGGCACGAGGCGCTCTGTCTCACTGTATGCCTGTCAGTGTCACTCATCTGCAGCTCGTGTGGATCAGGCTAGGTGGGCACGCGGCGGTTTAGTAATTTCTACACTAAAGTGGAAATATGAGAGGGAACTAAATCCTATTTGCTCCTGTTTTATCTGGATTTAAAGGGCGAGGAGCTTTTAGCAGGTGGGGTAAGATTTAAAAAGTTGGACATGTATTTTGTACTTTTTTTTTTTTACAATACCAGGTTGAATTCACTAAAGACATGTAATTTGTGTGACTTAATTTGTGATGGATGCAGGATTATGTTATGTGGTTGTGGCTTAGTGTGTGAATAGCCAGTTATTAGTCCTGGTGGTTTTTGTAAACTGTTTATAATAATTATTATAATTCATCCTGTAGTGCAATTTCAAATTTTTCTTTAATTTTCTTTATTATGAATAGGTTGTGCTCTGTGGAGGTGGAGCCTGAGAATAGAGCCTTGAAACTTTCATCAAAACTTCATTTAGTTCTGCAGTTCAGTCATTTTATGATATGGCTAATCTTATATATTATTTGAGCTTGAGGTGTGTCTACCTCACAATATGAATTCTTAAACATACGGCAGTCATAGCTGACCTGTGATAGAACTGGTAATGAGAGGGGATCCACAGGCATCCGGTCATTCTTCGGCTTGAGAAACATGCAGTAAAATACAAGTGCGTCAGTAGGCATTTACTGCCTGTAGTGTAGCCATTTGTTTAGACAAACAGAACAATGTCAGTAATATGTCATTGCACAAATGCAGGTATTTCACTGCTTTCCCCTGAAGCTTTGTCGTTTTGCCGGACTGCAGTTTCACACATCAGACTGTCTGCAATTTCTTACTCAAGTTTAGAGAAAAAGTGTAAGAAGTAACAAAGATACTTTCAGTATAAATCAGTTAGTCTCACAATCTATCAACAATTTAATTTGAAGAATTTATTGCACAACTTGCTACTAAGTGACCTACATTGCCTTTTTAGGAAGGCACAGATTTCTATACATTTGAATTTAAGATATCTGACCCAAACTCAGAGGATAAGAACCACCCGCGGTGGGTGAGGAGGGAATTTTTTATATATATCTACAATATTTATATATAAACAAAAGGAAACCTAGTGGTTTTATACAACAATAGACAAACATAATCTAGAGTACCCTATAATGTAAAGAAACAGAAAAGCACAGCTGGATTCACCATCCTCTCTCAGACCCAGTTGACCAAAACATTCCTGATGAGCTCTTAGGTTCTTTCTAAGGTTTGAACTCAGCTGTCAGTGTGAACTTTCAGGGTAGATGTCAGAAGGAACTGATAAGCTACTTAGAAGAAGCAAAACTTGAAAGAGTTTTGAAATTATTTGAAAATATAGCACTATTCTTACAGACCATGGTGTAAACATCATAAAACATATACAGAACACTACTAATACCTTATCATAACCTCCAACAAACATTTAAATGTCACATTTCATACTATACTTTTATCTGGCTAGCTTTGGTAAAAACAACCAAGGCCAACACAAATGTCAGATTGGATGGTGGTCACTGAGTTCGAAGAACAACTGAATGGTGATGCAGTGTTTGCTTTGATGCAACACCCCAGATCTAACCCTAACCCTCTATTTGGTACCCATAAATAAACTGTTCTATACACAAGTTCTTAACTGTTTTTTCATCAGTTTATTAGCTGTGGTATGAGTACATATTTTGATGAATTATGGATTTAAACACCAATAAAAATGCTAAAATCTCACAATTTTGCCCTGTTGTAATAAACAGGGCAAAGAAAAACAAAGACAGGGGAATAAAAACTTAGTTGAACACTTTCACCTACTTTTAACTAAACAGCAGCTCTGAAATTTATGTACATATTTTCTAAAAGTCTGAGATTGCTTCCTATATATTAATTGTGGTCCCGATTCCCTTTAAGTTCAGCTATCTAACATAAAATGACTGATTTTGACCCCTGATCACAGCAAACTAACTCTGTGGCCTTCAGGTGATAGATATTATTCATTTAAGTCACCTTCATACTCCAACATGAGTAAAGGTGATGAGCATAGAAAATCACTTCAAATGATTGGTCAGCAAAACATGAGTGAAATGCTGCCCTCATAAAATGTTCACAGAGGGTTGGTACAAAACGTCCTCAGAAAAATCATGGCCTTTCAGAACTGGAAAATGGACAAGAGGCAAAATTGCCAGCACACGTCATTGGTTCCTACATATATTCTCTTCCCTGACCTGCCTTTTCTGTTTTCTCTTTTGAGTCCTTCCTCAATTTTCGTTCAGTAGATTCATAATAGTTAGATAAAGAAATATATACTGTAAAATGTGTGTGCTATGAATATAATGAGTGTTAGATCCTAATAAAGTGGTTTCATCAATCTGGACTTTGCACAACATTGCCAGTTACTGGAAGCCTGAATTAAATGGAATATTTTAAAATTCTTATCTAAAAACCCATTCATTTTTATTTAAAAAGCTTTGTAGTTACATAACTGCACCATTTTAGTCTGTTTTTTTTTTTCATTATTAGCAATTTCCTCCTTGATCAGCTCTGATCATTGAATGAAATATTGGATTGTTCTCACTGAAACAAAACTTAAAATTCCCTCTTCCATTTTAAAGTTGGAAAAAGACTAAGGACATGCAGTGCGCTCAACAATAATTATCTTCATTTATAAGCACTCATAAATTTATCTGTTGTGTTAGAAACATAATTTCATATTGAAACATTAAGAAAAGTTAAACATTTAAGTTTGAGTGAAATAGTTGGCTTTACATACAAAGCTTTAAACTTATTCATCATATATGTCATCAATCAATAAATAAACTGCTTTTTAGGTGTTAAAAGTGTCCAGGAACTTTTCAATGGATTCCTATATTTATTGTTTTTCCGGCGTATAAATATTGTATGACTGACAATTTCCCTCAGGCAATCTTCAAAATGGGAACACCAACAAGAATTGTCATTGAAGTAACTCATGAATGTGTTAATTTTGATGAGAGATATTTGTACAAGATAATCACTGCTCTAAACTTGCCAACAGCTACAAATAGAGCAATATATTAAGGGTGTTCCAAAAGTATTCCAAAATTGACAAGCAGAAAACTGCAGCATAAAGATGAATATTCAGGTCAACCAGTCTCCATAGAAGTCATTTATTTTAAGGCCTTCGTATAGCTCTTCACTGGGGCAGAGACTCATTTTGGAGGTCGCTGCATGCAAAACAGAAGGAATGCAATCGACCTCAATCATTTGCAGTTCTGTATTCTGGATTCACCTGTCCACAGATTTTCTTGTGGAATTTAAGGGAAAGTATGTTAAAATGTATTTGTTGCTTGAACTAATAAAGCAGAGACTTTTTATAGAGTTTCAAGTATTCATAGATTTTGAGTAGGCAGGTGAGGTCCCTAGCCCTAAGGAATACTGGGGGTCCACTATATTTTAAATTGATGAGTTTGTAGATGGTAAAGTTCTTAAAAGTAAAACAAGAAATAAGCTACAATCAAAATCAGATAGTCAGACTTTTTTTAAAAAAAGCACAAAAAAATTTACATTTCTACCAAGTTTAATCAGAAAACCCACCTATCTGAATTTTGACATGGAAAGTTGTAGGAACATGAGCCACCCTGAACTCCATATTTAATATGACAGCCTGTGCATATAAAATGGTGACTAAGTTGGAGATATGAATTTTCTGTTTACATTTCTACTAGTTTGTATCAATCTAACCCACTGACACACATGATGCTGTTAACTTAGTGTTTATATCCATTTGATTTATGACACTTCAGAGATTTTGATAAAAAAAAAAATATATATATATATATATATATATATATATATATATATATATATATATATATATATATATATATATATATATATATATTTGGCCTAGAAATATGTTGAACATTTATCACTTTGTGTTGCCAGGTACCTGGATTAAAAATCAAACATGAAGGTTTTACATTTTTATTTGCTACTCACATAAAACTGGTCACTCCAAAACCTCAGAGAGGCGTTTTTATTGTAGATGCACCATCTTTTTTACTGTGGGAAAATCCCTGTCAACAATCCATTTTAAGTGTAATTTTGTAAATCATTGGTGGACTTAATGAGACCCACATTTTATTTTTTTATGATGCACGAATTAAACTAGAAAGAGTTTCTGAAATCATTTTTAATAGTCTAAGTTAAAACTTCTTCATGTTTTAAAAACGGTTCTGAATTTTAAAACGTAGTGAGATCTCACTCATCTTCTCAAGATTTTAACCTAAAAAAGAAATCAAGCAGCGTTGCTCCTCTGTTAATAAATCCTGGTTGCTGCCTTTCAGAAAAACTTAGATAAACCAGCTTTACTTTGCCAAGATATTTGTCCTTATCCACATGGGTGAAACATTTTACACAGTGTCAAATCTGTGAACACATTGGACTGATCCAGTTCTGATGACGTGAGCTACTAGATCCTCATCTTTTCATGTACCCTCTTATTTTTCCAAGAAAAGAGCAGTATTATTCCTTTTCTTAAATTCTTATGTGAATTTATCATCTGAGATTATCATAATCCCTCTATGCATCATGATGAAATTGAAAGCCTAAGAATGGCATGCATCCAGTTCTGGGCAGCAGCCAGCAGACTTCAAACCCAGTAAAAGTTCCCAGGTATCTGTAAATGAACCAGACAGCCAGGCAAAATAAGGGAAATTTGTGAACAGCTGAGTGTAACACAATGACCTGACCTCCTGAAAAACAGAAATAAAAAGTTGAAGTGGCCGTTTCAGGCATCAGGCTCTTTGTCGTCCTTTTTTAGCCATTCCCTGCAGACATTTAAGAGAGACAAACTGCCTTCAGGCTAATTTTGAGCCATCTGTACCAACGCCAACTCATTAGCCTGATTTTTTCTGAGCCAGCCAGAACTTATTCATTATCATCGTCACCTCACCCACATATGTCTCTTCTCAGTTAATGGCAGGGACGACTTTAAAAGCTCGTTGTTTTCTTGTCTTGTTGATGCAGATAATTCAGATTAGGTAATCACTGCACCAATTGTTTTATTTGTCTTCAATGTGGTGAATTTATTATTTCCTACCTCCATCTTTTAATTCCTATGCCTAACACCATTTCACAATTAAATCTCAATTCATCCGATGGGATTAGGCAGTCTTAGAAACATTCACTCATTACGAGTATCCCATCAAGCCAAAGGATTTTTCCATCTATTGATACCTAATCAGAAAAGGAAAAGTTATCTGATTTCCAATAAATTCAGCCTTGTTGATTCCACTGGAGTTATAAAATTACACTTCAGAGCTGACCATTAGCAAAACAGGATTTGTGGTAGTCACGTTTCAGTTATCAATCGTCTGATAGTCTTTGAAAGCATCGCCACTCAGATCAAGATCAACTTTTGGTTGAGCTTTTCCAAGGCTCTGTTTACACGACAACAATTTCTGGTGAAAATGGAAGTTTTGTTGTGTTTGTACTGTACACCGTTTGAGGACGGGTTCCACAGTGCAATGGCTCTAAAACGTACCGGTGTCCGTTGACTCGTAAAAATGATAAACGGATCTTTTCTGTCGGGGAATCCCCAGCTCATGCAAACGTTGCTGCTTCCTACAATCCACAGAAGAAGAAACTACTGACAATGCTGGTGTTGTTAGTTTGTGTTTCCACATCAGATACGGTCCCCCCTGGCGTCTCTTCACCGCTCCCCGTGTATTTTGCCACGCGAGTTTGTTAGTTCGGCTATCATAAGAAGCACGCGCTTGTTTAGCGCGCCTATCTAGAGAACTACGGCTACCGTGAAAGCACAAACAACGTGTTTCAGCGAAGTTTCCCCCTCTTTTTCCAACTAATCAGACACACAAAGTGCGTGTTTTCCCCCAATATCTGGGGGAACGGTAGCTGACGGGGAAACGCAAATCGATGTGCCTTCAAGTAGAATTTTTTTTTTTTAAATACAAGCACTCTTAGTTTCAAAGAACCTAGCACCAACTAGTGGCTTGGCGAGGGCATTACATCTTTTCGATGTGTACCTTTACTGTGTAAACAAAGATTATAATTAGATTGTCTTCATTTAAATGTGTTAACAGAAATGGAACAAAAATTCCGTCATGTAAACAGAGCCTAAAGTCACTGATTCTGATGCAGTCCGAAGACATTGCACCCCCCCCCACATAGGAGACATAGATGACATGCAATGTTTTGTAACAATCGTACTACGGAATAACTGAAACTTAAAATAATCTGATACAGTGGCCTATTCAAAGTCAAAAACTTTGCCTGATGGACATGATGTTCCCACAGAATCTTTGAAAAATTTTGCAAACCTCATTAGACTGAACAAACAAGTAAGGGAAAGCTGACCGAAGTTTCTCCACAATGACTTGAGAGAGTGGCTAGCTGAGACAGGATACATCTATTTATCTGTTAGTGATTTCTCCAAAAGATGGCAACTGAATTATGCGGTATACACATTTATTCAACAACTGTATTTCATCGAAACTCTTTTATCTCTTTGATGAAAGTAGCATTTTATTATGAGAAAGCATGATATGATGGTATGATTTGTGGACTTGAATTACAAATTCTCCAATTTAAGAAACATTAATCAAGCTTCTGTGGATTAGTCTGGAATAAGAATATAACATTACAACTTCCACAATTCTATTGGTACCCACCCAATATATCCAATATGAGGTACAGTCGCTGTCGAGCAGCATAAGATGAGCCTTAACAGTATTACGCTTGTATCGTTGATCAGTGTTTATATTTGGTGACATATGTTGTTGTCCGACAGATAAGCTGAATGAGTGCATTTATCTTGTGCAACTAACTGAAAGTTAGTTTGTAATGCTTGATGTCTAATAACAAATTTTGGTTAAATATTGTCAGTAAAACAAATTCAGGAACAGGAACTCTTTGCACAGTTAGTGATTTGATTTGAATAAACTGACCTTCTTAGTAGAAACATGCAAAACATTAAGTGAAACATTACACCCCTGACTTAAAGAACGATTCACATTTGAAGCATTCATTGCTTTTTAATCAGGCTTATTATAAGATGCATATTTCATTAAGCACAATTCAAGGGCATGTTTTGACGTGTGCAATGGTGCTAAGATAAAGTGTGAACCACAACAGAATTAACTTAATCCACAGGGAGGCACACAAAAAGCCAAGGCTTTAGCCTTTCCTGTTTTCTGCTTTTATCCATACATGGCTTTGTATGAAAGTGTGTACAAAGTTTTTGTGTAGAGCCAGATACTAGAAGTAATAATTTCAAATCTCGATGCAGGGCTGTGAAATTTCAACAAGTTCCAGAATTTGGTGACAGATTAATAGATTTAAATTATGTGCTAAATTCACAGATTAATAGATATATAAATATTTTTCAGAATCAAAAATTGTGAAAAATTTAGATTTAAAACCTGAAATGCTTCTCTATCAGTCAGTCTGAGAACATATCTTGCCTTCCTACAAGTGGCACTTTTTCTGACATTCTTGACTAAGCCTAAGTTATTTTGCTTTCATGCTGGATGTTTGAATAATTTAGCAATATCCTGTTTTATTTGAGCTGCCAAATAACATCTTTTAGCAAAACAAAAAGGAAACAAAATATTACCTAGATGCCAAGAGACTATTTAAGGGTTTACTGCACAGGCCTTTCCATAATTTACATGACAGACACCACAACAAGGTATGGGGTAATATTGGAAACATCCTGTTTTGCAACAATTACATTTTTCTGTGCCAACCCTATCTATCTAATCAGAATTAATCTTTTAGCAACTAACTGAAGTTCAGTTCAATGTCAAACTGAAATTTTTTGCTGCTTAGAAATCCTTTGTTTTCAGGACAAGTTTTCAAATGTCTAAAAGTGTAAAAACAAAAGACGATTATATTTATCATTTTCATTGAAATAAATATAGATACACATTTTGTATATTTAATAGTATCTAATTAATCCAAACGAACTTAAAATATAATATTTAAATTCATTGATCGTACTCATGTTGACTTTGTCTATGTTAGCTATTTTGTGTATTTGGCTATTAGGAATATCTTGAATTCTAAATTAGTCTTCAATATTTGTTATCAATCACAGGAAAGTTAAAAAACAAAACGCTACAGCTACACAATTACAGCTTAGTTATAACCCAACAACAAACACTGAAATATATGAGTGTGTTCAAAATTTGTTTTCTAATTTTAGTATCAGTTTGATGTTCTGCAGTGAGATTTTTACTTTGAAACAACAAATGATAATTTAAAGACATATCACAGTGCCAGTAGAATACATTGTGTACATATGTAATGGACTACTGTGATCAAGCTAAATGTATTAGCTGGATTCAATTTGGTTCTATGATGGTACTTTTACAAATGGAGAAACAAGAATTTAAATTCATCTATGGAGTTTAAGTTTTTTCCTACATACCTCAATTAATTTATGCTGCCATAGAAGTAATGCTCAGACCTGTATAGAGCTAGATAGTTTAGATTTAAAATAAATAAATAGGTAAATAAATAAAAAAAAAATGTTTGAATCTGTTCAGTTGTGTTGAACTCTGACATGTGGTTTTTGAGTGCATTAAAGCTTGCAGTCAAAGCATTTGTTGCTTTCGGTGCAACAAATGCTTGCAAATGGTGCAGAGCATTTGCACTGTTGTTTGCTTTATTCAGACTTAGCCAGATAAGTATGAACACACCCTTTATAAAAAGCTATTTATGAGTTCTTATGACTTCCTGTTAGTTTGTTACAGTTTGAGGATTGGCTTATTGGTGTTCTATGCAAAAGTTGGAGATATGAACCGGGAGCCTTATTTGTCTGCTACAATAAGTTTTTTATATTTCCCCTGTTCAATTTTTTCAGCAAAGTGCAGAAATCCAAATTTCTTGGGGAGACATTTGTAAAAACTCTTTCATGTTTTTAATTTAAATTAGAATGCCCAGGAAATACCTCCCAGTTATTGGCGCTTTTATGTCCAGCTTTATTTCTTAGAGTATTCAGTAGAGAAAGTTGGACAGTATGTGACATTCCCTTACTCAGTATAAAGACCATAATTTACTGTGAAAATAATTGAGCTAAAGACAAAAACATTGAGCTTTTAGGATTACCTCTACCACCAGGAGGTTTCTGGCCTTTCCTCCCAGATTCTAGCTCTAAACAAGGCCTCTGTGTTGCATAATTTCATTCTCAGTCTGCTGTGCGTACCAAACAAGTGTCTCTTCCCACCATTTCCTGCTGCGTCTGTCATTTGACATTCATAGTAAAAGTTTCACTGTGAAACAGGATAGTTATTTTTATTTTTTTTTTTAAGTTTTGACAAATCTTTGCAGAGTTAAACTGACAGAAGGTCTGCTTTCTGTTTGACACGCCTAAAAGCATTTTAGATTCTGCTATTACATCATAATCAGACTTTTTCCACCAGCAGTGAGTTTCTTGAGATTTAGAGCTTTGTAACTCTAGAGCAGGGGATCATAAAGTCTTCATAATGTTGCAGCACAAGGTCTTTGTTTTGGATATGTTCTGTGTGTTTTTGGATAATTATGGTTGACATTGCTAAGATCACACCGTGCCAATGATTTTCATAGTTGGTTTAAATGTCAAATGTTGGCGAACATATGAAGCAATCGGGTTTCAGAGAACCATAGACTGAAAGATGTCTTCGCTCTTAAATGTTCTTGTTTAAGAGACAACCTTGCTGATTTTATTCAGGATTTAAGCTGAGCTCTTTTATCACACTTACATCTCCAGCTCTCCACGGGTTGACTTCTCTGTGCAGAAACAGTCAGCCAGGCGGCCTTGCAGGCTCCTGCCATCAATCACAGTGATTACTCTTGAGCAATTGTCATAAAAACCTGAAACCTAATAACTTGAGTCCAGATAAGGCTTCAAAAGAGTCTGGATCTAGACTATAAAACCCTCCATTTGAGGACATCTGACTGATCTAGTCAGATGGTACATATCATACACAGACCACATTAGTCTTGTTATTATGTATATTTCTAAAGAGGACAGTTGACTGAAAATGAGGTTGAAATTTTAGATCTATTTATGTTTTTAATTTTTCTTAATATTGATGCAAGATGTGGAATCTTTGACTGCACTCGTTAAGTAACTTCATTCCATCTTCATGCCACCTATTTGTTGGTCCGTCCGTCCCTTTTTCCAGTCTGTGGTCTCTAGATGTCCATTTAAAAACATTTTTTCTTAAATTTTGTGGGCTCCAGTGTCCCTTACCTGACGGTAGGCTGACAGGAAGGGTTAAGGAGAGGAGGGAAGACATGCGGCAAATATCGTTGGGTCCGGTAATCAAACCCACAACGGCTGTGTCAAGGACTCAAGGCCTCCAAACGTGGGTCGCGCTATCCCCTACGCCACCACAGCATGCCCTGGATGTCCATTTTTAAAGCGTCATTCACAATTGTGTAAATATCTTCAATAGCGTTTTTTTTTTTTTTTTTCTGTTTTGTACTTATAAATGTCTGAAAAGTCTGAAAATTTGGATCTTGAAATGTGTAGAACTTGGAGAATAAAAGGTGTAGGAATCCCAAATTACCCATAGTATATATATATATATATATATATATATATATATATATATATATATATATATATATATATATATATATAGAGAGAGAGAGATTTTTTTTATTTTGCAACAATTCTTACTCATAGTTTTTTTATATTTTTGTGTTGCTCATGTGAACTCACTGAAAGGAATATTATTAACAAGAGCAAGCCCTAATAAATGGCATCGTAAAATGCCCATTACTGACTTTAGAAACTTACGTGAACAGATCCAAGTTCACTGTCTTCAGGCCTGAGATGACTCTTTGTTGAGTTTGATAAGCAAAAGAAGTTCCCTTCAATAACGTTCTCAGATGTTGCCAGTGCAGAACCTAATCTGAAGAGTGCCTTTTTGGGAGCTATTTTAAGCCTCTGATTTGGGGCATTATTGTGATCTACACAGAACTGAGTCAAAGTCAACTCTCTGTGTTTGTGATGTGGTGGGAACATGTAATCCAGTGCAGCTGCATGGTTTATTAATGACAGAATCTTTTGATGCTCTTGGTTTCTTTTTGAGGCTGACACTAAGAAGTCAGGTCAGACTTTACACACAGTGTGCAGCAAAGTTTCAGGTGAGCCCATCTGTCTGTGAGGTTGTTATTGCTTTGCTAAGCATTTGAAATTAGCAGGGGATAGAATAGAAATTATGATTTATCCCTTGGCAACAGTACCCTCCAACAGCCCTTCCACACACAATCTCACACAAACACACAGTTCAGCCTGCTCATAATCTGAGGTGTGAGAATATGTGAGTGAGAAGTATTTATTTACGTCCTACGTAACCAGAAAACAAGTGAATGCTGGAACCTTTGAATCAGCTGCAGTGTTCAGCAGCACAGTGGCCGCAAGACAGAGTTGGTAGTTTCTGTGTTGCCACGTTATGTTTTAGAAGAAATCTTTGTTAACTCATTCATACAGTGTGAAGCTTCACCAGGTTTTAAGAATACTCAGTTTTAGGTTATGCATTCAAGATGGAAGATTCAAATTTGGTGTAAACCTGCTGGCATGTGGTTCAGAGGAGTTGAGTCACATGTGAAATATGTATTAATTATAAAGGAAGGAAGTAATATTACAAGGACTTGTAAGCATATATGTAGTTTCTGTGTGACCTATACAGTTAATCTATTGTCTTTTCCTTTATCCTTTTTACAGGCATAGTTAGATAAGAGGGTAGTTGGGAATGCTGCAATGATTATATGGCTTGTGATAAGTAAACAACTAGTAGTGTTAAAAATCTTTCTGCTTTTCGTTCAGAGCTGCGATAATGAGCGTTGCAGCCCAAGCCACCAACATGTTTTTTGTGTGGGTTGTAATTTGGAAAAGTGTCCAGGTCTTGAAATTTGACACATTTTTGAAATCATTTTATAACTGTGTGATTTTAATTACTTTAAACAAATTAATAGTCACACAGATAGCAATTAAATATTTGCTTGGCGCATACCGCTGTGAAAACATCCATTCACTTGGAATTTGTGTCAACTTATGCATCTTCTGGCACATGAAAAAGTAACTTTCACATGAATTGTGCAGCTTTGCTTTGAAAAGTTAGTGCAAGTAAAAGTGGCTGATACAGGAGAGGAGGAGAAACAACATTGTCATCCTACCTGATATTAATTGCCACAAAAAAGGAAACTTAAAGTGCAGATGTTCAAAGTAGCAATTAGTTTCCCACACCTCCATTAAAGCAAATTCATCCAGTCAATATAACTGGAATGAAGTTCATTTATTTGCAGATGTAAAAGTGGTATTAACGTATGTTTAAAGTTAGGTATTCAGTGTCTGTTGGCAGTGATGGTATTAATAATAAAAATTGTTTGCCGTACAGCCAATACAAAACAGACATGAAAATCCGCCTAACCTTTTTCTGCCCCTGCTTTACAAAGTTTATTTTGTTCAGCTCAGCTCTGTGTCAGTCAGTTGTGAAATGAAATCGGTGAGCTGTGAAAACACGCCTCCTTGGAAGGAAATCACACGCAAAAAAATTGCAGCTGCCACTCAGAAATTCTTCTCCTTCCTTTCCTCACCCTCTGGATTCTATCTGTCCTTTGTCCTTACTTAGAATTTTCTCATTTACATCTTTCTAATTTATTTTAGGGGGAGTAATTGAGTAATCAAGAAGCTGGAGGACAAATGGACAAATGTTATTCTTTTGAAGGTTCTATGCAAGGATTTTTAACAAAAACTTAGGAATAATATTCACAGCTTTTTTTATAATTAATGTTTTCAGATGATTGTGCTGCTATTCCTCTTCACTGGAATGATTAAATTATGACTGTTAGTTAAAAAAGGAAAGAAGGACACAATCTCTGAAGAGGTTTTACCTCAGAGACCTCAGCTAGACATTCTAAAAATATAGCACCTCAATCTAGGAAAATACAACCCAGATTTCCAGTGTGATCCTTTAGCTAAGTTTATATGTATGCATGCATTTGCTTGCAGACATAATTCTGTTTGAGAAGGAATATAGCTTCATTCAGCAAAGGTAAAAAGATTTAAAATAAGTTATGATCAAGTCACCCAAAATTCAAACAAACCTGCCAATATTAGAAAGAAAAGAATCCAATGAATAACCTAATTACAGGGAAAACAACTGGAATTTTTCAACTATGAGCTTTTGTGAATTTAATATGACCTTAAAATGATGCAAATGTTTGATTAGATTTTGGTGGACAAATTGAACTATACAATATCTGAAAAAGGGAAAGAATAACACAAGGACAACTCTGTTTTTTTTGTTGGTTGGTGTATCACTCTGCCTGCTACACACAGCAGATAAAATATAGAATACACTACTTACTACACAAATAAACTATTCCTAAAATAAATAAATTTTAAAAAATTAATCTTACCACAGTAAATTGCAGAAGGGCTGGTAAATGCTTGTGTTGCAAATTTTTCATATTGCACTATATGGCTCATTGTTCTGCTATAGATGATGTAAAAAAAAAAAGTTTTAAAAAATTTGGTAAAATTAGGATTCAATGTTTTTGAGTTTGCTGCATGCTCCTTATTATCCATATAGTGTTTTCCCTTAGCTGGAACCAATCTTCTTTTATCCTTTGCCCAGACAAGGCTGTGCAGGAAGTGTGTGATCATCCCCTTTGTCTTATGAAAGCTAGAGCATCTTTTTCCTGGCAGATTTAGAGTGCAAAAGAGCCATTTATGCTGTTTGTATTTTAGAAAAAATACTCAGTAGGCGCTTGATTGAAAGCTTAGGCCACTGAGGATCACAGGATGAAAAGAAACTCCTCTCTAATCCTCACATGGCCTTCATGTGTTCAGAGAACTGTCTCTTTTAAGTACTGCTGGTATGTAGTGTGTAGTGGGAGTGTTCTTAGGCCAAACACAGGGCAATTGTGGTAGGTCAAGTTATTTTATTGCTCTCCTCCATCCGATCCTTTGACTAAAAAGATATGTCAGAAAGTGATGCAAGTCTGCAGTATTTGTGCTGATATGATATCTTTACCTTTTAAAATCTTAATTACATGTTTACATAAAAATATATTCAGAAATATCCTCAGTCCATTCTCACATAGTGGTGTTGACACAAGAGTCTTAAGCCTGCAGATGAGTCCCGGAGAAATGAAACTTAGATAAAAGGTAATGTGTCTTCAGGAAGTAGGTATTGTTGACAAGGTCGCCTCCTTCCAGTCCATCAGGTGTCGATATGGACCCTCGAGCGAGATAAAACCAGAGTCACCATAAAACAGGAGATACAATGGTGTTGTAATAGGTGCTTAAAACTGATAAGGGTCCTATAAGCCAGTCAAACAAACCCTCGCAAACAGACGCTTCATGAGGATAATCCTTTCTGCAAAGGATATTATTATAGCTTCAGTATATTTCCTACATGGACATAAGTGATGAGGCATTTTTTTTTTGTATCTAAATGGTTTGAAATGTTGCAGAAGCCAAATTTTACAGGAAATAAAAGTTAGTTGTGTGCTACTGTCATGATATTTCTGTTACTGATAATTTTAGACAAAATATAATAGAAATGTTGTAAGGGTTTCAAATATGTTGCATTTTATGACAGGTTTGCTGTTAGCATAAAGATGTAATTATTGTGTACCTTGTAAGTGAGACTGCAGGGATATTTTGTATCATAATAATTCTTTACAAATTAACGACAGCTATAAAGATTTATAAAATAAGTAACAAGTGGACATCATTACAATGGCGACATTGCTATTATCTAGTTTCTTTTTTTCTCACAGTGTACATATTTTATTCCAGTGAAAGTCTTAAAATATGTTTCACTCTTTAAATCTTTGAATGCTTTCTGTAGTGTCATGTATTTTAAGGCATCCAAATTGTGAACTCACGCAACATTTGATCAATAATGCAACAAAAACAGTATTTCACCCTATGCTGAAAGGGTGAAATACTTTCAGCATAAGGTGAAAGGACAGCTACTTTGTTTTATTGACCAAAGTAGCTGTCCTCAGCTACTTTTGAATTAACTTAAATTTGAACATGCTTAAATACATTTTAAATAACTCCATAAATAGGTCTGATACTTAAGGTCATATATTATTCTTTTATAGGAAAATGTCCTGGACTGAATATGATGTCTGGTGATCTACAGCAAATCTATTTGAGAAAAATAAACTGTTTCCAGGTGAGAAAATATATAGATACTCATTGTCTAATACAGTTAACCATATGTTGTTATAAGCTGTTAAAATTCCCATTTGAGGCAGATTTCTGACTTTTGACCTTTGGTGGCACAGGAATGAGGAAGAAAAGATTTTTTTTTTCTTTCATGACACCTCTTAAAGCACTGCCCTATTAAATTATCAAGCTATTAATATGACCTCTAAAGAGAAACTGACAGGTTGATTTATTCTGGTGGACATAGCTGGTGCTTGTGACGGTCTAAATGCCCTATAAACATCACACATCATAAAGCTTTGATCCAGCTTCTTATTTTTAGCTGCAAATGTTGCATTTCTGGCCTCTTTATGCTGCCACAAGACTGATACACAAGAGCAAGACATTCAGCCAGTTTACAGACGCATGCTGGCTGCTACTTGCAGGAAAAATGCAGACCTGTAGCAGGAGCCAACACAATTACTGTCTGGCTGTGTGCGTGTGTGTGTGGTGTGTGTACCATCAGGGCCATAGCATGGGGTGATGAGGACTTTCCTCGGCTGACCTCGGTGCAGATGACTAGGGATGGCCACAGCATCACCTCAACAGTAAGTCTAAAAAGATCCAACTTGATCCAGTGGACTTTGATTGTTTCACACACATTTATTGATTCTCATGACTAGTTATTGCTGACTTATCAGTTATATTTGCTTTACATATATTCAGGTTAAGAACAAAACTTAACTGTATTTTATTGGATCACAATTAGATTCCGATTGTAAAGTGAAAGAATAATAAGAGGTTTTATTTGATGATTTTTTTTTTTACAGATTAAAATCTGAAAAGTGTGTCATGGATATGCATTCAGCTTCCTCGAGCCAATACTTTAACAAAGCGCTGCTGTAACAGCAGCAGGTTTTTTAGTAGATGTGTCCAGATGCGTTAAACATCCAGAGCATAAGACTTTGGTTCCATTCTTCTTGTGCGTGAACATCAGTTTTTCAAGTCTTGCCACAGATTCTCTAATTAGATTTCAGTCTAGATTGCCTGGGAAATTCAATCACATGAAAATACTTAGCACTAACCCATCACATTCTTTGTGGATCACATTTTTTGGAACTATTGGAATCCTTGTTGTTAATAATTTTTATGCGCTCCTTTTACCAAAATGTCAATGTCGTACAATCCAATTCTGTGATTGTAATTTAGAGAAACATTTTTTTGTTACAAATTAGACCATACTCCTTTATTCTGATGTGTCTGTATTTTCAAAATGTTTCATTTTGTCATTTCTTATTCCTCTCACAGTTTTTCGGATGACGTAATAAATAATGGACAACAGCAGCAGGAGCAGCAAGAATACTTGAGCTCTTTGGAGACGGTTTTTCTCACCGTCTTCCTCTCCATCATCATTATTTTGACTATGTTTGGCAACCTGTTGGTTATGGTTGCCCTCTGCAAGGACAGGCATCTGAGGTAAGGTTGTTTTGGGTTGTTGTTTGGTTCCTGAAGTGGAAGAAGTGTTAAAGTTCTCAAGTAAATAAGTAAAGTCAGCCTAAAGCTGGTAGGAAGTGAACAGCAGTTAAACACCTTCATATCTATTTTTAATTAGATACTTAGATTGGTTTGGAAATGTCTGGAATTTAAGCATTTATTGGAGAACAGCATTTGTACTTTCTAAGGGACAGAGTCAATGTCTAATATTGATCGATTTGATTTTCAAATCGATCATACGATTTGAGACTAGAAAATATGACGCTTAGACAAAAAGAACGCAGAGGAACCCTGGCAAAGAACTAGAACTGATATTTATTCTTCATGTTTCTGAGTAAGCTTTCCTGTTTTGTTGTTTCCTCTTAGAAGAAAAAAGACCAACTGCTTCATCATCTCTCTGGCGTTCGCTGACCTGTTGGTTGCGCTGCTTGTGATGCCCTTTGCTGCCATCGAGCTGAGCACCGGCCAGTGGCACTTTGGAGAAATTTTCTGCCTGGTGCGAACCTCTCTGGATGTTTTATTGACCACAGCATCTATCCTTCACCTCTGCTGCATTGCACTGGACAGGTCTGTGTCTGCGATAAGGACACAATAGAGGAGAATTGAAACAATTATATTTTTTTCTAAAGCTTTGACACGCTGGACTTAAGACTTTTTAAGACTTTTTAAGTTGGGAGCAGCAGCTCTCAAATTTGAAAACAAGTCAGGAAGTTCTTAATACCATAGTTTTCAATTTATTATTTATTTTCTCACTATTTCCCATTTCTCTCCTATAGAAGGTATGTCTGGGCCAGTGATTGGTTGAGACATCATTAATGGGGCTATTGCTGCCTTTAATTTTGTGTACCCTTCTTGTTTTTCTTTCTCACATAAAAAGTATATATGCATTTTTGTTTAGCTGCGTTTCTTACTTGTTTTTCATACTGACTCTGGTTCTACTAGTGGTTTCTTTCTGTTACAGGCAGGAAGAAATCTGCTTGTATCAGGTTTCTTTGGTCCCTAGAGATGAAGAACTGATGAAAAGTCAAAGAGACGTCTTGATCAATTCAGTTCAGCTTACTTAGATACGCTTTTACTAACCGGCAATAAATTATCAAACAAATTTGACTTAATTGTATTACTCAATGTGTCTACATGCAAGTGGTGCCAAATCAATGCAATTGGATTTTATGTGAATGAATTGAAGTGATTTAAAATGAATTTTCTCAAATAGACGAGTATGAGTGCATCATAAACAATAACGTCCTGTATTCACATCTGATTCACAGCTTTGGGACTCTAAACATGAGCGCCAATTTTACAACTTAAAAAACATAGTTGTCTGCCTCCACCCCATTTTGCCAGTGGACACCACATTTTGATAACCAATGGTCACATTAAATGAGTTCTATGTTTAAATTGCATTCAATCTTGATCAGTGCATAATAAACACAGTGTGTAATGTGCAAATCTGTGTTTGTTTTTCTAGATATTATGCCATCTGCTGCCAGCCGCTGGTCTACAGATGTAAGATGACCACAGTCAGAGTGGCGCTTATGCTCATCGGTTGCTGGGTCATCCCCACATTTATCTCTTTCCTACCCATCATGCAAAAGTGGAACACTATTGGGATAGAGGACATTGTGAGTTCTCAGTAGCTGACATCAGAAATGTTGAAAAGGTGTTGAAAATAGTGGCTTACTTGTCTTTGCTGTTCAGATTGCTGACACAACAATATTTTCAGTTTCAAAAAACAGAGGTGAGTTTGTTCAAGGCACAGATTGCCAAAGACACACACATGAGCCATCAACTTATAGTCAGTTTTTCTTTGACTAACAGTCTTTACTTCCTTCTGTGATGAGACAGGAATGCTCTCATCACAGAAAAAAAATTAAAGCCACATGGTGTGAATACAAATGCACAGTGATTTTCAGACAATTTAAGCAAATTAATCCCTGTATCATATTTTTCTTTATTATTGTCCACTATATTTGGCATATCTTGTAAAATTCCACACAACTAAACTGACAGAGTTGTGAATAATTTGCCTAGAAACCATGGATTATATTAAATTGTTTTTACATCTCGAGGTTCTGCTCCACCTGTGCATTTTTTATTTATCCCTTGTTATTTCTTAGCAGTTCCAGGGCAGCTTGCCAGACAGACTAAATCTTTTTTAGTTGAAAAGGATATTACAAAGTACTTTTTTATTATGGCTTTTAACATAACTGTTTCTTCAGGCTGTTTGGAACAAATGATGGAAACCGTCAGCTTGGGTCTCTCCAGAGTTCCTGTGTTTATTCTAAGCTAAACTAATCCTCTCCATATAGAATATATCACGATTATTTCTTTGTCTCCTGTCAGGTTGAAGAGAAGCAATCCCTGTCGGGAGGCTCCAACACAAGTTGTGTGTTTCTGGTCAACCAGCCTTACGCCTTGATCTGCTCTGCCATTGCTTTCTACGTGCCACTGGCCCTCATGGTTTTGGCGTATCAGCGCATCTATGTCACTGCCATGATCCATGTCAGGCAGATACAGACTCTTCAACGTGCCAGCTCCGTTCCGCTCACAGATTCGGACCAGGTCATAACCATACGATCTTCCACCTCCTCGGATCCACTGAATCACTACCGCCTGAGGACAGCGACCGGGTCCTTGCCCTCAGAACATGCTCAAAGAAGACACAGACGCATGCGCATAGAGACGAAGGCAGCAAAGACACTGGCGATCATAATGGGCTGCTTCTCCCTGTGCTGGGCGCCATTTTTCATCACGAATGTGGTGGACCCCTTCATTCATTACTCTGTACCTTGGCAGGTGTGGACAGCCTGGTTGTGGCTGGGGTACATTAACTCAGGATTGAACCCCTTCCTGTACGCCTACCTGAACCAGGCTTTTCGAAGGGCGTTCCTCGTGATTCTTTGCTGTGGAGACGAACGTTACACTCAGCAGGGTGCCTGCTCCACAGGCTTCCCCAGGCCGACTTCCGTCCCGTCAGGGTCCTCCATGGCTCTGAGGTAAAACACAGAAAAAAAAACAAAAAACAATCACATTTAAAGATTCTTTGCTCAACAATAAAGCTGTGTTCCAGCTGTACTCAGAGTTGGTAAAGTCCTACTTCCTAACTTTGCATAGCCTTCCAAAGTTAAATTTGTGTTCCAATATGGCCGTATCTCACATGAACAATGATAAGATGTAGTGGAAACACATGCATTTTACAGGACACACATGTAAAAGTGAATCTAAAAGAAGGAGGCTGAATTTCTAAAATATAATTGCACATCAAGCCTATTGTCAGAGCAGTAATTACATGTGTGAGAGAAAAGGTGTAAATGGGCTTGTTAGAGTGAGCATCTGCATGTGGGTGTCTGTCTCCTACAGGCCTGTGGCAAAGAGAAAATAATTTCTACCTTTGGTCAGAAACAGATCTAAACATCACATTCATCAAGGCAACATAGAGATTATATTATTCTAAAGCGTATAGTGCCTATGAAAAGTATTCACCCAATCATGATCAATAAAATTTGGCTTTTTTGATAACATTTTAAGATAAAAATACAAAATAATAAATAAAAGTCAAATAGATATTTACGCCCTTCCAGTTTGTATTTAGTAGACCCACTTTTAACTGCAATCACATCACAGAGTCTTTGTGGACAGGCCTTAATCAAGTAGAACATCTGGATGCTGTAATTTTACTCCATTTTTCCTCACAAAACTATTCACTATCTTATGTTTCATAGAAATTGACTGTGAGAGGCACTTTTCAAGTCCTCCAACAAATTGATATCTGGGCTTTAACTGGGCCATACCAGAACATCTACCTCATTCTCCTCAAACTATGTTTCTGTAGCTTTGATTGGATATTTTATTGTTTCGCTGGAAAATAAATGGTTTCTCTCAGACAGAACAATATATCCTCCATAATTTCTATATGTTTAGTAATTGGTGCCCACCAAACACAGTATCTTGTCTGATGGCCAATCAGCTCAATTTTGGTCTCATCAGACTAAAGAACTTTCTTCTTCTTGACCATGGAGTCTCCATGTTTTTGGCATACTCTAGTAATGCCTCGTCGACCTTCCAGACAGACACACATGTCTTTATACTAAAATCATTTAAGACACGTTCACTGCAGTCTGTATTCCATTCACTGTCAGACTACAAGCTCAAACGGGCTTATAGATTTAGGTACGTCACCTACGGGATAAATATTTATGTAATCACTTGTAATACATTACATATTTTTATTTGTATTTTTATTTTATTTTTTGCAGAAACTGGTCTTAAATTTTAATTATACAGTTGTTGAAACATTAAGTGTTTCTGCCGAGGGGGGCTGAAGATGGACGCAGAGCTTTTCTGTTTTGTATGTGGAAATGATTTTTAAAACCCCATGCACTGTTCTTTTTCTACATTATGCATCATTTATTTTGGTCTGTCACATTAAAATTAAGTCAGTCTACATTGCTATTTCTGGTTATGTGATAAAGGTCAAAATATGATAAAGGTCAAGTAATTTTTTTCTTGAGTGCATCATAACAAACGAAATCACTATGCTCGTCATAAATGTATTTAAGCAAATACCTTAATGAATCACACCTCCTATATAGCTGATTTAAGTATAATATATATTACAATAGATATGTCTTTTTCCACAGTAGGGACTGTGTTAATGCTGGCAATATAGTTGAAGGCTGAGTTTGGGTTTTCTGCTTCTTCGAGTCAGGTGGATGATGAAGGAGGTGGCCTTTATGTGTCTGCACTGTTTAACATTTTTGCAAGTGCTTCATGCTCAGAGAGAAACAAAGGCGAGCGCATGATCACTTACAGTCACTCACAGATGACAGATTCATTGAATATGTGTGCAAGGCACTGGAATGTCTGCCACACCAAAATCCAATTCGGTCTGTTTATGTTATTTGAAAACAATAAAAGTTTGACCAAAGTACTGCATAAGTAAAAATAAATAAATAGTAAAAACAGACATAAAAACAATATTGGACAGCACAAAAACTCATACAGCAGAACAAACAGCTCATATTGTGTTGAACAGCAGCTCACAGCAGTTTTGTAATCCTCTGGACTTCATAAAGCTCTAATAATACAGGCTGTTTACCAAATTAGCTCTGACTATAAATGGTATTTTTTACTCCAAATTTTCACTAAGTTTTTCACTGGAATGTCGACAGTAATCAACATAATGGAAATTAATTAAAAATGTCCTCAGAATAAATCCCAAAGGCATGAAATACAAAGAGAAAAGGAGAAGTCCTATTACAGACTCTTGAGGAATCCCACAGCCAAAAGATGATCTTGAAGTATCATTCTGACTCTTTACAATTTTAGTTAAAGAAAGAAGTAATTCCCTCTCGTGTTTTTCCTTCAGCTGTCATTGTGAGTGTATATATACACAGTGGCTGAGCCGATATCTCTGCTCTAGTCTTAGAACTTTTACCTGGAATACCTATTTAGTGTGGGCTTATGTTTCTCTACCATCTCTGTACACATTTCTTTGGGCTCTTCATCTGTGTGTAGGAAACAGTAAAGACAACCAGCCTTGACTCTAGTCTGATGTCGTCTCTTAAAATCCGTCCATGACAGAAAACAGACTCAATCGGATTACTGCTGACATGACACTGGAAAGTCAAATTACAGGAGGAATGCTGTAATTTGCCACGATTAGTTAATTAGATTTAAGTGTGGAATTTGACTCGGCCCGTCTAACACATAGTCATATGTTGTCTGTTTTAGAGACTTTGAATTCAGGTCAGTTCTACAAAGTTTGTTTTTTTTTTAATTCAAAGAATAAAGTTATAATACTACAAGAATAAAACAAGAATAGTTGGTGTTAATATTACCAGAATAAAGTTGTAGTACGAGGAGAAAAATAGTCATATGTGTAATAGTAAATTTATGAAAATGCCAACATGAAAACAAAAATTAAACAGAAATGTTGAGCTTCTTGTCAAGTTATATTCTTCAAATATTAAATGTCTGAAGGCAAATAGTTGCAAAAAATAAATACTCTATTTATTAGAGGTATTGGGGTACAGAGAGATGAATAAGATTGCAGACTATTTTAGGATTTTCATTGCAAAAAAACAAACAAAAAAAAAATGCATAGTTTTCTGTTTAAATTACAAGTATACATTATATGTTGTAATTTCATACAACAACCCAATGCAGTACATTGAAGTTTGTGGTTGTAATGTGTTAAAATGGGAATAAGCTCAACGGACATGAATACCATTAGTGTTTGGTATTAAAACAAAGTTGGGCATTTCTTTCCCCTGGAATGTAGACTGTCTTCTAAAAGTAAAATCACAACCAATTTCAAAGTTCAAACATATTTTGTCAAGTAGTTTGACTTGTTGGCATTGCTAATAAACTTGATTAAATGCTTGAATGCAAAAGACTTAAGAAAAAGGGGAGGAAAAGAGTGGAAAAGATAAACAGAAAAGGGAAAGAGAGAGCAGTAAGGACATGAGAGAAGGCAGAGAACTGGAAGAAATGACTGTAAGGAAGGAAGATGAGGATGGAACAGAGAGAAAGACCAGGAACATGGAAATATGGGAGGAAACATCAGACAAAGAAAGGGAGACAGATGATCGCACTACAGGCTCTTATGACGTGTTTTTATACACCGTCCTCATAAATTCCAGCACGTGTGTGTGCGCACTTGTTAGCCCTGTGATGGACTGGCGACCTGTCCAGGGTGCATCCGAACTCTGCTGCTGATATAATCTATTTTCCTACCTCCCAACAGAAAAAGGAGACTTTGAAACCTCCCAAAGCTTGGCACAACTCTGCGTGTGCACATGCAGCATGTAGTTTTCAGTTTCTGTTATTGGAAAGTATACATTGGCTGACAGAGCTTGAGGGCTGGCTGAAACATCCAGAGAGAAAGAATGTGCCATGCTCTGATTAAACTGGAACCATTACAGTGAATCCAAGCTTACATCCAAAACATCAACAGCAGCAACTTATCCAGAGCCCAGAATCTTACAGCAAATGTCTTAGATCACCTAAACAAGACATGTCCTCTCAGTCAAACAGATTGGGAAACCTTTCGTCAGGGAGTGACATTGCTAAGTCAGCAAGTCAGTCAAACAAAGACAGCTAAATTATGGTTTCAACAAACCATTAGTTTAAGGGTATGCACACTTATGCAACAAGGTTCAGGGTTTGTCTTATATTTCATTTCATTTTATTCTTTTTTACATCCCCCCTAGTATTGGTCTTTTATTCACACTGTACATATCAGATTAAAGAAAAGTTTGTGCTTAATTCTTTGGGGTCCCATAATTTTACATCAGACATTTGAACAGCTCTGAGTATATATTGAGTTGAGGAATGGGGTAGAATTACTAAAAGGTTTATTTGAGTATTAAATATCAAAGGTGGCCTACACTTTTTCTCTGGGTTTCAGTAACAAGTAATTCCATCACTTTTTGGGGAATTGGTAATCTGCTTTGTGTTTCAGTGCATAAGAGTTATCCTTGACTTCTCTCAAATGGCTTCTGTTCACTCAACCTTCACGTCTTTATCGCCTTCAGAGATGCAAAATTTTGCACTTTAAACATAATGTATGCAGTCATCATATATTAAAACAACGTGAAAAGAAAGAACATTAACCTACATTATCCTAACCCTAATCAGTTTTACAATTTGTTTGCATGAGAAAGTGTATCATTCTTGTGGTTTGGACATCAGAGGAAGTGAAACAGACATGATAATTTGTCTCTCTGAGTGTTAGAGCGAGAAAAATATCAAGCATCAAACCAAGACTGTCAAATTGTTCCATTAACAGGATCTTTGTGATTCTCTGCGAGTTCCCCTTCAGCTCTGACTCAAATAACTGTTCTAAAAAAAAGTTTTTCTAACTTTTCTATAGTTTTTGAACAGAAGATACCAAAATACAGAAGCCATGCAACTTGGA